>NC_136411.1:317179772-317888939 GCF_051521515.1 Lactuca serriola
AGTTTACGGTTGTAAACTCTTGAGTTTACGGCCGTAAACTCCCAAACATGTGTGTTTGGTGTGTTTTGAAGTCCCAAATCCTTTCTAGAATTATCCTAACTTAGTGGCTAAGTCCTTGGAAGGGTTTAAGGTCTAGAAGTACTCCAAATAGGAGTTTACGGCCTCAAGGCCATTTCCCTTGGAGTGTACGGCCGTAAACTCCCTTGGGGTGTTGTTTTTGTTGCTTTCAAGCCTCTTGCACTTGTGGGATATGTTATAGACTTCTATTCCTAGCATATGAAGGCATTAGGCACACCTTAGTGCCCTTTTTAGGAGTTTACGGCCCAAGAACCATGTCTTGGTCGTAAAATCACTTGGTTAAGTGATTTTGATGTGGTTTGGTCCTTCATTTTAAGGGGAACAATTTCTTGTAAAGGTCTAGGGCTTTAGGTGTCATGAAAACACCCCTTATGTCCATTTATATGGAGTTTACGGCCTAAGATACACTTGGGCCGTAAACTCACCTTTTTTTGTGTCATTTGATGTGTTTAAGACCTTATACTACTTGGGAAAATATCCTAGATACAAGCCTTAAGTTCTTAAGTCCTCAAATCACCATTTTGTGTTAGAAAAATGGTGTTTACGGCCTATGAGAGTTTTGGGCCGTAAACACCCAATCTTGGGTGGGTTTTGGCTTGTTTTCTTGTCCCTAACATGCATACATAAACATCTAAGGCCTTATTATAACACAAGTGTCGGTTTTGGCTTCGTTTCGGGAGTTTACCGCCCAAGAACACCTTGGGGTGTAAACTCCTAGATCTAATGATTTAGCCATCTAAATCATGTTATAAGCATCTAATAAGCATTCTAATACTACTAGAAAAGGGTACTCACAATCTGGGATAAAAACCCGAAGATCCGTCAGAGAGAAAATGGCTTTTCTCTAGTTGGAATTGTGAATAATGAATTAATTTAATTCAGAAAACTATTTATAGTCCTGAAATATTTTGACATAAAATATTTCTATTCTCGAACTTGGACTGAAACATTATGAAACTTGAAATGTTCAAATTTCAGAAACCCAGGAGCATCCACTCTCCTGATATCTCCTTAAACGTAAACCCTAATGTACACAATCTTGTTCGGAAAAGTCTGAAAATCACTGAAACTGGACTGGCTTCTATTGAATAGATATTGTTTGTACAAAAGGAAATTTCGGGTTGTCACAGTTTCCCCCCGTTAGAAGGAATTTCGTCCCGAAATTAGAATTTAAGCAAATAAGAAATCACAAATAATTAAGCAAAAAGGTGAGGGTATTTCAGTTTCATCTGATCCTCACGTTCCCAAGTGAATTCCGGTCCACGCTTTGCGTTCCAGCGCACCTTCACTATCGGGATACGGCTCTGCTTTGTTTGCTTGACCTCTCGGTCCATGATCTCTACTGGTGCATGATCTCTACTGGTTTTAACACTGCGAAGATATGCTTAGCGTACCATAGGTTACGCTTAGTGTAACACCCTAAAAACGCACCCCTCTTCAGCCTAATATGCTCAACGTACTACCTAGTGTATGCCTAGAATACTACCAAACTCCCTTTTCCAGCTTAACTTCAAAAAACCACAACTTCTTCATTTCAACTCCATTTTTGATGATCTTTATATGCATAGAAAGTTATCGATGAGCTCTAAGATTCTAGTTTGATACTTATGACTAAAACATCTTGAACTAAAATCCTTAGTTTATGAAAAGAAGCTCGAAACATAACCTTTCCCATTTTACTCATCAACTTCCATCGAACAATCCATGGTTTAAATCACTTATCCAACCTCATAAAACTCCAATAAAGTCTAAAATCCATTCCATTAAAGCCCAAGGTCTTCATTTGATCCATTTATTGTCCACAATCCTGAAATAAGAACTTCTTGAAATAGGATATTACATTTTGGTCACTCTTAAGGAATTAGGGTTTGGGATCTTGACTTATGGAGTAGTTTTAATGGATAAATTTGGAAACTTTATCCATCAAGACCATGAGAAGGAACATATCTGAGATTTGGAGCTCTTGAAGTTGTGGGAAAAATGACTTAATGGTTAAGCTGTCCAGACTAGTCCTGACGGAGTGGCCTTAGGTTGCCACGGTGTGGAGACTTGGTAGAGATCCGTTTGCTTTGTCGTTTAGAAGCCACAGTGTCGCGCCCAGCTGGAGTGACTTTTGACTTTGACCGTTGACCGTTGCCTTTAACCAACTTTGACTTTAGGTTATTTGAGATATTTTGAGTACTAGATTGCGGCTTGGTCCCTAGGTATTGTACAAGTGATCCGTAGAGCCGATAGATGGAGCAACATTCAGTTCTACTATCTTTCTGATATTGAGGTGAGTTTTCTTCACTGTACCTGTAGGTCGAAGGCACCAATGTCGGCCTACTGGATTATGTATCCTGGTATATTGGATGATGTTATGTTAGTTATATGATATACTGATAGATCTGTATGATTAAGTGTGCTCAATGGTTACATTTTAGAATGGTAGATCTATATGATTACATGTACTTGTTGGTTATTGATTGTTATTATATATGTCGACATGTTATGGGTTGTTGGGTTGAGGTGGTCCGAAGATACCTGGGGCAGTCCAGATAGGTTGTAGGCCATGCAACGCGGTCTAGTTAGGATGAAGGCCAAGGGAACGGTCCAGTTAGGATGTAGGCCCCGTCCAGTCATGCTGAAGGATCATATATGCAACTTGTTATCTATTTGGTTGTTTGTGATACTTTGGGGGAACTCACTAAGCGTTAGCTTACAATTTGAACTTGAGGTTTCAGGTACTTTACAGGACAGGGGCAAGGTCAAGGCTTGACCGTGCACATCATCCTGGATTTTTATGACATTATGGTTTTGGGATACTCTAATTCATGTTTATGACTTTTGGAAACTATGTTTTGTAAACACTTTTGGTTTTGGATTGGTTTCAAAAATGAAAAAAATTTATCTTGATTTTTGGAATGTTAAAGCGTCTTGGGTAGTTTATTCTAGCCTTGGTGGATACATTATAGAGGACTTATTCTTTGGAGTTATTATGCCATCTTCATCACCTTCCTAATTCCCAAAAGGAATCGAAGTCTTCAAAGGTTGTAAACTTCTTTTTTCCTTTGGTTATGTTTTAATTCCCAAAAGGAATCAAAGTCTTCAAAGTCTTCAAAGGAAGAAATTTCCTCAAGAGTAGTTGTATAATGATCTGTCTCAGTGAGAGGCTTTTCGAGAACATATTCGTTGTTCTTATACCTAAGAGTCATCTTGAGGTTAAGCATTTAGTCCTTATATTTAGGACCAGTTAGCTTCTCCTTTGACAAGATTGAGAAAAGAGTGAAGTTCGATTGGGGAGTGGTGGTTTGAGTAGTAGCGCGATCACTGGTTCTAAACATCTATATAAAGAGACATAGTTTTAGTTAGTGATATAAATCCTTAATATTTTAACCCAAAAAATATTCAAGGTTAAGATTCAAAATAAAATTAGCAATAAAGAAGACGGATGCCATAATCTAATTGCGAATTTATCGAGGTAGGTAATACAAATTTTCCAATTTCAATATAATATGAAATTCTTAGATCAATTGAGATTAGGCCTGGCAATTGAGTTGGGTTCGGGTTGGCAGGTCACGGGTTGGCGGGTTGGCGGGTCAGAAAACATAAACTCAACCCAACCCACATAATATATGGGTTGACGGGTTGGCGGGTCACAAGTTGGTGGGTTGGAAACCTCAACCCAACCCAACCCATATAACCTGTTTAAGTATATGGGTTCGCAGGTTCACAAGTTAATGGGTCAAACCTAACCCATATAACTCGTTTAATAAATAAGCAACAAATTTTAAAAATTGAGGTTTTTCAACATAAATTCATAAAATGATTAAAGTAATTAAAATAAAAAAAAAGGTTTTCAACATAAATTCATAAAGTCGATAACATCCAAATAAAAATGAAAAATGAGAACATTCATTGAAAGTGGATGTATTATTCGTTCGTGACTCATGAAAATAATGACATATATTTTTTCTTTTTCTGATTAACATACCGTAAATGCAGATTAGTCACTCATGATACGGAAGGAATACAATGCTATGGAATATTACGAATACGGATGGAAATCAAATTTCATTAATAATTAAATATCATTTTTTTAAATATATATATATATATATATATATATGTGTGTGTGTGTGTATATATATATATATATATATATATATATATATATATATATATATATATATATATATACACATCCGAGTTGGTAGGGTGACCCGCAAACCCAAATAGATAACCCAACCCAACCCATGAAATAAACGGGTTGGTGGGTTGGCGGGTCAAAAATCTCAACCCAAATCCATCTATTTTCGGGTTGGGTCAATGTCGGGTTACGGGTTGGGTTGAGAGTTGCCACCCCTAATTGAGATTCATTGAATCTTATCAATAGCATATTTAATCTCAGATTATGATCTTTAAATTGTGACTGGGTTACCGAGGATCACACATAAGATGTGAATAACCATGAAAACTCTCTAGACAACCTCGATGTCATTTATCATCTCAAATTGATGTGCCGGTAAACCACACACGCTCCATCAACAATGCTACTTTTCGATTTGTCCATCACTCAACTTTATAGTCCCAAATTAGTGTGTCTGTTAACCATGCACGCTCCACTAACGATATATAAAGAGTAATGTGTATTTTCATGGATTAGCATACACTTCACATTTTTCCTAAAGTAACCAGAGTTGAGATTTGTATAAAAGGTTCTACTACTTTAATAACATCTTACTTTTAAGAGGTTATGTCGTATCATCCCGTTTGGCTAACGACCCTCCACCACACAAGGGATCGGTGGATGAGAATAGACACCCATTCAACGGTCATTTAGGTCGTTTCCTTATACCCCCTGATAGCATGACTTCGTGAATGAGGCCTACTATTGGTTGACCGACCTTTCTTATACATATAATATATTAAATATTTGCTCATATATATTATAAGGTGTGTTTTAAAAATTTCAAAATACTAGGTTTAAAACTAAATTTTGAAATTAAACAATTAATTAATTAATTTTAAAGCATTAATGATTTACCAAATATCCTTTAATTAACTAATTACATTAATTTTATTTCATAAGGGATTTAAATAATTATCTTCAATTACACAAGTAATAAAATAATTCAAATTTAAATCATAAGGGATTAAATAATTATCTTCAATTAAACAATTAATAAAATAATTCAAAGTTAATCCTAATCCCAAGAACCCTTCTAATTTTCAAAAACAAGGGCTGGGGTTACTAGGTTTTTAATATTCTATATTTTAAGGCATTTAAAATAGTAATTAAGGAAACTAGAAACCCGTAGGGATACATATGAATTTTCGATAATAAGGGGTGGATGCTAGGTTTTCAAGAACCCTAGCCATTTACAAAAATTTAAGCCATTAGGGTTTACGAAAATTTAAGCTATTAGGGCTTAATTTCCATAAACCCTAATTTTGATCTATTTACTATTATGCATAATCAAACAGAAAACTAAGGCTCTTGTACCACTTATGAGTTTTTTAGGTTCTAAAAGTCACATATGAGCGGAAAAACACTTAACCCTTAAGCTCACATGCAACCTAATTTGGATCTATGTTTTCTCTATTGATAACAATAAACAATAAATATCAAGAAATGCTATATGTAGAATAAAAATAACGAAATTTGCATAAGTTTAGGGTTTACATACCATTTGATTATTGTAGAAAATAATCAAATAAAAATCATCTTTGAGTTCCTTGGAAAGCAAGCACTAAAAACTTGATTGCCTCTAATGGGTTGTACCCGAAACCCTGATACCTAGAAGACTTGAGGAAAGAGGAAGAGAGAGCAAATTTTCGGCTCTATGAGGCAGAAGAAGAGTGGATAGAAATAGGTACCCCAGGGGTCCTGTTTATAGTTGATAAAGAAGCCTTGGAGTATCCTAATTTGAATAGAATAATAATATCTTGAATTAAGTAATTATCCAACTCCTTATTTATGTAATAAGATTAATTTAGAAACCCCAAAATGACTAGCCAAAACCAGTCATGGCTAGAAGGATCTAGAAACCCTATTTTGTTTAATTACTGAACAATTACAGCTTAGCCCATGCATTTCCAATTAATTCTAATTAACCTAAAATTAATTTCAATTACTTTTTGATTAATTATTATATAAATATATTTCAAATTAATATATTAATCATATAATATATTAATAACCATTCATTTCAATTTATTAGTCATATAATAAATTAACAAATCAACATTTCTCTCCAAAAGTCATTCTTTTAAGTTACTGGTTATGAGGGCATCCCAAAAAGGACTTTGCTTATATTTCAAAAATATACCAATTTATTTATTGACTTAGATACCTTAATCCAACAAAAATGATCCCTAGTGGGTAAAATAGTTTTAGTTTATTTGACTTTATATAATACTTCCGTTTGCTAATTATGTCGAATTTTCAATATAATTAGATTTGTTTGAATAAAAACTCAAAAATTGATATCAGAACCATTTTTACAAGCTTGGTTAGATCATTGATATTATTATCTTTGTTTTTGGAAAACATAGATGATTTTATTTTTGTAACAAAATTCATATATATATATATATATATATATATATATATATATATATATATATATATATATATATATATACACACTTTTAAAGTTTATAATTCCTTTAAATTAAGGGGTATAGGGACAAATCAACTGTTGAAGTTAACTTTTATCTAGTATCAACATCTCGATCCAAAAAAAGGATCTTTTGCAGGCTAGAGATTTCTTTTAAAAACACTAGCCCCGCTACCACTAAATTGATATTTAAAATATTGAAAGCATCTTATTATTTATTAGATATATGATTTGATTTCCATTATGCACAAAAGAGAGAAGCCATATGAAATGAAAATCTCACATATGGTTCTATATTAGTAACGGATAACATACAAATGCTTTGGAATTTTTGTATTGGTCACTAGAACGAAACCCATTCTTATCACACTTTCATAATATGTCTGTCATTACGTGCAACTATCTTCACTATAGAAAGAAAAAAAGGAAATAACTAAATTACAAGATATGGACTTTAAAGTCTTAGTTCCAACAAGTTAAAAAGGGTGGAATTTCCTTATTTCTAAATGGTTGATTATGAGATATTTCGATTTGTTTTTTTTTTTATTGAATTGAGATATGAATATTTCGATGCATCTAAAAGATCCCCAAAATAATTTTTTTGATAGTTCTTTCATATATGTCCTCTTTGCTATCATGCTATTTTTGGCATCCTTCTCTTTATGGCTAAGACCAAGGGGTCTTACAGAGTGAACATGTGAGAAAAATTCTTCATTGACCACCATTAGAAAATAGTATAGATAAATAAATGTAATAGAGTATCAATGTAATATCTTAGTTTATAAATAATTATGATTGAGTATACTTTGCATATAAGGATAAATAGACTCATAGGCTAGAAAATGAGTGTCCAAAAAGTCGTGATGTCGTCTAAATGGTTGACGTATTCAGAATGTACACGACGCCGTGATTCCATAGCTATAAGTTTAGTAAAAATTTAACTTTAACTGGAGGAGATATGTTTTTTGTAAAATGTAACAAACAACAACGTACTTAAAATTATTAACGTCAAAATGGGATTGAGAGATCGGTTTAGTTTGGCTAGTGTCACCAAATGGAGAATTATAGTACTCTTGGAGATAAGAACTTTAGGAAAAAGAACCATGAAAAATTAGCCTATATTAGGAATATATGAGTTTTATAAAATAATTTAATTATAACCCTGTTATGCAAAAATGTGAAAGTCAAAACTTCCCAAAACAACCTAGAGATGAATTGTTGTTCTCATCGAGATCATCATATAGGTATAAAGAGGGTAATGATTAGAGTCTTTACGCAAAATATATGATTTTTCCAAAATCATATATGTGCGCGCGAGGTGCGCGCCATGCGCGACGTTCATTCTGACCCCAGATGTCGACCTTCGAAATAACCGGTCCGCCCTGGGTATGTTGGCCTACAACACGAAGCAGGACCCGCCTCAACCCAACCCCAGTCCAACAACCATGTGCACATAAACATACAATCATATAACAGTACGCATCCAAGCAAACTGATATAGCAGATCACATAACATAACATCATCCTAACCAGGATGTCGACCTAACCGGTCACTAGCATAGCATCATCCTATATACCAGGATACCGACCTTAACCAGGTCTCTAATATATACCATCCTAACTACCAGGATGCAAACATAGCAAAGCGATAATATAACAACGATACCCGGATTACAATCCGATAAAGGGCCGGCCTTGGTGCCTTAGACCCTGTTGATATAGTGAGGATAACTCACCTCGCAACTGCCGACTGAAGAGATAAGATCACGCTGCTCCAACCTCTGACGCGAACTTCACCACTGATCAATAACCAAAACACTGAGCTCAATAAATACCAAGATACCCCTGGAAGACAACTAGTCAACACAAGACTATATCTACTCGCCGATTCACCCCGCTGACTCGTCGAGTCCCTATGCTCTGAAACTCCCATAACACGACTCAACTCGCTGAGTCGCGCTAAGACTCGCCGAGTCCCACAACTCTGAGTCTAATCGCACTCAACTCACTGAGTCATTCCTTGACTCATCGATTCACAACTCAACTAGAAAAGGTTAGGACCTCACGACCAGACTCGCCGAGTCTAAGACAGACTCGCCGAGTCCAAGGCTATCTTCAACCAAATCGCCGAGTTGTTCTTCCAACTCGCCGAGTACACTCATGTGACTCGCTGAGTATCACTAGCTCTTAATCCATACAGAGGCTTTTCAAGCCATGCAGAGTCTCCAATCCATAGACCTACTCTTATACAAGCCATCCATCAAGTAAAGTGGCAAACTTTACGTGAATCCAAGGAGATCTAAGCATAATACAATATGGGGCTAGGGTTTGGGACAAAAAGGCTTGATCAACCAGTCTTGGATAGGGACTTTATGCTCTTTTGGATCATCACTACACTAGATCTGAGGTAGCAACCTCAGATCCAACCTCCAAACTCAAGATAACACTAGATATACTAGAGGGATAACAGCTCAAACAACGAATCACTACCTCAAGAGAAGATTCCAACAGAAGAATATGCCAAAGCCATTCAAAGACCCTTGCTCCAAGCCTCTTAATCTTCAAAGATCTATTCAAAAACACTCCTTCAAGATCCAAATGCTCTCATTCTCTCAAAAACGAATATTAGGGTTTCTGGACTTCAAGGGAGGGCAAAGAGGCTGGGGAGAGGGTATTATGTCCTTTATATAGGGTTCAACCCCTGGAATTAGGGCTTTCTCCACATAGCACCAACTCGTCGAGTCCAGCCACCGACTCGCTGAGTTGGCCACTTAACACGCGACCAGAATTGCGACCCTACTCGCCGAGTCTACCCATGGACTCACCGAGTTGACCATCCACATTTTCACTTTGAACCCTGAACTTGCACTCCTGAACTCGGGATGTTACAATTCTCCCCCACTTAAATTAGGCTTCACCCTCGAAGCCTATGGCAACACAACTCCAGAAACTACTCTAGCAATGCACCACCTGACATTAACCAAACCAGGTTCCTCAAAACACTACCACCGAAACCTGAAACCCAACTCTTCCCCTACGGTGTCCTGACCACCATCTCCAGCCAGCCACCAGCTTCATCCTCTGATAACTACACTTATCAACTGAGTACCACTCCATGATACTTCACTCGTTCCAGATCATAACAATCACTTGACTCTTACGAGCTAGATATAACCCTGAACCACCGGGATCCCGACCCGGTACCACACTGCTATCATTTTCCTCGCCAGACATATCCTTCACCGAATTCACTGATGAGACTTAACCTGCTCCCTTTCTGAGTCGTACTCTATCCCTTCCATGCTGACAGGATGACACATTCTTCAGCTTCAGAGCAACTCCCATGAGTTCTCCTCCGCAATCACATACACATGCTGAACTGGCTCTAGCATCCTTGGGTTGGAAAAACCCGACACACTGAAGACACCTCCAAACATCCCCCATGATGATTTACCACTACATGCATAATTTCTTGTTCACACCAAACTGGGAATCCAAGGCTCCATCCTTGCATCCCTTCCGAGCCTCTACAGCTCTACAACCTCGGAACTCCTTCCGTGACCTCAGCAGACATCCAACCCGGATGTGATTCCATACCTCCGGCGCAAACACACTGCTCAATAACCATAATTGGAACACCTCAATCATACCTCCGTGCTACTACTTTCACTTCTGTGAACTTACACTCCCTTTTGGAGCTACATACCTTTCCCTTTCCTTATCCAAGGAAATCTACTTGGCCGCCTTGTGACTACAACAAGTGCCACGGTGCTTGCCCAACGCTACACCATTCCCTTATAGCATAACCGCTATCCCATGCACCACACATGCTTTGAATCTGTTCGCAAGGACTCTCGAGTCCATGCACTACCTTCCACTAATCATGATCAATACCCGGGGCCAGACCTTCTGATGCTATCACATCGCAACATACTCATTCCATCTTCTCATACAGATCAATCAACACATGCAGAGTCTTCAGCATGACCGGACCGCCTTACCAAGACTTCAGCCAATCTGGACCACTCTTAGAACCTTCAGCATGTCTGGACCGCCCTCCAGGGCCTTCAGCCTGTCTGGACCATCCTCCGAGCCTTCGGCCTGACTGGTACGCCCACCGGCCTTCAGTGTATCCGAACCGCTCAACCAACATTCATCATCTCGAATTATCCCTCCTGGAAAACTCTCCCAGACGTACTGTTCTAGCCCTCTAGGGGTTCCGAACTCTAACTCCATCCTACGTACTCAATCCCGACCTTGATCTTTCGGAGAAACTTCCAATTCTCCCAACTTAGAGCATTGACTATCAACCACCGGTCGCCATAACCGACCTCCCTTAATAACCCTACACAACACATTCCCTTACACGCGAACTGGTTCCCACCAGAATGAGCAACCTTCACTAAATTACATATCAACACTGATCATCTTGGACTTGAAAGAAGCCCGACCTTCAGCTAACCACTCCTCAGACTGCAGATGCTACCCGACATTCAGACCAAAAACCTGATTTACCACTAACAATCCCCATGGATGATAACCAACGAAACTCCCAATACCAAAACCTTTAATATACCATAACCCTCAAGGAACAAACGAATACAATACCCAAAATTCACACAACGAGATTAGCAGATATGCAATACTCCATAATAATCACAAGATAACAAATATCAAGAAGGAAACATACCCGCAGATGCATCCAACACTGCCCTGACCTCCTCTGCTGTCAGCTGAAAAGCACGACCCTGAGCCCTCGTGGGCTCTGCTCCACCCTGACCTCCACCCGTAATCCTCAAAGTGGCTGGTGCTGGAGCCTGCACCGGTCCTGCAACAATCTGTGGACAGTTGACCCTCAATTGTCCAACCTGATGGCAGTGATAACAAATCCTCAAATCCTGAACCGGGGCTGGCTGCCGACAATCCCTCGCATAATGCCCCTCCTTTCCGCACTTGCGACATGCACCACCGGACCTACAAACTCCGGTGTGACCCTTCCCACACTTCCCACAAGTGCCGCTGCCCTGATCTCCCAATCTAGAATCAACGGTCTTGGACCGTTTCGGAGCTGGCTGCGACTGCACCAGAGCCTGCCTTTGCTCTCGCAACTGCAACTCAATCCCTAACTCATGTCGCCGAGCGGCCTCCTGCAACTCTAGCAAGGTCTCGCATCTCTGTGTGGACACAAACTACCTGATATCCCTCTTGAGCATACTCAGATATCGGGACATCTGAGCCTGCTCCGAAGCAAACTCCGGGAAAAAAATTGCCCTCTCAGTGAACATCCTGGTGATCTCTGTCACCGACTCCGAATCCTGCTTCAGCTCCAGGAACTCCTGAGCTAATCTCTCTCTCTCTCAACCCACAGAACATAACGAGTGCTAAACATCTCCCGGAACTGATCTCATGAAACCGCTGCCCTCTGCGCATCCGAATATGAACCCGTGGTCAATCTCCACCAATCCTTTGCCCCGAGCCTTAATATGTTCAGAGCGCACCTCACTCTCTGATCCGCAGGACACGAACATGTGAAGAAACAACCCTCCACATCTGACAACCATCTCATAGCAACAATCGGGTCCTGAACTCCATCGAAGGTAGGGGCTTCGTATTATCGAAGTCCCGATACTGGAAACCTCTACAGGCTCCTCCCATTGCCGCTGCTACAGCTGCCGTAGCTTCCGCAACAGCTGTCTCTGTAAGGGCTGCATAACGCTCATCAAAATACTCAGCCTTAGCGATCTTAATCGACCCAAACAGTTCCGACAACTCAGCCCGGAACGTCGCAGCAACCTCATCATGCAGGATCTCACGAATCCTAGCATCCAACTCGTCTGTGCTCATCTGACCAATAACCTCAGGCGATAATGACCCACGCCGACCGCCCTCTCCTACTCTCGATCCTAATCCGGATCTGCTCCCAGCATGCCTCGTAACCACCAAACTGAAAATACCACAAAACATCAGACGCTCTCCCAGAACCCCAGGAATCAACTCCCAACCCCACCCTAGAGGTTGTGGCTTCCTTGATACGCGTATGGGTCCTGTGCTTTCAGTTGTACGAGCCCATACTACCTTCCACACCTACCCATATTTATATCAGGTATCACCACAACACCCTAGCGATGATCATACATAACAAGCACTCAACCCTCACTCCTAGAGGAACATTGGAAATCTCAAACAGAGAGAAACCTTAGGCTAGCAGGCATCATAAATCAAGCAACTCTGTCATGCAATTCCTGAAGATCCCTAGCCTAGTACTAGCATGCTGTTCTATCGTATCTCAAAAACAATTATCTTGTATGGTATTTTGGGGTTACTTACTGGCTCCGGGTGATCGTACCTCCGCGTCCTCTTTTACTCATTTTGAAAACCATTTTAAATTCTCTTTTGAAAACTCTCCTTGATTTGAGACTAAATTCACACGAATGGTCCTCCAATTCACTCAAACCAAGGCTCTGATACCAACTTGTAATGCTCCCAAAATTCCAACCAATTTAAACTTTTCAAAAACAACCCAGTTTCATTAAGTTATTACAAAAAAGGTTTTCAGTACAATTATTATCGGAGTTTTTCCAGAATCATATCATAAAACATAATCATGAGGAGCGGTACGATCACAACTTTTCCTTGCCACGGTCTCCTGAAGTACCTGAAACATTTAAACCACAACTGTAAGCCCGAAAGCTTAGTGAGATACCCCCAAAATACCAACCACATATACCATGCATAACATATCATAACCGAACAGAACAACCATGCACTTTGGGTCTACTGTGTGATTGATCCGCCGCAACGGGCCTTCAGTCCACCTGGTCCACCCTCCGAGTCTAGCCATATCCATCAAGTCTGCAGTGTGGTTGGACCGCCCGCATTGGGCCTTCAACCCACCTGGTCCACTCTCTAAGTCTACAGTATGACTGGTCCACCCGCACCAGGCCTTCAGTCGGCGTGGTCCACTCTCCGAGCCTCAGCACGTCTGGTCTGCCCTCGTGGGGCCTTCAGCCTATCCGGACCGCTCGTTGGGCCTTCAAAATAACCGGTCCGCCCTGGGTATGTTGGCCTACAACACGAAGCAGGACCCGCCTCAACCCAACCCCAGTCCAACAACCATGTGCACATAAACATACAATCATATAACAGTACGCATCCAAGCAAACTGATATAGCAGATCACATAACATAACATCATCCTAACCAGGATGTCGACCTAACCGGTCACTAGCATAGCATCATCCTATATACCAGGATACCGACCTTAACCAGGTCTCTAATATATACCATCCTAACTACCAGGATGCAAACATAGCAAAGCGATAATATAACAACGATACCCGGATTACAATCCGATAAAGGGCCGGCCTTGGTGCCTTAGACCCTGTTTATATAGTGAGGATAACTCACCTCGCAACTGCCGACTGAAGAGATAAGATCACGCTGCTCCAACCTCTGACGTGAACTTCACCACTGATCAATCACCAAAACACTAAACTCAATAAATACCAAAATACCCCTGGAAGACAACTAGTCAACACAAGACTATCTCTACTCGCCGAGTTACCCTGCTGACTCTTTGAGTCCCTATGCTCTGAAACTCCCATAACACGACTCAACTCGCCGAGTCGCCCTAAGACTCGCCGAGTCCCAAAACTCCGAGTCTAATCGCACTCAACTCACTGAGTCATCCCTTGACTCACCGATTCACAACTCAACCAGGAAAGGTTAGGACCTCACGACCAGACTCGCCGAGTCCAAGGCTATCTTCAACCAACTCGCCGAGTTGTTCTTCCAACTCTCCGAGTTGCTGCCTATCTTCAAGCAACTCGCCGAGTACACTCATGTGACTCGCCGAGTACGACTAGCTCTTAACCCATACAGAGGCTTTCCAAGCCATGCAGAGTCTCCAATCCATAGAACTACTCTTATACAAGTAATCCATCAAGTAAAATGGCTAACATTACGTGAATCTAAGGTGATCTAAGCATAATACACTCTAGGGCTAGGGTTTGGGACAACAAGGCTTCATCAACCACTCTTGAACAGGGACTTGATGCTCTTTTGGATCATCACTACACTAGATCTGAGGTAGCAACCTCAGATCCAACCTCCAAACTCAAGATAGCACTAGATATACTCCTAAAAATGCCACAAATGATAGATCTAGATGGATAACAGCTCAAACAACGAATCATTACCTCAAGAGAAGATTCCAACAGAAGAATAAACCAACGCCTTGCAAAGCCCCTTGCTCCAAGCCTCTTAATCTTCAAAGATCTCTTCAACAACACTCCTTCAAGATCCAAATGCTCTCTAATTCCCTTACAAAGGAATATTAGGGTTTCTGGACTTCAAGGGAGGGTAAAGAGGCTTGGGAGAGGGAATTATGTCCTTTATATAGGGCTCAACCCCCGGAATTAGGGTTTTCTCCACACAGCACCAACTCGCCGAGTCCAGCCACCAAATCGCCGAGTTGGCCACTTAACACGCGACCGGAATCGCGACCCTACTCGCCGAGTCTACCCATGGACTCGCCGAGTTGACCATCCACATTTTCACTTTGAACCCTGAACTTGCACTCCTGAAATCGAGATGTTACAACTTCTACTGTTTTCAAATGTCTTGGTGGGGAGGGGGGGGGGGTACCTGTTATCCAACTATATCAAATGATATTTACAAAAACACATTTATTTTTAAATATATTAGTAGTTTATATATGAAACTTTAGGAAAATATTATGTCCGGTAGTTACCCTGCTTAAGCTTTAAGAATGATATATTGCGTATTCGTTATAATGCCTAAATTACTCCAGAATATTATACCTAGTTGTTATATTAACCAATTTTCTAGGATAACATACTTCCTAGTTGTTATGCTAGGTAAATTTAAGGATACCTTTGTACCTAGTTGTTACTCGACATTAAATCCTATCAATACCAGCATTATAATAATTATTATACATATATGGTTAAGTGTATATATATATATATATATATATATATATATATATATATATATATATATATTAGAATAATTATGTAAGAAAACTATTTTAAATGAAAACTTAAGGATAAACAATGTAGTTAAATATACTCTGTCCTATTATCCTACCAAGAAATATCAATACAAAGTATAATTACTATATATATGGTTAAGTATATATATATATATATATATATATATATATATATATATATATATATATATATATATATATATATATATATATATATGCATAATTATGTATGGAAATCATACTAAAGGAAAAATTAAAGAAAAGAATAATAAAGAGAAATAATCATATTAACATGGTTAATCAAAGCAAGTTGTTAAATGAGTCTTATTATTCATACTTTAACCGATTAAGTTCATCTAACCACGTGCCTATAATCATTGATCTTAAGTGAGCATTAATGGTATGTATAGATCTATATGGGATTGGCACTCCCACCTGTTGTTGCTAGCTTCAACCCCGACTGGCAAAACTTTGTAGTCTTTTTCGACGTCCGACGAAGCATCGTGGTGAGGAAATATCAAGTCATATTGGTCGATTATAGGAACTCATTATAACATTGTTTGTCAACTTTAATTTACTAAACTACTTGAAAGTAGTTATAGTATGAAAGGATAAGAAAAAAGGAATACAAGTTTATAAAAGAAAAGTAATAGGATAAGTACTAAAGGAATTTTTATCCTATGAAAAATAAGATTTAAAGAATAAAAAGCTTTTAAAAAGAAAATATTACAAATATTCTAAAAGTGTAAAACCATAAAAACATATAAACTCACCAAGATTCCGTTGACATTTTGAAAACCCATGCAATCTCAGGGAAGTCAACAAGTGAAGTGTTGAAGGAAGTCAACAAGTGGCTGAAGTACAAAACCATAAAACCTGTGAACTCAGCAACAGTGAATTGTTGAAGGAAGTCAACAAGTGGCTAAAAGAAGTCTTGTTTATTTAGTAAATGTTTAGGAAATGTGCTGGTCTATTAAATAATGTAGCCCTTATTATTAATAATAAATAAAATAATTTTTTAAGTTATATTTGTGTGTATTGTTCAATATACCTGCCTCCAGATCCAAGATCCTAAAGTCATACAACCCGACGTTTCCACCGTCGGCTAGGGTGTGACAGATTGGTATCAGAGCTACAGGTTATAGTGAATTAGTAATTCTTTAGGAACTACGATTATAACATAGGGAATATACTCTAATTAGGTTTAAACATTAAGCCTAATAACTAAAAGTGTTATTATTAATTACACTTTTGATAGACTATTTATGGGAGACTTTTCTAGTTTGAACTGCCGCTTAGGTTGTTGGATTCGAGAACGACTATATGCTAAGATGATCCTGTCCTCCGACACTCCTCACCTAGCCAATAATTACTTAATAGTCTTAATGTACAAAACATAGAATTAGTAAAATCCTTTAATAATTCAATAATCATATATATATATATATATATATATATATATATATATATATATATGTGTGTGTGTGTGTGTGTATAATGCTATAAATATATGTAAATATTATAAAGAACATGCATATAAATCACAACTCAAGATTTTAGGTAAAAAAACGATACCTAGGTTTAGTACAGTACATCGGCCGTACCACAACTTGACTTAGAGTGCATAACTGAGTTTTATTATGGTCCGACCACGTACGCCTAAACCTGGATATAGTAATTGACAATCTAAATGCTTGAGGATTTGTGGATCAGTAGCTTAGTTCAATTAGCTGATATACTTGGATTAGAGGATTATATGGAGACATATAGGTTGAGGATTCTACGCTTGACTTGAGAATACATGGCCTAAGGATGGATATCTGATATGTTCCATGTAGAGAATCATAGGATATACAGTACTATCTACTACATAACTATAATTGGAAATTATTTATATTATTGATTCACATTCTATCTCTCTTAAACATATATCCATGTTGATGTCTTACGCAGGATTATCAGAGAGCCATGAAGGACATGTGGATATGGATAACACTTCCCTTGCTAGAGAATGATCAGTTGATACCGCATACCCCAGAGACGGAGAACGAGTATGACCCAAAATTGTCGCAACCACCTTCACCTATTTTTGTAGAAGAAGAGCCATTTTAGGACAAGGAACCCCTCGAAGAGGAGGAATCACCTGAGGAAGCAAATGACGAGAATCTCACTGATAGTTCTCTATATCCAGATTCATCTTCTAGCGTTGACCCCATAGATCATGCTGAGATGGAGGTACATATTGAGGATGACACGACCAAAGAGAGTGAATCAGAGCCCTTACCTTTTATAGAGGTTCTATCATCCACACCATCTCCTTCCCGCAGGTCATCCATACTTCGTACCACAAGTATGAAACAAAAGAATACCCCTAGGAAATCCACCCGATTCCCTCCTTAAAGAGAGATATATCACCTCCTTTATCACCTAGAGGCTCAAAGAGGCCATGTCCTACCCATAGATGGAATCCTCAGGTTGATGAGTGGATTGAGTAGGATAGAATTGGATTTTATGATGTAGGTGAATCATCTCATACCCAATTACGAAATCCTACCCTAGATTCCATGACCGATAGGGCAATATCTGTTTTAGTTTCACGAGGAGCTCGACATGCAAACAGGATACACCACATGGATGAGGATCTTTGGTCATTAAGGCGGGATGTTCGATTGCTGACTGGAACGCACGTGGATCCGAGCTAGTCAATTTAGAGACGATAAGCATCAAAAACAAATTTTTGATGGAAGATTATTTAGAAGGATTAATCTTAACCAAGTTTTAGTATATGTGAGAAGGTTTCCGTGCATATAAAGAATGCCAAAATCAGAGTTATAACGAAGAAGTTATGACCTGTCGAAATTTCGCGACATAACCGACACGACCCAGCGCGACCCATCGCGACGTAAATAGTGAAGTTAAGGTAGATAGATATCTATCCTGAGTGATCTAAACGAAATTCAAAGATGTCTTCGATAGTAGTCCAACGATAAAAAAAACAGACGAAAACGGAGTTCAGATGAAGGAGTTATGAATTTCGAATGGAGTTTTCCTGTCCCGACCTACTAAAGATAATATATAAGTAATATATTTATAATATATTAAAAATAAAGTCAAAATTAGCCAATGGAGTATAAACGAGAGTTGTAGAGCATGATCTCACCTACGCGTCGATATAAAGAACATCGAAAACGAAGTTCGTATGCGAAAGTTATGAATTTCTGAAGTTCGGGGTGCGAAACCCCAAAACTGTCAGATACCAAGACGTGGCAAGTCTTCTGACACCTCCGGGAGTCCCCCAGATGCAACTTGCGACGAAGCATGCAGTGACGACCAAGCGCACGACGTGGAAAAGGGTGCCACGACGTGGCAAGGACAGATTTTGCCCTATAAATAGATTTGAAGGGCCAGCCGAGTTTGGTTGCTCATTCTCTGATCTCTCTCCCATATTACATCATTTTAAGAGCAATTTTAACCCCCCAAAGCCCCAGTATCACCCCGAGACCCAAAGCAAGTCCCGAAGCCTGAAGATCCCGAGAAGAAAAGAGTTTCCGAGCCGAAGCTCTGCCCGCGAGAAACCCGGTGTGTGAAGTGATCCCGGTTTCACCGAAGAATACTACCATTGCAAGCCGTAGTGTTGTACGATCATCTTCTGATCAGGTGAGTGTGTGGTCACTTTTGTCTAACACATAAATATTAAGTATTTGCTATGAAATACGTGCTATGTGTTAATATATTGTTGTTTATTTGAGATCTTGGTGGAATGCATGAACTATATAGGTTTTAATGAGTTAAACTGTATATGTATTTTGTAACTACAAATATGTTGGGTAGGACATGGGTAGATGAGATCCGTGAGTATGGATCAGATAAAGAGATTAGCTTAGATCCGTGAGTAGGAATCAGATCAAGAGATTAGTTTAGATCCGTGAGTATGGATTAGACCAAGAGGTTAGTTTTAGATCCGAGGGTATGGCTCAATTAAAGAGATAAACTTGCTGTTAGTCCGGGAGTATGGATTAAGACTATGTTAATTGTCCCTAGTCTGGGAGTATAGATTGGGCACAGTTACAGATCCGGGAGCATGGATCAAATATGGATTAAGACTAAGTTAATTGTCCCTAGTCCGGGAGTATGGATTGGGCACAGTTATAGATCCGGGAGTATAGATCAGATGAGGATTAGGGTATAGTTAATTGTCCCTATTCCGGGAGTATGGAATGGGGACAGTTATTGATCCGGGAGTATGGATCAGATCAAAAGGTTAGTTTTAGATCTGTGAGTATGGATCAGGTAGTTTTAGATCCGTGAGTATGGATCAGGTGAAAAGGTAGTTTTAGATCCGTGAGTATGGATCGGGTGAAAATGTTAGTTTTAGACCCGTGAGTAGGGATCAGGTAAAGAGGAAAATTTTAGATACGAGAGTTTAGATCGTGTCGTTGTGAGGATTGATGGGGTGGGATAAGAGTTGCCTTTATATGGTGAAAATGTACAAGTTTGAATGTTCTATATTTATAAATATATGACATAAGATTGTGGGATGAAAACCCTATATGCTCACCAGGCTCCCAAGCCTGTCCCACTCAGTTTTCTTTGTATCACAGGTATCAATACGAAGACATATTTCACAGAGAGATTTAAAGGAGATATAAATCATTAGTGAAAATTAATGTAAGTTCTGTTTATGCTTATGTGTCTGTATCTGACATGACATCCCGAGGTTTTATTATTAAATGAAAATACATTCTCTTTGAGAAATGTTTTGATAAGTTATTATCATATCTTGTTTTGGGAACAAATTCCGCAACCGTTTTCTTTAAAAGATTACTCTAATTTATAAAACAAAGCATAAAAAAATCGGTCTTTTTTGGCCGTGAAATTTGGTATTAGAGCATTAGTTTAAGCGAACTAGGAAATTGGTAGGAAATTTCTAGACTTAAACTTAGAATGCTAAGTAATGATTGTGAGGAGTGTGTCTAAAATATGTTAGGTAGTACACGTAAATTGAGACATGCACTTGTTTATTTTAGGAATGATGCCTAAAATACTTGTATGTGCTAATTGTTTTGTGTGATAGCTAAATGGATGCTATTATTTGTTAGGATCTATGGTCTGTTGCCAATTGGATTTGGAAACCTTATGTGTATAGGATTCTAAGCGTATGAGTACGATATTAGAACTAGCATGTAAACGTTTCAGAGTGATTAGGAGGTTTATACGTTTATCGTAAATAAAGCTTTCTTATCTTAAAATTCTCGCCTGGTACACCGAACGTCTGCTTGGGTGCACGAAAGGTCATGGTGAAGACTCATAGAGAATTGAGTAAATGGAGGAAATGAAGAAGGCTTATGATAGTGGATGACACCTATCATAAGATATCGTAAGAGTGGTGTCATGCCTTGATTTTATGTCTGATAAAATAACAGAATGTTTAGAGGAGTACGGTACGTCTGAAGTATACCTTCGATTGGCAGGATGATGGAATGGTTGGTGTAATTCTTGAAGTTGTCCCATCGTCTGGTATTTCCATCACCAATCGAGCTGAAATAAAGTTGATGATTGAAGATTGAGCAATGCAGAAGTCCCAGTAGAGTCTAGGGAAATTGTTTATGATTATTTAGACACATTCGTATGTGTTAAATTGTTTTGTGATTTTCTTGTATGGTGACTTGGTCGACTGTGGGACAATACTTGGGACGAGTATGAGTAGGTGTAAAAGGTAGTAGATGCATATACTACCGGAAGCACAAGACTAACGCTTGGATCAGGGAAAGTCACAAGGTTACCAAGAAGCTAGTAAATGATTTCGTTTTATTCAAGCATGTCGTTACCATCGTTTCGGTAATGACTAAGAAGATTGTTGTTATTCCGACCCTAGTGGTCATATCAAATTGAGTTCGACTACGATGAGTATGATACATGGTTCAGAGAAACAAGTTCGATGTAGCATCTGACTTAAACCAAAAGATTGAAATGAAAGCTAACCAAGGCGATTAGTAGAAGTATCGCGATGATTGTTAAAGAAGTTGGTAGCTAGAAATGCTACATATTGAAATGTTATTGTATCACATTAGAACATGAAGGAAGGTATACTCTGTTTTGGAATTTGACTCTAAGAGAATTGAGTCTGAGTGTTGCAACATACGATGAGAGGTCATTAGAATATGACACATCGGTCCATTGTAGTAATAAAAGAACTTATATTAAGTTCGTATCTAGTGAAGATCGAGATTGTGACTTGAAGGTCATAATATAGAGTCTAACGTGATATAAGGAGCAAGTGCAAGTTCGAGCACCGTCTACAGTCAATGAGTCGAAGAGTTAGATACTCATTCGAAGAAACAAGGAAGTTACGATTATGACCTAGGATGAAGAGATAACGTTTGGAGTCATTATACTACCCTGTTTTGTTGATGATTCTGGGACGTAATCATCCTAAAGGGGAGAGAATTGTAACGTCTGTAGATCCGGGATAGTCAATTTAGAGACGATAGGCATCAAAAATTACTTTTTTATGGAAGATTATTTATAAGGATTAATCTTAACCAAGTTGTAGTATATGTGACAAGGTTTCCGTGCATATAAAGAACGCCAAAATCCGAGTTATAACGAAGAAGTTATGACCTGTCGAAGTTTCGCGACAGAACCGGCACGACCCAGTGCAACCCATCCCGACGTAAATAGTGAATTTAAGTCAGATAGATATCTATCCTTAGTGATCTAAACTCAATTCGAAGATGTCTTTGATACTAGTCCAATGATAAAAAGACAGAAGAAAACGAAGTTCAGATGAAGGAGTTATGAATTTCGAACGAAGTTTTCCTATCCCGACCTACTAAAGATAATATATAGGTAATATATTTATAATATATTAAACACTAAAATCAAAATTAGCCAATGGAGTATAAACGAGAGTTGTAGAGCATAATCGTAACTACGCGTCGATATAAAGAACGTCCAAAACGGAGTTCGTATGCGAAAGTTATGAATTTCTGAAGTTCGGGGTGCGAAACCCCAAAACTGTCAGATACCACGACGTGGCATGCAGTGCCACGACGTGGCAAGTCTTCTGACACCTTCGGGACTCCCCCAGATGCAACTTGCGATGACGCATGCAGTGACGACCAAGCCCATGGCGTGGAAAAAGGTGCCACAACGTGGCAAAGGCATATTTTGCTCTATAAATAGATTTGAAGGGCCAGCCGAGTTTGGTTGCTCATTCTCTCATCTCTCTCCCATATTACATCGTTTTAAGAGAAATTTTAACCCCCCAAAGCCCCGGTATCACCCCGAGACGCGAAGAAAAGCCCGAAGCCCGTAGATCCCGAGAAGAAAAGTGTTTCCGAGCCGAAGCTCTGCCAACGAGAAACCCGGTGTGTGAAGTGATTCCGGTTTCACCGAAGAATACTACCATTGCAAGCCGTAGTGCTGTCCGATCATCTTCTGATCAAGTAAGTGTGTGGTCACTTTCTTCTAACACATAAATATTAAGTATTTTCTATGAAATACGTGCTATGTGTATGGATTAGACCAAGAGGTTACTTTTAGATCCGAGGGTATGGATCAATTAAAGAGATAAACTTGCTGTTAGTCCGGGAGTATGGATTAAGACTAAGTTAATTGTCCCTAGTCTGGGAGTATAGATTGGGCACAGTTATAGATCCAGGAGCATGGATTAGATATGGATTAAGACTAAGTTAATTGTCCCTAGTCCGGGAGTATGGATTGGGCACAGTTATAGATCTGGGAGTATAGATCAGATCAGGATTAGGGCGTAGTTAATTGTCCCTATTCCGGGAGTATGGAATGGGTATAATTATTGATCCGAGAGTATGGATCAGATCAAAAGGTTAGTTTTAGATCCGTGAGTATGGATCAGGTAGTTTTAGATCCGTGAGTATGGATCAGGTGAAAAGGTAGTTTTAGATCCGTGAGTATGGATTGGGTGAAAAGGTTAGTTTTATTTGAGATGTTGATGGAATGCATGAACTATATAGGTTTTAATGAGTTAAACTGTATATGTATTTTGTAACTACAAATATGTTGGGTAGGACATGGGTAGATGAGATCCGTGAGTATGGATCAGATCAAGAGATTAGCTTAGATCCGTCAGTAGGAATCAGATCAAGAGATTAGTTTAGATCCGTGAGTATGGATTAGACCAAGAGGTTACTTTTAGATCCGAGAGTATGGATCAAGTAAAGAGATAAACTTGCTATTAGTCCGGGAGTATGGATTAAGACTAAGTTAATTGTCCCTAGTCCGAGAGTATGGATTGGGCACAGTTATAGATCCGGGAGTATGGATCAGATATGGATTAAGACTAAGTTAATTGTCCCTAGTCCGGGAGTATGGATTGGGCACAATTATAGATCCGGGAGTATAGATCAGATCAGGATTAGGGTATAGTTAATTGTCCCTATTCCGGGAGTATGGAATGGGTACAATTATTGATCTGGGAGTATGGATCAGATCAAAAGGTTAGTTTTAGATCCGTGAGTATGGATCAGGTGAAAAGGTAGTTTTAGATCTGTGAGTATGGATCGGGTGAAAAGGTTAGTTTTAGACCCGTGAGTAGGGATCAGGTAAAGAGGAAAATTTTAGATACGAGAGTTTAGATCGTGTCGTTGTGAGGATTGATGGGGTGGGATAAGAGTTGCCTTTATATGGTGAAAATGTATAAGTTTGAATGTTCTATATTTATAAATATATGATATAAGATTGTGGGATGAAAACCCTATATGCTCACCAGGCTCCCAAGCCTGTCCCACTCAGTTTTCTTTGTATCACAGGTATCGATACGAAGACATATTTCACAGAGAGATTTAAAGGAGATATAAATCATTAGTGAAAATTAATGTAAGTTCTGTTTATGCTTATGTGTCTGTATCTGACATGACATCCCGAGGTTTTATTATTAAATGAAAATACATTCTCTTTGAGAAATGTTTTGATAAGTTATTATCATATCTTGTTTTGGGAACAAATTCCGCAATCGTTTTCTTCAAAAGACTACTGTGATTTATAAAACAAAGCATAAACAAATCGGTCTTTTTTGGCTGTGAAATTTGGGATTTCACACTGACTAATTGAGTTCATGAGCTAGATTAGGATCAATATATTGAAAATATGAGAGTCCTGCATGCCTACGATCATCTCGAGGAGGCTCATTCTCAGATTCAGTCTCATCAGCTCGAGATAGAAGAGTTGGAGCATCGTTTGTAGGGATCAAAGCAAAGGGTTATGGTATCTGATATTAGAATGGTTACTTTAGAGGTGATGATCGATTACCTTCATTTCCATAGGGAATATTTAGGTGTGTTGGTATTGTTTTATTTTGGGATTTGGTAGTTAGCTCTAGCGATGGATGCTAGTAGCTGTATTTTTGGGTTTGAAGCACAGAAAAACTGTAAACAGATAGTAGTATACTCTTGTATCTTTTGTGTATAAAATAGATGGTTTTCCTGTTCAAACCACCTCTGATGAGTGATTTAAAAAATCATGTTGTGTAAAGTTGAACTTGTAATCATACTTATGTAAATATATGAAAAATATGTGTATCACAAATGAATATTCTGGCTCTCATAATTAATAACCAAACCGTCAAAGCATTTTAACATCTAACAATTACCTTAACATTAATATAGAGTCATGAAACATACAAGAAGTAACCTAGGACCCTTGACCAACCTGATTCCTGAACATATGAAACCAATAACTATCGAAGTGCTAGTATCCAAAAGAGTAGCCACTGCAATGGCGAGTTTCAAAACCAATAGGTACACGAGATCAAGAGATGGAACTAGAGGAAAATTTTCCTAGGGAGACAAATAAGGTCCTCCTAGGGCCTGTACGTGTAAGGATTTTATGAACTGCAATGAAAAATCCTTCTATGGAAATGAAGGTGTAGTCGGTTTGACACAGTGGTTAGAGAAGATAAAGCATGTCTTTGAAATTAGTTTTTGTGCATAGGACTTCAAAGTGAAGTTTGCTACTTGCACCCTAGAAAAACTGGTGGAAGATTTATGCGAAGACTATGAGCGTTAGCATCTCACATGTTGACTTCTGTACTCTTGATATTATGATACTTTGTTTTCCACATGATTATGGTATTTTGTCGCTAAAACAATTTGGTATTTCATTAGTAATCAAATGATTTTAAGATGTTTACCAACAAGGATATCTCCATTAAACATAGTTTATTCATTAATATTATGCAATAACTCAATAAGTATGATCAGTCACAGGGTTAGTAGAGACTTCTCGAATTGTCCAAGTTATCAAATCACTCACGAATATTTATTCAACTCTATTATGTTTAACCTAGGGATGTAGTTGTTCACTAATCCTACTGTCTACCTTACTAATGGAGTTTTGGGCCACTAATGTTTAGCAAAAGATCATGATACAAGATACATAATTCGAGCATAATCTTAGATCATTCAATAAGTTACATAAACATAACAACATTGACACTAATTTGTATGAGTCTTTAATAAAGCATCACACAATAGATTAAACTTCTATCAAAAATCATTTCAATGAATTAAACTATAATCATGATAGATCATCCACATCTAAAAAAAAGTACTTAGGACTTAGCCCATATATTAACTAAAACCAAATCAACTAAAGTGAAACAAACCAATACCAAAAAAAAGAATGTTTTTTATTAGTCTTTGATATTCAAGGGAATTGAAAACTAGGGTTTCATGGAATCCTCCCTATTTTCTACCGGTTTCTCCTTTGTGTATATCTTGCACGAAATCTGAGTTTAATCTATAAAGTTTTGTAACCGACTTATTTCGCGACACAACAAACATTTCTTGGTGCGGTCTACGTATTTTAGCAATTCAATTTCTTTGGAAATATATTCAATTAAATTATCAACGAGGTTGCTAATCTTCAAGCTACGAAAATTTGCCAAAAGTATGTATTTTTATCCGTCAATTTATAACATGCTCTTTTTTTCCTCAAAATAGAAATTTCTGACAATTAAGCATCACTTTATCCTTAAGAACATGTAAATAACTATTAAATATATGAATTCAAATATGCATAATTTAGGACATGTCTAACACACAAGCAAGACCCTACTACAATAGCTAAGCATAAGATCATGTCATATTATTACACATGCATCCAACACACAAAGGTTCTAATCATGCCATATGTAATATAGTGAGAAAACTCAACTAAATGGAAGAGCTAGAATCTGAAACACTCGAACTCACATAATATCAACCATACAAATTTCCTGAACCATATAGAGGTCAAGCATCATTCAACTCTAAACCCAACATGTTCGAATAAATGTCAAACTGGTCCAAAAGTCAATGGTCAATTGGTCAAAGTCAGTGATCAACGGTTAATGGGCCTACAAAGTGACTACTACCCTAGTCACGTCATGATCACTAAGTAACAAAATAGTAGCGGCACCCCCATCAGTCGTGTCGCGAGTCTCGGTAAACAACCAACTTTTTTTTCTATGGTCTTAATCCATTAACACCAAGGCTGCAAAATATACCCAAGGCCTTGCATGTCTGAAAATAAAAGACAACAATTTGAGTCTTGTACTTTGATGAGTCTAGAAGACCCCAAGACTCAAGCTCTATACCGGGAGTTTTCCAAATTCTCTAAGAGTTTCATAGAAAGGTCTATAACAAACACCCAATCCTAGATCTAATAATTTCAGAACAAAAAGTTCCAAGCTTGAAGAATTACAAAGGTCCATAAGATGCTCACAATGTTGGATTTAACATGCATCACACCTCCTTGCACAACAAAGCTCCATCTTCTCCTACAAGAGGCACAAAAATAAAAACACAAGCCTAAAATATTAAGATATGAAGAATAGAGTTTGCTATGAACATTCTCTTGGGATAGAGGTTGAGAATGGACGAAACCCAAAACACCTCATCCATTAAATATGGCTCAAAACACGAAACTTAGGGTTTTGGGATATGGCAACCACTGCGTTGCTACATAATGTTGTGGCTCGCGCCATAAACATCAAGTAGCCATGTCTTTACCTCACCAAAAACCAAATCCAAAATTAATTTAATGAATATCAAGAGATTGAACACATACCATGAATTAGGTGTTACGGTTCAATAACATCACTTCTGCCCCCATATACTTGCAAATGTTATAAATCATTGTGTTGACCATGGAAACAAAGGGAGGCCATCAACTTTTATACTTGCAAATGATATAAATCATTGTTTCGACCATGGAAATAAAGGGAGGCCATCAATTTTTATACATGCCATACATTCCTCATTTTGGTGAGTTCTTTATCAATGGTTTCAATTCTGTGAATTACCACTTGTTATCTTCATATCTTTTGAATTTGGTACAACAACTCATAAATTGAAACTTCATCCATTCCTACTACCATTGTTGTGAATATTAATCTCCTTGAAACATTCTTTATGAAAAACCTTATAAAGATTCCTAATATGATGCACATCCCAAACATGTCCTAGAATGACACAAGATGAGTATGGAATTACGAACGAGTCTTTAGGCTCCGATAAAATCGTTCACCCATATGTTTTCTTCTTATCTCCATTGTTTTCATCAATGCAGACAAAAAAATTATCAATTTCAAAATCTTCATTATTGTTGACGTTTCTTTTATCTTGTATAGAATTAGGTTTTGCTCTAACCCCTCACTCTTTGATTCCTTCTTGTCAAACCTTGCGTGTAACAACCATTTTTCAAACATAACATGTCGCATACAAATCATCTTAAAACTCAAGTGTATCAAATGTTATCACGGTAAAACATATCCCAAAATCTCAAATACAAAATCCTCTATCAATGTGTACAAATCATGTCGGCGCCTTCTCACAATCCTCGCTAGTACCTGAAACACATATCACATAACACGGTAATCATAAATCCTTAGTGAGTTCCCCAAAATATTACATACAACACATAAGCCACTCGAGGCTATAGCTCGGTAAGACCCTCTGGTCAATGTGTCTCAGTGGGACCCTCCAGTCCCGTAGCTCGTTGGACCTTCCGGTCTGATTGAGGACCCTCTGGCCTCATGAGTCGTTGGACCCTCTAGTCTGGTCTATATAACACATAACATACATATAACACAACACACATAAATCTCAAACATACACACACACATAAGGCACTCCGGTCTGCACATAGATACCATTCTAGGTAATGTATAGTGAGAAGACTCACCTCGGGTAATCTCGGAAAGTCTCGAACTCAAAATACTGATCTAGCCTCCGCCTAATCACATAAAGTAATTTACCTATAATTAACAACGATTCTCAAAGGCTAGACTAATCCCTTCCTATAATCTCTCAGAAGGGGAAAAGGCCATTTTACCCCTCCAATGGTCCAAATGTCCAATTGTTGACCAAACCCTAAAAGTCAACGAAAGTCAACAGAGGGCAGTACGCGGGGCGTACCAACTCTATATGCGGGGCGTCCCAACTATCCAGAATCGGGGATCTCAACCCCTATGCGGCGCGTTCTGGGATTTACACCCAACGTACATCCTAGTTTCATGCTCTTAATGGTTTTTGATCTGAAACGGTTAAGACACAAGCTCATATTCTAGATCTAGTCCTTCTAATGCCTCTTAACCCATAAAGTCGAAGCCTTTAAGCCTTTGCATGGCTGTAAAGGTCACCAATCACTCCAAAATCTTATCCTCTTTCCTCATTAAGCCCTTATCTCATGCATGACTCAATATTAAGGATCAAGAATGGATTTTTATAGATCTACAACACATTTTATACTGAAATGGGGCAGATCAAGGCTTATGGATACCATTTACTCATAAAGTCTCCATCTTTGGGACAAAAACCCTAAAAATGGTCCATAATGCACAAATCCAAAAAGGTTAAGAGAGCTTTGAGCTTTTTACCTCCAAATGATGCTCCAACCTCTGAAGAGCTCAGATCCAAGGCTTGCACTTCAACTCTAGCTTCTACAATGGCCCTTCTTCTCTTCAAAATCTCACAAGAACACTTTATCAAGCTCAAACACACACACACACAAGCTCTAAAACGAAGGCTTAGCTCCTTTTAGGGTTTCACTCACTGGAAATGGTGGCTGGGATGGAGGTCATAACATTCTTTTTATAGTGCTCAAGTCTCATTTAATGTTTCATGTCTGAGCCTAGTACGCCCAGCCTACACTATGGTACACCCAATGTACTGGGTAGCATCCGCGTCAAGAGCACGCTACAACATTCTTGGATGTTACAACATTCTTCCATGGACTAGTTTTGACAACTTGGAAAAGAAGAGGGATTAAATAGATATACCTGATTCATGGATGTTACAATTCTCCCTCACTAGAATTAGACTTCGCCCTTGAAGTCTCGCTCTACAAACAACTCTGGATGCTGCTCCCGCATCTATGACTCCGACTCCCAAGTCAGCTCGGATCCTCTCCGATGCTGCCACTGGACCTCAACCAGAGGCTCCTACTTGTTCCTCAGAGCCTTGATCTTCTGATCCAAGATCACAATCAGCCTCTCAATGTAATTCAGGCTCACATCCACCTGAATATCCTCTAGCGGCACTACTGTCGTCTCATCGGTTGTACACTTCCTCAACTGGGATACGTGGAAAGTATCAGGGATCTGGCTTAACTCCGTAGGTAGCTCTAATCGGTACGCTACCTTGCCCACTCTAGTGGTCACCCTGAAAGGACCAATGTGTCAGGGCCCCAGCTTGCCCCTCTTCCTAAATCGGATCTCTCCTTTCCAAGGAGATACTTTGAGGAGTACAAAGTCTCCAACCTGGAACTCGAGCTCGGATCGCCGCCTATCCGCATAACTATTCTGGTGGCTCTGGGCTGTCAGCAACCTCTGTCTGACCTGTTGTATCTGCTCAGTCGTCTTAAGCACTATCTCAGTGCTACCCATCACTCACTGCCATACCTCTCCCCAACAGATGGGAGTTTGACACCTCCTCCTATATAAAAGCTCGAAGGGAGGCATACCAATACTTGAATGGTGGTTGTTATTATAAGAAAACTCAGCCAAATGTAGGTAGGTGTCCCAACTTCCACCGAAGTCCATAACACATGCTCGAAGCATGTCCTCGAGGGTCTGAATCGTCCGATCACTCTGTCCATCCGTCTGATGGTGGTAAGCCGTACTAAAGTGAAATATCGTACCCAACTCCTCATGGAATTTCTTCCAAAACCTGGAAGTGAAACGTACATCTCGGTCTGAGACAATCGAGATTGGCACTCCATGCTGTGACACCACCTCTCTCACATTTATCTCTGCCAGACTCTCCACAGAAGAGCTCTCACTGATAGTAAGGAAGTGAGCGCTCTTCGTCAACCGATCCATAATCACACAAATTGCATCAACACACCTCGCGTTCCTCGGTAACTTGGTGATGAAATCCATAGAAATATGTTCCCACTTCCACTGGGGAACCTCTAGCGGCTGCAACTTGCCATGCGGATGCCGATGCTCAGCCTTAACCCAGCGACAGGTCAATCACTTCTCTACAAGCCATGCAACATCCGTCCTCCATCAATATGCTATGTGCCCCGCCCATAAACGGCACCCAAATTCGACCATGAAAGGTCATAAGCCCTCGGCTATCAGTAACAAACTCGTACACTTGCCCAATCACCCACTCTCTCTTATGGTTCTTTGGTGTCACAGCCTCTGCCTGGGCCTCTCGGATGGTATCCAATACCGGAGTCATCACCGTCATCCTCATGCATATATCTCGAATCGGGGAACTCTCCGCCCTGCGACTCAGAGCATCAGCTACCACGTTAGCCTTGCCCGGGTGGTACAAGATCTCACAGTCATAATCTTTCACTACATCTAACCATCTCCTCTAGCGCATGTTTAGGCTGGGCTAATCCATCAGATACTTCAAACTCTTATGGTCCATCTATATGTTACACCAAACCCCATACAAATAATGGCGCCATATCTTGAGGGCGAACACTACTGCCCCCAACTCCAAATCATGGGTGGGATATCTCGTCTCATGAGGCTTCAACTGCATCGATGCGTATGCTATCATGTGCCCTCTCTACATAAGCACCACACCCAACCCCGATATAGACGCGTCACAGTACACCACAAAATCCTCCATTCCCTCCGGAAGGGCTAACACTGGGGCTTCGCATAATCTCTGGCGAAGATTCTCAAATGAGGTCTATTGCTTAGGACCCCAAGTAAAAGCAACGCCCTTCCCTATCAATCTGGTGAGGGGAATGGAAATCTTGGAGAAATCCTTGATAAATCTCCGATAATAGCCGGCCAACCCCAGAAAACTCCTGATCTCAGTGGGGGATCTCGGCACCTCCCAACTCATAACAGCCTCAAGCTTGGCCGGATCGACCGATATCCCATTCTGATAAACGAGATGTCCTAAGAACTGGACCTCTCGTAACCAGAAATCACACTTGGAGAATTTGGCATAAAGCCTCTCCGATCTCAATACTCCAAGAATCTCCCTCAGATGCTCTCCATGTTTCTCTCTGGATCTCTAATACACTAGAATATCGTCAATGAGTATAATCACCGATCGATCTAACATCAGCCTTCATGCTCAGTTCATGAGATCCATGAACGTTGCTGGTGCATTGGTGAGCCCAAAAGGCATATCCACGAAATTGTAATGCCCATATCGACTCCTAAATGCCGTCTTCTAAATATCCTCATCGCGTACCCTCATCTGATGATATCCAGATCTCAAGTCTTTCTTGGAGAACCAAGACACAGCCTGCAACTGATCAAATAGATCATCGATCCTCGGTAGGGGATAACGGTTCTTGACCGGAAACTTGTTCATCTCCGGGTAATCAATGCACATCCGGTGTGAACCATCCTTTTTCTTGACAAAAAGGATCGGCGCTCCTCACGGCGAGCTACTCGGTCAGATGAATCCCTTCCCCAACAGCTCCTGAAGCTGCGAGGATAACTCCTGCATCTCTGGTGGCGCAAGGCGATAAGGTGCCTTGGCAATAGGCGCTGCCCTCGGAACCAAATCGACGCAAAGCTCCACCTGCCTCTCGGGAGGCACACCCAGAAACTCCTCGGGGAAAACACCCGGAAACTCTCGCACTATCTGAACCTCACCGATAGAACTCGACCTTTCTGTGACAACTCGTGTATCCATCACATAGGCTTCAAACCCTCTACAGCCCAGCTGTAGACTCTGTCTCGCTCTAGCAGCCGAGCAAAATGCTGACCCAGATCAGGTACCCTCACTATATACCGTAAGTACTCCCCCACTAGGGTCTCGTATGGTCACCAACTGACGCTCCCAGTCGATAACAGCTCCGAATCGGCTCAACCAGTCCATGACCACGATGACACAAACATCCCCCATCGCAATCAGTACCAAATCTATCGCAAAATCAAAATCGAAAATCTCGAGTACACATCCTCGAATCTCATCAGTAGCAAAAACCGCTCGCTCGTCAGCTATAGAAACTTGCAGAGTTCGACTCAACACCTCTCGTCGGATACTAATGTGCTGAATACATGCTAATGACACGAAAGAAAGACTCGCACCCGAGTCAAATAACACCAAAGCAGATACATAATTCACAAGGAAAGGACTTAAGCATACCACAATATAAGCAAAATATCTCAAACTCACCATAAGTAAATAAAAGAATACATACCTCCTCCGCTGTCAACTGAAAGGCTCTCCCGCGAGCCTTTGGTGCCTCGGCCTTCACTGGCCGGGCCTCGGTGGCTCTAGTAGCAGCAAGTGTAGATCCTTGTACTGATCCCTGAAGTAGCTCTGAGCACTCGACCTTCCGATGGCCAGTCTAGTTGCAGTGGAAGAAAACTGCAAACCCCATGGGGAAGTCCCTCGCAAAATGCCCTCCTTGCCACACTTGTAACACACCCCCGTCCTACACACTCCCTCATGGTTCTTGCCACACTTCCCACAAGTGTGGCCCTTTGGTCCTCCAGATCTCGAATCAGCGGGCTTTGCCGACTGCCTATCCCTCCTTTGAGACTCAGCCTCCTCCCTGGCCTGAGTCTCTATCTCGATCTCCCTCTTTCAGGAATTTTCCTGGAGCTCGGAAAATGTCCGGTATGTCAAGTTCGCCACGAACTCACGAATGTCTCTCCTCAGAATACTCAAATATCGACTCATGCGTGCCTGCTCAGAAGACACATGCTCAGGGCAAAACAACCCTCTCGTTAAACATCCGTGTAATCACAGTCACGGATTCCGTCCCTTGCTTGAGGGACAAGAACTCCTAGGCCAAATTTTCCCTCTCCACCAGGGGAACATACTCATCTCTGAACATAGTGGTAAACCTCTCCCAGGTCACTGCGGTAAGCTCTGCGGGAGTAAAATTTGCCGTCACAAACTTCCACTAGTCTTTCGCTCCCAAGCGAAGCTGGTTCAGTGCGAACCGTACCCTCAGATGCTCAGGACATGTGTAGAAGCATCCCTCGATGTCATAGATCCACCTCATTGCGACTATCGGATCCTGTAGACTCTAGAAATTGCAAACGTCGAAGTGTCTGTTCTTAGTTTCGCATGTTAATTATTTTACTAAGTCTTCATTTTTGCGAAGCGTATTGTTAAGGACTTGGTATATTTTTTGTACACTCATGTTTCCTATAAATAGGGACTTAGGTTAGAAGTAGAAAATTATTGATTCAATGAGTGATTCACTAGTTATTCGGATGTTTCTCTGCTTAAGTCTGTAATCAGTTTCTTCATCAATATAAGATCTGATTAATATTTAGTCCTTGTGTTCATACTTTTCATTGATATAATCATGATTGCTTTCTAAACCTCGATTACAATTCTCATCAATTGGTATCAGAGTAGGATTCAAACTGCATGATCCGATTTTCGTTTTAGAATCATTTGCTTTTTGAGTAGTGATTTTACTCAAAAAATTTCCGCACATTTTGGTTCTGAAAATCTCTCTTGATCTTCATATTTGAATCGATTCTGCATTTGAATTGTTTAGTCGAGTGATCGATTAGCAATCGGTGATCAATTCACAAATTCATAAAGTTTTTCTAAAAAATTCTCGTGTTCACCAACGGCGAACTTCCACATGAATACCATGACTTCTTTCTCTCACTTGCTTGGTTCTTCAACCAAAATTCCAATGTTAATCCCTGAGTACTATGATCAGTGGGTTGATAGGATGGAGGATTACTTAAATGGAATTGATGAAGAGCTCTGGAATTGTATCAATGGAATAGTTCTACCTCTTATAAATGTTCAATCAATTGGAGCATCTGCTTCTTCAAACGATGTTACTGAACAATAGAATCGTCTGAAGAAGAATGAGAAAAGATGTATGAGGAAGTTAAGAGGTGCACTGCCTCCTGTGGTTTACAATTACATGCGTAGTTGTAAAACAGCCAAGGAGATTTGGATCACACTGAAAGAGAAGTATCAAGGCAGTGAGAAGACAAAGATCAATTCTGTTAAGCAATGTCTTGTTGAGCTTAAGGAGTTCAGACAAAAGGATGCTGAAACAATTGAAAACTACTATGATCGTCTGAATGAGCTTGTTTATTGTTGCAGCAGGGATGGAATCACAAGATCTCTCATGGAATTCAATCTGACATTTATCATGGGTCTTCACAAAGAGTGGCGTAGTGTGAGTATGATGATAAAGAACCAACAAGGTTTTGATACTTCCACCTTGAATGATCTCTACAACCAGCTGAAAACACATGAAAGTGAATTTACAAAAATGTTTAATGAATCGAAACAGAGTCTAGGAGGTCCATTGGCTTTAGTTTCGAAGGTTACTAAAATTGATGTTGGTGAGAAGGAAGAATCAGACAATGAAGGTTTCTTAATGAATTAAGACGATCAAACAGTTGCATTTTATTCGAACAACAGAGTTAAGAAAGTTTTCAAACATCCTTTCAATCCAAAAGGAAAGCAAACTAATGCGAAGAGTGGTTTCATAAAAGCTGGAGGTGAGGAGAAGAAGAAATTTGAGAAGGTTGAAGAAAAGCAGAAAGATGCGAAAGCAGAGAAGAAACTAAAAGGTGACTCTAGAATTGATTGTCATTATTGCAATGGTGCGAATCATTTCGCAGCTAATTGCATGTTGAGGAAGAAAGAGGAGAAGAGCAGAATCAAAGACGAAGCCTACTACTCAAAGAAGCTTGAGGAGGTGTGTGCGAAGGCGAAAGGATTGTGTTTGGTTGCGAAAGGAGAGTCTGAAGAAGAAGAAAGTGGAACTTATCATATCTGGTCTTTAGGATCTGATGATGAAGAGATGAGGCACCCAACTCATGGTGCAATGTTCGTAAGTTATGAAGAAAATTGCGAAGAGAATGTTTCAGGACGATGCTTTGTGTCCAAGTCCACCAATAAATCTCCAATGACCACTAAGGTACGTGCTATTCTTGAATCCTTTAATATTCCTTTATCTGCTTATGATGCTGAAATAACTTCATTTGATGATACTGTTGCTTATTTTGATGCTGTTATTGTGTCTGCTAGTACTGAAGCACAAAATCTAAATTGGCAACTAGTCGAGACAAGAAGACAATTAGAAATAAAACGAATCAGAGTAGATAAACTTGAATTACAAATGACAAATGTAAATTGTGATTGGGACAATCTTGATAAAGAAGTTAGGTTGTTACTAGCAGAACGAAACATTTATTGTAACTCTGTTAAACGTTTATATGCGAAGTTAACAACTTTAAATCATTCATATGAGATAAGCAAAAAACAACATAGGAAACTACTACCTTTTCTTGAATTTGAACGTGAAAAAGTTGATGTTGTTTCTTATGACTGCGAGAATACTATTGCTCAATTTGACAAAATACCTGATGATAGATTCACATATGGTATTGTCAAAATTGATGAATTTTTTAATGCGAATGAATTGGTTAAAATTGTTAATGAATGTTTGAAAATGAATGAACAAGTGAAAATCTTAAAGAAAACTGAAACTTCAACTCTTGATTCTCAACACAATTATGTTGATGTCGATGAGAATTCAGATAATGTGAGTGAAATCAGTGAGATCGAAGAGGAAGAAGAGGTTGATTGTTCTCAACTGTCTATCATTAATATAACATCTAAGGTCAAAGGTAAATAAATTATAGTTGATTCGATAGTGAAGGATGAAAATGATAAACCCTCTACATCGCAAACTTGTGACTTTGGCAATGTGGAAGTTGAAAGTTGTATGTCAGATGACACTGATGAAGACGAAGAAGTTAAAGATTCGCATGAATCACCTCAACATGTTATTGCTAATCAAGTGTTTGGTGATACAAAAGAATTCGACAAAGTTCTTAATGACAAAGGTGCACATTATTTGGAAACCAACACTGTGGTCTATCCGAAGTTTACATGCACTGATAACACGGTTTTTCCAAATCAAGTCTTCGTCACAGCTGGAAATGTTGAGAAAATCAAGCCTGAATTAAACAAAATGGTTGAAAATGACAACAAAAGGTCAACTACCAAAGGTTTCTTTGCAAATCAAAATACGGTAGAAAACAATTTAACTCAAAACTCTTATGTTTTTCAACGCCAAAAATCATCACTAAAATGGATTGTAACACCGTAAATTTCAAAACAATTTTTTGCATTTTATACAAAACACAATTCATTCAATATTCATAACAACATCATTGTTTGAAATTGAATTAGTAGCATATAAAAATCCCAAGATCTCATAACATAAAAATCCTGTGTGTGTACTGATCAGGCCGGCGCCTTCTCGCGATCCTCACTAGTACCTGAAACAAATAACACCAAACACTGTAAGCACAAAGCTTAGTGAGTTCCCCAAAATACCACACATAGCACATATTAGCCACTCGAGGCTATAACTCTGTGGGTCCGTGGACCCTACTCTGTGAACCCTCTGGTTCTAACTCTGTGAACCTTCCAGTTCCAACTCTATAAACACGCACAACATAAATCACATAGAAATAATGCAGTACAACACATAACATACATATCGCATACAAATACTCTGTCACATACCACATATTACCTACTCAATGTTAGGTATAGTGAGAAGACTCACCTTGCGTATCTCGGTAACTCGTAAATCCTCGAAATCACTAGTGCTCGATCTCCCGAGCTATAGTCTTCCTATAACACAATACATCTCTAATTAACACTTTCCCAACTAAGGTTGACTAACCCTATCAAGTCAACACCAGTAAACTCTGGTCAATGGTCAACGGTCAACTCAACTCGCCGAGTTTGGCGTGGACTCGCCGAGTCTCTACGGGGACCCGATTCCTCTGAGTCCCTTCCGACTCACCGAGTCACTCACCCGACTCGGTTACTCAACCCCTGGTTCGAAATCACTGAACAACCCGCACCAACTCGTTGAGTCTAGAAATGGACTCGGCGAGTGCATTCCATGCACAACCCCAAATGACCTTCTGAGGTCAGATCTGCTCCACTAACTCATAGATCCAGTCCTTCCAAGCTTATTTATCACGTAAAGTTCATGTCTTGGCGCTCATAACACACCTAATGAATCATAAATGGTGTTTTGACCTCAAGCACAAAGATCCCAAACCAAAACCTCCATGGATTCATAAAAATCTTGGACAAAGGGACACTCTGGACCTCCAAGGGTCCAGATCCAGAACCTAACTCGCTTAAGGGACCAAGGAAGCACTAGATCTAGCCACAAAAGGGCTCAATAAGCCCTAAATCGACATGAACATCACCTTAACTGAAAATGGTTCGAAAATAGTACCTCAAACGTGATGTTCTGGACCTTAGATCTTCAGGAAGTTGATCCTCTTGATTCCCCTTGGCTATAGCTTCCTTTCCCTTGCTAGATAACACCTCCAAGGTCAACAATGGCTCCTTCTCTCACTCCAAACACTCAAGCTCACTTGGGTTTCGCTCTGGGGACTGGTGAGCACAAATGATGGCCATAAGGCCCTTTAAATAGGCCCCAAACCCGGGAAATTAGGGTTTCATTAAACAACGCAGACTCGCCGAGTCCACCAATGCGACTCGTCGAGTCCAGTCATTAATCCGGGTGAGAAATCGCGTCTCTACTCGGCGAGTCTACACACCAACTCGCCGAGTTCTTCCACAAAACTCAAAATAAAATGAATAAATATAATACCTGAAATTCCGGATGTTACAATTCTCCCCCACTTGAATATGACTTCGCCCTCGAAGTCTCATTCCTGAAATAGCTCCGGATGCTGCTCCCGCATCTCACGCTCTGGCTCCCAGGTCAACTCGGATCCCTTCCGATGTTGCCATTGAACCTGTACCAGAGGCACCTCCTTGTTCCTCAGAACCTTGATCTTCCGATCCACAATCGCAACTGGTATCTCCGCGTAGTTCAGGCTCGCATCCACCTGAGTGTCCTCTAACAGCACTACCGCCGACTCGTCAGCTATACACTTCCTCAACTGAGACACATGGAAGGTATTATGAATCCTCTCCAATTCCGCAGGTAGCTCCAAGCGATACGCTACCCTGCCCACCCTCGCGATCTCTCTGAACGGCCCAATATATCGGGGCCCTAGCTTGCGCCTCTTCCTAAATCGGATCACTCCTTTCCAAGGAGATACCTTCAGGAGAACATAATCACCGACCTAGAACTCGAGCTCGGATCGATGTCTATACGCATAACTATTATGGCGGCTCTGAGCGGTCAACAATCTCTGTGCTGCCCATAACACGCTGCCCGACCTCTCCGCAGTAAATAGGGGTCCGACACCTCCTCCCATACAACAGCTCAAAGGGTGGCATACCAATGCTCGAATGATGGCCGTTGTTGTAGGAAAACTCTGCCAAGGGAAAATACGTGTCCCAACTCCCCCCAAAGTCCAACACACATGCCCGGAGCATGTCTTCGAGCGTCTGAATCGTCCTCTCACTCTGCCTGGTAGTCTGGGGTGATATGCGGTAATAAAATGCAACCTAGTACCCAACTCCTCGTGAAACTTCTTCCAGAATCTGGAAGTGAAACGCACATCTCGGTCTGAAACAATCGAGATCAGAACTCCATGCCGTGTTACCACTTCCCTCACGTACATCTCTGCTAATTTTTCTGCGGAAGAACTCTCACTGATAGCAAGGAAGTGGACGCTCTTTGTCAACCAGTTGTCACACCCCCAAACCTGAACGGCGGAAACGTTCGGGGGCGGATGACTTCATGTGGTAACGTAACAAATGAATACATAGTAAAGAAAGCAATACAACCATCATATATATAATTGAAAGTTTACATTTGTCAAAAGTTACATGTTCAAAACCAATTACAATATGATGTCAAAATATGAGATTAAACCGGCGCCCCAGCATCCCTTCTTCAAAAGCATATTAATACCTGAAATTACTGAATCCCTGGGATATACAAGTAATTTTGAAAGAGTAGATCAGCATTTAAGTTGGTGAGTTTCATAAGTATTAAATGACAATGTTTGTATGAAATGAAATGTTTTGTCCTTGTTTGTTTGTTTCTAGAAAATCCTATATTTTCTACTAGTATAAAAGTAGCCTTCTCTCAAGACCAATGTTTGTTTCTAAAATGTATGTAAGTGTAAAATAACCAATATGTTTGAAAACCTCGTAAATCAATGCATTTTTAATACCTCATGTGAGTTTTATAACCATACTATTGACTCGGATTGCCTATACACAACGTTCTTCAGGCGTTGGAATGTTATGACGTTTGTCACCCCAAATGATGGACTGTAGCTAACAGTCAAGGCGCGGGTTGTCAAGCCCGTATAGATCTATACACAAACACCATGCTCCCCCTCCAAGGGATTCTGGTATATAATACATGACTTGAAATGTGTACTCGAACGTACGTGAAGTTAATGTCTCACAAACCGTGGTATAAAAACAGATTTACGTGTTAAAATGTTCGTTTGTTCTTGTATATGAAAGTGACTTCTTGAAAATCGTGTTTCTACTATGTAAAAGTTAGCAATATCCTCATAAAACTATACCTATTATAGCTTTCTAAAAGTGTGTCTCGTTTGTTTAGAAATATCTAGAAAAGGAATCACTTGTTATGAAAGTATAGATTTTTGTAGAGCCTAAGATAGACAAGTATACATATAATCTAAGAAAATGTTTAGTTTATACATGCATTACAACAATTTATATTTCAAAAGATGGAATGCTATTGTAACATGTTTTATATATGAGAGTTCCCTATAAAGTTTATAAATCACATATGATTTGGTTAAATAAAAGCATATAATAATTCTTTATATAACACACGATGATACTCGTGTGTTTTACTTGTATCCCCCCCCCCCCCTTGAAAGCATATAAAAGCATTTATAGAACATTTAAAAGGTTAATTAAGGGGTATGAACTCACTTGAAAGTTTGAAGAAAGCGAGATGGAAACCGGGCAGAGTTTCGTCTTGGGAAACGGATTATTCTCGGGATTCTTGGGAATCTCGGGAGTAAAAACGACCTTCGGGACTTGAGCAAAATGACCGGGGCTTCGGGTTAGAATGGGCATGGAAAACGAGGCAAGAACGCACAAGAATGGAGAGAAATGGAGCCCTTTCTTCAGAACCCTCGCATCCCTTTTATAGGGGCTGGAACCGCCTCGGTACGCAGGGCGTACGAGGGTACGCGAGGCGTACGCGTACGTCATGCATGACCGAGTCCTCGACTGCCTCGGACTTCGGATGGGACAAGGTTAGTTTCGCATAGACCGGGACGTGGACGATCTGAGGCCTTGGCCTTGAGTACGCGGGGCGTACGAGGGTACGCAGGGCGTACTTCGGCCCTATCTGCTGACTCCCTTCGGATAATACCAAACATTTATAATTAAATTTATATATAATTTAATTAATAAACTTCTAAAATTCATATCTTCTTCATACGAATTCCGTTTTCGATGGTCTTTATATCCACGCGTAGGTGAGACTACGCTCTACAACTTTCGTTTATACTCCGTCGGCAAATTTTGAAATTATTTCTATTATTTATTTTTAAAAGGGTCGTGTTTAAGGAATTTCTTTAGAAATTCATAACTTCTTTATCTGACGTCGGTTTTTGCCAGACTTTTTACCGCTGAATTACCATTGTTGAGATCTTCGATTCTCGTTTAGGTCATTCCGGCCAAAAGTCGCTCGATCTCCGATTCGAGTTTTTAGCTGTCTGTCGCTATGCCGAACTTGGAAAAATCATAACTTCAACATACAAAGTCGGATTTGGGCATTCTTTTTACGTACAATCACGGTTTAATGACATTAAACATAGTAGGAAATTAAATAGAAACTTCTTGGACATTTTATTATCAATGTTAATTTCATTAACTCAAAGGTGGTTACAATACTTGACTTTTTAGGTCATTACAAAGAGTTGAAATATCGGGTTGTCACACCTGTCCACAAACACCCAAATTGCATCGACTCCCCTAGCAGTCCTTGGCAATTTGGTGATAAAATCCACGGTAATCTGTTCCCACTTCCATTCGGGAACCTCCAACGGCTGCAACTTACCATGCAGTCTCTGGTGCTCGGCCTTAACCCAACGACAGGTTAAGCACCTCTCAACAAACCACGCAACATCCCTCTTCATACAGGGCCACCAATACTCCCTAGCCTGAGTCTCTAGCTCGATCTCCCTCTTCCGGGCATTTTCCTGAAGCTCGGAAAATGTCCGGTACGAGGAGTTCGCCACGAACTCCCGAATGTCTCTCCTCAAGATACACAAATATCGGCTCATACGTGCCTGCTCAGTAGACACATGCTCAGGGCAGCACATCGCCCTCTCATGGAACATCTTGGTGATAAAATCCATGGTAATTTGTTCCCACATCAATTTGGGAATCTCCAACGGCTGCAACTTACCATGCGGTCTCTGGTGCTCGACCTTAACTCTACAACAGGTTAAGCACATCTCAACAAACCACGCAACATCCCTCTTCATACAGGGCCACCAATACTCTCTCCTTAGGTCCAAGTACATCTTAGTGGCTCCAGGTTGGATCGAGAATTTCGACCGATGAGCCTCTTCCATCAAAATGGTACGCGTAGCTCCCACAAACGGTACCCATATACGCCCCTGAAATGTCATAAGCCCCCGACCATCGGTGATGAACTCCGATACCAACCCAACAACTCGTTCTCTCTTCTGGTTCTCTGATCTCACAGCCTCAACCTGTGCTCCACGAATGGTGTCCAACACCGGAGCCATCACGTTCAATCGTAAACATACATCTCGCAATGGGGCGCTCTCCACCCTGCGACTCAGGGCGTCAGCTACCACATTAGCCTTGCCCGGATGATACAGGATCTCACAATCATAATCCTCATCCAACCACCTCCTCTGCCGCATACTTAGGTTAGGATGATCCATCAAATACTTCAGGCTCTTATGGTCCATGTATATCATACACCGAACCCCATACAGATAATGACGCCAAATTTTGACGGCGAACACCACTGCCCCCAACTCTAGATCATGGGTGGGATACCTTGTCTCATAAGGCTTCAGCTGCCTCGATGCGTATGCTATCACATGTCCTCTCTGCATCAGCACCGCTCCCATCCCCAAGATCGACGCATCACAGTATACCATAAAGTCCTCCATCCCTTCCGGGAGGGCTAACACCGGGGCTTCGCATAACCTTTGGCGAAGCGTTTCAAAGGAGGCCTGCTGCTTCGGGCCCCATGAAAAAGCGACACCCTTCTGGATCAACCTGGTGAGTGGCACTGCGATCTTAGAGAAATCCCTGATAAATCTCCGATAATAACCTACCAACCCTAAGAAACTCCTGATCTCGGAGGGTGACCTCGGCACCTCCCAACTCATCACTGTCTCAACTTTGGCCGGGTTGACCAATATCCCTTTCTGGTTAACGAGATGCCCTAGGAAGTGGACCTCTCGCAACCAGAAATCACACTTGGAGAATTTGGCATAAAGCCTCTCCGATCTCAGAACTCCGAGGACCTCCCTCAAATGCTCCTCATGCTGCTCTCTAGATCTCGAATATACCAAAATGTCGTCGATGAATACAATCACCGACCGATCCAACATCGACCTGCACACTCGGTTCATGAGATCCATGAACACTGCCAGGGCATTGGTGAGCCCGAAAGGCATCACCACAAACCTGTAATGCCCATAACGCGTCCTGAACGCTGTCTTCTAGATGTCCTCATCTCACACCCTCACCTGATGATATCCAGACCTCAAATCGATCTTGGAGAACCAAGATGCTCCATGTAACTAGTCGAACAAATCGTCGATCCTCGGCAACGGGTAACGATTCTTCACCGTCAGCTTGTTCAACTCCCAGTAATTATTGCACATACGGTGTGAACCATCCTTCTTCTTGACAAAAAGGATAGGCGCTCCCCACGGTGAGCTGCTCGGCCGAATAAATCCCTTTCCCAGCAGCTCCTGAAGCTGCGAGGATAACTCTTGCATCTCGGGAGGTGCAAGGTGATAAGGCACCTTGGCGATAGGCGCGGCCCCCGGAACCAAATCGATACTGAACTCCACTTGCCTCACGGGAGGCACAACCGGGAACTCCTCTGGAAATACATCCGGGAACTCACGCACTATCGGAACCTCCTCAACTAACCTCGGCCTCTCTGAATCAACCCGCGTATCCATCACATACGCCACAAAGCCCTTACAGCCCTGCTGTAGACACTGCCTCACCCTAGCGACCGAACAAAACGCTGACCCAGAACATGTACCCTCGTCGTACACCGTAAGAACTTCCCCACTAGGGTCTCGTATGGTCACCAGCTGCCGCTCACAGTCGATAACCGCACCGAATCTGCTCAACCAGTCGATGCCCACAATGACACAGACATCACCCATCGCAATAGGAAATAAATCAATCGGGAACTCAACAACGAAAATCTCGAATACGCACCCACGAATCACCTCCATGGCATATATCACCCTCTCGCCAGCTATGGAAACTCTCAGAGGCCGACTCAATGCCTCACGACTAATACTGATATGCTGACTAAAAGCCAAAGATACAAAAGACCGACTCGCACCCGAGTCAAATAACACCAAGGCAGGTACAGAATTCACAAGAAAAGTACCTACGCATAACATAATATAAGCATAATATCTCAACATCAAAATAAATACACGAAAGAATACATACCAGCCACGATATCGGGCGCTGCGCGGACCTCCTCCGTAGTCAACTAAAAGGCTCTCCCTCGTGCCCTCGGCGCCTCGGCCTTCACTGTCCGACTCTCGGTAGCTCTGATGGCGGCAGGGGTAGATCCCTGAGGTGCTCCCTGAGCTGATCCCCGCAACTGCGGACAGTCTGCCTTCTGGTGTCTGGTCTGGTTGCAATGAAAACACACTGCAAACCCCTTGGGGCAGTCCTTGGCCATATGCCCCTCCTTGCCACACTTGTAGCAAGATCCAGCTCTACAAACTCCATCATGACCCTTGCCGCACTTTCCACAAGTGCGGCCCTTCTGGCTCCCCGATTTGGGATCAGCGGGCATGGCCCGCTTGGCTGCCAGCTGGGACTGTGCCAGTCGCCGATCCCTCCCCTGAGACTCCGCCTCCTCCCTAGCCTGAGTCTCTAGCTCGATCTCCCTCTTCCGGGCATTTTCCTGAAGCTCGGAAAATGTCCGGTACGAGGAGTTCGCCACGAACTCCCGAATGTCTCTCCTCAAGATACACAAATATCGGCTCATACGTGCCTGCTCAGTAGACACATGCTCAGGGCAGCACATCGCCCTCTCATGGAACATCTTGGTGATAAAATCCATGGTAATTTGTTCCCACATCAATTTGGGAACCTCCAACGGCTGCAACTTACCATGCGGTCTCTGGTGCTCGACCTTAACTCTACAACAGGTTAAGCACCTCTCAACAAACCACGCAACATCCCTCTTCATACAGGGCCACCAATACTCTTTCCTTAGGTCCAAATACATCTTAGTAGCCCCAGGTTGGATCGAGAATTTCGACCGATGAGCCTCTTCCATCAAAATGGTACGCGTACCTCCCACAAAGGGTACCCATATACGCCCCTGAAATGTCATAAGCCCCCGACCATCGGTGATGAACTCCGATACCAACCCAACAACTCGTTCTCTCTTCTGGTTCTCTGATCTCACAGCCTCAACCTGTGCTCCACGAATGGTGTCCAACACCGGAGCCATCACGTTCAATCGTAAACATACATCTCGCAATGGGGCGCTCTCCGCCCCGCGACTCAGGGCGTCAGCTACCACATTAGCCTTGCCCGGATGATACATGATCTCACAATCATAATCCTCATCCAACCACCTCCTCTGCCGCATACTTAGGTTAGGATGATCCATCAAATACTTCAGGCTCTTATGGTCCGTGTATATCGTACACCGAACCCCATACAGATAATGACGCCAAATTTTGACGGCGAACACCACTGCCCCCAACTCTAGATCATGGGTGGGATACCTTGTCTCATAAGGCTTCAGCTGCCTCGATGCGTATGCTATCACATGTCCTCTCTGCATCAGCACCGCTCCCATCCCCATGATCGACGCATCACAGTATACCAAAAAGTCTTCCATCCCTTCCGGGAGGGCTAACACCGGGGCTTCGCATAACCTTTGGCGAAGCGTCTCAAAGGAGGCCTGCTGCTCGCGGCCCCATGAAAAAGCGACACCCTTCTGGGTCAACCTGGTGAGTGGCACTGCGATCTTAGAGAAATCCCTGATAAATCTCCGATAATAACCTACCAACCGTAAGAAACTCCTAATCTCGGAGGGTGACCTCAGCACCTCCCAACTCATCACTGCCTCAACTTTGGCCGGGTCGACCAATATCCCTTTCTGGTTAACGAGATGCCCTAGGAAGTGGACCTCTCGCAACCAGAAATCACACTTGGAGAATTTGGCATAAAGCCTCTCCGATCTCAGAACTCCGAGGACCTCCCTCAAATGCTCTTCATGCTGCTCTCTAGATCTCGAATATACCAAAATGTCGTCGATGAATACAATCACCGACCGATCCAACATCGACCTGCACACTCGGTTCATGAGATCCATGAACACTGCCGGGGCATTGGTGAGCCCGAAAGGCATCACCACAAACCTGTAATGCCCATAACGCGTCCTGAACGCTGTCTTCTGGATGTCCTCATCTCACACCCTCACCTGATGATATCCAGACCTCAAATCGATCTTGGAGAACCAAGATGCTCCATGTAACTGGTCGAACAAATCGTCGATCCTCGGCAACGGGTAACGATTCTTCACCGTCAGCTTGTTCAACTCCCAGTAATTATTGCACATCCGGTGTGAACCATCCTTCTTCTTGACAAAAAGGATAGGTGCTCCCCACGGCGAGCTGCTCGGCCGAATAAATCCCTTTCCCAGCAGCTCCTGAAGCTGCGAGGATAACTCTTGCATCTCGGGAGGTGCAAGGTGATAAGGCACCTTGGCGATAGGCGCGGCCCCCGGAACCAAATCGATACTGAACTCCACTTGCCTCACGGGAGGCACAACCGGGAACTCCTCTGGAAATACATCCGGGAACTCACGCACTATCGGAACCTCCTCAACTGACCTCGGCCTCTCTGAATCAACCCGCGTATCCATCACATACGCCACAAAGCCCTTACAGCCCTGCTGTAGACACTGCCTCACCCTAGCGACCGAACAAAACGCTGACCCAGAACATGTACCCTCGTCGTACACCGTAAGAACTTCCCCACTAGGGTCTCGTATGGTCACCAGCTGCCGCTCACAGTCGATAACCGCACCGAATCTGCTCAACCAGTCGATGCCCACAATGACACAGACATCACCCATCGCAATAGGAACTAAATCAATCGGGAACTCAACAACGAAAATCTCGAATACGCACCCACGAATCACCTCCGTGGCATATATCACCCTCTCGCCAGCTATGGAAACTCTCAGAGGCCGACTCAATGCCTCACGACTAATACTGATATGTTGACTAAAAGCCAAAGATACAAAAGACCGACTCGCACCCGAGTCAAATAACACCAAGGAAGGTACAGAATTCACAAGAAAAGTACCTACGCATAACATAATATAAGCATAATATCTCAACATCAAAATAAATACACGAAAGAATACATACCAGCCACGACATCGGGCGCTGCGCGGACCTCCTCCGTAGTCAACTAAAAGGCTCTCCCTCGTGCCCTCCGCGCCTCGGCCTTCACTGTCCGACTCTCGGTAGCTCTGATGGCGGCAGGGGTAGATCCCTGAGCTGCTCCCTGAGCTGATCCCCGCAACTGCGGACAGTCTGCCTTCTGGTGTCTGGTCTGGTTGCAGTGAAAACACACTGGAAACCCCTTGGGGCAGTCCTTGGCCATATGCCCCTCCTTGCCACACTTGTAGCAAGATCCAGCTCTACAAACTCCATCATGACCCTTGCCGCACTTTCCACAAGTGCGGCCCTTCTGGCTCCCCGATTTGGGATCAGCGGGCATGGCCCGCTTGGCTGCCAGCTGGGACTGTGCCAGTCGCCGATCCCTCCCCTGAGACTCCGCCTCCTCCCTAGCCTGAGTCTCTAGCTCGATCTCCCTCTTCCGGGCATTTTCCTGAAGCTCGGAAAATGTCCGGTACGAGGAGTTCGCCACGAACTCCCGAATGTCTCTCCTCAAGATACACAAATATCGGCTCATACGTGCCTGCTCAGTAGACACATGCTCAGGGCAGCACATCGCCCTCTCATGGAACATCTTGGTGATAAAATCCATGGTAATTTGTTCCCACATCAATTTGGGAACCTCCAACGGCTGCAACTTACCATGCGGTCTCTGGTGCTCGACCTTAACTCTACAACAGGTTAAGCACCTCTCAACAAACCACGCAACATCCCTCTTCATACAGGGCCACCAATACTCTTTCCTTAGGTCCAAATACATCTTAGTAGCCCCAGGTTGGATCGAGAATTTCGACCGATGAGCCTCTTCCATCAAAATGGTACGCGTACCTCCCACAAAGGGTACCCATATACGCCCCTGAAATGTCATAAGCCCCCGACCATCGGTGATGAACTCCGATACCAACCCAACAACTCGTTCTCTCTTCTGGTTCTCTGATCTCACAGCCTCAACCTGTGCTCCACGAATGGTGTCCAACACCGGAGCCATCACGTTCAATCGTAAACATACATCTCGCAATGGGGCGCTCTCCGCCCCGCGACTCAGGGCGTCAGCTACCACATTAGCCTTGCCCGGATGATACATGATCTCACAATCATAATCCTCATCCAACCACCTCCTCTGCCGCATACTTAGGTTAGGATGATCCATCAAATACTTCAGGCTCTTATGGTCCGTGTATATCGTACACCGAACCCCATACAGATAATGACGCCAAATTTTGACGGCGAACACCACTGCCCCCAACTCTAGATCATGGGTGGGATACCTTGTCTCATAAGGCTTCAGCTGCCTCGATGCGTATGCTATCACATGTCCTCTCTGCATCAGCACCGCTCCCATCCCCATGATCGACGCATCACAGTATACCAAAAAGTCTTCCATCCCTTCCGGGAGGGCTAACACCGGGGCTTCGCATAACCTTTGGCGAAGCGTCTCAAAGGAGGCCTGCTGCTCGCGGCCCCATGAAAAAGCGACACCCTTCTGGGTCAACCTGGTGAGTGGCACTGCGATCTTAGAGAAATCCCTGATAAATCTCCGATAATAACCTACCAACCGTAAGAAACTCCTAATCTCGGAGGGTGACCTCAGCACCTCCCAACTCATCACTGCCTCAACTTTGGCCGGGTCGACCAATATCCCTTTCTGGTTAACGAGATGCCCTAGGAAGTGGACCTCTCGCAACCAGAAATCACACTTGGAGAATTTGGCATAAAGCCTCTCCGATCTCAGAACTCCGAGGACCTCCCTCAAATGCTCTTCATGCTGCTCTCTAGATCTCGAATATACCAAAATGTCGTCGATGAATACAATCACCGACCGATCCAACATCGACCTGCACACTCGGTTCATGAGATCCATGAACACTGCCGGGGCATTGGTGAGCCCGAAAGGCATCACCACAAACCTGTAATGCCCATAACGCGTCCTGAACGCTGTCTTCTGGATGTCCTCATCTCACACCCTCACCTGATGATATCCAGACCTCAAATCGATCTTGGAGAACCAAGATGCTCCATGTAACTGGTCGAACAAATCGTCGATCCTCGGCAACGGGTAACGATTCTTCACCGTCAGCTTGTTCAACTCCCAGTAATTATTGCACATCCGGTGTGAACCATCCTTCTTCTTGACAAAAAGGATAGGTGCTCCCCACGGCGAGCTGCTCGGCCGAATAAATCCCTTTCCCAGCAGCTCCTGAAGCTGCGAGGATAACTCTTGCATCTCGGGAGGTGCAAGGTGATAAGGCACCTTGGCGATAGGCGCGGCCCCCGGAACCAAATCGATACTGAACTCCACTTGCCTCACGGGAGGCACAACCGGGAACTCCTCTGGAAATACATCCGGGAACTCACGCACTATCGGAACCTCCTCAACTGACCTCGGCCTCTCTGAATCAACCCGCGTATCCATCACATACGCCACAAAGCCCTTACAGCCCTGCTGTAGACACTGCCTCACCCTAGCGACCGAACAAAACGCTGACCCAGAACATGTACCCTCGTCGTACACCGTAAGAACTTCCCCACTAGGGTCTCGTATGGTCACCAGCTGCCGCTCACAGTCGATAACCGCACCGAATCTGCTCAACCAGTCGATGCCCACAATGACACAGACATCACCCATCGCAATAGGAACTAAATCAATCGGGAACTCAACAACGAAAATCTCGAATACGCACCCACGAATCACCTCCGTGGCATATATCACCCTCTCGCCAGCTATGGAAACTCTCAGAGGCCGACTCAATGCCTCACGACTAATACTGATATGTTGACTAAAAGCCAAAGATACAAAAGACCGACTCGCACCCGAGTCAAATAACACCAAGGAAGGTACAGAATTCACAAGAAAAGTACCTACGCATAACATAATATAAGCATAATATCTCAACATCAAAATAAATACACGAAAGAATACATACCAGCCACGACATCGGGCGCTGCGCGGACCTCCTCCGTAGTCAACTAAAAGGCTCTCCCTCGTGCCCTCCGCGCCTCGGCCTTCACTGTCCGACTCTCGGTAGCTCTGATGGCGGCAGGGGTAGATCCCTGAGCTGCTCCCTGAGCTGATCCCCGCAACTGCGGACAGTCTGCCTTCTGGTGTCTGGTCTGGTTGCAGTGAAAACACACTGGAAACCCCTTGGGGCAGTCCTTGGCCATATGCCCCTCCTTGCCACACTTGTAGCAAGATCCAGCTCTACAAACTCCATCATGACCCTTGCCGCACTTTCCACAAGTGCGGCCCTTCTGGCTCCCCGATTTGGGATCAGCGGGCATGGCCCGCTTGGCTGCCAGCTGGGACTGTGCCAGTCGCCGATCCCTCCCCTGAGACTCCGCCTCCTCCCTAGCCTGAGTCTCTAGCTCGATCTCCCTCTTCCGGGCATTTTCCTGAAGCTCGGAAAATGTCCGGTACGAGGAGTTCGCCACGAACTCCCGAATGTCTCTCCTCAAGATACACAAATATCGGCTCATACGTGCCTGCTCAGTAGACACATGCTCAGGGCAGCACATCGCCCTCTCATGGAACATCTTGGTGATAAAATCCATGGTAATTTGTTCCCACATCAATTTGGGAACCTCCAACGGCTGCAACTTACCATGCGGTCTCTGGTGCTCGACCTTAACTCTACAACAGGTTAAGCACCTCTCAACAAACCACGCAACATCCCTCTTCATACAGGGCCACCAATACTCTCTCCTTAGGTCCAAATACATCTTAGTAGCCCCAGGTTGGATCGAGAATTTCGACCGATGAGCCTCTTCCATCAAAATGGTACGCGTACCTCCCACAAACGGTACCCATATACGCCCCTGAAATGTCATAAGCCCCCGACCATCGGTGATGAACTCCGATACCAACCCAACAACTCGTTCTCTCTTCTGGTTCTCTGATCTCACAGCCTCAACCTGTGCTCCACGAACCAATTCGATACTGAACTCCACTTGCCTCACGGGAGGCACAACCGGAAACTCCTCTGGAAATACATCCAGGAACTCACGCACTATCGGAACCTCCTCAACTGACCTCGACCTCTCTGAATCAACCCGCGTATCCATCACATACGCCACAAAGCCCTTACAGCCCTGCTGTAGACACTGCCTCACCCTAGCGACCGAACAAAACGCTGACCCAGAACATCTACCCTCGCCGTACACCATAAGAACTCCCCCACTAGGGTCTCGTATGGTCACCAACTGCCGCTCGCATTCGATAACCGCACCAAATCTGCTCAACCAGTCGATGCCCACAATGACACATACATCACCCATCGCAATAGGAACTAAATCAATCGGGAACTCAACACCAAAAATTTCGAATACACACCCATGGATCACCTTCGTGGCATATATCACCCTCTCGTCAGCTATAGAAACTCTCAGAGGCCGACTCAACGCCTCATGACTAATACTTATATGCTGACTAAAAGCCAAAGATACAAAAGACCGACTCGCACCCGAGTCAAATAACACCAAGGCAGGTACAGAATTCACAAGATAAGTACCTACGCATAACATAATATAAGCATAATATCTTAACATCGAAATAAATACACGAAAGAATACATACTAGCCACGACATCGGGCGCTGCGTGGACCTCCTCTGCGGTCAACTAAAAGGCTCTCGCTCGTGCCCTCGGCGCCTCGGCCTTTACTGTCCGACTCTCGGTAGCTCTGATGGCGGCAGGGGTAGATCCCTGAGGTGCTCCCTGAGCTGATCCCCGCAACTGCGGACAGTCTGCCTTCCGGTGTCCGGTCTGGTTGCAATGAAAACACACTGCAAACCCCTTGGGGCAGTCCTTGGCCATATGCCCCTCCTTGCCACACTTGTAGCAAGATCCAGCTCTACAAACTCCATCATGACCCTTGCCGCACTTTCCACAAGTGCGACCCTTCTGGCTCCCTGATTTGGGATCAGCGGGCTTGGCCCGCTTGGCTGCCGGCTGGGACTGTGCCGGTCGCCGATCCGTCCCCTAAGACTCCGCCTCCTCCCTAGCCTGAGTCTCTAGCTCGATCTCCCTCTTCCAGGCATTTGCCTGAAGTTCGGCAAATGTCCGGTACGAGGAGTTCGCCACGAACTCCCGAATGTCTCTCCTCAAGATACACAAATATTGGCTCATACGTGCCTGCTCAGTAGACACATGCTCAGGGCAGCACATCGCCCTCTCATGGAACATCTTGGTAATCACCGTAGCAGACTCAGTACCCTACTTGAGGGTCAGAAACTCCTAGGCCAAACGCTCGCTATGCACCTGGGGAACGTACTTATCTCGGAACATGGCAGTGAACCTCTCCCAGGTAACTGCCGCAAGCTTAGCAGGCGTAAAGTGCGTCGTCACAAACTTCCACCAGTCCTTCGCTCCCAAGCGAAGCTGGTTCAGCGCGAACCGGAATCTCAAATGCTCAGGAGATGAGCAAGTAAAGAAACACCCCTCAATATATGAAATCCATCTCATAGCCACCACCGGGTCCTGGGTCTCGTCAAACTCTGGCGGTTTTGTGTTGTGGAACTCTCGGAACAGCAACGCATCACCACCCTGCGGCCTCACAGCAGCAACAGCTGCGGTGGCCGCTGCAACAGCAGCCTCAGAAAAAGCAACATAACGCTCGTCGAAAGTCTCAATCAACGTGGTCTTAATAGACCCGAACATGTCTGGTATCTTTGCCCTGATGGCCATAGCCACCTCCTCATGGATGATCCGGTGGATCTCCTCATCACTAGCCCCACTGCTCTCTGGCATAAGACGTGTCCTCACCATGATCCACCTCTGAAAAACAACATACGATATATTAGAAACTCTCTCGAGTGTACTCGCACTCGATAACTCATCCTTCCTTGATCATCGGCATCCCAAAGATTCTTACTTGTATTGTACACCGCCCCGGTGCTTCCAGTAGTACAGGCCCAATACTACTGTCCGCACCGTTTCAGTATACACCCCAAGTCCTCCTGTTCGGATCCCAAGTTCCAAGTACTCTATTATGCATGATCCACTCTCTAACAGATCTCTCATAAGCTCCTCGCTGCTACCTACTCACTCTCAAGCATCTCATAGCAGCTCACCTCTCCCTAGGTTAAGGCATCACCAATCAGGACACTCTAGTCCTAATAGGAGTACCTAGCCCACTCTAGCATGAGAATACATCGTAACAATATCATAACATATAATATAAGGGTATCCTGCGAAATCACCGTTCGGGTGCGGACTGATCGTACACACGACTCTGCTCTGCGTTTTCCAAAAATCTTTTACTCTTTTTGAAAATATTTCTCAAATCCTCAGTTTGAGTTCAAATACGCCCGAAGGTGTACTCGAATCCCTCAAACCAAGGTTCTGATACCAACTTGTAACACCATAAATTTCAAAACAATTTTTTGCATTTTATACAAAACAAAATTCATTCAATATTCATAAAAACATCATTGTTTGAAATTCGAATTAGTAGCATATAAAAATCCCAAGATCTCATAACATAAAAATCCAGTGTGTGTACTGATCAGGCCGGCGCCTTCCCGCGATCCTCACTAGTACCTGAAACAAATAACACCAAACACTGTAAGCACAAAGCTTAGTGAGTTCCCCAAAATACCACACATAGCACATATTAGCCACTCGAGGCGATAACTCTGTGGGTCCGTGGACCCTACTCTGTGAACCCTCTGGTTCTAACTCTGTGAACCTTCCGGTTCCAACTCTATAAACATGCACATCATAAATCACATAGAAATAATGCAGTACAACACATAACATACATATCGCATACAGATACTTTGTCACATAACACTGCTTACCTACTCAAGGTTAGGTATAGTGAGAAGACTCACCTTGCGTATCTCGGTAACTCGTAAATCCTCGAAATTACTAGTGCTCGATCTCCCGAGCTATAGTCCTCCTATAACACAATACATCTCTAATTAACACTTTCCCAACTAAGGTTGACTAACCCTATCAAGTCAACAGCGGGTCAACTCTGGTCAATGGTTAACGGTCAACTCAACTCGCCGAGTCTGGCGTGGACTCGCCAAGTCTCTACGGGGACCCGATTCCTCTGAGTCCCTTCCGACTCACCGACTCACTCACCCGACTCGGTTACTCAACCCCTGGTTCGAAATCACTGAACAACCTGCACCAACTCGTCGAGTCTGGAAATGGACTCGGCGAGTGCATTCCATGCACAACCCCAAATGACCTTCTGAGGTCAGATCTGCTCCACTAACTCATAGATCCAGTCCTTCCAAGCTTATTTATCACGTAAAGTTCATGTCTTGGCGCTCATAACACACCTAATGACTCATAAATGGTGTTTTGACCTCAAGCACAAAGATCCCAAACCAAAACCTCCATGGATTCATAAAAAGCTTGGACAAAGGGACACTCTGGACCTCCAAGGGTCCAGATCCAGAACCTAACTCGCATAAGGGACCAAGGAAGCACTAGATCTAGCCACAAAAGGGCTCACTAAGCCCTAAATCGACATGAACATCACCTTAACTGAAAATGGTTCGAAAATAGTACCTCAAACGTGATGTTCTGGACCTTAGATCTTCAGGAAGTTGATCCTCTTGATTCCCCTTGGCTATAGCTTCGTTTCCCTTGGTAGATAACACCTCCAAGGTCAACAATGGCTCCTTCTCTCATTCCAAACGCTCAAGCTCACTAGGGTTTCACTCTGGGGACTGGTGAGCACAAATGACGGCCATAAGGCCCTTTAAATAGGCCCCAAACCAGAGAAATTAGGGTTTCATTAAACATCGCAGACTCGACGAGTCCACCAATGCGACTCGTCGAGTCCGATCATTAACTCGAGTGAGAAATCGTGTCTCTACTCGGCGAGTCTACGCACCAACTCGCCGAGTTCTTCCAGAAAACTCAAAATAAAATGAATAAATATAATACCTGAAATTCCGGATGTTACATGGATGGTTAAAAGTGAAAAAGAAAACAAAGTTTTTGAAAAAGATGAAAAACCAAAGATGAAAGTGAAATTGAATTCTCATGAATTTAAGTTGATGGTTCGAAAGTATTCAAAAGAAAACAATGTTTCAAAAAGAAAAGCAAGAAAAGCAATCTTTTGGCAAGTTGTGTCTAATGATAAACCTAAAGTTGCGAAAGCACAAATTCCAAGAATAAAACCATAAAAAATTCAGAGAACAAACAAACAAAAGGATACAAGTTTTCACAAATCAATATATTCTATTGACAAAATTGCAAGGAAAAATAAGGATGAATCTGTTCGAAAATTTGACAGCATTAGAAAATTTGAGACTTCGCAAAATTTTGTGAATGATTGTAAGTTTCAAAATGGTAGAAAATTAACGAATAATTCACCAACTTTGAATGTCAAAACTCAAACAAAACCAAAATTTTCACCCAAACAACCTAATTTACAAAATCCTTCGATCACAAAACCGACCAAAGTTTCGTATACAAAAGGAAAATCTGATGTATATACGATCAACAATTGGCTTGAAGGGCAAGGAAAACAATACCAAAATGGAAAGTTTTCAAAGCAACAGATCAATGGATTGCAATTTCCCAATGATCTTCAAATCAAGGATCATCACGTATTTGTTGATTTTTATTATTAACTAATAATTTTAATGGATCCTGTTAGGGCCAGGATCTTCAAAGCACTTAGGATCCTCAAACCTCATCAAATATTTAGGATCCTCAAACCTCATCAAATATTTGGGATCCTCAAACCTCATCAAATATTCATGATCCTTAACTATCTCAGGATCCCGACTATTACCGTTATCATTATTGACTAACATTTATAACAATTGTATTTCATTTTTAATTGACACATGTGCATAAATAGTCAAGAGAAGGCTTATTCTCAATAGAGAGTTTTAACGCCATAAATTTTCAAACAATTTTTTTGTTTTTAAATCACTTAAGACTCAATATCACACTTTCTCAAAACCGCAATGTATCATTTGTGAAAAACCACAAATCAACAAGAAAACTAATAATATCCCATACTCCTCAAACATAATCCTGAATAGGTTTGTACAATCAAGTCGGCGCCTTCCCACGATCATGACAAATACCTGAAACACATAACACACAACATGGTAAGCATGAAGCTTAGTGAGTTCCCCAAAATACCACACGGAATAGTTAGCCTTGCATGGCTATATCTTGATAAGGATTCTTTAGTCATGTGTCTTAGTGAAGACCCTCCGATGTTACAGCTTGGGTTGGACCCTTCGATCCTAACTAATTAAGCACAAGATAATATACAACATAAATCACAAAGACTAATGCATGATATCACATATTCAATGTAAGCACATAAGACCCTCCGGTCGCACAATATTACCACTCATGTAAGTATAGTGAGAAGACTCACCTCGGAAGTAAGCAAGTAGATCTAGTACCCCACGAATAGTCTAGACTCCACCTACATAGTATAATTATCTCTAATAAAAAATTTGTAATAAACATTCAAAGATGCTAAGCTAACTCCTCCACTGAATGTCAAAAAGTGTGAAAAGACCATTTTACCCCCTTCATGGTCTCCAAGGTCCACATTTGACCAACCCTAAAAGTCAACGAAGGTCAACGCTCAAGTCAACAGTCCATGTTGACTGAACTCGTCGAGTACACCTATGCAGCTTGTCGAGTTCCTCTTATTCTCAAAAAATCGGGGAAACTCCACCTCAACTCGTCGAGTTGTCTCATCAACTTGCCGAGTTTTAGCGCGTCTAGTCTATCGGGGAAAACCCTAGTTGACTCGTCGAATCGACTCATGCAGTCGTCGAGTCCCTCTTTACCAATTCTCATTCAGACGATTTTAAGAAGAAATAATGTCCCAAACTCTAGATCTAGCTTCATAAAGTTGAAATATCAACTAAAGCTGCAAGCTTTACATCCATGCATGGCATCTAGGGCTCAAAATGCCAAAACTAGCTCTATATAGGGTTTAATGCATAAAAACTTTCCACCATCTTGATAAAGCTTGGATCTTTGTGATGTGTTTTCATCATTACATCAATCCTATGGTGCACATGCAAACTCTAAAGCTTTGGATCTAGGTTTCTCTAATTGTACATGCAAATCATCCAAAGCTTGTAAACCCTAGATCTAGCACACAAAAATCGAAATTAACAAATAATACAAGTTTTGAATATTACCTTTCATTTGAAGCTTGAAGATCCTTGACTTATAGAGCTTAGTATCACAAATGTAATACCTTTAATCGATCACAAACACCAAGGCAATTGGAAGAATGTAAGAGAGAGAGGAGGGACGTGATTTTCGGCTCTAGCAATCCTTATAGGGTTAGGTCTAGCCAAAAATGTGATGCCTACGGTCCCTTTATATAGGTGAGCCGTTAGGGTTTCAGTCAAAGTCCTAATTGGATAGCTTAGGCCTTAAGCAGTCCAAAGGAACCTTCCAGAATAAGGCCTTAGACGAATTCAAGGTGGGCTTGCCTCCTTGATTTCATCCACCCTGTCCAAATGGATCCTCAACCCAAAATCCAATTATCTTATACTTACAATTCCAGTCCCCTAGGTTCAATTAATATCTTTTGATCACAAAATTAGTTTGCTTAATTAATTCTTGATCAATATTAATTAAACAATATGATTTCTCTTTTAATATATCATCCATATAATATATTAATAAACCATAATAACCTCTTTCTCTATAATTCATCCAGTCAAGTTGCTTTGGTGAAGGCAACTCAAAAGGACCATGCTACAACTGGGTCAAGTACATACCAAATATATTTATGGGCATAGACATCTTATCCAACGGTCTCCAACTTGGATAAGTCTAATAACTATAGATGCAAATACGACTCAAAATCCGATTAGCAATTATAGCTCTCAAAAGCCGTTGTCGAACACTGACACGACCTTTAGATAAGGAATTGTATAGTCTTCTGTTCTCAAGATATCGTGTGGACTATCACATGGAACATAGTCATACTTATTATCCAACAATTTGTTTCTTTATCTCTAATTCGTCTGACATAGAACTTAATCAAACACATCAATTCGGTCCTGACCGAGCCGAAGACATAAGTTAAACCAAATCATCGAGGGGCCCAAGATATCACTTTTACCCTCATAGGATAAAAGGAATAGATAAACTTCGACTTATATGTATTTACTATTTACTCATCAAATCATACACAACAATGTGTTTTATAACATCATGTTACTGATGCGTTTACGCATTATCAATGCACAACCAACTCGCAAAAAATAAACCATATATCTAGGTTTAATGACTATATGATCTTATAGTCTCACAATGACTCGTGATTAATTCCATGAAGTGATTCAAGTGAGCGCGGGTTTAATTTAATACTCAAATATTATTTCAAGAGCACTCATGAACGTTGCAACAAACCTTTTCTATGTCTAAACACTTAGACAATCTACAACCAATTCATGACAATCTTCTTTCATACCAACTTCCAAAGTATGGGCGACTGTGGATAGTTTAAATAATCTTATTATTTAGAAAGTCAAAACATGCAAAGTGAAACAATAGTAAATAATTAACATAAGGCGGTAACATTACTCATAAATAATAATCCTTTATTTAATCATCAAAATGTCAGTTACAATTTATCTATTACAAGTTTCTAAAAGCTATCTAATCACTAAAACTAATATCGTCCTTCAACCCAATGTTGCTAGTGTGCTGCAAGTGCTTAACCCTACTCAGTCCCTCTGTATGGGGATCGGCTGGGTTATCCTCTGACGATACCCTCTTTACTACGGGGAGTCCCTCTTCTACCCGATGTCTAATGAAATGATATTTCATGTCGATATGACTGGATCTGCCATGATCCCTCAGTTCCTTGGTTAAGGCAACCGCACCTTCGTTATCGCAGAAAATATCCATAGGCTCCTTTACGGCTAGCATAACTCCAAGGTCTCCAATGAATTTCTTCAACCATATTTCCTCCTTTGATGCTTCGCTTGTTGCTATGTACGCTGATTCGCACGTTGAATCAGCTACGATCTCCTGCTTGGAACTTTTCCAATTCATTGCTCCTCCATTAAGGGTAAAGACTTAACCCGACTGAGAGTGGAAGTTGTCTCGGTTGGTTTGAAAAAAAGTGTCACTATACCCTTGCACCCTTAAGTCATCACTCCCACAATAAGTTTGAAATGTAATGATACATAAACTATACCTATTATAGTTTATCCAAAACGTTTGTAATGTAAAAGAACTCTTTTATGAAAATACATTAGTACTATGAATCCATAAACTATGATTATTATAGCTTGTTATGTGTGTTCTAAATGAATGAAGAATCTTATCATGAATGACTAAATTTCAGTTTATGATGATAAACTAACAAGAAAACACATTCAATATTTAGTTCTTATTGTTATACACTTTGCTAAACATAATACAAAGTGTTATGAAAATTATAAGTTGTTAACTAGTTTTTAACCTTTTTGCACTGTTTTAGAAAAATCATAGAAAAATCATATGAAGTCGAAAACTAAATCCGTAAATTCTGAGTGTTCGTAAAATGTGTCTAGTTTATCCATAATTTTTATTATGATTTTTGGAAGTCTTTAACTTGTGTTAAAATGTCCATATTCACAGACTGGTCTACATTTGTTCTTAAAATGATAGGCTGTTTTGTAAAAAGCACCATAAATCATAGAAAAATAGTATGGAGACGTGCAAGTAGTCATTTTAAAGGTGTAAACTTAAAATATTTGCATATAATACAGTTTTGAAAACTAAAATGTTTAAGTTGACCAAAACAGTCTGTGAATGGAGTTAAACTTTCTTGATGAAAGCTGTTGAAAATGTTTAGTTGTGTTCTTGGTATTTTAACTTGTATTCCCCCCCCCCCCCCCCCCCCGCCTTAAAACTTAAGAAAACATGAAAAGATAGGGGTATAAACTCACCTTATATGATTTCAGTGGGCGAATGTTGAAGAAGAGAAGTGTTCAACTACAGAACACTTGGAGGATTGCTTGAAGATTCGAGAATCTAACACTAATGTGATGGAATTTGTGTAACCAATCTATGATTTTGAGTAGGAGGATGTGTAATAATCATAAGAAAGATGATGATACTTACCAAATGAAGGCAAAGAGCCTTGGAGTATGCCTTGAAGTTCTCGAAATTGAGAGAGAAAGATGAGATAGTTTGGAGTGTGATTCTTGGTGGAAAATGAGGGAATGAATGAAGTGTGAGGAGATAGGGTGGATGTTCCAGCTCTAAGAACGTGGGAAATGGCTGGAAATGATGAGAAAGTACATTGACATGACCTAGGTATGGTGGAAGGAGTGTGGTTGGTCATGGAGTGGGTGTGGGGGTGGTTGCTTGTCTGATAATCTAAAGGAAAGTCAACGCTCCACCTTTTGTACTTCACCTACTCTTCTTGGATAAGGTTTATCTCAAAAAACTTAATTAATAAATATGGGGCCTTATATATTAAAATAAAGTGTTGGGTGAAAATCCCGAGTTAAAATAATTAAAAACGGGCCTAAAATGCAAAACTAGTCGAAAACCGGGTGAAAAAGGGCTTCCTGCGAGACTTCTCGGTACTAGGCCGAGGTTCAGTCATTACTGCTGCTAGGCCGAAGGTGAGTTGAACCGCAATAGCCCGAAGGTGATGGTGGTCAGGAGCGAACTTAGGCAAGAAGTGAAATAGACCGAAGGCGAGAGGGGGTTCTGTCCGAAGGCTAGAAGCTCGGTTCGGTCCCTGGTGCAAGGTTCGGTTCGGTCCTGATGGTTTCGGTTCTTCAGCAGTTCGGTTCCTATAGGGACATTCGGTTCTAAGAGGGTTCGTCCCTAGAGAGTGGGTTCCGGGTCCTTAAGGCTGTTTTACCCATTTTTACCTCGTTTTAAGCGGTTTTTGACCCGGTTAAGGGTCCGGATGACCTGAAAGACTATAAAAAGTTAAAGGAACTTTTGAGAGTGATTTGAAAGAGATTTGGGAGAGATTTCACATACATGGAGAGATTTCTCATTCTGAGAGAGATTTGGGAGAGAGTTCACATACTTGGAGAGATTTGGGAGAAATTTCACATATTTGGAGAAATTTGGGAGAGATTTCACATACTTGGAGAGATTTGGGAGAGATTTCACATACTTGGAGAGATTTGGGAGAGATTTTAAATAGAGAGAGATAGAGCCAAAGAGATTGGGAGAGGCTTCTTTTGAGAACTTTTTGACTGCTAGGCTCCGCAACACAAGGTCCGTAAGCCCTGTTAAGCCATGTTTAAGGGTCTTACACACTCCCGATGAGTATGCAACATTTTTTTTATCGGTTTGGTTCATTAATTACCACAGTTTTAGGTTAAGAAAATCTAGATATACGAACTTTTTCAGTTGATGATTTCTCATTAGAATAGCGAGTTGTATAGTAATTACCTAACGTAAGCCATAGTATACAAGGGTTAGTTGAGTCGACCGGTTTGACTTGTTGACTTTAGTTGACTTTGACTTGACCGGAAATTGACGGTTGTCACATTTTCACCCCAAAATATCAAAATAGTATAAGGAGGTTGTGAATACTCATAATAGTATATCGCAATATAAAGATTAGTAAGTTAATAAAATGATATGAATAGCTTAGAAATCTTTAACATGTTTTGCACCCAAAAATATTAAAACAGTAGAAAAAGATTGTGAATACTCACAATGATTTTGGTGAGTAGCCACAACGATTTCACATGTAATTTCCAACGACAACGCTACTACGAAACATAAACGCATTAGTCAAATTTTTGTCTAGTTGTCATTGTTCCAAGTATTAGTTAGTGACAATTTTTAATAAAATTCCTTAATAGATTTAGATTTTAATAATGGATCAATTCTTTATATAAGCTTACAGAGAAAAAAAAAAAATTTCTAAAGTTTCCCACCCAAGACTTAAGTTTTAACAAAGATATTATATTCCAATCATCATTTTTGTCTCAATATATTATATATAGTAAAGAGTGTCATAATAATATTTTTGTCATAAATGGTCAGATGATTTGGTATAACACAAATCTGATTCATAATGGATTTTAAACATGTAAAATGCAAAAATATAACCAAAACGGTTCTAAAATTCACCAAACATCTCTAAATATTATTAAAAGAGAAACCTTATGAGATCATCTTAAATAATCTGGACCCTTGATTGTATTTCAATATTATTTTTTTCACCATTAGATCAAATTGCTGATATCATCTTCCCCATATGGAATGTATTTAATTTCAATAAATGCTTTCCAATCGTCAAACAATAACTTAGATTCGTTGAAATGAAATGTATTTAATTCCTATAAAAGTTTTCCATATTTTAAATCTTGAATTTTCAGTTATGAAGATTTTAATATGGTCAATTTTAAAAACATATTACTAACAACTCATTTCAATGAAGCCATTAATATCAACCGTTAATATAAATCTATTTATATTAGTAAACCATTAATATAAAATCTATTTTTATTAGGAAATCATTAATACCAAAAAATAATATTCAAATTATCACATAAATATACGATTCATCATTGAATCCGCGACTCATACTTATTTTCAATCGTTTCTTTTTTTCAAACACTCTCCTACAATATCATTATTGTCGATTATAACTTTCATCATCATTCTCTGCTTCAAACATTTTTTCTTGTGCACTAGAAGGTCGGTACCTTCTTTCGCTTTTTATATCTTTTTTTGATTATTTTTTTGTTCCTATATCAAATATATGTATTCATATATTTCAATTTTCTTTGTTACAAATTACATGAAATCAGTTAACTACTTTTCTGAAACTTTTCAAATAAACAGGAAAAGGACGTACCTTTAACAAAACAGAAATTACCTATCTTAGGAACTAACATTAATTACGAAAATGTTACTTTTATATATTAGAGATGATTATGATTTTTTTTTTTAATTTTTATGTCATAAGAATCCGGTTAATTTTAGCATGATTTTAAAATATCATTGAAATTATGATGTTTTTGTATGTCATATCAACCTACTTTTTTATCTTTATATAGTAAAAATAAAATTTATAAATTTATACAACAAATATACATATTTTGAATTTTATAATATTATTATACCATAAAAAATACAACTCCTTCCAAAACAATTTTCGCTGGTAATTTCATCCATAATTTCAACAAATTTAAATTTGTATTTTCTTTATATAAAATATTTTAATGATCCTGGTTTTTTTTTCTTTGAAAGTATATTAAGTATTTACGTCTTAGATAATTTTGCCCCATTATAATTATTACTTTCCAAATATATCCGTTTAATGAGGAATTTGATTTAATGAAGGAAGTAAATGTTAATTAAAATGAGATATATATTTCATAATTACTACATGAGTTTATTAAAAAAAAATTAATATCAAGGTGTAAACATAAGATTAGATAGTAAATTATCATATCCCTTCTTGAAAATTTAACAATGTTAGTTTCTCGTAATATTGTGACTTGTATAAAAGTTACAAAACTTTTGGAATATAAGAACTTGGTTTTATAAAATACCCATTAGTTAATGCGCAACAATCAAAATAAATATCAATCAATGTCTAAATTCGGTGAAAATCATAGGTAGAGTAATTATTAAAATTTTCCGTAATTATTGACATTAGAAAGTAATTTTTATAATTTTTACCCTATATTATTATTATTACTTTTATATTTATTTAAAGAAAACACATTTGGAGTTGAAACTTTTCCGAATGTATCTTCATATAATGTACTAACTAGGAAAATCGGAATTTCATTTTTGGATGTCGAAAAAAATGCCTTAAAACACAACAGAGTGAGTATGAGTGTAAGTAAAAGAGATAGAGAGATTGTACATATAAAGAGAGGGAAAGTATGAGTATATATATATATATATATATATATATATATATATATATATATATATATATATATATATAGAGAGAGAGAGAGAGTGAGAGTGTGTGTGTAGAGGGGGAGTATGAATATACAAATAGAGAGAGAATAAGATAATATGAGTATAGAGGAAGAGAATATTGAGAGTAATAATATATAGAGAGAGAAGGAGAAAGAAAGGGAGATAAAATTGAATGAGTAATAAGAGAAAATTCGAATTTAAAGAGATACATATGTATAGAGTGAAAGAGAAATGGAGTAAGTATAGAGGGATTAAAGAGTAAAGAAAGAGAAAGTATATATATATATATATATATATATATATATATATATATATATATATATATATAGATGTAGAGGTAGAGAGAAGAGAAAGAGAATACGATGAGATGAGTGACGAATAAATTGTGAATCTTAATTGGTAAATAAGTTTCGAGTAACTATACATCTGACGATTGGTGTATTTATATGTCATAATTATTATGTGCATCAGAATTAATGATTACTCACTAAGCTCGTTCTAGCTTATTCTTTTGTTAGTGTGTGTTTTGCGGGTAACGTTAATTTAGAAATTAGGATCGAAGAAGAGAGATAATGATACCCGAATCAGATCATTGTATTTTAATTTCCTTGAACCAATCCTAATGATAACAATTTGTATTGGATTATTAATGTAAGCATAGACTAATGTGTTTTTATAAATAATAAGTGAACTTTTTTGGGTGTACCTTGTGTTAAAACGTCGGGTGTTTGTAACACCCAGAGTCTAGGAGACCTAGAAAGGAAAGAAAAAGCCTAAATCAAGAAGAACTCGCCGAGTCCAAGGAGGAACTCGACGAGTAGGATCGGATTTTGGGACGCGGGTAAAGTGACCTACTCGACGAGTTGGAGGACCAACACAGCGACTTGGTTTGGGTTTAGGAAAGCATAAATATGGGTTTTGTACCCTATATAAGCATCTTATTCTCCTCCCATCAGCCCCATTCACAGTCTCCAAGTCCTAAACCCTAATCCTCGAAACCCTAATTCATTTTGTGAGGTTGTAAGCCATGTTAGAGTGAACTTTGATTGTTTGGAGCTTGAGGAAGAAGAAGGAGCTTGGGGGATCTAAGAAGAAGTAAGTAGATCTAGAAACACCTTGCCTTTCTCATCATTTCTAAGTAAGAAAGTCTTAACCTTGCTCAATGGTTTCTTTGATCTCTTCTTTTCTCTTTTATGAGGAATTTTGGTCCAAGTATCTTAGCATGTGAAGAATAGACGTCCCAGAGGATTATATTCTCAGATTTGGAACCATTAAGGGCTATTATGGCATAAAGGTGCAAACTTTATGCCATAGGAGTCCCCATGTAAGCAATAGAATGTTTTTTGGCCTTTTTAGCTCAAAATGCCATACATGGAGGAAAAAGTTAGGAGCTTTGCATGTTTATGAATTGCTTTGGGTCTAGATCTATCTTGGCGTGCATTAGTTTGGTGTGTAGGTGGCTGTGGACCAGGATCTAGGTCCTAAAGAGTTAGGGTTTGAGTGAAATCCTATAAGCAAGGGTATTAAGAGGTAAAGTTGGAAACTTTACCCTTCTAATGTTATTTCTAGAGTGTATTCAAAGTTTGGAGCTTGGATCTGAAGAAAAGTGGCTTAATCCTTTAAGATAGCCTAAACAAACTGACAGACTCGGCGAGTCCAGAATTGACGAGTTGATTCGCTAAATCGCGACCATGAGTGGCCTAGGAACTTGGCAAGTCAGGGGTTGACTTGACAAGTTGGATCGCGATTTTAGGACTCTACAGGTTGAGTCAACTCGGAGCATTGACTTTGACCTTTGACTATGACTTTGACCAAGGTTGACCTAGTTTGACTTTTGAGGTATTTTGGTCTAGGTGTTATTGTGGTATTGGTAACTCGGGGAGCCGAAGCATTAGCAGTTCGGGGAATTGTAGTTAGCAACTAGAAGTGTATCAGCCGTCAGCAGCACAAGGTGAGTCTCCTCACTCTTTTTATGGGTCGAAGGCACCAATACCGTCCCATTTGTTTGTTGCATGGTAGGAAGACCCTGGGGTTAGCCCTAGGCATTATGTATGAAAGACCAGGAGGTGGCTCCTAGCACACTATCTTATTATGTATGGTAGGAAGACCCAAGGGTTAGCCCTAGGCAGTATGTATGAAAGACCAGGAGGTGGCTCCTGGCACATTGTATGCTTATTAGCTAAATAGAGTAGTATGTATGTTAGTTGTGTTTGTGATACTTGCATGGATGATGTGACATCCCCATTTTCCGCGGCCAGAAAAGACTGATTTTGTTTATGCCTTGTAAAAACCAGAGTACTTCTTTTCATAAAAATGTTGCGGAATTTGTTCCCAGAAAACACGATAAATATGTTATCAAAACATTTTCAAAGAAACGTATTTTATTCATTTTAAAACGTTTGGGATATCATCGTCAATATAGAAACATAAGCGTAAATAGAACATACATTCATTTACCCTAGTGATCTATATCTCCTTAATCTCTCAGTGTAATGTCATTTCATATCGACACCTGTGATATAAATAAACTGAGTGGGTCAGGTTGGGAAACCTGGTGAGTACATAGGGATTTTAATCCCACATTGTTATATCATATATATAATTTAGAGCACACAATATATATAATTTCCCCGTATGTATATATATATATATATATATATATATATATATATATATATATATATATATATATATATATATATATATTCAACTCTTACCCCACCCCGTCGATCCTCACAACGAGACTATCCATACTCTTGGACCTTAAATTTTACCTCTTACTTAACCCATACTCTCGGATCTAGTCAAGCTCTTGGATTAATAATTGTGCCTATTCCATACTCTCGGATTAAGAACAAGTGTCTCTGTGTAAACTGTAACACCGAAAATTTCAAAACAATTTTTCATTTAAAAATAATCGTTTAATTCTTAAAAACACTTTGCTTAAAATCTCATTCATAATCGAATTACAAAACATAACTCCATTTTCACTTGCATAATAAACCATAATCCTCAAAACATGACTCTTTCTCTGGTGTGTAAAATTGAGCCGGTGCCGTCCCGTTATCCTGAGAGAAACCTGAAACACATAACACAAAACACTGTAAGCAAGAAGCTTAGTGAGTTCCCCAAAATACCACACATAACACATATTAGCCACTCGAGGCTATAACTCTGTGGGTCCGTGGACCCTACTCTGTGAACCTTCCGGTTCTAACTCTGTAAACATGCACAACATAAATCACATAGAAATAATGCAGTACAACACGTAACATACACAACATACAAATACTCTGTCACATAACTCTAGTTACCTACTCAAGGTAAATTATAGTGAGAAGACTCACCTGGAAATCAGAAAGCAATTATCGACACATGCGAACCTCGGACTTGCCACCGCCTAACACATAAGGCAAATATCTCTAATTATTACTCGAAATCCAAAGTCTAATTAACCGGCGATTAATCTTCCCCTCTCTAGTCAGGTAACGGGTAAAAGACCATTTTACCCCTCTTTGATCTCTATTACCTCTGTTGACCAAGACTCCCAAAGTCAACATAAGACAACTCAAGTCAACGGTCAACACTGACCATACTCGGCGAGTACACAAGAGTGACTCGGCGATTCCATGCGGGTTCTCTAAATCCTTTTTAAACCTCTTAGACACGACGAGTTCCCTCTCCACTCGTCGAGTTACTCGGCAACAAAACGCGGGGCAACCCCGACTTGACTCGTCGAGTTTGCCTATGGACTCGGCGAGTTGCTCCCATGACAACCCTCATCTGACCTTCTGAGGTCAGATCTGCTTCACCAAACCATAGATCTAACTCCCTCAAAGCCAATAACCACGAAAAGGTCGAACCTTGGGCACTCATGCAAGGTTCTACAAGCTCATTTGGGTGAAACCCTCCATTACATAACAACCCTAGCTCAAAACTCCAAATAGAATGCATAAAGCAGGATGGACGGGACTCTCTGGACCTCTTTGGGTCCAGATCTATGGCTTCACACTCAATGGGACACTATACTCCACAAATCAAGCCATAAAAGAAGCTAGCAAACCCTAAAATCACCAATCTTACCCAAAACAGAAAAGGGAGAACGATTTGATACCTCAATGGTGAAGATGCAAGCTAAGAAGCTCTGAATCGACACCCCCCTTGACCTCCCTTTGCTGGAAATGATTACTCCATTGCACAACCACCTCAAGAATGCTCCAAAATGGCTCTTCTTCACTCTCTCAGCTCTCTGGTTCGATAGGAGTCTCTCAAAGGTGTAGGTGGCCACCACTGAAGGCTATAAGGGCCTTTAAATAGGTCCCAAACCCGGACAATTAGGGTTTTCCTTGACAGCCCCGACTCGGCGAGTCCAAATACCCGACTCGTCGAGTCCCTTCATTAAACTGGTCCCCAAAACGCGATCCTACTCGACGAGTTGAGGCGTCAACTCGCTGAGTCTCTTCATTCCCCAATATAAAATACTCAAATTCGCATACCTGGATATCCGGATGTTACAATTCTCCCCCACTAGAATCAGACTTCGCCCTCGAAGTCTCACTCTGGAAACAACTCCGGATGCTGCTCACGCATCTCGCGCTCCGGCTCCCAAGTAAGCTCTGACCCCTTCCGGTGTTGCCACTGGACCTGCACCAGAGGCACCTCTTTGTTCCTCAGAACCTTGATCTTTCGATCCCGAATAGCCACCGGTCTCTCAATGTAGTTCAGGCCCACATCCACCTGAATATCCTCTAATGGTACTACTGCCGACTCCTCGGCTATACACTTTCGCAACTGCGACCCATGGAAAGTGTCATGGATCTGACCTAGCTCTGCAGGTAGCTCCAACCAGTAGGCTACCCTGCCTACCCTCGCGATCACCCGAAAAGGACCAATATATCGGGACCCCAGCTTGCCCCTCTTCCTGAATCGGATCACTCCTTTCCAAGGAGAGACCTTAAGGAGTACAAAGTCACCGACCAAAAATTCGAGCTCGGACCGGCGCCTGTCCGCATAACACTTCTGGCGACTCTAAGCGGTCAACAACCTTCTCCTGACCTGCTGTATCTGCTCTGATGTCTGAAGCACGATCTTTGTACTTCCCATCACACGTTGCTCTACCTTTCCCCCGCAAATGGGGTCCGATACTCCCTTCCCGACAACAGCTCAAAGGGTGGCATACTGATGCACTAATGATTGCTGTTGTTGTAGGAAAACTCTGCCAAGGGCAAATACGGGCCACAATCCCCCCCCCCCCAGAAATCTAATACACATGCCCGAAACATATCCACGAACATCTGAATCGTTCGCTCGCTCTGAAGTGCCCGCAAACATCACCATGGTAAACTCTAGCTCATTTCTCATATTCATCTTCGATACCGAGCACCAGGTCAGCTTTTGGCCACACAGCTGAACCCCCAAAGGTCACACATAACATGATCCAAAACATCTCACTAACTTCCTCCCCGTGACCACTATCACGACCCAGTGACACGCAAGTCATGAAATTCCCTTTTTCCTCATAAAAAAATACAACCCAATCGAAGATCGACTCAGCTCTAACCTCTGGTGTCTGTTGTGCATATCCTCCCGCGCGCCTCGCTGACCCTCCTGACAGAGACGGAGACCCCAGTCTCGCCCCGGTTTAACCACTAGGCTCCAAAAACTCAACACTAGGGCTACTCAAGCCTAAAACTCTTTTGCATCATGCACTTATCGGAGAACACTCCATCATCACACTCTCTTGCCGTCTAGTGGGTACTACGGATTCCCACAACATTACGACAACCTCTGACTAGTGAGTACTACGGCTCCCCGTAGTATCACAAAGCCAACTAACTAGTGAGTACTACGGCTCCCCGTAGTACCACGACTCCCTCCCTCTGACTTGTGAGTACTACGGCTCCCCGTAGCATCACAACACCCTCTGGCTGGCAAATACTACGGCTCCCCGTAGCATCACGACTCTCTCTCTGACTTGTGAGTACTACGGCTCCCCGTAGCATCACAACACCCTCTGACTGGCGAATACTACAGCTCCCCGTAGCATCACGACTCTCTCTCTCTCTGACTGGTGAGTAATACGGCTCCCCGTAGCATCACAACACCCTCTAACTGGTGAATACTACGGCTCCCCGTAGCTTCACCCTATACTCTCATTCTCATTACAACGCCACACTATGTTCACTAACTCATGCACCAAAGACTATCATAGATAGTTACACACACACTTGCCCCGATATGCATTACAGACTCTGGCGGCAACCGCCATAACACATAACCTACCTCTGCGGAGATCCACTTCCTTAAATAATCCCTCTTGATGACAATACATGAAGGGCTCCCACTGGAACCATGGATACATGATACATCACTAGTCATCTTAAACCCAAGACTCTAAATAACTCTGAAATCGAGATGCTATACGCGGAAACCATGGAACACCCTAACAGAGCATCACAATGTCCTGCCTCTACCACTGATTTCCTTATTCCCAGCACCATACACATACAACAATACATTTCCTCTTAATCCCATAATAATTTCCTATTTCACTCAATGCGCAACTTCAGTGCATCCAAACACTCAATTGGAATACAAGGAAGGCGCTAACCCTTCAGAACACACTGATGATCCTCCGAAACCCTTTCCACTACTGCTCAAAATCCAAGCAAGAATACACATCCCAGCCCGGGAGTTGGCTACTCTACAATCTTCTACCCATATTTCAACCCAGAAGTTCTCAACTGCCCATACCATCATTACGAGTCTTCCACTTGAAACGACTCTGACCACCACCAGATTCCTGACCTTTGACCACCCACCGTGGGGACACCCATCCTTCTCTCAGACATATACCACATGCATTATCTCGCCCTGCACCTTTCCTTGATCACCAATGACCCTGATCTCATGAATTCAAGCCGCAGGTTTCTGTATCGAACCCCTAACCGCTCTTGCACAAATCTCTGGTTCTCTTAATAAACCACCCGGTTCTCCCCCACTTAGGGTTCGAACCATCACTATCTGACACATCAACAACCTCACAAACTATTTTCACCAGCAATAACGCACCTGCACCTGGAAAGTGCTACGCAACGCCCGATAATCCCCTTTAAGGAAATCAATCGATCTCATAACTCTGAACCTCAAATGAAATCCTCAAGAACTTCTCGTCACGACTGCCTCTAGTTGTTCCAAGTCTTGTACCAATCCAATACCAAAAAACTCAATTTTCCAATAACATCACTGACTCATAGACTGGACCATGAAATCATCATACTCCCCCACCTCGACTCATCAACCGACGTTCCAACACATGGATCATCCTAAGAACAGGGACCCACTCCCATATTCAATACCCAACATAGATAGAAAAACCACTGCACTGATTAACTCGACTGGACTCCCCACTGATACCTCTACAATACGCCCTACTATACTCAAATAGGTGTAACGTGGTCCTCGACTATCTCAGTCCCAACTAACTATCTACTCATGGTAAATCACTGCCTCGCGGCACACATGCTACCTGATACTCTGATGGAAAATCATCATCAATGACAACCTGCAGGGTTTACCCCCAAACCCAAAACTTAAACATCATGCCTCACATGTTCCGCACACGAACATAAATAGCACCACCCAGGTCATAGAAGGTGACATCTCCTCTATCGACTGATTGCTCAACTCAGACCGAAATTCTCCTCTCCCTCTGACTCCTTACCAAAATACTCTGAAAGGCTCTCGACCTCCCTCTCAAGGGACGCCTCTTCGAACTCAATCATGGCCCACATGCCTAAAACCCATAGCATCCAATCTCTACCTCATCAATCGTGACCGGATAACCGAAGAACCACAAGCATCATTCACTACGAACCATGGTAGTCATCCCATGACATCTCTTCTCAATATGCTCCGATTTATGGTACTCGAACCATAACTTTACTCCTCGATCCGCTCCGATGTATGGTACTCGAACCATAACATCACTTCTCAATCCGCTCCGATGTATGGTACTCGAACTATAACATCACTCCTCAATCCGCTCCAATGTATGGTACTCGAACCATAACATCACTCCTCAATCCACTCCGATGTATGGTACTCGAACCATAACATCACTCCTCAATCTGCTCCGATGTATGGTACTCGAACCATAACATCACTCCTCAATCCGCTCCGATGTATGGTACTCGAACCATAACATCACTCCTCAATCTGCTCCGATGTATGGTACTCGAACCATAACATCACTCCTCAATACGCTTCGATGTATGGTATTCGAACCATAACATCACTCCTCAATCTACTCTGATATATGGTACTCGAACCATAACATCACTCCTCAATACGCTTCGATGTATGGTACTCGAACCATAACATCACTCCTCAATACGCTTCGATGTATGGTACTCGAACCATAACATCACTCCTCCATCCGCTCATTAGAACCTTCAGAATACTCCCTATATCAAGTATGGGTCCTCTTCTTTCAGTAGTATGGGCCCATACTACCTGCCACATCTACCCATACATTCCACACGGACTATCCCGGAGCTCCTAAGTAGCTGCTCGACCTTCTCGTTCACTAATTCCGTCGCGCGCTCGCTCCCCAGCAAAATTCTCTACTCTGCCAGTGCACTCATCTGGCTAAGCTTACTCCCTAGGCTGTTCCTAGATTCCCACACTTCTCTGCCATCAGCTGCTGAAGAGCTCCTAATGATGCCAGCCATCTACCTCCTAAATATCGTCATATTCGCTTGGTAGCTGACTCCCATCATCGAGAGTTCCACAAAGCACGAAGCAAGCAACATTCGAGCATCGAAGAGTATATATGAATCACTCTAGGTGATAACTCCGCTTGCTCTGCTCATCCTCGAAAGTACCACCGAACTCTGCAACTCTTCCCCTGGCGGGTTCTAACTATTCTTTCTCTAAGTACCATGGTACTTATCTAGGTATCTCCCCTAGATTACTCCTCTACTCAAATCCCCTAAAGGATTCCAACTAAATATTCTCACTCATCACATACTCAAAAGCACATCGCATATAACAGCAATTCCTAGGCTAAGGTATCACAAATCAGGCCACTCTAGTCCTAAGATATGGAATACCTAGCCTGTCTCTAGCATGCAATAATATCTCATAAAGTGCATCATAAATATCTCATAACACAAAAGTAAGGGTATTTTGTGAAATCACCATTCGGGCTCTGGCTGATTGTACACACTGCTCTTTATCGCTTTCTCTTTGAACTCTTATTCGCTTTAGAAAATTATTTCTTTGAAAACGTTTCTTACTTCCTCAGTTTGAGTCCAGATTTACCCAAAGGCGCATCCGAATCCCTCAAACCAAGGCTCTAATACCAACTTGTAACACAAAAAATTTCAAAACAATTTTTCATTTAAAAATAATCGTTTACTTCTTAAAAACACTTTGCTTAAAATCTCATTCATAATCGAATTACAAAACATAACTCCATTTTCACTTGCATAATAAACCAGGATCCTTAAAACATGACTCTTTCTCTGGTGTGTACAATTGAGCCGGTGCCGTCCCGTGATCCTGAGAGAAACCTGAAACACATAACACAAAACACTGTAAGCACGAAGCTTAGTGAGTTCCCCAAAATACCACACATAACACATATTAGCCACTCGTGGCTATAACTCTGTGGGTCTGTGGACCCTACTCTGTGAACCTTCCGGTTCTAACTCTGTGAACCTTCCGGTTCTAACTCTGTGAACCTTACGGTTCTAACTCTGTAAACATGCACAACATAAATCACATAGAAATAATGCAGTACAACACGTAACATACACAACATACAAATACTTTGTCATATAACTCTGGTTACCTACTCAAGGTAAATTATAGTGAGAAGACTCACCTGGAAATCAGAAAGCAATTATCTGCACATGCGAACCTCGGACTTGCCACCGCCTAACACATAAGGCAAATATCTCAAATTAGTACTCTAAGTCCCAACTCTAATTAACCGGCGATTACTCTTTCCCTCTCTAGTCAGGTAATGAGTAAAAGATCATTTTACCCCTCCTTGACCTCTATTACCTCTGTTGACCAAAACTCCCAAAGTCAACATAAGACAACTCAAGTCAACGGTCAACACTGACCAGACTCGGCGAGTACACAAGAGTGACTCGGCGAGTCCATGCGGTTCTCTAAATCCTTTTTAAACCTCTTAGACATGACGAGTTCCCTCTCCACTCGTTGAGTTACTCGGCAACGAAACGCGGGGCAACCCCGACTCGACTCGTCGAGTTTGCCTATGGACTCGGCGAGTTGCTCCCATGACAACCCTCATCTGACCTTCTGCGGTCAGATCTGCTTCACCAAACCATAGATCTAACTCCCTCAAGCCAATAATCACGAAAAGGTCGAACCTTGCGCACCCATGCAAGGTTCTACTAGCTCATTTGGGTGAAACCCTCCATTACATAACAACCCTAGCTCAAAACTCCAAATAGAATGCATAAAGTAGGATGGAAGGGACTCTCTGGACCTCTTTGGGTCCAGATCTATGGCTTCACACTCAATGGGACACTATACTCCACAAATCAAGCCATAAAAGAAGCTAGAAAACCCTAAAATCACCAATCTTACCCAAAACAGAAAAGGGAGAACGATTTGATACCTCAATGGTGAAGATGCAAGCTCAGAAGCTCTAAATCGACACCCCCATTGACCTCCCTTTGCTGGAAATGACTACTCCATTGCACAACCACCTCATGAATGCTCCAAAATGGCTCTTCTTCACTCTCTCAGCTCTCTGGTTCGATAGGAGTCTCTCAAAGGTGTAGGTGGCCGCCACTAAAGGCCATAAGGGCCTTTAAATAGGTCCCAAACCCGAACAATTAGGGTTTTCCTTGACAGCGCCGACTCAGCGAGTCCAAATACCCGACTCGTCGAGTCCCTTCATTAAACTGGTCCCCAAAACGTGATCCTACTCGACGAGTTGAGGCGTCAACTCGCCGAGTCTCCTCATTCCCAATATAAAATACTCAAATTCGCATACTTGGATATCCGGATGTTACATAAATCCATACTCCCGGATTAATGATGAATAACTATGTCCTATCCATACTCTCGGGGCTTCCTTCGGGTGCTAGGGGGTTTACCTAGACTTTAGGGGGCTTAAGGGAGGCTAGAGAGAGAAACTAGAGAGAGAAAGAAGGGTTTGAGGGTGTGAGGAAGTGAGGGAACCCGACACCTCTGTTTATAGGGGTGTTGACTGATGGACTCGCCAAGTAGGAGGACCTACTCGCCGATTTGGGGCATGTGGCAGCCTTCTGGTGGTGCCACGTGTTCAATTCTGGTGGTGCCACGTCACCCCCTATCGAGTATCAGCCTTTAAAATTATAAAAATCATAACTCTCGTATATGAGCTCCGTTTTCGACTTTCTTGATATCCACGCGTAGGTAAAAACAAGATATACAACTTTCATTTAGACTCTGTCGGCTAATTCTCGACCGATCTCAAATTTAACAGTAGGAGGACTTTAGATTTCTAAATGACAGCGAAGAATTCGTAACTCCTACATACGGAATCCGTTTTTGTCTATCTTTTTACCGTTGAGTTCCTATTAATGAGATCTTCAACTCTCATTTAGGTCACGTAAGCCAAAAACCGCTCGAACTAAAAATCGAGTTTTGGGCATTGCACTGCTATGCCAAATCTTAGAAAATTCATAACTTCCTCATACGAAGTCAGATTTGGGCGTTCTTTTTATGGACGCTCTCGATTTAATGTATTCTATGACTTTTGTTTAGATCGCTGAGTCTAAATCTTGCTCTATCGTAAATTCACTATTTACGCTTCCCGATGCCGTGCCGGTGCCATCGCGAAACTTCGATGGGTCATAACTTCTTCATTATAACTCGGATTTGGACGCTCTTTATATGTATGGAAACCTTGTGACATATTCTACAACTTGGTTAAGATTATTTATTCTGAGTAATCTTTTGTCGAAAAGTCATTTTCGACCCCTATTACCTCTAAATTGAATAGTCCAGATCTTTGGGCGTTACAATTATCTCCCCCTTAGGATGATTACATCCCGGAGTCATCAACGAAACAAGATTGTAGAATGACTCCATACATTATCTCTTCATCCTAGGTAATAACTGTAACTTCTATGTTGCTTCGAACGAGTATCTAACTCTTGGACTCCTTGACTGCAGGCGGTGCTCGGTCTTGCACCTGCTCGTTAGACTTTCAATCATGACGTTCGTGTCACAACCTCATTCTTTATCAGAGTCTCCTTCTTCTTCTTAACAAACATAGGATATGTTAATTTGATCACGACAATTGACCGATGTGTCATTTTCTAATGACCTATCATCGTATGTAGCAACACTTAGACTCAGGTCTCTTAGATTCAAATTCCGGAATGGAATACACCTTCCTTCGTGGTCTAATGTGATATAATCACATCTTAAAGTAGCATCTCTAGCTACAAACTTCTTTAACAACTATCACGATACTTCTACTTTGATTATTTTTTATTTCAATTTTCCGGCTTATGTCAGATGCTACATCAAAATTGACTCTTTGAACTACGTAACATACACATCGTAGTCGGACTCGATTTGGTATGACCACTAGGGTCGAAACAACCATCATCTTCTTGATCATTACCGAAACGATGGTAATGACATACTTGAATAAAACGGAATCAATTACTAGCTTCTTGGTAACATTGTAACTTTCCCTGATCCAAGTGTGAGTCCTGTGCTTCCGGTAGTATAGATCTCTACTACCATTCACAGCTACTCATACTCGTCCCAAGTATTGTCTCGCAGCTTATCCAAGTCACCATACAAGAAAATCAGATAATCACTTAACACATCGGATAGCAAAATGAAGGTTTTATATTATTTCTTGAAAAGATTACATGGGTGTTTAAGTTCAGCCTAGACTATGCCTCTACTAGGATACATCATACGATACTATCTATATGGATACTGCATCACTAAATCTTTGGATATCAAGTCCTCACTCTTGATTCCTTGCATCATCGTCAAGGATCATCTGAAATGCTTTCGTCTTTGGATTTGGCGGCACATTTGGCTTCGTAGCCACTTCTCTCTTTGGGCAATCTTTCTTGAAGTGTCCCTCTTCGCCACACTTAAAGCAGACTTCTCTCTTGGTTGTGCATTCGTTGGCGTAATGACCAGTCTTCCTGCATTTAAAGCATGTCATTTCTTTAGAGCATTTCCCGATGTGCTTCCTTCTGCACTTGTCACACCATCGCGTTCCTTCTTCGAACTTCTTTGAACCAGACTTCGAGAATTTTCTCTTCTCGTTGGACCTTGAAGATCCTTCAAATTTCCTTTCCTCTCCTACCTCCGCTCTCTCCAGACCCTTCTCTCGTATCTGGGTCTCCACATTTTTAGAAGCCCAGATGGCGGCTTTCAGAGTGGTATTTTGCTTGACCATTGGACCAAAGTCCGCTGGTAATCCGACGACAAACTTGTTAACCTTGGAGAGTTCAGTTGGGACGAGGTGAGGAACAAGCTTCATTTTCTCAGTAAAACTTGCAGAGTATTCAGTAACGCTCATTCTTCCCTTCTTCAGATTTTGGAACTCGTTGTTGATCTCCAGAAGATCCTGCTCAAAGCAGTATTGCATCTTCAACTGCACCAGAAAAATCCTCCTACGGCATCTTTCTTGCTTCATTTTTGGGCATTGAATCAGCTAGTAGCTTCCACCAGCTTAGTAGTCCAGATTTCAATAGAGGAACCGCAAGAGCGGTCTTCTGCCTGTTGCTACACGCGCAACTCTCAAACATCGTCTCCATCTTAGAGATCTAGTTCATGACTTCCACCGGCGTCGGGCTTCCAGATAGACTCGGTGGTTTGGACGCCATGAAATCCTTGTATTTGCATCCACGTCCGTCATTTCCTCCATCCTGGTGGTTTTGCCTAACTATCGGTGGGTTGGATTGACCAACAGTCCCACTATAGTTTCCCTTCTCAGTCTCCCCTTCATTCAACTCAGACTGTTCGATCTGTATGGTCACTTCCTCTCGATTTTGCTGGAGCAAACATCTGGTTTCCTCCATTTGACAATCCACCATCGCCTGGATCATCGCTTGCACTCCGGCCATTGTTATTGGCTCAACAGCGACTACCACAACCGATATTTTCTCAATCACTGGGGGTTGGTTTTGGTTCCCATTTGCATTCACGTTTCCGCTACGGGTCCTTGCCATCTTGATATATACACCAAATAAGGTGAATGTAGATCTTTATTTAGGATTGACGTTTAAATCCTTATCACTCCGAAATGTTTATATGCTAGATCTAATATCGTATTCGTACGTTTAGAATCCTAAACACATAAGGTTTCCAGATCCGGCCGGCAACAGACCATAGATCTGATCAAACTATAGCATAAAGCATAACAAATCATTCAGCACGTAAAAGAAATTTAGGCATCATTCCTAAAATAAGCTAGTGCTTATGTCTATTTGGGTGTATTACCTAAATCTATTAGACACACTCCTCACAATCATTGCTTATCATTCTAAGTTTAAGAATAGAAATAAATCCATATTCCTAGTTCGCTTAAACTAATGCTTTGATACCAACTGTGACATCCCCATTTTCCACGGCCAGAAAAGATTGATTTTGTTTATGCTTTGTAAAAATCAGAGTGCTTCTTTTCATAAAAATGTTGCGGAATTAGTTCCCAGAAAACACGATAAATACGTTATCAAAACATTTTCGAAGAAACGTATTTTATTCATTTTATAACGTTTGGGATGTCATCGTCAATACAGAAACATAAGCATAAATATAACTTACATTCATTTACACTAGTGATCTATATCTCCTTAATCTCTCAGTGTAATGTCACTTCATATCGACACCTGTGATATAAATAAACTAAGTGGGTCAGGTTGGGAAACCTGGTGAGTACATAGGGATTTCAATCCCACAATGTTATATCATATATATCATTTAGAGCACACAGTATATATAATTTCCCCATATATATATATATATATATATATATATATATATATATATATATATATATATATATATATATATATTCAACTCTTACCCCACCCCGTCGATCCTCACAACGAGACTATCCATACTCTTGGACCTTAAATTTTACCTCTCACTTAACCCATACTCTCAGATATAGTCATGCTCTTGGATTAATAATTGTGCCTATTCCATACTCTCGGATTAGGAACAAGTGTCTATGTGTAAATCCATACACCCGGATTAATGAAGAATAACTATGTCCTATCCATACTCTCGGACTAATGACATTTGACTGTGTCCAGTCCATACTCTCGGACTAGGGACAATGACTATGTCTAATCCATGCTCCCGGATCAATGACATATATTAATGATCTATTCTTGGAGTATAACTCACTCGTACTTGTAAAAAGATACTACCCAATATTAATTTAGGTTTACTCTTTATCCCAAATTATTACATATAATAAGGTATGTTCTTTAAGACGTATTTTAGGCAACATCAAATAACTCGCACATAAACATATATTTAATACTTTAATCAATACTTGTACTAAAATCATGTTCATGAAAGGGACTATGCACTCGCTTGGGAAGGTGGTGACTCGACACTTGAACAACTCTCCGTTACTCTCAACACAATTTTCCTCGGACAAAACTTAGTATCATTACCACTAGAGTTTAGTCTAATATTCGCCAGGACTAATTAATAGTATGACTATTATTACTACTATATAAGCGTTTAAATAATACTTATATAACCCATAATAATAGCCCAAATACTCCTTATAAGGTCCTAATAACATTACTATATTGAAACATAAGCTATACTAAAGATAGGGTAGGTGTAGCTCACTTACAACGGGTTTTCTAAAAAACCGGGCTTCGCTGGAGCAGCGTTTCTGAGTCGAAAGGCACTTTTCTCGGGACTTCTGGAGCCTCGGGGCATCCTTCGGGTGCTAGGGGGTTTACCTAGACTTACGGGGGCTTAAGGGAGGCTAGAGAAAGAAACTAGAGAGAGAAAGAAGGGTTTGAAGGTGTGAGGATGTGAGGGAACCCGACACCTCTATTTATAGGGGTGCTGACTGATGGAATCGCCGAGTTAGACGACCTACTCGCCGAGTTGGGGCATGTGGCAGCCTTCAGGTGGTGCCAAGTGTCCTATTCTGGTGGTGCCACGTCACCCCTATCGAGTATCAGCCTTCAAACTTAGAAAAATCACAACTCTCGCATATGAGCTCCGTTTTTGACGTTCTTTATATCCACGCGTAGGTAAAAACAAGATCTACAACTTTCATTTAGACTCTGTCGGCTAATTCTCGATCGATCTCAAATTTAAGAGTAGGAGGAGTTTAGACTGCTAAATGACCGCAAAGAATTCATAACTCCTTCATACGGAATTCGTTTTCGTCTATCTTTTTACCATTGAGTTCCTATTAATGAGATCTTTAACTCTCATTTAGGTCGCATAAGCCAAAAACCGCTCGAACTAAAAATCGAGTTTCGGGTCATGCACTGCTAAGCCAAATCTTAGAAAATTCATAACTTCCTCATACGAAGTCAGATTTGGGCGTTCTTTGTATGGACGATCTCGGTTTAACGTATTCAACGAATTTCATTTAGATCGATAAGGCTAAATCTCGCTCTATCATAAATTCACTATTTACGCTTCCCGGTGCCGTGCCGGTTCCGTCGCGAAACTTCGATGGGTCATAACTTCTTCGTTATAACTCAGATTTCGATGCTATTTATATGTACGGAAACCTTGTGACATATTCTACAACTTGGTTAATATTATTTATTCTAAATAATCTTTTTTCGAAAAGTCGTTTTCGACCCCTATTACCTCTAAATTGACTAGTCCGGATCTACGGGCGTTACAGATGACCAGGAGGCGGCTCTTGGCACTTGTCTGTAAGACCCTGGGGGTGGCCCTTGGCTTGACAAGAAAGAAAACGTGGCGGCCCGTGGCATAACGACAAGACTATGTGCGGCACATAGCAACTTATTTAATATATGACAAATATGTATGGCTCACATTATGTATGGATCAGTGGATTTGTAAGGTATGTGGTATCTGGGGAGTTCACTAAGCTTCATGCTTACAATTTTCAGTTTTGGTTTTAGGTACTTCGTTTTCAAAGGAAAGGATTCGGCTCGATCACAGCGCATCACACTATGTTTTCCACACATGAGATCTTTGGGATTATGCTCTGATATTGTTTATGATAACATGCTTTTATTATTGACACTTGGTTTTTGACATGGAATGTTTTTATGGATTTTTTTTATACTGTTGGTTTTATGAATTGTTAAACTAAAAACATAATTTTTGGTCTTCAATTTTGGGATGTTACAAGTTGGTATCAGCGCCTTGGTTTGAGGGATGCAGGCACACTCTCGGGTGTGTCTGGACTCAAAGTGAGGACTTGGTATGAAAATTTTCAAAAGAAAAATCATTTTATAAAAAGAAGTGTTGAAAAGAATTTGAAAAAGTAAAAGAACTTTGAAAAGAACAAGGTGTGTGATGCGTGTAATTAGCCAAGCTCAAGTATGTGGTTCCCAAAATACCAATACATGTTTGTTATATGAAATGATATGATTATGTGATTCGCATGCTAGATTGGAGCTAAGGATATATGAGAGATAGCTTTGTATGCTATATGATCTTGTAGATTTGCATTGGCCAGTAGTAGGATGGCATGTTTAGGCTATTCCTAATTGTACGAGCCTTTGAATTACATGCTAGTATAGATTCCTGATAAGAGGATAGAATGGCTTGTTTGGTTTGATTTTTCGTTGTCTGAATGCTGCTTGCTTTGTGATTTGTGGGATTTCGAGTAATGGGAGGTAAGTACTAGATGAATACATTAAGTCACATATGACTAGGCTTGAATAATCTCAGAGTATTGGATTTGACCCTATTGCACAACTGTCATATGAGTCTAACCATTGTAGGGATGAGTCCTTTACTCGAAGGATTACTTGAGCCTCATAACATGTGATGGTATTCATGTAGTGGTTAATTGGCATCACGAAGAGTCTTTCAGTAGCTGAGGACGGGGTAGGTTCGGGAACCTAGGAAAGCCTAGGATGAGTTTAATGTTGGGAGCAGTATTAGTAGAAAGTGACTTGGAGGATTCAGGATGATTGTTGAGGAAAGTATGGATATGTGTGGAATGTAGTATTAGGCCCATACTACTGAAAGCACATGATCCATACTCGAATCCACGAGAGTCTTAGAGAATCCAAGAAGCTTCCAAGGAAGGGACCATTGCTTATGTTTGACCGTTGAGATGTCATGTTCAGATTGGAGATGAGCCGATTAGCGAGCAGTTGAGAGAGTTTATTTCATTAGAGGTTTCTCGCTATGTATCGTAGATAGTGGATGAGCGCTTGGCCACGCTCCGTACACAAGTTATGGGTACCATTGGAGCTCGGACACTGACTTTCCAGGAGTTCCATGCTTTGTGGAGCTCCTGCATTCCATGGAGAGAGGGACCCCATTGTTAGTAAGAGGTGGTTAGCATATATGGCTAATGCGTTCAGGATGAGTTTCTTCCCCGAGGAGGTGAACATAAGATATGCTTCTTGCCTATTGAAGGATCGGGCACATGATTGGTGGGAAGAGATCGGTAGTGAGTTGGATGATGATGTGGTTGATTCGATGTCATGGTATGACTTCTTGAACAGGTTCCAAGCTGAGTTCGCACTGGAAATTGAGGTGCAGCAGCTAGCACGAGAGTTTCTGGATCTCCGCCAAACTACTGAGACTGTGGTAGAGATCACTGCCAAGTTTCAGGAGAGGGCCTTATTAGTACCCCAGTATGTGGAAGACGAGGAGATGAAGAAAGTGAGGTACTATGGCATGCTGCAGGATGACATTAGGAAGTTTGTGAGTATTTCATGGTGTGATACCCTAAATGATATGATCTCTAGAGCCCAAGAGCGGGAGATTGATTTGGAGCACATTGAAAAGAGAAGATCATACCAGGTGTATACTTTGGAGGGTCCCGAGAAGAGGCCCAAGACTTCAGATCAATGATTGGTAGGCCGCCAGGGACGAAGTCAATTCTACACGTGCGGGAAACTGCACAAAGGAGTTTATCATTCTAGGGGTTCAGGTTGCTACAAGTGTGGTAAGGATGGTCACGTCAGCAGGGACTGCCCGCAGGGGGCAAGCCCATTATGTTTTCACTATGAATAGGTTGGCACAAGAAGGACGACTTTACGATAATAAGGGGAGGAGCAGTAAGCACATTAGCTCCAGGCACTTTGAGGATCACGGATGGACGAGAGGACAGGGAAGAAGCCCTAATGCAGGGGAGTCGGACGTTGTAGTGACATGTAGGAGAGATCAAAAATACAACGGGCACTGATGTTGGTATATATCAGTTACCTTTCCTTTTGATTCTACATGTATTGTGATTTTTTCATATATCGGTTCGGGTAAGTTTATGCATGGGTTATCTCCCTACTTGTATTTGGGTTGTAATTTTCATGAAATGTCATATGCCAATTGCATACCAGGAATTATTAGTAGCTAGTGTAAGATAATTTTTCCTTTCATGGTTAGGGAGTATTCAGTGTTATCTTGGCCACGACCGAGATCGGTTCAGAAGAATCAAGAGAAGGTCTGTAGTCAAGGTTTTCCAAGGGTTATCCGTCATCGTTAGGATTCAGTGGTTTTAGTCTTCGAGCGTGGGAGGACCTTTGGAGGCATCATGGGAGAGGTTCTATCGCTAAAGAAGTTACCCTGAACATCGGTTAGTTGGATTCTAAGGTTTGAGCGAGATGTTAGACTGAGCGTATGAGATCATCGGTATAGGGGCTTAGGAAGCGTTCTTCTAGTCTTCAATAATTATGCGAACTTTGGAAGTGGGGTAGTAATATATCACTAGCCAAGTTAAGCATGGGTAGTCAGGGCGTCTACCTCGTAAGAGCGAAGGAATGAGAATCCTTCAGCTATCAAGTATCGGGAATATATAGTAGAATCTAAGTGGGGGAGAATCGCCTAGGAATTCAGAAGCAGAAGTAGTTGTGAAACTAGGATAAGTTTCGCATCCTTGTTAGGAGGAAGAACGGATCAAGAGGTTGTATGGATTAGGTGTAGTGTGAGTTGGAAGCTTGGGAAAAACTTGCCAGTAATGGGATCGTATTCTCAAAATATTGATTGCAGGCCTTAGGGAACCAGGTTGGGGTTTCCTGTCGGGACATGAGTTAAGTATGGGAAGTGATGTAGATTGCGGGATAACCATAACAATCACCAATAGCCAGATAGCATGGAAGGTGTTTTCAGACTATGGGATAGCCGTAGCATTTATCAACATTTAGGTGGCATGGGTGACCCGTAGCATTCACTAGTTAGGTGGCATAAGTCTGTGGAGTGGCCCGTAGCACTATTTAGTAGTATAGTGTAGAAGTGTTGTCAGACTGCGGGGTGACCCGTAGCATTCACTAGTTAGCAGGAAGTGTATAAGTGTTGTAAGACTGTAGTGTGGCCCATAACATTCACTAGTTGGCGGAAAGAGTAGAAACATTGAAACACTACGTGGTGGACTATAGCACTCATTAGTTAGCCATTACTATATGGGTATAGTAAGACTGCGGGGTAGCATGTAGCATCCGTTAAGTAGCCGTTGGTATATCAGTACAGTAAGACTGTGGGGTGGCCTGTAGCATTCATTTGTGGTCAGTTAGTATGGGAGCGTAAGACTACGAGGTGGCCCGTAGCTTTCGCCGGTCCCTATTCGGTGGTTAGAATGTGGCAGATGTGTGATTCGCACACGGAGTTCTTCATAGGGTTTAAACAAGGGCAGGACAGCCGCACGGATGTCAGTAGCCCACAATATGATTGGATTCAGAAAGTGGTAGGTCATTGGAGACCAGGTGTGATGTGAGACTACAATATTTCTGGTAGTAGATTCGATGGCAATGAGTAGTCAGACAATATGATCGGGAGGATCAACAGGAATGCTTACGCCATGAGTGGCAATAAGGATTGAGTAGTTTTCGATAGCCGAAGTTTTCTTCAGAAGTCGTTGGGGGCGACTGAGATATTGTGCTTAGGTTTAATATTCGGTGGGAGCCTGGTATTCCAAGTAATGACAGACCAGATGGGAACAAGGTAGTCCCGGTTCATCCGGAAAGTGGATAAGAGACAGTAAGATGTTTCGATAGAAAGGATAATGTGAAGATTCTTGTGTGAGGATTAGCTCACCAAGCGAAGGTACTAAGTCACTTACAAATGGATTGAAAAATCTCAAAGTAATGAGTTTGTCCCTGATACGCAGCTCTCATATGAGTCTAACTGTTTAAGGGATGAATCTTTTGCTCGAAGGATTATCTGAGCCCTTTGTCAAGTAATAGTATTCTACAACTAGTTATGGACAAGGATTTTGTGTTGGTGATAGCATCGAGATAATTAGTACTAGGGAGTGTGCATGTAGTTAGTTGATCGATGAGGTCTTGGAAGGGAAGTTTTGAGAGCATAGGAAGTCCGTTTGGGAAATAGACCAATATAGAATCCGGATCTCGGAAGAACAGAAGTAGTTCCCAACATGACAGTAAGGATTGATTCTTCGTTGGTTTGGAAGCTCCTAGGAGTTGGTTTCAGCTGCCTTGGGAAGGCCACTAAATGCACGGAGGAACTGTTTGTTGGGTTTTGAGCATTCTAACACTTCCTAAGTGTATATGCAACCCTAATAAACCTTGGATCTATGTTTGTCTAAGATACATGCAAATAATTATTTTTCCAAGGTTCATATCCTAACTAGCATGGCATGGGGAACATGAATCAAATAAAGCTAATAGAAATGCTTACCTTGAAGTTGTAGTTGATTGATTGGAGTTTTAGAGCCTAGCACCAATAGTGTGGATGCCTCAAGTGGAAATCACAAATCACCACAAACTTGGAACTTTGAGAGAATAGATACTACTATCTTGAAATCGGCCTCACCTCAACAAGTGTCAACTAGTATGATTTCAAGAACCAAAGCCTCCTTTATGTAGTGTGGTGGATTAGGGTTACATCCATGTAAACCCTAATACCCATGTCTCTTCATTTCCATGAGATCCATGGGTCAAAGCTCCATGGAGTATCCATGGACTTTTCCATGCAAGCCCAGTCCATTCCAAATAAGCACTAGCCCACACTATATAAATATAGAAGCCCATATTTAATTAGTAATATCTTTGATCACTAAATTAATCCTAGATTAATTATAGATCACTACTAATTAAATAATATGATCTTATATTAATATATTAGAACTTATAATATATTAATAAATCATAACCTGTACTATTCTCAAATATTATCCAATAATTGTTCGGGTGAAGTGCAACCCAAATGGACCATGCCGGGTCGGGTCATGTACATACCAAATATAGTTATGAACTTAGACACTATATCCAACACTGTTGTACCATCAGGATCATGGGAGTCAAATGTATCTAGGATAGAGGATTGCAGAAGACTTCAAGGATGTAGTTTGTTTAAGTGGGGGAGAGTTGTAACACCTGTAGTCCAGGAGACCCAGAAAGGAAAGAAAAAAACCTAAATCAAGAAGTACTCACCGAGTCCAGGGAGGAACTCGACGAGTAGGAGCGAATTTTGGGACACGGGTAAAGTGACATACTCGACTAGTTGGAAGACCAACTCAGCGAGTTGGTATGGGTTTGGGAAACCACAAAATCTGGGTCTTGTACCCTATTTAAGCATCTTATTCTCCTGCCATCAGCCCCATTCACAGTCTCCAAGTCCTAAACCCTAATCCTCGAAACCCTAATTCATTTTGTGAAGTTGTAAGACATGTTAGAGTGAACCTTCAGTGTTTGGAGCTAGATGAAGAAGAAGGAGCTTAGGGGATCCAAGAAGAAGTAAATCCAAAAACACATTGCCTTTCTCATCATTTATGAGTAAGAAAATCTTAACCTTGCTAAATGGTTTCTTTGATCTCTTCTTTTCTCTTTTATGAGGATTTTTGGTCCAAGTATCTTAGCATGTGAAGAATAGACGTCGCAGAGGATTATCTTCTCAGATCTTGAACCATTAAGGGTTGTTATGGCATAAAGGTGCAAAATTTATGCCATACGAGTCCCCATGCAAGCAATAGAGTGTTATTTTGGCCTTTTTAGCTCAAAAGGCCATGCATGGAGGAAAAAGGCAAGAGCTTTGCAATTTTATGAGTTTCTTTGGGTCCATATCTATATTGGTATGCATTATTTTGGTGTGTGGGTGGTTGGTGGACCAAGATCTAGGTCCTAAAGAGTTAGGGTTTGAGTGAAATCCATTAAGCAAGGGTATTAATGGGTAAAGTTGGAAACTTTACCCTTCTAAGATCATTTCTAGAGTGTATTCGAAGTTTAGAGCTTGGATCTAAAGAAAAGTGGCTTAATCCTTAAAGATAGCCCAAACAGATTGAGGGACATGGCGAGTTTAAAGAGGGAATCGACAAGTCGAAGTGAGTTGTCCGGTTTTCTGTTATGGTAGAACTGACGAGTCTGAGTAATGACTCGACAAGTCGATTCGCTAAATCGTGACCATGAGTATCTTGGGAACTTGGGGAGTCAGGGGTTGACTCGATCAGTTGGATCGCGATTTTAGGATTCTAAGTTTTAGAACTCGACGAGTTGATGGAGCAAGTCGGCGATTTGGGTCAACTCGGAGCGTTGAATTTGACCGTTGTCTATCACTTTGACCAAGGTTGACCTAGTTTGACTTTTGAGGGTAATTTGGTATAGGTGTTATTGTGGTACTGGTAACTCAGGGAGCCGAAGGATCAGCTATTCGGGGAATTGCCAGTTAGCAGCCAAAAGTGTATCAGCCGAACTTCAGTAGTACGAGGTGAGTCTCCTCACTGTTTTAGTGGGTCGAAGGCACCAATGCCGACCCATTTGTTTTATGCATGGTAGGAAGACTCGGGGGTTTGCCCTAGGCATTATGTACGAAAGAGTAGTAAGTGGGTCCTTGCACACTATGTTATTATGTATGGTAGGAAGACTCGGGGTTAGCCCTACGCAGTATGTATGAAAGACCAGGAGGTGGCTCCTAGCACATTGTATGCTCATTAGCTAAATAGAGTAGTATGTATGTTAGTTGTGTTTGTGATACTTGCATGGATGACCAAGAGCCGACTCTTGGCACTTGTTTGTAATACCCTGGGGGTGGCCCTTGGCTTGACAACAAAGACCACGTTGCGGCCCGTGGCATAACGACAAGACTATGTGCGACACATTGCAACTTATTTGATATATGACAGATATTTATGGCTCATAGCATGTATAGATCAATGGATATGTATGGTATGTGGTATCTGGGGAATTCACTAAGCTTCATGCTTACGGTTTTCAGTTTTGGTTTCAGGTACTTCGTTTTCAAAGGAAAGGAGCCAACTCGATCGCAACACATCATACGATGTTTTCTGCACATGAGATCTTTGGAATTACACTCTGGTATTGTTTTATGATAACATGATTTGATTATTGAGACTTGGGTTTTGACATGGGATGTTTTTATGGATGTTTTTATACTATTAGTTTTATGAATTGTTAAACTAAAAACAAAATTTTGTGGTCTTGAATTTCGGGATGTTATAGTGTTACAAGTTGGTATTAGAGCCATGGTTTGAGTGAATTAGGTATCTAATATCAGATTTCCTAAAATTAAACCAATGAGTAGAGAAAAAGGGTATAGGTTAACTTAACTATACAAGTTTAAGTTAGTTAACTACTATATGTAACTATAAAATCTTGTGGTATTTATACCTTAATTTTTATCAAATAATATTATAAGTGTGAGAGTTGAGTAATAAGACTAAGAATTTTAACTGCTACTATAATAGAATACGAAGATTTGAATAACGATTTTTTTTGACAATACCTGACATGTAGATAAAAGGAGTATGGTAAAGCACATAACGAGTATTATGTGGCAGAATAATTTGAGCAAGTGTGATATAAATATATTATAGCTATATAGTGTAAAAAATTGAGTATAACTCTTATAATATGTATCGCAAATACAAAGTCAAAATTGTGTATAGCGGAGTAAAGTTATTAAATAAAATATATCATATGCCGAGTTTCTTGTGATATCGAATAATAACATAATTGAGGTCACATAATGTGTATCTTATGAGGATCGTAATGGTAGATTTTGTAGCTCTAAATCCATTATTGAGAACTGTTAGTTAAAATGATGGCTTGAGTAGTTGTAAAACTATTATCATTATAAATGAGCTTTCGGCATCATGGAGTTGTTGCCTGTAATTATGTGAACTTTATTTGTTAGTGACATTGCGAGATTAATTTGAATATAAATACGTTTTATTCATTTCCATGATTATATGAGTAATTTTTGATATTTTTAAAACTATTACTAATGAGAATGTGCTATTAATATACGAATGTGTTCGAATAATGAACTTAGTTTTTTAGGAGTGCAATTGTAATAGTAGACTTAAAAGTAGCAATGTATTTTGATATATCATGGTGCCAATAGATTTGGCTTGCGACACGTGTAAAAGTAGAATTCTATAAACGAATAAGAAATGTGAGGCATATACAGAGAGTATATGTGACACACTTGGTATGTGTGAATGATTGAAATGAATTATCATTTCTAAAATTTCTAGGCATTGCGCAATTATGGTATCTATGAGTTGTATATGAGATAACCCATTTAGTGGTAGTGTAACTGATAATATACGGTGCTTAGCAGGGTTGAGAAGTATATGTTAAATATGCTTAACTGGAGGTAACATGAGACAATTTTCTTGCTATAGTTAAAGCTACCAATAAAGGAAAGGATTATAATTGACTTAGAGTTATTGAGTGAATAGAGATATTAAATTAAACTTGTTGAGGGGTATATTGAGAATGATGTGTTTGATTGGAATCTTTAGGATTATTTTCCCTTTCGATTAAAGTTACCCGTGCCCGAAGAGATCAGAGTAATACTTTAAGAAAAAATGACAATGTACTTTAAATTCACGACGCGACTGAGGAGAGACTACGACACAATTAAGAAGTAGATTGCTATAATCAAAATACTAATTAGAAAACATTGCGTGCTTTTAGAGGATGCGATACAGTTATGAAAAGACGAGCTAGGGCTATTAAAAAACATATGAGGAATATGTGATTTGTTTAAACCTAGATAAAATGTAAGATGTGTTTGAATAAGATTAAGTGAAACACTGTGCGAATAATGTAACTAGAGTAATAAATAAGAGGAGCACAACGTTATAAGAGAACATAAGTAAAGAGAGAGCAATTAACATTGAAAGAAAATGAGCTTCTAATTGAGCACATCATGAAAAATGACCATGAGAATTTGAGATATGTTATCAATGAGAGTTAAATAAGATATCATTAGAGAATTGATACCGTTATTAGAAATTGAAGAGTTTAGTGATGATTATACAATACATTATTCCGTGTAAGTATAGTTGACTTAAGAGTTAAGAGTATAAAGTTATTGAAATATTGAAACAAAAGATTTCAAAAATTCTTTTGTATTAGTTATGAGTATAAAATTATTGAGCTCTTTTAGAGTTAAAGTTGAATTATGTCTTTATGGAGAATTGGGTTGAGAGTATAAAATTATTGAGCTCTTTTAGAGTTAAAGTTGAATTATGTCTTTATGGAGAATTGGATGACGAATTGGGATGAGTGAGTGATCGAAGCTAGAAGCTACGGATAATAGTAACAGAAATACTATTATTTGAGAATAGCCAAATACTATAGTCGATTGTGAATGGTAGTAACTATAATATTATGTAATATCCCTAATTTCATGGAAAGCAAAGACCTATTTGTTTATTCTTATTTAAAAATCAAAGTATCATTTTTTGATGAACAATATTGCGGAATTTGTTGCAAAAAATATGTTAAAGATATAATCAAAGTATTTCTTAAGAAATGTATTTATTTATTTATTTATATTAAAACATTGGGATGTCATCGTCAATACAGAAACATAAGCATAACGAAACATTACAAGCCTTACAGTAATTAAACTAATGGCCTAATACTCCTTGAATCTCTCAGCAAAATGTATCTTTTATATCGCTACCTATGATACAATAAGCTGAGTGGGTCAGGTTGGGAAACTTGGTGAGTACATAGGGATTTCAATCCCACAATGTTATTATATATATATATATATATATATATATATATATATATATATATATATATATATATATATATATATATATATATATATGAACCCGCAAGATATAATTTAACTTCATATAAACAATTTAACCCACCCTGTCAATGCTCACAACGACATGATCCATACTCTCGGTTCTAAAACAAATGGTTTTGCCTAATCCATACTCCTGTATTAGGTATCCATAGTATTGGACTAGGGACGAATGACTGTACCTACTCCATACCCCCGTACTAAGGACAATTGACTTTTTCCAATCCATTCTCTTGGATCAATGAAAAATGACTATGCCCAATCCATACTCTCGGACTAGTGACGAATGACTATATCTAATCCATGCACTCGGATCAAAGACAAATGTTAGAGTTCTACCCTTTATGTATATCTCACCCATACTCTTAATGAGATACTACTTGATATTCATCTTAACTAATTTAGCTCTATTCTGTAAGTCCTAAATCATCATATATTATCAGATATGTTCTTAACACATATTTAAGGGAATAGAAAATATCTCACACATAAAGTCTTTAACATATATTTAATACAATAATTAATAATTGTATTAAAATCATGCTTGTGAAAAGAGCTATGCACTCACTTGTTAAAGTGATGACTCAAAAGTCGGACAACGCTTTGCTCCTAGAAACTGTCTTTTCCTTCGATGTATAGTATTATTATCAGTGAATCTAAGTATAATATTTCTTGTGACTTATTATTTGTCTAGATTCATCATTAATTCAAATTCTACTTAAAGATCAATCAAGTAAGGATCAGCCAGGCAGGACAGTTGGGAGGCAGGATCATATCGACGTATAGCTTTTCTGAAATCCAACAACAAGCCAATGTAACCATTCTAGGTACATTTTCCATAAGTAGATCAATCATTATAATGACTTGGAATCACTGATAAATCTTGTTTATTTGTTCATAATAACAATAACGAACTTAAACATAAGTTATACTCAGTAAGCATATCTGAACTTACAATTAGCTTAGCGAGAAACCGAACTTTATATGGGTAGAATTTCTAAACCGAAATCACTATTTCTCGGGGCTATCTGGCACTCCAGTGCTTCGCTACTAACACTAAGGAAGTTCTAGAAAAAGGCCGTGGGGCCTTAGGAGGGTGGTGGGGGAGAGTATGGGTTGTGAGAGAAAGAATGAAAAGTTGTAAAGAAATGAGTGAAATTCGGCTTTACTTGTAGGCTACCCAAGGTCCTCTTATGTTGTGAGACATGCCTCTCATGTTGCGAGCATGTGTAGGTAGCAAGGCTTCACCTCTGGTGCTAACACATGGCACCGAATGCTGGTAAAACGACAGATCTTAAAAAATTCATAACATTTTCCTACGTGCTCCGTTTTTGACATTTTTTACATCCACGCATACGTATTTCTAGATACTACAACTTTTCTTTTGACCTCAATGGCTAATTCTTGACTGATCTTAAATTTAACAGTTTGAGAAGATTACATTGTTAATGATTGTGTAAAATTCATAACTTCTACATATAGACTCCATTTTTTACTATCTTTTTATTGTTTAACTCCTATTAACGAGATATTTAATTTTCATTTAAATCATTTTGGCTAAAAATCAACTGATTTAAAACTCGATTTCTGTTCCCGCACTATTGCTCTGAAAATTCGAAAAATCATAACTTCCTCTACTAAAGTTAGATTTGGATGTTCTCTATATGCACGTTCTCCGTTTAATAAATGCTATGACTTTCGTTCATATTACTAAGTCTAAAAACTAATCTATCAAATTTTCACTTTTTACGATACGTAGAGCATTGTTGGTTTATTCGCGAAACTTCGAAGTAGCATAACTTCTTCATACGATGTCAGATTTCTGCGTTCTTTATATGTACGGAAACAGTGTCATATATACTCTAACTTTTGTTAAGATTATTTGTCATAAATAATCTTTGATCAAAATCTCATTTTTAACGCTTATTATCTTTAAATTGTCTAGCTCGAATCTGCAGACATTACAATTATCTCCCCTTTAGGATGATTACGTCCCGAAATCATCAACAAAGAAAGGATTGTATCATGACTCTGCACATTACCTTTCCATCCTAGGTGAAAATCGTAACTCTCATGTCTTTTCTAACGAGTTACGAATTCTTAGACCTCTTGTCGCTGATAGTGTTGTACCTGCTCTTTCTTTTGAAGTTGATCTCCATCGAAGAATCATGCCCCTTCCAAAATAGACTTAACCTAAATTAAGATCCATACTTCAATTACCGTAACATACTGATGGGTCATGTTCTAATGACCTCTTATCTTACGATGCAACGGTTAGACTCGGGTCACTTTGAGTAAAACTTTTGCATGTAGGATATCTCCATTCATGTTCTAATGTGATTTAATCACATTCTACCATGTACCACTTCTTGCTATAGGAAGTTTGATCTTAACAGTGAAAACGATACTTCTACTGATCGCTTCAATTTATCTTTTCCTTCGTTCTTTTTAATAAAGTTAGACGCTACGTCTACTTTGTAGATTAGTCAGAGTCGATTCGATATGAATACTAAGGTAGGAATATTTATTTTTTTAGTCGTTACCAAAAAAAATGTAATGATGGAAATGAAAAATAAATAGCTCAATTTCTTAGAGACTTAGTAATTTTGTGACTTTCACCTGATCCAAGTACGAGTCCTATGTTTCCAGCAATATAGGTCTCTACTTCCTTTCACACCTACTTATACTCGTCCCAAGTATTGTCTCGCAATCCACTATGTCCTATTCCTAAAATCATAAAAAAATTACCACGTACGAATGTGTCCAAACAATCATAAAAAATTCCTAGTCTCCACTAGGATTTTTCTCCATGCGTGTCTTTAATAGTAATTCTGCTTCCACTTGGTTGGTGGTGGAAATTTCAGACGATGGGATAGCTTTTGAGATTATACCAAAAGTTATTTCTTTTACTTCTAGTTGAAAGTGTACTTCTCCTGCACCATACATATTATTTATTAGACGCATTCTAAAGGCAAGACACCTCTCTTACGATATCTTCTAGAAGGTGTCATTCACTATCATTAGCTTTCTTATTTCCTCAATTTTCTCAGTCTGATACGAGTCCTTATCTTGATGTTCCGTATACCGCAATAGTTGTTCAAGATGAGAAATTTAAGATAGAGAAGATTTAGACACGTAATCCTCCTTATCACTCCGAAAAGTTATATGCTAGTTCTAATACCTTCATTAAATATTTAGAAACATGAACACATAAATTCCCTAACTCTAGGTTGGTAATAGACATTAAATCTAGTAATATCAATTTAGATAGCCTACCTAAGGCATCTCATGTATATAGCATGCAAAGGTCATTTAGCACAATAAGAAAATTAGGCATCTAATCCTAAAGCAAGATAGTGCTTGTTTCAATTCAGGTGTACTACCTAAAATATAATAGGCACACACCTCACAATCAAAGTTTAGCATTCTAAGTCTAAGACTAGAAATAAATCCTTACTGCTAGTTCACTTATACTAATGCTTTGATACCAACTGTGACATCCCCAATTTCATGGCTAGAAAAGACCGATTAGTTTATACTTATTTAAAAGTCAGAGTATCATTTTTGAAGAATAATATTGCAAAATTTGTTACCAAATGTCACACCCCCAAACCAGAACGGCGGAAACGTTCGGGGGCGGAGGACTTCATGTAAGTATCACAACACATGCAATATAGTAATCCAAGTACAAACAACCATTGCATTAATAAGTATAAGTTTTACATAAGTGTTTAAACATTACATATTCAAATACCAAAGTAGGTAAAGTAAAAGACAAGAGTTGCAGTACGGTACTAGCTAGTCTTCTCAAGAGCTTCGGGAGTGTACCTGTCTACTGAATTCCTGAGAATACAAGTTATTTGAAAAGAGTAGATCAGCATTTAAGCTGGTGAGTTCATAAGTATGTTAGTTTTGTTAAGTATACTCTAGGTTCTTTGGAAAAGTTCACTGGTTCCTCCAAAAAATCCTATATTTCCTGAGCTGATAAACTGATAACCTCAGTAGTTTCCCTTTGTAATTACTTAGTTTATATTAATTATGTATAACCTAATATCGATCTGACAGTGAAATGGGTGTATCTGCCCTAAGCCCACAACCAAACAAGGAACAAGAAGTAAGGCGGAAGTCACACATTTCACTGTCAATCGGATATTACTTATATATAACTCGGATGTAATAACTAAGGACTTATAGAATTAACCACTAAAGGTCTTTTATGTTATACTAGTTTACAGAGATTGAATGACTAAGTTTCATTTGATAAGTGGTTTAATTCCATAACCCATTTCATTTGTAAAAGTGGTTTAATCCCATAACCGTTCCATTTGTAAAAGTGGTTTAATCCCATAAACGTTCCATTTGTAAAAGTGGTTTAATCCCATAAACCGTTTTCTTTTGAAAGGGTGGTTTAATTCCATAAACCGTTTCATTTGTAAAAGTATTCTTAGTTATATATGTTCTATGGTAAAAACCTTAGTATTAATCCTGGAAAATATTATATTTTCCATAATACTGCCTTGTGGTTTTAAATGGTCAAAAACAGAAGTACAAGTATATTTACCATACTTGATTTCATGATACATAGCTTTTACTATAAGTAAAAACTACAGAAGGTATATTTGGTCGGGATGTAATTATCTTTTCTTACTGTTTTAAGAGAAGTATATTACATAGTAATTCACTCATAGTTTTATCCATGTGAGTTCTACTAACCATACTAATATGACTTATATGCCTGCGGCAACGTTCTTCAGGCATCAGAATGGAATGATATTTGACACCCTAGGCCTGCCGGCCAAACTGTAGCGAACAGTAGAGGTGCAGGATTGTCAGTCCCATATAGATCTATACACAAATTCACGCTCTCCCTACAAGAGATTCTGGTTAATAGGTCAGGACTTAAAGTCGTACTTAGATAAGTACACCGTGAAGGGTCTCACAAATTTATTGTTTTAACGAGATTTACGATGTATTATTACCCCGTGATTGCTAACCCTGGTACTCTGTATCGTACCTTTGTTAATGCAAACCCGATATGATGTATTATTACCACGTGATTGCTAACCCTGGTACTCTGTATCGTACCTTTGTTAATGCAAACCCGATATGATGTATCTTTACTTCTTTAATATGTTATTCGTATATTGAAGGCATTATACATATCCTGGTATATATAAATGAATTGTTGGTAATTTCCTTGGAAAGTATACAGTCGTGAATCATACTTGTATATTTAGTTTTGAATCATAAATTATACCAATCATAATTTATATGCTCTATTCTAATTAGCATGATTTCTCATGGATGAACACATTTGCTCAGCCCGATACAAAGGTGGTGATACCAAAAGGAGTAACCTTTTTGTACTCATATATGTATTATATATATATATATATATATATATATATATATATATATATATATATATATATATATATATATATATATAATTAAGAAGGAAACGACCTTCGGATAAATAACACAACCTTAACTCCACATCCAAACAACGAAAAGGAAATAAGATAATTCATTAGTCCTAAGTCCTTCAAATCTTATTTATATATTTATACATATATAAACATGATTTTTGGCATTTATAATTTGAAATAGTTTATAAAACATTTTTCAAAGAAATTAACGGAGTTTACATGGCTTTAAAGATTTAACATGGCTTTAAGTCATTTTGGATGTATTTGGTAATTCTTGAAAGCATACGGAAACTATTTGCGTGATTATTATCACATATAGTTATTAACACAATTTAATATTGTGTTAAACTTGTATTCCCCCCTAAAAAGCATTTAGAAACCATTAAAAATGTAAATTATAGGGGTATGAACTCACCTTGATAGGTGGTAATTCGGGCAGCGTTTCGTTTCCCGGAAAATAGTTTGTCTGACGAAAAACCGACTTAAATCGGGCAGAGTTTCGACATGAGAGAGGATGAATTCCCAAGATATCCAGGGCTCCGGGGCTTGCTTCGGGCTTTAGATGTGATATCGGGGCCTTCGGGGGTCGTGAGAAAGTCGAGGGGGTGAAAAGGTGAAAAGTGGTGAAAATTGGGGTGAAAAACCTCTCAAATCCGAGAAGTCTCGCACCCTTTATATAGGGGTGCGAGGGTGCGGTCTGAAGGGAGACAGCTGGCGAGGGCGAGGAGTCAGCAGCCACGCGTCGTTCATGCGAAGGGTACACGTGATAGGGTCGGATAGATGGGGGCTTCGGACTTGACCAACCTTAGGTCTAATGGGAGGATGCCACGATGCGAGGGGTGTGTTTGAGGAGCATCCGCGGGGTGTCTCCTGCGAGGGTTGTCGGCTGCCTATTGGACCTCGGTCTCGGTCCAATCAGATGGTGACACGGCGAACTTCGGTCCAACCAGAGGATGACACGTGGAGGCCTCGCATGCGAGGGTGACGTGGCGTTACTGTTCATGCGAAAATTCCCGATTTTTGCTATTTTTCTTTATTTTTTTTGCCAAAACTTGTAAAATTCATAACTTTTGCATACGAACTCCGTTTTTGACGTTCTTTATATCACGCGTAGGTAAAATTTTACTCTACGACTTTCGTTTAGAGTTCGTCAGCTAATTTTGAATTTATTTTCAATATTATTATTTTAAACAGACCGGGACGGGAATCCGTTAAAAATTCATAACTTCTTCATCCGACGTCCGTTTTCGTCTGTCTTTTTACCGATGTGCTAATTTTGACGACACCTTCGATTCTTGTTTAAGTTGCGTCGGCTAAATATCGATCGATTTATATTTCAAATTTTTAGTTGTCTACTGCTAAACCGAAACTTCGAAAAATCATAACTTCCTCATATGAAGTCAGATTTTGACGTTCTTTTTATGAACGTTATCGGTTTAACATATTCTACATCTTTTATTTAGATTTTTAAGTCTAAAAATCTTTTTATCGAAAATTCGCTTTTTACACTAAACAATGTTTTGCCGGTTTTATCGCGGATTTTCGATTGGTCATAATTTCTTCGTTATAACTCGGATTTCAGTGTTCTTTATATTTTTGGAAACCTTGTTACAAACTCTACCACTTGGATCATCCCAATTATGATTATAGATCAATAAATTTTTGACCAAAATTTGACTAGTGTCACACCAAAAATATGTTATCTATATAATCAAAGCATTTCTGATGAAATGTATTTTTTATTTATATTAAAACATAGGCATGTAATCGTTAATACAGAAACATAAGATAACGAAATATTACAAGCCTTACAACAATTAAACTAAGGGCATAATACTCCTCGAATCTCTCAGCAGAATGCATCTTTCATATCGTTACATGTGATACAATAAGCTGAGTGGGTTAGGTAAGGAAAACTAGTGAGTAAATAGGGATTTCAATCCCACAATGCTGTAACATATAGACTTTAGAAATCGCAAGATATAATTTCACCTCATATAAATAATTTACCCCACCTCAATCCTCATGATGACACGATCCATACTCTTGGATCTAAAACAAATCGCTTTACCCAATCCATACTCTAGGATCAGGTATCCATAATCTCGGACAAGGGACGAATGAATGTACCTACTCCGTACTCCCGGAAAAGGGACGGACGAATTTTTCTAATCCATGCCCTCGGATCAATAACAAATGACTATGTCCAATCCATACTCTCGGACTAGGGACGAATGCCTATGTCTAATGCATGCTCTCGGATCAAAGACAATTTTTTGAGTACTACCCTCCGTGTATATCTCACCCATACTCTTAAGGAGATACCACTTGATATTCATCTTAATTAAGTTAGGTCTATTCTGTAATTCCTAAAGCATCATATATTATGAGATATGTTCTTAACACATATCCCAGGCAATAGAAAATATTTCACGTATAAACTCCTTAAGATATATTTAATACTTTAATTATTAACTATATTAAAATTGTGTTCATGAAAGGGACTATGCATTCACTTGTTAAAGTGATTACTTGAAACTCAGACAATGCTGCGCTCCTAGCAATAGTGTTTTCCTTTGAGTTAATCTAGTATTATTATCACTGAGTCTTAGTCTAATATTTCTTCCAACTAGTTATTAGTCTAGATTGATCATTAATTCAAAGTATATTTCAAGATCTATCAAGTAAGGATTAGCCAGGCTGGATAATTAGGACGTAGGATTATTTCGGCATATAGCTTTTCTGAAATCTAACAACCAAGCCAACGTGACCATTCTAGGCACCTTTCCTTTAAGTAGACCAATCAGTATAATGATTTGGAATCATTAATAAATATTGTTTACAGGTTAATAATAACGATAATGAACTTAAACATATGTTATACTTAAAGTACGGTAAGCATAACTTAACTTACAAGTGGCTTAGCGAGAAACCGGACTATGTACGAGCAAAACTTCTAAACCAAAAGCTCTATTGCTTAAGGCTTTCTGGCGCTCCAGAGCTTCGCTACTAACACCTATGAAGTGCTAAAGAAAGGCCTTGGGACCTTGGGGGGTTTGGGAGATAATAGAATGGAAATGTGTGAAGAAATGAGTGAAATTCGACTTTATTTATAGGCTGCCCAAAGGCCTCTCATGTCATGAGACATGCCTCTCATATTGTGAGCATGTGTAGGCACCAAGATTTCACCTCTGGTGTTGACACATGGAACCGGATGCTGGTAAAACTATAGATCTTTCAAAATTCATAAATTTTGTATAATAGCTCTAGATTTGACGTTCTTTATATCCGCACGCAAGTATTTCGGAGTACTAATACTTTTCTTTTGACCCCATTGGCTAATTCTTGACCGATCTTAAATTTAATAGTTTGAGAAGATTACACTGTTAATAATCGTGTAAAATTCATAACTTCTACATATGGACTCCATTTTCGACTGTCTTTTTATAGTTAAACTCCTATTAATGATATATTCAATTCTCATTTAGATCATTTTGACTAAAAATCAACCAATCTAAAATTCGATTTCTATGCCCGTGCTATTGCGTTGAATCTTCGAAAAATCATAACTTCCTCTACTAAAGTGATATGGATGTTCTCTATATGCATGCTCTCAGTTTAATAAATACGATGAATTTAATTTAGATTACTAAGGCTTAAAAGTACTTTATAAAAATTTCACTTTTTATGATACGCAGAGTCTTCTGGTTTAATCGCGAAACTTCGAAGAAGTATAACTTGTTCATATGAAGTCGAATTTTAGCGCTATTTATATGTACCGAAACCTTCTCACATATACTATAAATTTTGTTCAAAGTATGTCTCCTAAATAATCTTCTCTTAAAAAGTCATTTTTAATGCTTATTATCTCTTAGTTGTCTAGCCTGAATCTGCGGACCTTACATACTACTAGTTGAAAGGAGTTTAGAGTTGTGACTTGTAATAAGTAAAATACTATTAGTAAGGATGATTAAAATCAGAGAGTAAACATACATTGAGAATGTATGATGATAATAGAGAATAAAATGCAAAATACTTAGCTATATGAGTACAATTTAAGAGTTGTTGATTTAGCAATAAATTTGACTTTCAATTGTAGAATGGTCTTTAAAGACAAAAGTTTTGGAGGTTTACAAACATGTTTGAGATACATGTAGAATTTAAGCATTATAAAAAATGGTGAAAGTTTTAGACACTATTGTAGTAGGAGTACAGTAATTAACATGATAAGTTAAGGTATGACTTAATTGGGTTCCTATTATGATAGAGATAAATAAGTAATTAGTTGTTGGAGAAAGTTTAAAAAAAAATTAAAAAAAATGCCTACAACTATTATATGGTATGAGAAAAGAATAAAAGTTTTTTAGACACTTAAATATTTATATTTGATGAGAGAAATGCCTTATAAAAAATGAGATCGTGACTTGAGAGTCCAAGAAGAGACATAGGTTTAGATACCCTTACATACTTAGCGAAATTCCAAGGACAGAATCCTTTTAAGGATGGGAGAACTTATGACACCTATTTTCAATATAGGTAATGTTTCAAGACATGTAATAACCTAAAAACCCCAATAATATGTGTGTGTAGTATGTATTTGATATAAATATGATTGAGGGTTAACTCAAAATAGTGAAATGATGATACTTCGATTATTAAATATTTAGGTTCTTATACTTGTTGCATGGTATAAGAATATTAGTAACTTTTATTGAGGGATTCCTTATAGGAAATGATACTTTAATCTTAGACAATTCCAAGGATATAAAGTTCGTCAAAAACAAAGTTTGTATGAGAAAGTTATGGTTGTTCGAAGTTGTGATGAAAGTACATTGCTATGTTGAGAAAGTCAACGAAAGTCAAAGACAAACGGGCAGCTCTCGTGTCACCATAGCGTGGTTTCATACTCACATTAACATGGTGATGTACTGAATCATGAGGATATGTGTCTATTAGAGAGTGACACGTGGCAACCGGTGGACACATGTCACGACCGGAGCAACCCTTTTCACCACGGCGTGGTGACATTTTTACTATAATGTGGTGGCCAAAAATATATAAATATGGGCCATTTGTTTCTTTTTAAAGGGTATTGGAACATGCGGTCGGGGGAGTGGCTCTAGAGGTGTTTCCGAAGACTTGTAATCGCTTAGTTTACTAGGGTGCGGGGATACAAGGTTTGAGTTATAGGATAAGCCAAGGTATCTTTTATCTTGCTCTTACATAATTACCTTTATGTGATATTTTGAAGACAGTTATTAGACCTGAGTATGTCTTACAAAATTTTGTGTTATGGTGTTATTATGAACTCGGTGGTTTTCTAAATGTTAATCGATTGTTATGGGTTAATACCCTAACTTTTAGAGATTTAACGATAGGCTTAACGACTTGTGTGGTTAAGTCATTATATGATGGTAATTGAAAACATGAGTAGTTTGGTTACAATTGGTTATCAAGTATTGTTAGTGATTAGGTAATTGGCTACTATAGTTGATATAATGATGAGATTATACAAGTTCTAATGAACCTAAGATATTATCCAAATAAGGTAGTTTAGGTGAAGACTTGGAAAGCAGCATAGATATGTTGGTCAGAATAATGGTTAGTCTTCACTAGCTAGCCAAGTCAATAACCGTATCTTTCTCTAGATAATTATTATTTAGATATGTGAAAATTATTGTGTATCTTCAGAGTAAATTATAATATCTTAATTGTTGTTTATTAATATTATATGAATCGAGTATTTGTGATAATTAAGAATGATATCATCTAATGTGATATGAGGTCATTAAATAAAGGAATTGGTAACTTATAGAATTTTATTACCATATGAGTAAAAAATGAGTATAATTGAGTTATATATTGAAGTATAATATTTTAAGCAAATTCAGTTGAAATATGAAAAAGAGTATTCAAAGATGCAATAACGAGTGACTGTTGTTGAGATATATAGTCGTATGTTACTATAGATGGTAATGAGAGATTATTACTATTAAGAAATATATTAGAGTATTGTTATACTAACCGACGAGTGAGTATAATTGAGAATTAACTAAATAGATAGAGTATAAGAGATAGAGAAATAGAAAGTATGGGTAAAAGATATATATATATATATATATATATATATATATATATAGAGAGAGAGAGAGAGTGTGTGTGTGTGTGTGTGTGTGTGTGTGTAGAGAGAGGGAGATTATGAGTGTAAAGATAGAAAGATATATATATATATATATATATATAGACAGACAAATAAATATATAGATAAAGAGAGAGAGAAAGAGAGTATATGTGTGTATAAAGGGAGTATGAATATACAGATAAAGAGATAATTAAATAGTGTAAGTATAGAAAAAGAGAATATCAAGAGTAATAATATAGAGAAAGAGAGAAAAAAAGGAGATAGAATGTGAATGAGTAATAAGAGAAAATATTAATATAAAGAGATATGTGTATATAGAGAAAAGAGAAAGGGAATTAGTATATAGATTAAAGAGAATGAAAGAGAATAAGTATAGAGTGAGTAAGGAGACACACACACACACGTATATATATATATATATATATATATATAGAGAGAGAGAGAGAGAGGGAGAGAGAGAAAGACAGTAAGTATAGAAAGAGAGTATAGTTAAGAATAAATTGTGAATCTTAAATGGTAAATGAGTTTCAAGTAAATATACAGCTGGCGATTGGTGTATTTATGCGTCATAACTATTATGTGTATCATCATTAAGGATTACTCACTAATCTCATTCTAGCTTTATTCTTTTTTTTTTGTGTGTTTTGTAGCTAACGTTACTTAAGAGGTTAAGATCGAAAAAGTGATATAGTGATACCCGACTCAGATTACTGTATTTTAATTTCTTTGAACCATTGCTGATGATAACTACTTGTACATGATTTTTAATGTAAGTGTACACCAATTTGGTTTGATCATGGGTCACCATCATTTCCAGAACTTGCAACATGCTTTTTGTGGTTATATACAAATGTTAAGATTCGAAAGTGATTTTTATTAAAAAAAAGTCATAAAATTAAAAAATTACAGAATAAGATGACTAAAACTAGTAAGGAACTTAGTATTATGAGGCATTAAGAACATTAAAAAAGGCTTCAAATTTCGTGGGTTTATGGTAGAAAAATGTTTCGCATATTGGGGGAGTTTTGAGATGATTTTTTAGTTTAACATAGATAGATAGATAGATAGATAGATAGAGAGAGAGAGAGAAAGAGAGAAAGAGAGAGACATAGAGAGATTGTGTGTGTATGTGTATGTGTATGCAAGTAAGGAAAATGGATGAATGAGTGAGGGGAGACATGTTATAAGGGGGTATATGGAAGATTTTTAGGGGAGAAAAAAGGGTGATGAATGTTTTATAATTTTATAAAATCTTATAGATTTCATAAATTTTTTTGCGGGATATAAAGTTTATAAAATTTTTGACTCAAGCAATTGGATTTTTATAAAATCTTGATTCTTTAAATATCATGATAGGTTATAAATATCTTCAATTCTTTAAAACTAAATTAGGTTGTTAAAAATATGATTTATTTAGTTAATTTTTTAAATACACTAATTTATCACTATCTTAAACATTGTGTATATATACTTTGTAAAAAAATTATGTGGCTTGAATTCGACATTCAATAAAAAAGTGGGATAATTCTCATGTCAATGTGAATACTAAGTATATTTCACTTTGTATGAATTGTTTCTGAGTTCCTCTAAGATCATTAGTTAGCTTCTAAGTACTTAGTATAGAATGTATTGTGTCTATAAATGCAACTTTAAGATATGAAAGTCTAGAAATATCCTGAATTTTGACATTTGTCATAGTTCACGATATACAAAGATACATTATTGGATGAACAATTTCATTTTTTATTGGGAAAACTATAAAGATTTGACACAATGTCCGAATTGTGGGAAATTAACTAGGACGTGTTGGATCTATATGCTCAAGAATCATTATTGACTGATATTGCTAATAACATATGATCTTATGGGGTCACGCCTTAATAAAGTTGTGAAAAAGTATTATTTGTTAATAAATATAATCAACTCTTGAATTTAGTTAGGGAAAAGTATTATTTCATGAAAATAAATTTTCAAAATGTCATAATTAGTTATTATATCATTTAGTATGATATAATTAGTCATGTACAAGTTATTTGGCACATTGGATACTGTTATACTTATACATATATTCTAGTTATTTTATAGAAGTGTAAATACAACTTATCCTTCCATGTTAAGTCCATGTGGTCGTAGGTTTGAGAAGGTGTGGGAGGTTGCATGTCAACCTCCCTCTTACACACATATTGCTAGTAAGAAACCATGATCATGTATTTAATGAAGGTATGGACTCAAGATCTTGCATGTAAGTATATAAGGAGGTGTTAGGCTTTAATTTTGACAACTCTTTCCTTTAAAAAAGAAACAAAAACTAAGAGGACTCTCCTCTCTCCCCTTCTTGCCTTTTTGAAGCTAGTTGCATGCATTTGGTGTTCATAATTGTTTCTTCTTTAGTGCTTATTTCAGTTAAGTACTTAAAGGCTTAAGAAATCACTTATATAAGAAGAAAACCAGCATTCCTTTCTTCCTTACTCTTGGTGGTGGATACTTGTAGAGATGTTGATGACCTTTGTTCTTACTATATACTTAAGCACCCCAAATCCAAGTGGGATCAATGGCCTTAAAAGTTTTTCTTCTAAAACACTCTATGGTTGTTTTAATATCATTCTAACCGACATAATTTGATCCTGGATGGTTTTGTTTTAAAATGGTCTAATATAAACTAGTTATTTTAGTAATGCTTATATTTCTGTTTTTAAGAAAAACACTTTATTTTATGTATCAAAACCAATTAGGAAGGTCTACAACAATTCAAAAAAGGAGGAGAACAATATTACAATTGAAGCATTATGGTTGTATAGGGATAAATTTTCAAACCAAAATTTTCAATTAAAAAAAACACATTTATCTCAATAATAAAATCATAAAAGTGTCACAAGATCAAATCATCAAATCTCATATCGAAAGACTGTATAAATCAAACTCCAGGATCCTCCCAATCATAACTCAATCTCTAATGTGTGTACAATCAAAACAATGCCTTCCTGTGATGCTCAGAAGTACCTAAAACACATAACACATAACATAGTAAGCACAAAGCTTAGCGAGTTCTCCAAAATACCACATTCACAAATAATAAGCCTCTTATGGCTATAACTCGGCATGGACCCTCCAGTCTCATGCGTCTCAGTGAAGACCCTCCAATCTGACGGCTCGGTAGGGACCCTCCGGTCCTATGTCTCAGTGGAATCCTCCAGTCACATAGCTCGGATGGACCCTCCGGTCTTGCTCAGTAAACTCTTAATAGTACACATCATAAATCACATAGACATAATGTAGGATATTTCAATAGTCAAATAAACACATAAGACCCTCCGGTCACACAACTCATATTACCACTGTAGGTATGTATAGTGAGAAGACTCACCTCGTAAACAAGCAAGTAAAAGTCACATACTCAGAAATCTCGAACTAGCCTCTGTCTAACACATAGGATAATTGTCTCTAGTTAATGCTCTACTCATACTCAAAATATACCAAGGGTTGTTCTCTCTCTCTCTAACTCTTGGAATGGGAAAAAGACCATTTTACCCCTCCATGGTCTTCATTATTCATATTTGACCAAACCCTAAAGTCAACAGAACTCAAACTCAAATCAACAGACCATGTTTGACTCAACTCGCTGAGTGTACTCATGTGACTCGTCGAGTCCACTCTTTTTCCTCAGATGTTTCATGAAGGTCCAACTCAGATCGTCGAGTTTACCCCCAACTTGTCGAGTTATCGCATGATAATGCTCATCGGGACAAACCCTCACCGACTCGTCGAGTCATTTCATGGACTCGGCGAGTCCCTTCAATATGATTTCTCATTCAGACGTTTTAAAGTAGATCTATCACTCCAAACACTAGATCTAGCATCCCAAGGCTCGATTCTCACGTAAGGCTTTGATTTTTACACTCATGCATGGTGGTTTTGCTCCAACCTACCAATACATCCTCTCACAAGGTGTTAAACACAATAATTCTCACATGGATGAATAAAGTTGGGACCTTTGGACTCTAGGGACCTCACAAGGTCCAAATCTAAGGTCTAAACCTCATGACAACTTAGTATGCTCAATGTCCCAAATAAAATGTGATGAAAACCCTAATTTCTCAAACTCATGAGATCTAACCAAATAATGGGAAAGGTTTGGGCTTTTTACCTTCCTCTTGAAGATCTGGAAAAAATGGCCTCAACCCTAACAACTCCTTTCTTTTTCCATGATGAACAAACTCCTCTTCTTCCTCAAGAGATGCACTAAAATCCCTCAAGATTAGCTTTGAGACTCTCTTAGCTCACTACAGTCATTTAGGGTTTCACATAGTAAGGTTAGGCAACTAGTGAGCCGCAAATGAGGCAATAAGTGTCCATAAATAGGCCACAAACCCAGGGTTTCATCGCTCAACGTCTAGTTCACAAATCGGCTCTCAGAATCGTCGAGTAGGTCACTAATTCTACGTGGCCAAATATGACTCTACTCAACGAGTTGTACCAGCAACTCGTCGGGTTGCTCAATAGTTCTCAAAAATGAAGAATTAAATAATATACCTGGGAATCCTAATGTTACAATTCTCCCCCACTAGAATCATACTTTGCCCTCGAAGTGATGCTCCAGAAATAGCTCTGGGCACTACTCTTGCATCTCGGATTTCGGTTCCTAAGTTAACTCGGACCCTCTCTAATGTTTCCACTAAACCTGAACCAGGGGCACCTCCTTGTTCCTCGGAACTTTCACCTTTCGATCCAAGATCGCAATCGGTCTCTCAATACAATTCAGGCTCGCATCCACCTGAATGTCCTTTAAAGGCACCACTATCGTCTCATCGGCTACACACTTCCTCAGCCGAGACATGTGGAAGGTGTTATGGATCTGACTTAACTCTGCAGGTAGCTCCAACCGGTAGGATACCTTACCCACTCTGGCGGTCACTCTAAAAGGACCGATGTATCGGAGCCCCAAATTTCCCCGTTTCCTGAATCGAATATCCTCTTTCCATGGGGATACCTTCAGGAGGAAAAAATCTCCGACTTGGAACCCTAGCTCGGACCGTTGCCTGTTTGCATAACTCTTCTGGCAACTTTGGGCCGTCGGTAACCTCTGTTTGACCTGCTGAATCTGCTCGGTCGTATTCATCACTATCTCAGTGCCGCCCATCACTCTCTGCCCCACCTCTCCCCAACAAATGGGAGTCCAACACCTCCTATTGTACAGAAGCTCAATGGGAGGCATACCAATACTCGAATGATGGTTGTTGTTCAAAGAAAACTTAGCTAGGGGGAAGTAAGTGTCCCAACTTCCTCCAAAGTCCATAAGACATGCACGCAGCATGTCCTCGAGTGTCTGAATCGTCCGCTAGCTTCTGTCCGTCCGTCTGCAGGTGGTACGCAGTACTGACATGCAAACGCATGCCCTAATCCTCATGAAATTTTTTCCAAAACCTGGAAGTAAAACACACGTCTCGATATGACACTATCGAGGTCGGCACTCTATGCGGTGCTACCACCTCTCGCACAAAGATCTCGGCTAGTCTGTCTAATAGAGATGAAGTGAGTACTCTTTGTCAGTCGGTCCACAATCACCCAAATCGCGTCAACTCCACGCTCAGTCCTTGGTAACTTTGTGATAAAGTCCATATAGATATGTCCCTACTTCCACTAGCGAATCTCCAGAGGCTGTAATGGACCATGTGGACGCTGGTGCTCTGCCTTAACTCGACGGCAGGTCAAGCACCTCTCAACTACCCAAGCATATTATACTTGGGAGTCGTGATGTTACAATTCTCCCCCACTAGAATCAGACTTCTCCCTCGAAGTCATTCTTTGGAAACAACTCTGGTTACTGCTCCCGCATCTCGGACTCTGACTCCCAAGTCCACTCGGGTCCCTTCCGATATTGCCAATGAAACTAAACCAAGGGCACCTCTTTGTTCCTTAAGACAATCACCTTCCTATCCAAGATCTCTATCGACCTCTAAATATAGTTCAAGGTTTTATCAACCTGAATGTCCTTTAAAGGGAAAACTGTTGTCTCATCGGCTACACACTTCCTTAGATGGGACATGTGGAAGGTGTTTTGAATATGTCTCAACTCTGCAGGCAGCTCCAACCAATAAGCTACCTTACCCACTCGGGCGATCACCATGAAAGGACCAATGTATCTAGGGTCCAACTTCTCCCGTTTACTGAATCGGATCACCCTTTATCATGGGGATACCTTCAGGAGGACAAAATCTGCAACCTGAAACTCTAGCTCTAAACGGCGCCGTTCGGTGTAACTCTTCTGACGACTCTGGGTTGTTAGTATCCTCTATCTGACCTAATGGATCCACTCTGTCCTCTTGAGCACTATCTTAGTGCCCCTCATCACTATCTGCCCTACCTCTCCCCAACAGATGGGAGTCCGACACCTCCTCCTATATAAGAGCTCAAAGGGAGGCATACCAATACTGGAATGGTGACTGTTGTTGTATGAAAACTCAGCCAAGGGCAAATAAGTGTCCTAACGTCCACCGAAGTCAATAACACATGCACATAGCATGTCCTCGAGCGTCTGAATCGTCCGCTCGCAATGCCCGTATGTCTGTGGGTGATATACAGTACTGACGTGCTACCGGGTACCCAACTTCTCATAAAATTTCTTCCAGAACCTGGAAGTAAAACGTACATCTCGATCTGACACTATAGATGTCAGCACTCCATGCCGCGCCACCACATCTCTAACATAGATCTCGGCCAATTTCTTCGCAGCTCTCACTGATAGCCAAAAAGTGAGCACACTTCGTCAACCGATCTACGATCACCCATATCGCATCGACACCTCGCGCAATCCTCGGTAATCTGGTGATAAAGTCAATGGAAATCTATTCCCACTTCTATTGGGGAATCTCCAAAGGCTCTAACAGGACATGTGGGCGCTAGTGCTCCGCCTTGACATGACGACAAGTCACGCATCTCTCGACTACCCATGCCACATCTCTCTTCATACAGGGCCTAAAATAATCCCTTTTTAAGTCCAAAATACATCTCTGTGGCTCCCGAGTGGATCGATAATCTCGACCTATGGGCCTCCTCCATCAAAATACGTCGAGCTCTACCCGTATATGGCACCCATATCCGCCCACGGAAGGTCATAAGCCCCGGGCTATCCGTCTCAAACTTAGAAATCTGCCTGATCACACGCTCTCTCTTATGATTCTATGGTCTAACGGCCACCACTTGGGCCTCATCTAAGACTGGAGTGATCATTGTCATCCTCATGCACACGCTTCAGATCAGAGCACTCACTGCTCTGCGACTCATGGCATCTGCTACCACATTATCCTTGTCAGGTTGATACAAAAGCTCATAGTCATAGTCTTTCACTATATCTAGCCACCTCCTCTGTCTCATATTCAGGTTGGCATGATTCATAAGGTACTTCAGGATCTTATGGTCCATGTATATGGTACATCGGACACCATAAAGGTGGTGACGCCAAATCTTGAGGGCGAACACCACCGCCACTAACTCCAAATCGTGGGTGGGATACCTAGTCTCTCGAGGCTTCAACTTCCTCGATGCATATGCTATCACCTGTCCCCTCTTCATCAACACTACACCCATCTCTAATATAGATGTATCACAATAAATTACGAAGTCCTCCACTCCTTCGGGAAGGGCTAACACAACAGCCTCGCACAATCTCAGGCGAAAAGTCTCCAATGAGGCCTGCTGCTCTAGCCCCCAAGCAAAAGTAACACCCTTCATGGTCAACCTGGAAAAAGGAATGGCAATCTTGGAGAAATACCTGATAAATTTCCAATAGTAGTCTGTCAGGCCAAGAAAACTCCTGATCTCGGATGGGGACCTCCGCACCTCCCATTTCATAACTGCCTCAATCTTGGTTGGGTCAACCAAAATTCCATTCTGGTTAACGAGGTGTCCTAAGAACTAGAACTCTCGTAACCAGAAATCACACTTGGAGAATTTGGCATAAAGCCTCTCTGTCCTTAATACTCCAAGAATCTATTGCAGATGCTCCTCGTGCTACTCTCTGGACCTCGAGTATGCCAAAATGTCGTTAATGAACACGATCACCGACCGGTCCAACATGGGCCTCCACACCCGGTTCATGAGATCCATGAACGCTACCGGTGCATTTGTGATTCCGAAAGGCATCACCACAAACTCGTTGTGCCCGTAACAAGTGAGAAAAGTTGTCTTCTAAATATCCTCCTCGCAGACTCTCATCTGATGATACCCAAATCTCAAATCAATCTTGGAAAACGAAGATGCCTCCTATAACTGATTGAATAAATCATCGATCCTCGGTAGTGGATAACGGTTCTTGATTGTCAGCTTGAATAAATCATCGATCCTCGGTAGTAGATATACATTCGGTTTGAACCATCCTTCTTCTTGACAAAAAGGATTGTCGCTCCCCACGGAGAGCTACTTGGTCAAATATAACCTTTCCTCAGCAGCTCCTGAAGCTGTGAGGATAACTCCTGCATCTTAGGCGGCTCAAGGCGATAGGGTGCCTTGGCAATAGGTACCGCACCCAGAGTCAAATCGATTCAGAACTGTACCCACCTCTCGGGAGGCACACCCGGTAACTCCTCGGGGAAAACATTTGGGAACTCACACACAAATGGAACATTGGAGATAGAAATCGGCCTCTCGGTGGCAAATCTCGTATCCATCACATATTCTAGGAAGCCCATACATCACTGTTGTAAACTCTGTCTCGCCCTGGCGGCATAACATAAAGCTGACCCAGATCTGGTCCCCTCGCCATAAATAGTAAGCACTCCCATACTAAGGTCTCGTATGGTCACCATCTGACGCTCACATTCAATCACATCTCTAAACCGACTCATCCTGTCCATGCACACTATGACACAAACATCACCCATCGCTATCGGCATCAGATCTATCAGTAACCTCACACTGAAAATCTCCAATACACATCCTCAAAATACGTCGGTGGCAAAAACTGCATGCTCTCCGGCTACATAAATGCTCAGCGGTCGACCCAACGCTTCGCATCTGACACTAATGTGACGACTAAAGGATAATGACATGAAAGACCGACTAGCACCCGAGTCAAATAGCACCAAAGCAGGCATATAACTCACAAGAAAAGTACCTACATACAACACAATATAAGAAAAAACAAATCTCAAAATAAAATAAGTAAAAATAAACGTACCAACAACAACGTCAGGTGCTGCGACAACCTCCTCCGCGGTCAACTGGAAAGCTCTCCCACGAGCCCTCGGAGCCCCAGCCTTCACCGGACTACCATTAGTGACACGTAAAGCAGCAGGAGTAGAAGTTTGGGCTAATCCCTAAGTAAGCTGAGGACATTCGACCGTCCGATGGCTGGTCTGGTTGCAATGAAAGAAAACCGCAAATCCCTTGGGCCAGTCCTTCGCCATATGTCCCTCTTTGCCATATTTGTAGCAAATCCCTGATTGGGAAGATCCCTCGTGAATCTTGCCGCACTTGCCACAAGTGCGGCCCTTTTGGCCCCCAACTCTCATATTGGCGGGCTTAGCCCACTTAGTCACAGGCTGTGACTGTACTGGTCTCCTGTCTCTACCCTGAGACTCCTCCTCCTCTCTAGTCTGAAACTCTAGCTCAATTTCCCTCCTCATGGCACTGGTCTGTAGCTCAACCAATTTCCAATACGAAGAGTTTGCCACAGACTCCCGAATATCCCACCTCATTATGCTAAAGTATCGGATAACACGTGCCTACTAAGTGGACACATGCTCAGGGCAGAACATCGCCCTCTCATGAAACATGCTCGTAATCTCAGTCACCGACTCTGTCTTCAGCTTGAGAGAAAGAAACTCATGTGCCAAACTTTCCCTTTCCAACTAAGGAACATACTCACCTCTGAATAACTTGTTGAGCCTCTCCCAAGTCACTGCAACATGATCTGTAGGGGTAAAATCAGTCGTCACAAACTTCCACCTGTCCTTCGTGCCTAAGTGAAGCTGGTTCAGCGCGAACCGAACTCTCTAATGCTCTGGACATGAACAAGTATATAAACATCCCTCAATATCGGAGATCTATCTCATGGCAGCGATCAGATCCTGTGTCCCATCAAACTCTGGTGGCTTCGTGTTGCTGAATTCACGGAACAACAACGAGTAACCTCCCTATGGCCTCGCAGCAACTAGAGCTGCGGTGGCTGCAGTAGCATCAGCCTCGGTGACAAAAACATATCGCTCATAAAAATTCTCAATGAGTTTGGTCTTAATAGACCCGAACATCTCTGGTATGGTCTCTCTGATAGCTAAGGCCACCTCCTCATGAATGATCCTACGAATCTCGTCGTCACTGGTATCACTGCTCCCATGGTTGTTGCGGCTAATCACCATAGTGTGTATGAAATGCAAACATAAAGTCATCAGAGACTAGATCAAACACTCACACACTCAATTACCCACCCCTACATGCTCCTTAGTATCCTAAGATTCTTACTTGAGTCGCATACAAATCCGGTGCTTTCAGTAATACAGGCCCAATACTACCTTCCACACCAATTTGTAGTCGCCCAAAGTCCTTCTCTTAGGATAAAATTCACAATACTCAATCCATCATGGATATCAAACTACTCTCTCGGTAGAATCGTTAATGCTCATCTAGGTATCTCTCCTAGACTACTCAGAACTCTCTCTAAAATATTCTTGCTATGTTTCTCCCAACTCAATCATAGCATACTCTAGGCTATGGCATCATGAATCAGGAGACTCTAGCCCTAGTTTATGTAGTACCTAGCCTATCGTCTAGCATGCAGCTCTAATATCTCATAAATATCTCATAATATAAACAATAATGGTAGTTTGGGAAATCACCGTTCGAGCTCTGGCTGGTTGTACACACTGATATGTCACGTTTTCTCTTTAAAACTCTTACTCGTTTTAGAAAACCATTTCTTTTTAGAATTTTTTTTCTCAAATCCCCCGTTTGAGTCAAGACATACCCAATAGTACATCTGAATCCCTCAGACCAAGGCTTTGAAACCAACTTGTAACGCCGTAAATTTTCAAGCAAATTTTTCGTTTTTAAATCACATAAGACTTAATATCACATTTTCTCAAAACCACAATATATCATTTGTCAAAAACAACTAATAATATCCTAGAATCCTCAAACATAATCTAGAACATGTGTGAACAATCAAGCCGACACCTTCATGTGATCCTGAGAAGTACCTGAAACACATAACACACAACACGGTAAGCACGAAGCTTAGTGAGTTCCCCAAAATAGCACACGCAATAGTTAGCCTGTCATAGATATATCTCGATAAGGACCCTCCGGTCATGTGTCACAATGAAGACCCTCCGGTCTCACAACTCGGGTTGGACCCTCCAGACCTAACCAATAAAGCACAAGATAATATACAACATAAATTATAGAGACTAATGCATGATATCACATATTAATGTGAGCACATAAGACCCTCCAGTCACACAATATTACCAATCAGGTAAGTATAGTGAGAAGACTCACCTTAGAAGTAAGCAAGTAGATCTAGTACCCCAAAAAACAGTCTAGACTCCGCCTACATAGTATAACTATATCTAATAAGCAATTTATAATAACCATTCTGAGATGCTAAGCTAACTTCTCTACTAAATCTAAAAAAGGGTGAAAAGACCATTTTACCCCTTCATGGTCTCCAAGGTCCACAGTTGAGCAACCCTAAAAGTCAACGAAGGTTAACGCTAAAGTCAACAGTCCATGTTGACGGAACTCGTCAAGTGCACCTATGAGGCTCGTTGAGTTCCACTTGTTCTCATAAAATCAAGAAAAATCCAACTCAACTCGTTGAGTTGTCTCATCAGCTCGCTGAGTTGTAGCGGGTCCAGTCTATCGGGGAAAACCCTAGCTGAGACGTCGAGTCGGCTCATGAACTCGTCGATTCCTTGTAGACCAATTCTCATTCAGACGATTCTAAGATGAAATTGATGGGTTTTGATCATTCTAACACTCTTATGGTGTACATGCAACCCTATAAACCTTGGATCTATGTTTTCTCTATTATACATGAAATATTCAATATTCCAAGGTTTCATCCTAACTAGCATAATATGAAGTATATACTAGGGACCTCTTTATATAGTGTGGAGGATTAGGGTTACATTCATGTAAACCCTAATACCCTTGACCTTTCATTTCCATATGATCCATGGGTTAAAACTCCATAGACTATCCATGCAAGCTTAGCCCAACCTAAATGAACTTGGCCCATCCTATATATAAGAGTCCATAGTTAATTAGTTCCTTTTCATCACTAAATTAATTCTTGATCAATACTAATGAAATAATGTGATTTCATATGAATATATTAGAACTTATAATATATTAATATAAATCATAAGTATCATTTTTCTCATTTTGTCTATCGAATTGTTCCGATGCCATGCAACCAAAATGGACCATGCTACTCTCGGGTCAAATACATACCAATAATATTTATGGGCTTAGACATCTAATCCAACAGTCTTCCACTTGGATAAGTCTAAAACTATTATTGTGTATGACCCTAAGGTCCCGACTAGCAATCGTAGCTCTTAAAGTCGCTGCCAAACTCTAACCTAGTCAAATGACATGTCCATTAGATAAGGGATCATATATTCCTTCATTCTAGATATCATATGGACTGAGACATGTATTATAATCATTCTCTCTGTCCATTTGTTGTTTCCCGATTTTCGATTTATGACGAATGACTAATTGAACAACTCAAATCTTTCCAGGATTGGCCAATCACTTTGCGGTGTCATCACTAAATCATCGAGGGCCCCCATAGATATCGCTTTTATCCCTCCAAGGGTAAAAGGAATGGATAAAATTTGACCCAATTGTTTGCTTGTACTTACTCATCAAATTACACACAATGATATGTTTTATAACAACCAAGTTACTGGTTGTATTTTCATATGTTAATATGCAACTGATGCGCAACTACAACTCACACGTCTCCATTTGAAGAATATAAGATATTATCGTCTCATGATTCACTCGTGATAAAAATCCATGAAGTGATTCAAATGAGTGTGGGTTGAATCCAATACTCAAATCTCAATCTAGGAGCACTCATGAACACAACAACCACTTTGTCCTAGACAAACTACAGACCTTTCATGACAATCTTGCCTCAATACCTACTTCCAAATTATGATCGATTGTGAATAGTTTGAATAACCTAGTTATTCGGGAAGTCAAAACATGCAAACTGAAACACAAGAATAATTGAATCCAATATGGTTGCAAAAACTTATGAATATCAATAAAACACGTTTTATTTATCACCATATTGATTACACATTATTCATTACATAATGTTTCAAATAATCAACTTAATACTTGAATTAAAATAATAGTCATGCCATGCTCCAAGCATGCACACTATGTTTGTCCAAACAATAGTTATTCCATACACCAAGTATGCACACTATGTTTGTTTATGATCCTTACTTTGTGGAATAGATCAATTGAATATAATTCCAATGATTCTCATTTCACAATCCCAAATCCTTATCGTTAGTGTAAGAATTCCAAATTCCTGTCATTTACCGAAAACTATTAGATTCTAAACTTATATGCATTGATCCTCTTGTAATGACTATGCACAAAGTCGCAAAGACTTGGCAACAGATATTACAGAGTATTCCAATGGAGATCAATTCCATGGAAACGAAGTGTCAAATTCAAAGTACATTCCTTTAAACATCCTTCTTGCATTAAGTTTTTCTAATCTTACACAAATTGAATAACTTCCACATATGGACACATTTCCATATTCCTATTTTGACTATCACTTCTGAACAAGGGTTGCCTATTTTTCCAAATGTGTCACTATGGTCCTTTCCAAAATTTACACCATACTTCCAACTGTCCATGAGCAACCAATCTTTGGTAAAACCTCAGCTTGTCCTCAACAATTGCTTAATCATTTTAGTCATATCCAATTCTAGACCTTTTCTGCTCTTAATTCCCTAGGCATTTGGAAAATTTAGAAGGATATATATTATAGCACATGTAATCGATCTTATACCCGAACCATATGCGACACGATTCATGATGTCTCACATAAATACATGATCCTAGATCAGTCTTTTGCTACAATATTTTTTATTTTCCATGTTTTCATAATTCGACTATGAAGAGGGATGCCGTATTCATAATTGGATTTTGAGAATGAAATATATATAGAATTTTCTTAAGTTGAACCATTCCAACATAAAATTCATACATATGTATATATATATATATATATATATATATATATATATATATATATATATATATATATATATATATATATATATATATATCCTTGACTAAAGATGATTAAAATCTCAATTTAAGTTTTTAGAATTGAAATGAAGTATAATATCCTCTCCCTTAATTATAGAAAACAACTTTTCCCAATTGAAACTTTTGTTTTCTGTAATTAACATTGCTAACTTGCAACACTTATCATAATTATCATGCTCCCACTAACATGATAATTATTAGCATAACACTTATGCTCCCACTAGATTTGACATGTATCCAAAAATCTGCTGGACTTCTAGAACCCAATAATTTAATGATTTTCTTACCAAAGTTCAGATTTCTGATACGAGATGATTTGATAAGAGTTTATCAAAATCATACACATTTTATTAGATAGATCTCATGTGTGTCTAAACAATTTTAGAACTATGAAAAGGGATGTCGTAATCATAGCCTCAATTGTTTAGACCTTTTCCATTTCTCACAAGTCCATGTTAATGTACTGGTTAACCACACATGTTCCACAAACGACTTTGAGAATGCAAATATCACAATTGCTATCTACTTAAAATCTACTTAGTGAAAACGTTTCCTCACCATCATTTTCATGAATTGAAGAGAATCCTTATGACATTTAGATTTCTATGATGTACGTGTTCCTATCCATGTAAATTTGTCATAACCATAATCACAAGACAAGGTTAGTGAAAAATCCAAACTCATATGGACTGAACTTGTTTATTCTTAATTTCTTGCCACCTGGCAGCACAAGGGCCTACCATTGATTCCAGGTTGTTATGCAACCAATTGAGAACTCTCAGAACTGATACGTAAATCCAACTTTAACTAGAATGGGCACAAATACTAGAATATGTCCACACGATAGGTTATAGACTTCAAGTCGTGTGCTAGTGATAAACTACAGGTTTTTTTTATTCTTGATTAGTTCTTGAAACTTTTTCAGGATCTTTAAAACTCCCAGTGTCCTCTTGACATATAAGACTCTCTTGCCAAGAACCATTTCTTGACAGACCAATATTCAAGAGATAGTGCGGATTCTTAACAAGACAAACACTTCACACAATTCGCCTTAGTTGGTCTTTGTTTTATCCAAAACATCACAACTTACCAATTTCAAATGTACAAGGGTAGAAAACATTTTACTCTTACATTTGAAAAGTGTTATAAACCTTCTTTAAGATGTTTCACTCATGTTACAAACTTGGAATATGACTCTAAGAATTGTTTTGGAACGAAGTATGACTCATCTTCTTGATTTAACCATTTCAACAATTCATGATTCCTCTTCTTAGCCATAGGAATGCACTTAGATGTCCTTAGAGGACCAAATGTGATATGTTTACTTAATCATTAAGATGATCATAAAGCTTGATCCTAAAGTACTCTCCCATCTTTTCAGATTCGAGAAACTTTTATCCTTCTGCCTAATTCGATTATTCTCATTCGTTCTGCCATACATCGAAACTTTTCCAATGTTTCAAAATTATACTTAAACTTGTAAGCATAACCATATTTACTAAACTTTAGTAAGTCATGACGAATACACTTATCGATCTTTGTGGTGCACATGACCAGTGCACAAGAATGTGTACTCGATCCTTTAGTCCTTCACTTGACTCACATATACATGTGAATAAGGAATTAGTCTTAATTTTCCAAAGATGAAAATTCTCAATCATCATACAATACAACTTGCGTGATTCCAAGTTTCTGTCCATTTGAAACTTTGGTGATGAGAATCTTTCCTTTTTTTTGGTAAATTTAGACACTAACACAAATGAAAGAATCAAATTCATATTTCCATTATTGCTAGAAACACACAAACATCAATTTTCCATAAATGCCATTACAAGGGGATATAAAATAGAACAAACCAAAATTTTATTTATTTATGAAATGTAGAAAAAACTTTTTGCCTAGAATGCACCTTTAAATGAAAACTATGCTATTACATATTTCCTAGCAATCTATCATAACTCGTAAGCAACAGCTCAAAAATCCAATCTTCGAACCATGCGATTAAAATCCATCTTCGCGATCAGATTCAACATACTCTTCTTTTAAGCTTCATTACTTTTGCTCAATCCTACCAAACATCAAAATGCAACCTAGTCACATCATGTATTAAGAATCATAAATTAGGAACTTAACAAAGTTAGATAGTGGACTTATCTGAAGTGGAGTCAAACTTTTTGATTCTTCCTTCTCTCAGATCTTTCGGGTAGTTAGGGTAGCTTCGCAACCAATTTCCCTTCTCTTGGCAATAGAAACATATAGACTCTTTGGGAATGGTACACGGGACTATCACAGACTTAGCCTTTCCCTTTACCTTTTGGTCAACCGGGTTAACCAAGGCTGATCCCTTTCCATTAGGAAGAGAAAGCTTTTCTGGACTTCCAATGTTTCCATTTTCAATGCCCATGGATGTTTGAGAAATATACCTTCCACCCAAATTTGCTTGACCATTGCGCCAAATCATTGCTAATTCAGCAAGAACAAGCAAATAAAAAAGATCTAATTAGGTCGTTTCGTGATCTATCACATAGTAGTCTTTAATGAACTCACTATATGACTCAGGAAGTGAATGAATGACCCAATCAATAGCCAACTTCCTTGGGTCAACGACACCCAACATTCTCAACCTGTCAATGTGTGACTTCATCTCTAAGACATGAGTACACACAAGTCTTCCATCTTTATGTTTCATTGCAAGTAGGGCTTGAGTGATCTTGAACTTTTCAAGTTTTTGAGCTTGTGGGTTAGGGAGAATAATTGGTGGAGTGGAGGAAGAGAAGTATGATTTATGTGATCTAATCATGGGACATCATCTTCATTAGGGAAGCTTGTTCCAAAAGATTTGGGAAGATCATAATTTTCTGAACCAAACATCTACAATGGGAGAAATTCAAGTTAGTTGATTTAAATCCTTAATAAAACACCCACTATGAAATATTAAGGCTAGGACCCAACACAATATTTAATAACTTGGAAAAGGGATGTCGTAATCCAAGCTACAAAATATTTGAAGGTAGGCGAATGACGATTCACCAATTTCCACCATGAAAAACGAAATAGGTATTAGGTTTTAATTGTATTTGAAACTCCTAGATCTTTTGAGATTCATTGAACTTTTCAATGGCATGTTTAAATTTCAATTGTGCCCCCTCAAGTTTGTGACTATGATGCCGAGGATCACAAAAAAGGTGTGAATAACCATGCAAATTAACTTGGTACCCTTAATCTTTATCACCTAATTGATGTGCCGGTTACCCACACGTGCTCCACCGATCTATGATAAAAATTAAGTCACTCTTTTCCAACCTTGTTAAATCCAAGTTAGTGTGCTGGTTAACCACACACGCTCCACTAATGACTTAAGCAAGGTGCAAAGTGTAATTTCATGGGTTAGCACCAAATTCACATTTTCCTAAAGTAACTAAGATTGGGAATTTATAAAACATTTAGTTAATTTATATTTATCATTATAATTATAATGAAAATTATAGTCCTTGTCCTATCTGTTCGGCTAATGACCTTCCACCAGTCAAGGAAGCGGTGGGTGAGAGTGGACACCCATTAAGCTGCCATTTTATAGGCAACAACCTTATACCCCCTTATAGACGGACTTCGTGAATAAGGCCTACTAATAGTAAGACTGACTTGCTCTTATACATATACATATTATTAACTTATAATACTATAAAGTATAAGGGTTGGATTTTAACTTTTAAAACTCCAGGGTTTGGAATTAAAGTGTGTATGAGACTTTACAAATTCCAAAACTTGAGGGCAGGTTTTGAACAATTCAAAAAACTTTTCATTTCTATAACATATAAGTTTAATATAGGCTTTAAGAACTTTAATGAAGAAACTCTTGAACATCCATAACTTGAGGACAAGTTATGGAGTCCATAAAACTATTTATCACAAAAGACTCTTTAATTATGTAACCTATAGCTTTAATGAAGATTTAACACAATTTTTCTTTTGTTTTTCCATAACTTGAGGACAAGTTATGGAATCCATTAAAAACATTAAGATCATCAATTCAACTAACAAGCATGTCAAAAAGAACTATGATCTAGATTAAACTCATATGAACAAGACAATTCAAATCAAACAATTTCTTGTAATTAGCCTAACCATTAAACTAATACAAAACATGAATCTATTGACAATTATCCTTTGAATTGGTTTAGAATGATCATTACCACATCAAAAACAGGTTTATAGGTTCAAAAACATCTTAGTGAAATGATTCAAGTCCAATTCCAGCCTTAAAACATGAAAATATGCAAACTGGAAGACCAACTCGTCGATTTTTTGGCCAGAACTCGTCGAGTTTTCAGTCTTAGCAGATACATGGTTTTGAAAAATAAGTTGCATCAAGTATAATTGAAAACAACCCTAGGCTTTGATACCACTAATGGTTTTCGAGCATTTTAACACTCGTATGGTGTACATGCAACCCTATAAACCTTGGATCTATCTTTTCTCTATTATACATGCAAATATTCAATATTCCAAGGTTTCATCCTAACTAGCATAATATGAAGTATATATAATACAATAATCTAGTAAAATGACATACCTTTTGATAGAGCTTGAAGTCTTGAAACTTTAAGAGCTTAGTGGCCCAAGTGTTGCACCTCAAATGGTTCACACAACACCAAAAACCCTTGGAAAATCTTGAGAACAAGAATACTTAAGTTCAGTCTTTATGAAATCGGATTTTCCCTCTTGTATACTATGCATTTGTGCACATTTCATGAACTAGGGACATCTTTATATAGTGTGGAGGAGTAGGGTTACATTCATGTAAACCCTAATACCCACGACCTTTCATTACTATAGGATCCATGGGTTAAAACTCCATGGACTATCCATGCAAGCTTAGCCCAACCTAAATTAACTTGGCCCATCCTATATATAAGAGTCCTTACTTAATTAGTTCCTTTTGATCACTAAATTAATTCTAAATTAATTATTGATCAATAATAATTAAATAATGTGAGTTCATATTAATATATTAGAACTTATAATATATTAATATAAATCATAAGTATCCTTTTTCTCATTTTGTTTATCCAATTGTTCCGATTCCATGCAACCCAAATGGACCATGCTACTCTCAGGTTGAATACATACCAATAATAGTTATGGGCTTAGACATCTATTCCAACATAAATAATGTCCCAAACTCTATATCTAGCCTCCCAAAGATGAAATACCACGTAAAGCTGCAAGCTTTACGTCCATGCATGACATTTAGGGCTCAAAATGCCAAAACAAGCTCTATATAGGGTTTAATTCATAAAAACTTGCCACCAGCTTGATAAATCTTGGATTTTTGGGCTCAAGGGACCACATATGGTCTAGATCTGAAGTCTCAACTCCATGGCAAGCTCACAACACTCTAGGACTCACAGAAGGATGGAAAAAGGCCCTAAACTCCCTACAAAATGACATCCAACAAAAGAATGAGCAATGTGGTAGCCTTTTACCTTCAAATAGAAGCTATGAATGAATGAACACCGGATCCAAGAGCTCCTTCTCATCCCAAGCTCTATTCTACTCAATCTTCCTTAAAAAATGCACTAAAACATGAAGTATTAGCCTCTCTTTCTCTCACACAAGTATATAGCTCGATTGGGGTTTCTCAAAGAGTGTTAGGGTGATAAGGGAGGTGGAAATGAAAGCTTAAGGTCCTTTAAATAGAACACAAACCCTGAAAATTAGGGTTTTCTCACTTAGCACCTACTCGTCGAGTTGGGGTCCTCCAAGTCGTCGAGTACACCCTAAAATTCACGTGTCCATGAACTCCTCTACTCGGCGACTTGGGGCATCCAATTTGTCTAGTTGCTCTGACATCATGAATGTAAAGTAATTTAATATTATACATGAGAGTCGGGATGTTACAAGAGTCATCTCAACTATACCAAAGACCCGAAATATCATGTCCAACAACGTTCACAAAGTTGGTCATAGAGGATCCCGGGAATATCGGACATCTTGTTAGCTAGTTTAGAGTATAAACAGACACATGTATCGTTCACACAACACAATGCTTACTCTTAGCTTACTCTACGAAAATTTTCACCTGCTCTTATTGAAATACTCTCTCTAATCATCATTTTGTATTAATAAAATCATCAAGGTAGGTGATCATTATCACCTCCCAAGGTTTTGAGCCAAAGATCCTAGCAATGATTAAGGCCTTTCCTTGTAAACAATCATGTCGTTCTCTTTATGTTTTTCTATTGCACGATTCTAACATCACAGCCTCTCATTCAATTTGATTGATTTATACTTGTGCAATTTTTTACCAAAGCAGACCCTATGTAGTAAAAGGCGAAAGGCTAGCGTTAGACCTCAAAATCCTCGAAAAATTTGCCTCTGGATTCGAAACTTTTAACCTATATCAAGTTCCTAGAGAAGAAAACTCCGAGGGAGACGCATTGGCAAACCTAGGATCTTCCCTCATGATTCCTCCTGGAATCAGGATGCCTATAACCCTATATTGATCCTAGCCACAGAAGACCCCTCCAAGAAACCAGACATTCCCAATGAGCATGATCAAAAAACCAACCTAGAAATGATCGATGATCCTGATCCTAAATCACTTCTTCAAGATCCTAATTGGCAGGACCCTGACATCTAGGATCCTCCCTAAAGCTCAAGATCTTGGATCCAACCGATTGTGGACTATCTCCATAATGGCATGATTCCCAAAGAAGAGAAAAGAAATAGAGCATTCTGAATGAGGGTCTCACAATTTGTGATGATTCAAGGGAAATTATACAAGAAATCCTTGGTTGGTCCATACTTGAGATATTTGGAAACTCATGAAGCTATCAAAGTACTAAAGGATATACATAAAGGAGATTATGGCAATAATTTTGGGGGCTGGTCCTTATACTCTAAGGTGTTAAGGATGGGGTACTAGTGTCCAACAATGAAGAAAGATACCTTCTTACACACACAAAGATGTGATGCTCGTTAAATGCATACTAACATCCTTCATCAACCAAAAACGGCCATTGGCCAGAATCCATAATCCTTGATGTTTAGAAATTAAGTCGTAATCCCAAATGAAGTAATGACCCCAACAACAAGATACCAATTACAGGATCAAGAGAACAATGATATGATCCTAGCCCGGTATCTTGACACTATTGATGGACTTAGGGATATTTCTAGGATCTGCATTGTTGCTCACCAACAAAAGATGGCTAAAGCATACAATAAGAACATTAAAGTAAGAAAATTCAAAATAGGTGACTTGGTACTTAGGAAGGAATTCCAAAACACCAAGGATCCCAATGCAGGTAAATTGACACCTAAATGGGAAGGACCATATCCCATTGATTCAAAAGTAGGAAATGAAGCATATTGGCTAGCTACTATTGAAGGAAACATCTTTCCAAGACCCTAGAATACTTTACGTCTAAAAGCATACTTCATGTAAGTTGTATAAATCATTATCCAAGAAACTCAAGTTACACACTCTATACCCGTTACTATTATCTAAGTCTTTCATTTAATTTTTCAAAGATCATTATTGACTTAAGCATCAAAGGGGCATTAGCCAAGCTAACTCCCACCCCAAGCTAACCTTTGCAATGTGTTGGAATCCAAGGATCCTAATAACCACGAATAGAGACTAATCATTTGTCCTACGAATAATGGTACTTAATCCCCTCTAAGGTTTAAAAAGTTAATAACCTATTTCACACGAGTTAAGGTTTCTACACCTTGTTTGGACGCATGGGATGTGAATAAGGAGATCATTTCACACTTTAGTGACTTTCCAACCCTCTTATTTCCGAACATATCTTAAGATCTGAAAGTTTAAATCTAAGGTTTATAATATTATCATGTTATCCTAGTTGGGATCTTCCCCAAAAAATTTATAAGGTTTATAAGATTATCATGTTATCTTACGAATTGGGATTTTCCCCAGTTATTATCTAAACTGGGATTTTCCATAGTATTTATCTAAACTGGGATTATCTCCAGTTATTTGGGGATCTTCCCTAGTTATTTTCTAAATAGTATATTTCCTAGTGGGAAAGCAAAGTAAGGATCTTCAAAGATTTCCTAAAAAGAGATCGTTCTGTACGTAAACTTCAAGAGTGTACAAAAATAACTCAAGGATCCTCTTGAATTAAAAGATTACAAAACCTAAAGATCACCAGGTTCAGTCTATATTTAATGTTATTTTTCCTACTTAATAATTAAAGGTTTTTTTCTCCTAACGATCTTAACTATTTTAAGATTCCAAAATAATAACTAACTATTTCAATTTATTCAGATCTTAGGAGTTCTTGTAAAACATGAACTCTTTAGGATCCTAATTGTGTAAGGATCCTTAGAAGACCTATATTCATATCAAGCATATCAACCACACAAGCAAAAAGATATAAATGTCAAAAATCATAGATTAAAAGGGTTGCTCACCAAACCCACAAAAAGGAAAGATAAATATTGTCTTACAAAACCATTCAAAATATTTTCCATAAACCAGGCCTAAACCATGGACTAGTTATCATCGCCCAAGATCTTATCCTCCTCACCCACCTTTGGTTGCTACCCTTCAGGATCCTGACTAATATTTACAATATTAACATTTAATTTGGCTAGCGCTTCATGCCACCCAGCCAAATTCCAAGATCCTACATTGACCATGTCTTCTTTTAATTTGATCTTCTCTTCCCAAAGAGCCATGAAGACCCTAGCCTTCACTTTAGCAGTCACCTCATATATCTTAGTCGTATGTTCCTCCACATCCTTCGCAACCTTCTCTTTACTCAGCAACTCCACCATCCTCAAGAGATCCTCGTTAGTCGCCCTACACATCTTATCATGCTCCTTTAAGGTTAGTTTAACCCTCTCAGTCCAAATCTCCAAGTCAACAGAGACATGATCGGAGACCTAAAAAAAAGAATGACATTAGAAACTGATGGGTTTCGAGCATTCTAACACTTCCTAAGTGTACATGCAACCCTAATAAACATTGGATCTATGTTTGACTAAGATACATGCAAATAATTATTTTTACAAGGTTCTTATGCTATCTAGCATGGCATGGGGAACTTGAATCAAATAAAGCTAGAAGAATTACTTACCTTGTAGTTGTAGTTGATTGATTGGGGTTTTAGAGCCTAGCACCAATAGTGTGGATGCCTCAAATGGAATCACAAATCACCACAAACTTTGGAACCTTGAGAGAATAGTCACAACTATCTTGAAATCGGCCCTCTTGCTTTACTCACATCAACTAGTGTGATTTCAAGAACCAAAGCCTCCTTTATATAGTGTGGTGGATTAGGGTTACATCCATATAAGCCCTAATACCCATGTCTCTTCATTTCCATGAGATCCATGGGTTAAAGCTCCATGGAGTATCCATGGACTTTCCATGTAATCCTAGCCCATTCCAAAGAAGCATTAGCCCACACTATATAAATATAGGAGCCCATATTTAATTAGTAATACTTTTGATCTCTACATTAATCATAGATTAATTATAGATCAATACTAATTAAATAATATGATCCTATATTAATATACTAGAACTTATAATATATTAATAAATCACAACTTATACTATTCTCCAAAGATTATTCATAAATTGTTTGGGTGAAGTGCATCCTAAATGGACCATGCCAGGTCGGGTCAAGTACATACCAAATATAGTTATGGACTTAGACACTATATCCAACAGTCTCCCACTTGGATAAGTCTAATAACTATAGTTGCAAGTATGACTTCAGGAACCGATTAACAATCGTAGCTCTTAAAACTCTGTTGAACTTGAACGCACCATTTTAGATAGGTGATCATATAATCATTTGTTCTAGATATCAGTCGGACAAATACATGGAACATGGTCTTACTTATTGTCCAGCATTTGTTTCCTGATTTTCGATTTGTTTGACATAGAACTTAACTGAACACATCAATTTAGTTCTGACTGGGCCCGGTACATAGGTCAAAACAAAATCATCGAGGGGCCCAAATATCAGCTTTTAATCCAAGAAGGAATAGATAAACTTCGACTCATATGTTTGTTCTACCACTCATTGAATTATACACAAAAGCACGTTTTATAACATCGAGTTACCAATGCGTTTTCGTACAATCAATGCATAACCAACTCGTAAGTAACAAATCATATCTCTAGGTTTGAAGACTTATATGATATTACCGTCTGGTGATCACTCGAGATAAATTCCATGAAGTGATTCCAGTGAGCGTGGGTTGAGTGCAATGCTCAGAACTTATGAACACTCATGATTGTTGTAGCCATGTCCAACATCTTAGACCTCTGCAACCAATCATGACAGTCTTGATTCATACCTACTTCCGACATATGACCGACTGTTGAGGTTTGAATAATATGATATACCAAACATAATTATTCTGGAAGTGAAAACATGCAAAAGAAATATAGTAAACGATCGACAAGAGAAATCAACACTTTGCTCATAAATAAAACACCTTTTATTCATCATCTAATGTGAATTACACTTTACAAATTTCGAGATTATCTAACTACTAAAACGAATATCATCCTTCACCCCTATGCTCCGAGCATGCTGGAGATGCTTAGCCCGAGTCAGTCCCTTAGTGAGGGGATCTGCTGGGTTCTCATCCGATGATACCCTCTTTGCCACGAGGATTCCTTCTTCTATTCGATGTATGATGAAGTGATATTTTCAGTCAATGTGTCTGGATCTCCCATGATCTCTTGGTTCCTTGGCTAAGGCAACCGCACTATTGCTGTCACAGAAAATCTCCATTGGCTCCTTTATAGCTGGTACAACTCCAAGGTCTCCGATGAAGTTCTTTAGCCATATAGCCTTCTTTGCAGCCTCACTTGCTGCTATATACTCTGATTCTCAAGTGGAATCAACCACTGTCTCCTGCTTGGAACTTTTCCAAGTAATTTCCCCTCCGTTTAGGGTAAAGACCCAGCCCGACTGAGAGCGGAAATTATCCCTGTCAGTTTGGAAGCTAGCATCACTATACCCTACAACTTCCAAGTCATCACTCCCACCAAGGGTAAGAACCCAGTCCTTAGTCCTTCGTAGGTACTTGAGGATATTCTTTACCGCAGTCCAGTGTGCCTTGCCAGGTTTCCCCTGATACCTACTAACCATGCTCAAAGCAAAGGCTACATTAGGTCGAGTACACATCATAGCATACATGATCGATCCTACAGCTGAAGCATAAGGTAGTCGACTCATTTCTGCTATCTCAGCATCTGTACGAGGGCTTTGTGTCTTACACAATCTGGCGTTACTCTGAATGGGTAACTAACCTTTCTTGGAGTTATGCATGTTGAATCTTTTCAACACTTTGTCCACATAGGTGCTTTGACTAAGTCCAATTAGTCTTTTACTCCTATTTCTCAAAATCCTTATCCCTAGAATATAGGCAGCTTCACCAAGGTCCGTCATAGCGAAACACTTCCCAAGCCAGGACTTTACTTCCTGCAGGGTTGGGATGTCATTTCCTATGAGTAGTATGTCATCCACATATGGTACCAAAAAGCTGACTATGCTCCCACTAGCCTTGATATAGACACACGATTCATCTTCACTCCTTGAAAAGCCAAATTCTTTGACTTTCTCATCAAAGCAAAGATTCCATCTACGAGGTGCCTGTTTCAATCCATAGATGGATTTCTCGAGTTTACACACTCTATTGGAGTACTCTGTACTGATAAAACCTTCTGGCTGAACCATGTAAACATCTTCAGCCAACATTCCATTAAGGAAAGCGGTTTTGACATCCATTTGCCATATTTCATAGTCATGAAATGCAACAATGGCTAACAGAACCGTAATAGACTTAATCTTGGCCACTGGTGAAAAGGTCTCATCATAATCAACTCCCGGAGTTTGAGAATAACCCTTTGCAACCAGTCGTGCCTTATAAGTGTGTACATTACCATCCATGTCGGTCTTCTTCTTGAAGATCCATTTGCACCCAAGTACCTTACGATCAGGTACATTGTCAACCAAGTTCCAAACTTGATTGTCATACATGGACTGTATCTCGCTATCCATAGCCTCTTTCCATTTAGCAGCCTCATGGCCTGCCATGGCTTCCGTGTAGCTGTTACGCTTATCTAGATTTACCAATGTGTTATCACTGATAAGTGTCTCACCTTCTGCAGTAATATGGAAACCATAATAATGCTCAGGTGCATTCCTAACACTGGTAGAATGCCTTAAAGGTATAGATTCTGCAGTCAGCTCAACATGAGTTTCCTCCTCAGGTTGAGGGCTAGGGTTTGAGGTTCCTTCATCTCTTGACCCTTGAAGTTCCTCAAGGTCAATTTGCCTCCCACTGTCTCCTTGACTCATGAATTCTCTCTCTCGAAAGATTCCTCTTCTTGCTACAAAGACCACATTATCATTGGGTCTGTAGAAGATGTAGCCAAAGGATTTCTGTGGATAGCCGATGAAAATACACCTTTCGCTTTGGGGTTCAAGCTTATCGTGAGTCTCGCGTCTCACGAAAGCCTCACAACCCCAAATCTTGATGTGGTCTAGATTGAGAACTTTTCCAGTCCACATCTCGTGAGGTGTTTTGGCAACCTTCTTTGTAGGGACTAAATTAAGGACATGAGCGCCAGTCTTTAAGGCATACCCCCAAAATGAGATTGGTAGCAAAGCTCGACTCATCATGGAACGAACCATGTCCAACAAGTTCCGATTGTGCCTCTCGGCTACACCATTCAACTGTGGTGTCCTAGGAGGTGTCAATTGTGAGATAGTCCCACATTCCTTAAGATAGTCAAGGAACTCAGTACTAAGATACTCACCACCACGATCGGATCGAAGCATCTTAATGTTCCTTCCCAACTGATTGCCCACTTCCTGCTTAAACTCTTTGAATTTCTCAAAGGTTTCTGACTTATGCTTGATTAAGTAGACATATCCATATCTACTAAAATCATCAGTGAAAGTCTCATAAAACCGATTAGCATCTCTTATGGAGGTTCTGAAGGGTCCACACGCATCTGCGTGTATGATGTCCAACAAACCTTCACCCCTAGCACAAGTGCCAGTAAAAGGTGACTTTTTGATTTTACCAAGCAAACAAGATTCACAACTATCATCTGACTTTAGGTCAAATGACTCCAAGACTCCATCCTTTTGGAGTTGGCCTATGCGTTTCTTGCTTACATGTCCAAGATGACAATGCCATAAAGATGCTTTATCTAAGCAAGTGGAAGAGTCAATATACAATACATTATTTCCTAGATTATCTACAATAGATACATTTTCATACACGCCATCACAAGGTAATGCTTTGAAATAATGAACATTATTAAAGAAAGCATCAATACTACCATTATTATTATCAAAATAAAAGGTAAAACCTTGTTTATACAATGCATGAAAGGAAATAACATTTCTTGCCATTTATGGCGAATAATAACACTTATTCAAATCTAATGTAAACCCACTATTTAGCACTAAGGAATAAACTCCTATCTTGGTGACAGGTGAAGCTTTCCTGTTTCCCATGATCAAGTTTATCTTTCCCTGCTCCACATTCTCACTTCTTCTTAGTCCCTACAAATCACAACATATGTGAATACCACAACCTGTGTCAAGGACCCAAGACTTAGAATGAGGTAATTTATTAGACAATATAGTGTATATACCTGCATGGTTGGATTTTACTTTCCCATCCTGCACATCAGAAAGGCTATATGCCAAAATGGTCTTGTCTCCCAACTTTCATGCCTGCTTGATCCTTACTTGATAGAACTCTCAGTATTCATTGGGATTGTTGAGGAATCTAGACTATCATTAGTCACAAGAAATAAAAAACTAAGACTTAGCAATATTAACCTATGTCGCGTCAGAAGGAAAAGCTAAGTACTGAAGCGGAGACCTACCAGAATTTTCATTCATCTACTTTAACAAGTGAGGGCATAGTTACTTTCATCTTACAATTTAAAGCATATGTATTTTATAAAGATGGAGATGGGTGATGAGTGAAGAAAATAATAATAAACAACCTTAACTTACTAGTACTACTGTACTAAGCGATGTAATCATCTAACAGAGTATAGATGACAACCAACAAGCTATTTGATGACAGTCCTGTGGAACACATGCGACGATGGACTTTATGCCTATTTGATGTAGTCTACTTCCTAATGATATGTTATACAGAAAAATCTTTGTAACAATATTGTCAGCATTGATGATTAAAATAATCCTTAGGACAAGTCCTTAGGAATGAAAATATAAAGAAAACCTACTGACATGTATTGCGTAAAAATCCCTATAACAGTACTATCAGCTACGATGGCTATGATAACCCTTAGGATAGATGCTTAGGAAAAATAAAAAAAGTAAACGAAGATGGGTAATCATGTTAATTGTTTGATAATTAAACATATTAACTATATTACTGTGGGTTGAAAACCCTATGTACTCACTAGGTTTCCCAACCTGACCAACTCGGCTTCTTTGTATCACAGGTAGCCGTACGAAGGTACATGAATGATGAGAAATTCAAGGAGATGTAGACTGATAGTGTAAAATTTTATAAGGTGTGTTTGTGCTTTTGTTTTGTATCAGTTATGATATCCCAAAATTTTATAAATCAATGAAAACCATTTGTTCAGAAATACTTTTACGGGACCAAATTTCATATTTATTAATAAACTATGTTTTAAATTAGCATCAATAAAAAGTTTTAAAATGGGTATGTCCTAGACCATATTTTACTTTTTGGATCCAATGTGTTATTTTGAACGACAAGATAATACAAATTCAAAGTCTACTATTCCCAGTAGCTTTAGATATTCAATATTTTAGAAGCCAAACAAAATTTCATACAAAGTCGTGATTATTACTTTGTTTAATATTTCATAACCCCCCCACCCAAGACACATACACACACATATACACAAACACTTTAATTACCTATCCCCATTATCACAGTTGCTTGTAAATCCAAGAGAACGAATTCAATTTCATCAAAATCAAAACATTATTTCTTATATTTAACCATTTAATGAGTAGACATCAGACTTACAATAAATCAGGGTACTAACACAATAAAAAAAATCCAGTACTTTGGATAAAAACTAAAACAATTGTAAACTTGATACATAGTACACCCATTTTTTATAATAATAATTAAACAATGTGCACATTTATCGAGTCTAACAGTTTACAAATTCTACTAAGGACCAGCACAACAAAACTATACAATGATCCATACTTGGTTTTACAACTTCTCCTTCAAAACATGAAAGTAAACATCCAATGTTTATGAGCTAGACTATCTTCTTAACCCTACTAGTTTTTTATACACCTAAAAGTATGTCATCAAAACTAGAATTTACATGATCTTAGTGAGCAATAAACAAATATACGTATTAGGAACCACAAACATAATTACATCAATATAATAGAATGACCATTTGCAAAAGCATATTAAACGTACACATAATATATAGAAAGAAGAGCATCACTTGTTCGATTCACACGTCTTTGCAAGTTAAAATATTTAAAGATGCATCTTGCATCTTTAAGCACCTCTTATGTCATTAATAGTATTGAGATGTATCAAGCATCTTGAGACACCTCTTATGTCCTTCTTAAATTTAGACACATCTTGTGTATTGGAACACCTCTCTATATAACTGTAAACTCAGATAAAATAATCATAACACCACATATGAATCACTTTAAGCTATTTATGTAGAATAATCTCCGCATGAGTTGAACTTCTTGGCTACCTTTCTGTTCCCAATGATGTCTATAAAAAGTTAACCATTTAATCTCAAAATTTAGCAATGTATTTATATCTTAATCATTTATTTAACCTTTTACTCGACTCTAATACTTCCATTAACTATTTAACTTTTATGTTTTATATACATATTTATGGACTCATTAAAAAATGTTTTATTCACAAAATCCCTCTCGATAGCACTTTGTGTTATATCTATCAGCTTTCATGAGCTCATACATTTATTTTTCCATAAAAAAAAAATATGAAATTCCTTCTTTACTCAACAATAATATGCATGTAGGGGTATTATTTTGTTGACTATAAGTAAAAATAATATATATATATATATATATATATATATATATATATATATATATATATATATATATATATATATATATATATATATATATATATACGCACACACACATAGCATGACACACAAGATTCAGCACAACTTCTTTTTAAACTTTACCATCTTTTCTTCCATCTAAACATAAACATATGAAATATATTTATGAAAATGCATGACCAAGATGGTTAAGACTTGCGAGAATTTCTTTATATGTACACTGTTTCTTAAGTTTAGGTTGTAGGTTTTCAAATGGAGAAAAAGAGGTCTCGATTCCTTTTCTTAATCCAAGTTTCTTTGTCTCTATTAAACTTGTGATTTAGGACTTCAAATTAGGAAAAATAAGAATTCATTTTCTCTATATCCATATCCTCTGAAGGGTTTCTGGATGAAACAAAGTGAATGAAATGGATAGTAACTGCTTATTTCTTGATTTTATATGAAGTACTCCATGTAGTCGAATTCTCGGGGAAGAATGTACGCACCAATCCCTTCTCACATTCCAACTTATTTAGATCAACTAATACTTAAGTGGAATGGCCCTTTGGCCCTCTAACTTGGCTTTTATAGTTACACTTCTTTTATTATTATATGCTTCAAAATTTAGAGTGCTTTAACTTCAAACATTACATATATACACATATATTTTTCATACATTCACTTTCTAAAAAATCACAATACCCTTATTCTGAGTTTTAAAGTCACAAAATGAAACAAAAAACATGTATTACAAATTCCCTTGTAGAATGATTTTGTCCCATGAATCATCTGTCATATAACTACAGGTATAAAGACCTGACTTCTTCTTCGGTTTCCTAAGTTACCTACACACCTTTTGTGTGACACTTGTTGAGAGAAAAACTTGGAGACACACTTGAACAAACGTTATAACAAGTATATTGCAGAATAGAGTTAATCTCAAAGGATCTAAAAGCTCAACAATAATATAGTTAGATTGTTAGATGGTTAGCTGCGGAAAGTAAAGAAATATAAGTGACAACAATTGTTATATCAAGAATACACTTAAGCTGATTCGTAATAAGGAATGCATTCACTCCAAGTTAATAAGGAAGATCAAACTTAGTGATTAAGTCTTACAGACTTTCTCCGGAGAGAGGTTATATTGAGATATGTTTAAGTAATAGCTGAGAGTAAGAAGAGTACAAGATAGAGAAATGAACAGGATAACTTAGAGAAATATATTCAGAATAAGTTCATAAGTTATCAGTAAGTAGTAAGAAGTGCATTCGATACAAGAGAATGACTCTCTATTTATAGAGACTTTGAACTAGACTAAGACTCAATAAGCAGTCGTGCAAGGCATATTGGATAATAGAGTGAATTACATAAAGGACAAGTAAAAGTAATCTAGTAGACTACGGTAGCAAAAAGAATAGGTTGCGGTTACAGTTGGAGAATTGACTCCGGGTGTTGGATTGGCTGCGGGTGCTTAAACTGTTGCGGTAGTAAAGAGAAGGTCTCGGTAGTTGAGTTCAAGAGGGTCACTTTTATGATTCAACAATTTCCCTTAAGTGACCTCTTTAACTCCGGTTCAGGTATCAAGTTTGAGGAACTTGATCAAAATCCACCAAAATTTCCTAACATTCTCCAGCCATGTAATTTTCCTTGTAATCTCAAACTTGACTTCTGCAGTAGTATGCCTCGATTTTTCCACTGTGGTACGGCAGATGTCAAGTTGTTTCTTTGGCAGGCGGTGCATGGCATTCATCGGAATGAAGTATTTGACGTTGTCTGTCTTCTGTTTGAATATGATGCCAAGTTCCGGGAAGTTGGTTGTGCCTAGTGATCTTTCTTCGTAGCCTTCGGTAAGCATTGGCATAGGTTCAAGTGCTGGAAGGTCAAATCTCTTGAGGATGGTGGGGTAGATGTCTGCGTCAATCTTCGCAATGTCATAGAATGTGTCCCTTAAGAAAGAGTTGACTTTTTCAAGCGCTATTTGCATCTTGGGGTGCTTTTTCTGCCTTGTTTTGGAACACCCTGGCAATAAGAAAAATTTCTTCTGGATTCATGCATGGGAAGTCTGCCTGGGTGCGGATGTAGTCATGCTCCCTTCTGGTGAGAGTATACTGGACAAAATCAACCTTCATGAACTTCCGCATTTTGTAGTTCTTGACTGCGGATGGTCTGTCGTTAGACCATATTTTGTCAATGGAGGAGGAATGTTTGGCATAGAAACGATTTAATATCTCAAATTCCATCGGCAGTCTTTTATGGGTAGGAAGGCTGCTGTCTAATGGCTCGAACACTGCAAAGTATTTGGCATTTGGTGAAATTGGAATGTCCAAGTACCCATCAACAGGGGGTTCAGCATATGTCAGATGCGGTGTATAGTCTTCATCCAGCAGCCTACGGTGTGGATTGACCCATGAGTTAATTAGTGACTCATCAATCATGGTGTCGAATCCGCACTCTCTCCAGATGAGTTCGGCTAACTTGGCTGCTTTCCAGTCTTGTTTTCTTTGAGCTGTGGTAGGGGAGTCTGTGGAGCTTTCGGATGACATATTCTCCTCCAAAGTTTTGAAGTGAGGAGGAGTTTCAGGCTTTTTGGGTGTGTCTTTAGAAGGTGAAGTGGGGGGAGTTGGAGTATGTTGACATGGTTGCGGTGAAGGCCGGGGTGCTAGAATTTTTTAGTGGTGATGGGGGGACTCTGATGGAAAGAGGCATTGGAGTGGTGGATTTCTTCTTCTTCTTCACTTCTTCCTCTTGAGGAATGCAACCCGTTGCTTCCTCAAGCCATTGCGTTAGTCCATCTACTTTGGCATAGACTTCTGCAAAGTGAACTTTTATAGTCTCGGCCAGCTGAGAGTTGTTTGGAGTGGAAGAGTTGAAGAGCAGTTTGTGAATATCCTTGGTAAGCTGGAGGATCTCAGGGCCATGGAAGTTAGAGGATAGGGATTTCTACATCCTGTTGATTGTTGCATGAAGAACCGAGATAGTGGACTCATAGGCAGTATGAGTCTCATCTATGAACCTTTGGGATAGAAAAGCTTGGTCAACGATGGCTTTTTGTAGATCTTGTTTGATTGCGGTTACCTCAGTGATGAGGCGTTCCGCGGCAGCCATAAATTCTTGATGATCGGCCCTGCGGTTGGTATCGAGAGATCGGATCCCCATTTCGACTTTGAGAGAGATGCGCTCAGCAGCCATACACTCTCTCATCTCAAGTCTTTCAACTCGCTCAATTAGGGACTGTGGTCCTGGAATATCTTCAGATGGAGGTTGGGTGGGTTTAACTGCAGCCAAAATCTGATCAACCTTGGCTTGGAGATTGTGGAATTCCTTCCTAGTGACCGCATCCTTTTTCTTCTTCTTCTTCTTCTTTTCCTTGGGCTTAGAAGTGGAATGTTAAGAACCGTCGGACTCTTCTTCTTCTTCTTCTTCGAACATCATAAGGTCATCATTGGAAGGATTCGCTTTGTTGACCTCTTGAATGTCTTCATCATCAAAACCAAAGGTAGGTGCTGAGCTGAGTTCAATTTCTGGCTCTTCGTCTTGAGATGGGTTGACTGCGAGAGATAGAACAGGAGTTGGAGTAGGAGGAACCTTAGAAGTAGCTGCGGATGCGACTGTTGCTTGAGCTTTTAACAAGGTGTCTGCCATTTGATCCATCTAGGTTTGAACCTTTTGGATTGTGGCAGCAGTATGGGCATTGCTGATGGCATTTTCCTAGTACTTAGCCACAAACAGGATTTCTTGCTCCTTCTGTTGTTGTTGTTTGACCTGTTGCTCCTTGCGGGCTTGGAATGCTCTTTTAAAAGCAACATATTTCTTGATTTCGGCATCAGTAGTTGGATGATACCGCCTCCAAGAGTCACTTGAATCTTCGCCGTCAATTCATTTGGTTTGCACCAAGGTGTCCCTTGGGTTCACGGATCCTTGCACATTAGTGCTCACCGTGCCTAAACCACCTAAAAGAAATGGAAGCAGAGTAGGATTTCCTGGGCTACCTTGGTCTCCTTGACCTGTGGTCAAGTCTGGCCTCGGCCCAGTTCTAGCATGGGCGAAAGAAATGCCATGCGGATGGAATGGTGTTTGAAGTGTTTGGGATACATGCAAAAGGATGGAGTCTAACTCCTTAGAAGTAAAGATATGCAGCCGGGAAGCCCTGGAGACCTTAGGGCGATTTCCAGATTTATCTACTTGAGATAAAACTGGGGGGCTGTCTCCACGTTCGGATGATGAAGAGGATGAAAAAATATCTCATGATGAGGTTGAGTGGTATTCGAGTGTGGTATTGAATGGATGTGCGGCCATCCCAAGGACTACCGGAGCCTGTTGAGAGGCTACAATATCAGTCTGGTCACGCATTTGGCCAGTGGTTTCGGTTGTCTTTCTTTTCTTGAGGATAGCTATTGGTTGTCTATCTTCCTCAGAATCAATGTTCGATATAGTGGTGGGTTTGGTTTTTCATTTCTTTGATGGTGTGGTTGGTTTTGGGGCATTCTTCTTTGGTGTGCTAGTTTTCTTTTTGGATGCCACAGTTTTTCTCCGTCGAGAAAGGTTAGAAAGTGTAGTGGCACAGGGGGCTGTGGCACCCTCGGGAGGAATGGTTGAAGAAGGAAGAGGTGGGGTAGTAGGGTATGGGATAATACCCTCCGTGGCCTTTATATGATCCGACACATCAGCAGTCTCGAGACCAAGGAAGGTAAGAATATGAGTGGGGAGCCTACGGATAGGTCCAAATAAAGTTTGATCATAAGAGATTTTACTTTTTGAGATCCTTAGTGACAAAGAAGTTGATGTCACTGCCCATGTTGATACCTGCATCCGCATGTAGATCAGAAATGCACAAAGATCAGAATCGAGCAAAGGTGAGCTCGGTTAGGTTCTCTCTGGGGTTCTCTTTGGGAATGTATTAGAGGAAGTCATCCCAAAGAATCTGGCCATAATTGACATCGTGGCCTGTGAAGATGCTCCATACCAGTTCTAACAGCTTTAAACCCATGTTGTCGATGCCTCCGGTTCTACCAGACAGTCAGTGGATGACAAAGTGGCATAAGAACTGCCAAACCGCAGGCAGTTGGTTCTTCTTGAACTCACCAATCCCTCAGATCTGTTTCTGATAACCCATTTGGTAGAGTGCGGTGGTGATGTCAGATAAGGATGGTATGAAGATCTTGATGGATGGATGAATTAGCAGACTTATGGCAGTCGAGAACTTCTCTTTGGTCAAGATGACCAAAGAATCATTGATGAGGTTAAGATGCACTTCTTATGGGTTTTCCAGTGGTCTGTATGCAGAAAGAGCACACTTGAAGAGCGTAGAAACGGTAACAACGTCATTGAATGCGTCAAATGGACCAAACAAGATATGGTTTTTGAGATACTTGATCATTAGTTTGGTTGGGGCATTGTACGATTGATGATCTTCAAACACTGCTCAGAAGTTGCTTGAAGCGATCGTTGAAGATGTGGAACCAGTTGGATTCATGGAGCCTGAAGCTTTGGATTGCTTATTTGATGCACCTGATTTCGCCATTGAGAGATAAGAAGTTGGAGTTCTTGAGAGCTTAAGGAAGTTTGGGAGAGCTGAGACTATAATCGATTAAACAGAGAGCGTAAACGATTTTAGAGAAGAAGATGGGTTTATAAAGGAGGTAAAAGGATTTTAACCCTAGGTAAAAGATAAAAGGGGGTAAGAAGTTAAATGGGGTTTTTGGGTGGGAATCAATGAGTCTGGGATTGAATCTCAGCCACACGAAGATGAAATGGGTTTTGTAGAGATTTTTGAAAGATCTTAAAAGGGGTTTGCATTTAATGGCGGATTAGACGCATGGTAAAACGTCGGATAAACGTGGGGTGATAAGAGAGAAAGTTGTAACTGATGGGACATGGTTGGGAGAGGAAAGGACAAGTAGAGGATGGATTTATTTGGGAATCATTCTTTTTTTCATCATCTCTAAAATAGGTCTGATACGGGGTTTATTCAGAAAGGGAATGTGACAGTTTTTAAAGGCAATGTTTGTATTTTATTTAATAAAGGATCGTTAAATAGTACACAAAGATTAGAGAGTTAATGAATCTGTTGGAATTTAATTAAGACGATTGCGGATGAAGTGATTACTGCGGTTGAGAAAATTCATTGCGGATGAACAAAGAAGGATTTTAGAGAGAATCTATGAGAAAACACTTGCACAAAGGTTAAAAATAAAAGATCATTAAAACCCATGAGAGATACGTATGGCATATGGTTGTGGTACCTAGATTGCGGTACCAAAACCATCTATCATATGTAATTTTTAGTTAGAACCGCAATGGAGACCAATGATGGTCTGTGGTAGCTAACACTTCATAAAGAATTGCGGGTGTGGATTCATCATTCCCAACATTTGTAAGAATGCATTGAGTTTTGTAGAGTCAAGAGCTTTTGTGAAAACATCAACAATCTCTTCATGAGTAGGCACGAAGATGATAAATCGTTGAATAGGATTATGAGAAATCGCTATATGTTTTGATACCGTAACTCAATATGTTTTGTCTTGGAGTGCTGAATAGGATTATGAGAAATCGCTATAGCACTTTCAGAGTCACAGTAAATTGGTATCCGCAGCATTCTGTACCCGTAGTCTAGCAATTGTGTCTTCATCCAAAGAACTTGGGAACATCAACTGGTTGCGGCCACATATTTTGCTTCTGCAGTAGATAGGGATACACACGTTTGTTTTCTTGAGGACCAGATTACAAGTCTTCCTCCTAGGAATTGGCATCCACCTGATGTACTTTTTCTATCGAGCTTGCAATCTGCATGATCCGCATCGGTGAAGGCTTGAAGACTAAAGTCGTTGTCTGCGGGATACCATAAACCCATTGATTTGCTTCCTTTAAGATACCGAAGAATTTGTTTGGCTACATTCATGTGGGACACTTTTGGATCAGCCTGGTATCTTGCACATAAACCAGTTGCGAAGACAATGTCAGGTCTGCTTGCGGTGAGGTACATTAGTGAACCAATGATACATCTATAATTCTTGTGATCCACAGATTCTCCGGAGGGATTAGCAGAGATCTTATAACCGAAGGCCATAGGGACCTTAGCATAAGAACAGTTGTCCATTGAGTATTTCTTCAGAAGTTCGGTGGTGTATATTTCTTGATGAATGAAAATTCCTTGCTGAATTTGTTTGACTTGAAGAGCTAGAAAGAAATTAATCTCTCTATTCATGCTCATTTTGAATTTGTTGGTCATGAGCTAAGCAAATTCGTCTACCATGCCTTAATCAGTAGATCCGAAGACGATATCATCCACATATATTTGTACCAACATGAGGTGGTCACCATTTGCTTTGCTGAATAATGTGGGATCAGTCACTCCTCTTTTGTACCCGGATGAGACAAGAAATTCAGAGAGTGTCTCTTACCAAGCTCTTGGGGCTTGCTTTAGACCGTAGACTGCTTTTTCAAGCTTATAGCAGTGGTCTGGAAATTCAACATTTTCAAAGCCCGGAGGTTGCTGAAGATAAACATCCTCTTTTAGTTCACCATTTAGAAAAGCACTCTTAATGTCCATTTGGTGTACCTTGACATTTTTGTGGGCTGCGTATGCTAGAAAGATCTGGATGGCTTCCATGCGTGCTACCGGAGCATACGTTTCATAGTAGTCAATGCCTTCTAGTTGACTATAGCCCTTGGCAACAAGTCTTGCCTTGTTTTTGATGACTGAGCCAGATTCGTCAAGCTTATTCTTGAAAACCCATCTTGTACCAACAATACTATGACCTTGTGGAAGAGGAACAAGTTGCCATACTTTGTTTCTTTCAAATTCTTCCAATTCTTCTTGCATTGCGGCTGGCCAGTCTTATTCAAGCAGAGCTTCTTTGATCGTTCTAGGTTCAACCATAGACATAAATGCTGCATAATGGCAGTGATCAGATAAGTCCTTGGAAGATCGAGTCTGGATACCTGCGGATGGGTTGCCAATAATTTGACTTGGTGGGTGGTCTTTTGTCCATACATGAAGACGTGGCATCAAATGATCAGCAGCGGCGGTAGAAGGGATATTTTGGATGTCAGAGGAAGTTCCCCCTGGACTTGAGAACATCCTGCTGAATCATCTTGATCTATTGGAGCATAATTTACTTGAGGAATAGGTAGAGGTAGAGGTTCCCCCTGGAATGTGGATGGGATTTCCACTAGAACCTAAGAAGGTTCCCCCTGGAATGCAGATGGGAGAGTGTCAATTCTAGGATCGGATCTGGTGTCAATATTTTCTATGAATTCGTCATCTGAGTCCTCCGAAGGTTCGTTTGATGGTGAAGCTTCACTTCGGGCAGGAATGTAAGCAACATTAGGTACTGGAACCTTAACGGTTGCTACAAGATCCGGAGTAGAGCTTTCCCCCTCAATCGGAGAGGTGGAAGTATTAAGCGATACTATTTCAGATAGAGATGGTCCAGATACGTCGGTATGCTGTTGTTGAGCCGCGGGTGACACTAGAACTTCGGATAGTTTCGCCGTTTCAATGGGGTCAAAAAGATCATCATAGTTGATTTCAACTAGATTTAGAGGTCTGGAAGCGGCTGGAATGTTACTTTCCATGATTGCAGTGGTTTCGGTGGACGGAGGTGCAACGCGGATGTGAGAGTCATCAAATTTCACATCAAAGCTTTCAATGATCAACCTTGTTCTTCTGATGAGCACTCGATATGCAACCTTGTTAGTAGAATAACCAAGGAAGATGCCTTCGTCAGACTTTGGTGCAAACTTGTTGAGTTGGTCTCTGTTGTTGATCACGAAGCATCTACATCCAAAGATATGAAAGAAACGAACATTGGGTTTGCGATTGTTGAGACCTTCATATGGTGTTTTATTGAGACTCTTGCACACGAAGCATGCGGTTGCTACTGATTTGGCCCAGAAGTAGAGAGGAAGTTGGGCGAAGTTAAGCATGGATCTGGCTGCTTCAACGATTGTGCGGTTCCTTCTTTCTACTACACCATTTTTCTCCGGTGTATAGGGTGCTGAAAAGTTGTGAGAGATGCCTTTGGAAACTAAGAAACTATTCAGATGATGATTAGTGAACTCAGTTCCAGTATCACTGCGAATGCGTCTGACTGGAAGCTTGATCTGAAGTTCGATTTCTTTATTGAAGTTAATGAAGATTTGTGGTGTCTCTGATTTGAGTATGAGAAAGAAGACCCATGTGAAGCGTGTGTAGTCATCAACAATAACCAGTATATACTTTTTGTGGTGAAGACTGGCTACGGTTGAGGGACCACAGAGATCAATGTGTAATAGCTCCAGTGGTTTAGAGATAGAGGAATCCATTATCAGAGGATGACTTGCTTTTGATTGTTTACCGCATACACACGCTGGACAAAGAGTATCGATGCTGAATTTGAGAATGGGGAGACCACGGACTAGTTCTCCTGTGACGAGGTTGTTGATGTACCGAAAGTTGAGATGACCTAGCTTGCGATGCCATAGCCAACAGGCTTCGGATACAGCTTTGGACAGACAACACAGTTGTGGTTTACCAATGATGAAAGAGACATCCAGAGGATACATCGTGCCTTTGGAGCGAGATTTGATTAAGAAAGTGCTTCGATCACTTGTCATTATGTAACAAAATTTATCATCAAATTCAACACGATGTCCCACTTTACATAGTTGGCCAACACTGATAAGATTGTGTTTAAGGCTTTCTACATAAGCAACCTTCTGAATGGAAAAGTTCCCCGTAGTGAGAACACCGTAACCTCGGATGACACCGTTTGCATTGTTGCCAAACATGACATTTCCACCATTGCATATAGGCCTAAAATCCAGAAGGTACTCTAACCTTCCGGTCATGTGCAAGGAGCAGGCACTGTCAATTAACCATTCTTCTTCTTCTTCCTCCTTGCACAAAGCCTTAGAATTACACGGTTAGTTTAGGCATCCAAACAAGTTTGGAGCCAGGGACGATTGATGTATTCTTAAATGATGCATGGTCCGAGGTTGCATGGACAGGTCTTTTGTCAACTTTTGGACATAATCCTGGGTGTTTGTTCAGATTTGGATTATTACGAGGTTTCTGAAAAATACGAGATTTCTGACTTTGATTTGACTTGACATGAGATAAAAGCTTTTGACAGTTGCACTGACATTTACAAAAAGAGGGTTTATCATTGAATCTGACATTGTGCTTGGTCAGCGGGTTATAGGATGAATTGGACTTAGTATTGGTCCGAGGTGGGTAACTTCTAAAAGATTTGACATTTGATTTCTGAAAAGTTTGTTTTGAACGAGGTTTAGCACGTGTAAATCTTTGAGTCCCTTTAGGTGGATTTGGCAAAATTCCTTTCCACTTGTTTCGATGTGATTTTAAAATTGTTGGAGTGGGTAAAATTCCTTGCCATTTAGTGTCATTTTGGGAATAGACCTGAAAAACATAGTTTCTTACAAGTTTGACACCTTTTTGGGTTGTGTCAGAAGTAGCAGGAATGACTTTTGAAACTGAACTTCCCATTTTGCTTGTTTTCATGAAAGAAGAGTTTTTTGAATTGTAATTTGTGAAAACAAATTTTTCTGGACTCCTGGATTTTGGAATTCTCACACGTTTTTTATTTTTTAAAAAACTTGGTCTGCTTTTGTTTCGAGATCTAATTTCTTCTTTGAAAGCACTTTTTGCCAAAGATTTTGGTGAACCGCAATCATTGTTATTCAACTGCAGTTTCCTGGTACCTTTTAAATGATTTTGAAAACGTGGGCTAGAATCATCAGAACTTGAGGATTCTAGAATTTGAGAGCATTGTCCTACTTCAAAATTTTCTATAGGTAACTCAAGAAAAATCGGCTGAAGAGTTGTAGTTCCTTGAACTGATGGTTTTGGTAAAGATGATTTGACTACCGCAGAGTAGGTTTTAAATGAGACTGCGGTGGGACACTTCTGGGACATTTGACTATAGTGTGAAACACTAAGGTCTGAGGACAAATATGGAAAGTCTTTTGAGATTTCGGGGCCTTCAACAACAATTTCTTCATCAAATACGGATGAGGTTTGAAAATTTGAATGAGTGGTGCCACTGATGGGAGTTTGATCACATGTGTGACTAGAATCCTCGAGCACAATTTCCTCAATGACACAATTATTGCACAAATTGTGTAATCTATCGAAGTGACTTTTGATATCTTCGGGAAATGTCTTGTCATCGACAGGGAAATGAAATTCTCTATCAGGAGGGACATACACTCTGTCTTTGTTGAACCGGGGTGAGGAATCCATTGCGGTAGGATACCCATTTGACCAACCCCAATTATATGTATTGTCCATGCTTCCATTGTTTACCAAATTTTCAATAGCCTCGCTTTCATTAAACAATTTTTCAATTAAGAGATTTAAGCGTATAATTTCTCTCTGAGCTAAATCTCTTTGGTTCAAGGCTATCTCTAACTGGGATTCACTTAACATTCTAGCATCTTTCTCTAACTTTAGATCCCTCTCTAACATTGCCATCTTAAGTCTCTTGTTATCCAGTCTTCCTCTCACATGGAACATTTCTTGGGACGCAATGTTCTTCTCATCTAGGGCTTTGTTATAGTCTGTAAGGACAACATCACAAGTGTCATTAAGATCATCTATGTACGGTTAACAATCACGCATGCTATAATTTAAAGTTTGGATCATGAGTTTTACCTGTCAATGATGCTTACAGTCCCATCCTTTGCCATGTAGCGGTAGTTTTTGTTTAACATTGCTGACCTATCGTCATCCGCAGTGGCCAACATGCTGATTTTCCCTTTTCCTTTGACACTATTGATGGTCTCTTCTTCATCTCATGATGACCAAACTTGATGGTTTCTTTTAACTTGAGCCACATATGCCCTTGCCTTTTCTTTTTCTTCCAACTCTTGAGCCATTCTAAGATGCAATGCTCTATCCTTGACTACATTGGCCTTACAGTCTTTGGCGAAGTGATTTTCTTTATTGCATTTGTGACAAATCACAATATCAGTCTTGTCTTCTGATTGAGTATCAGAGTCATTGTTCTGAGGAGACTGAGGTACCTCCTTTGATTGATTGTTCTGAGAGCCTTTAGGATATCGAGAATGGTTGTTCTGAGGACCGAAGTTACGGTTGAATGGAGGTTTGTTGAATTGTTGATTCTTGCGGAAAGAAGAAGGTGGTATGCGGTTGAACTGTTGGCTAACCAGAGCAATAGCCTTCTGGAATTATTCTTCATCATCATACTCAGAATCCGCTTCGTATGATTGTGGTGGGGTATCATACGATGAAGAGTAGGGTGACTGCGGTGGAGCTTGTGCTATGAGAGCAAGTGGTCCTCCAAAGTCAGCATAGTCTTTGAGTACAGTGGATTCTTGTGCTTGGAGTTCTCCATAGAGTTTGTAAAGAGACAAAGAGTGAATCTTCCTGTCACCTTGGAATCATCTTGGCCATAGTCCAATGTCGTCCTAAGCCATTAAGGAACTGGAGATTGGTTTCATGGTTGTTGCGGATGGTACCAGCATTTGATAACTTTGTGACTATCAGGTTGAATCTCTTGAAGGAGTCTTCCAAACTTTCACCCGCATGAGCTTTGAAGTTGTTGAAGTCGTTGAGTGCAGTAGTGAGCTTCTTATCTTGTGCTTGTTCCGAGCCTTCGTACAGGTTTTTGAGTACATCCCAGATCTCTTTTGCTGACTTGCAGTTTATGATAATATCAAAGTTGTCAGGAGCAACACCACAAGAAATTTCATAAAAAGCAACAGCATCAATTTCCATTTTATCGAGATCATCCTTGGTAGGACAGCTCATGGTTGGTTGACCTCCTCCTAGCCTGGTTGCCGCGTCGTCAGTTTGAACTGGTGTGAGGACTGGAACGTGTGGTCCTTCTTCCACGGATCGCTATACATCTCTACCCAGTCTTCTTAAGTACCTCTCCATTCTTTGTGACCCGTGATGATATTCATTTGCTACCAGTATTGGAGCTCGATTAGAACCACCAACACTATTGGAGACATTCAGAGATAACGATTGTGCCATTTTGTTTTTTTTGTTTTGTTTTTTTTTTTTTTTTTTTTTTTTTGTGAAATCAGCTTTAGTGGTATAGAAGGCTTTATGAGAAAATCAGAGTTCCGATATTCAAAAAGCAACCTCTTTGGCTCTGATACCAATTGTTGAGAGAAAAACTTGGAGACACACTTGAAAAAACGTTAGAACAAGTATATTGTGGAATAGAGTTAATCTCAAAGGATCTAAAAGCTCAACAATAATATAGTTAGATTGTTAGATTGTTAGCTGCGGAAAGTAAAGAAATATAAGTGACAACAATTATTATATCAAGAATACACTTAAGCTGATTCGTAACAAGGAATGCATTCACTCCAAGTTAATAAGGAAGATCAAAAACTTAGTGATTAAGTCTTCCAGACTTGCTCTAGAGAGAGGTTATATTCAGATATGTTTAAGTAATAGTTGAGAGTAAGAAGAGTAAAAGATACAGAAATGAAGAAGATAACTTAGAGAAATATATTCAGAATAAGTTCATAAGTTATCAGTAAGTAGTAAGAAGTGTATTCGATACAAGATAAGAAGTCTCTATTTATAAAGACTCTGAACTAGACTAAGACTCTATAAGCAGCCGTGCAAGGCATACTGGATAATAGAGTGAATTACATAAAAGACAAGTAAAATTAATCTAGTAGACTGCGGTAGCAAAAAGAACTGGTTGCAGTTACTGTTGCAGAATAGACTTCGGGTCCTGGATTGGCTGCGGGTGCTTAAAGCGTTGCGGTAGTAAAGAGAAGGTTTCGGTAGTTGAGTTCAAGAGGGTCACTTTTATGATTCAACAACACAACTTCACTTTCATGAGTACAATGTCCTTTTCCATAGCTTAGTCACCTTACATTCATATATCTCTTTGGGTTGTTCTTTATATCGTAGTTGCTAGTTTGTCTCAACTTCTAGTAATAATACTTTAAATGATTCATCAAACTACGTCTTTTCAAAATAGAATATATGAAACACATTATGTATACCTTAAAGTTCTACTAGTAGTTCTAGATGGTAAACCACTACCCCGACCCTTTGTAACACTTGGAAGGGTGAGATAAATCTAACGCTCAAGTTTCCTCTTTTAGCAATGTGAATTATCCCTTTCCATGGGGAAACATTCAACATTCCTATTTTTAACATTTTTCTTGTAAAAACAATATATCATCCAAATTGGTTATTGGATGTCTTATCCATCATCATTTTTATGGTTTTTCATTCCAATTTTATCTATTGGTATTACTATCGAGTATTTAATCAATCTATTTAGCTAAAGACACTTCAACTTTGTAGTACATTTATCAATAGGGAATTGTCCCTTTATTAGGAACCATACTTGTCTCAGAAATTATAAGGATTTATAGTCTTATATACATTAGACTACCTTTTTCACTTTCATACATAGCTATACCATTATTACCATATTCTCATGGTTATCAACATTCATCACCTAAAGTTCTCCTAGACAAAGGTTTATGTACCAATCAATAAACAATTATACATAAAATTATTCTTGTTGTCTTTTTATTGCAGTGCAATTCAAGTTGGGGCCAACAAAATGTTATGTAAGGTTATTATGAATTCTTTGATAAATTTTATTTGTAATCGTTACATGTTTATACTTTAACCTCTCAATGTATTATATTATCAATTTTCTCCATCACAAGGTCCTTCAAATCCTCATATGCTACCTTGGGACCCTTTTCCTAAACCTTTCCAGGTCATTCTCACTTGGCATTCTCACTTCATACTTATAACATATAAGCATGACTCCAAGATAACTCTATAGTTAATGTTTGTGTCTTACAAAAAAATATGTGTTTCATTATTTAACATATCAATCTACAAGCATTTTTACCACAATCAACATTGGGTAACCGAGAATCTTTTTATTATGTATTAATGATAACAAAAGACATCTCCTTTTAACACATATAATATATCAGACTTTGTGGTGTTAACATATAATATGTTTCATTACTCATGCTTTATAGAGATAAAATCACTCCTCACTAACTTCAGGTAGTTCAGATGTTTACCTTGGAATAACCCATAAATTTATAATAAAAGGAACAATAACAAACCACTCCCATTCCATCTTCTTTTTTGTAGACACTTATTTTAACCATCAACTATATTGACGCTTTCAATCTCATAGATGTGTCAACTATTTGTTTAATCATATAGAATATTATTTTTACTCATAAAAATCTATAAGTGTGAACTAGACAATTTCTTCATATTTATTCGTCTACATATGCCCTCTTGTCAAGTCATCATAAGTTACCATTCAATATCCTCCATCGTGTGAATCGGGTGTTCATTAATAATTCATTTAGGCAGTTCTTATTTTTGTTAAAAATGGCGCTCACAATAATAATATTGCTACTAATGTTGAGGTCCATTTGGGTTACGTGCAAGGAAAAATATAAGTAATAATGGTTAGAAAAGAATTATAGGTATTTATTTTGTTAATTACTTATGTCTTTAATTGTTAAAATGAAACTTCGATATCTCAAAGGACTTAAGTTGAAGAATTTTAATGCCAGATAATTACTAAAGTTATGGACAATTACTTAGTGACCAAGTAATTATCCCTTAATGGTTTAAATACTTCCCTATAAATAGAGGACTCCAAAACCATATTTGAGAGACGATTAAATTTGAGAAAACCCTCAGAAAATTTGGTGGTCCTCATCCCATATAGAAAAGCCGAAACCTTATATGACGCGTCACGTAGAAGCTTCTCATGCGCCGCATTGATCGTAGATCCAGATTGTCTAAGGTTTGTGCTAGTTGTGATTTTCGATGGTACCAGTGTTGTTGGTTTGCTTCTTGGGTTCGACTACATCAAAGGGGTTCTAGTTTGGATCCTACCCCATTCAATCAACTAGCTAGATGAAAGAAAACAAAGGCAACAAATATACGTACTCTTTCCTGTCTACCCTTAATTTCATTTAGTTTATTAGATTAGTTGAACATAGATCCAACTCTTGGGTTTATGAGTTATTGTTTTGTTATGTGTGTGATTCCATTGTGCAACTTTGTAGCCAAAAGCTCCTCATAATCTAGTAGTGGTATCAGATCCAGTTGTTCGCATCATATGTATATGAATTTTTTTGTAAATAATTAAATTTGGATTTAGTAAAATGATGAGATCAGATTATTGGAAACTTTAAATTGTATTAAAAGGTTTAGATTATTTTTAAAATCAATTAGGTTTTCATCCAAATTCTGCATTTATGTATCATGTAGCATACACTTATGTGTCGTGTCGATGGGTTTAATATGAAACCCTAATTCTGGAAATTGCGACAAAACTGTGTTATGAGATACGTAGGTTCTTCGTACGTGCTGCATAGTCACTGTTCATAAAACCGTTTTTTCCACTTTTTATTTGAATGTGGATTGCTCGCAAATATGTATCTAAATCGTTTTAATAATCTCATCCAAATTTTTTGGTATTAAAAAAGTTAGATATCGCTTTGATTGTTGCTTTAGTTTTCTTATTTCAGTTATTAGTTAATACAAAATCGTGACATTGTTGTTTAGATGATCTCTCGCATTTGAGATCATGCAAGAAATTGAATATTGTCTTGCTTTCAACTTTATTATTATTAAGTTAATCTAAAAGTTGAAGTCTAAGTTAAAAATAATTGTTAGTTTGGAAATGTATGGATCTGATACACCAAGCCACAACATGACCTTTGTTCTATAAGTTTAGTTGTGCTTTTGGCATTTGTGACCTTTAAGTATTTTATTTTTCTATTTGTAATATATAAATTTTCATTTAAATTGTAATAGTTTAGTTACAAAATTTGGCCTTTGCAGTTCCATGTAGTTTGAGGTGGCATCAAGAATTGGTGGCTGATCAAGTAGGAGCTTTGAAATGTTCCTAATTTGTACTTGGTACGATTTGTCTCTCCTTCCATGGCTCATAGGGGAGACAAACAATCAAGGCTACTAGTATCATTGTTTGCATCTTTTTGTGTTCCTTCTTATTTTAATTATTTAAAATTCGAAACTCAAGCTTTTTAATTGCTACATATTATTTCAAAAGGTTAACATCTTTTACTAAAATAAAACATAAACATTGTGACAACCTGAAATTTCTATCTAGTAAAAGTCAAACTTAGTCAACGAAAGTCAAACTTATCCAATAAAGGTCAAACTTATTTCTAACATTATCTTATAGTTTGATTAGTTAATGAGATGAATGTGTTCTGAAAGACCCTTAACTTTCATACTAAAGACATTGTTACTCCAAGTTACTCCAAAACATCCTACATGCATATTTATAAACCATATTTACATTGATAGTTTGATTACAAAAGACTGGATACAAACCGACTAAGTTTTAGTATATTACACAACTACCCAGGATATTAAAGCTATTATACAAACGTAAACCCAAGTAGAAAAGTAATAGTAAAAAGTATTCTAAATCTTCCAACAGTATATGACTATACTGGATGCTTATTATCTGCAATTGTTAAACACTGAGAGGGGTAAGCGGTGACGCTTAGTGAGTTCAATAGTAGATAAAATATAACGTTATGCCATATATATATTTCAATATGGCAGAAGCAAAGAGGAACAATGAACAACAAAGGCATATGTGAATCATGTGACAAGCTTTCCATATCAGTCGATGATTTGATTCAAAGATACACAATCAATAAGACATAACAATTTCAATACTTGATATACATCAATAAAGCTTTGGCCCAAATGGCACAGAAGACATACAGTTTCTGATTAAACATTTGGGTAGATTTTAGGCTTTTAGCCCTACCTAACCTTCTACCGATGCCATAGGGGTAGAAGTCATTATCTTGCGAGACATGCTCTACACGGACAAAGGCTACATACCAATACCACTGTGAATCTAAGTCCGTTCACTGATCACATGGCCAAAGGCACGGCTTTGCTACCATAATAGCACATAATAATAACACGGAAAAGCACATAGCACATATAACACATAACATACAATTGTTCCTATATATTGAGCTCACCGTGAAATAATCGGCGATAAAATAGTAATTTGGGTAGGACTTCCTGTCTAAAAATGAATTTCTTTGATGAAAATGGGGAATTTTAGTTAAAAACTGACCTTACAAGGGCAGAGTTTCGACTTGAAAATATGATTTTCTTGGGAACTTCGGAGTGTTCGGACTTGCTTCGGATGTCGGGGATGATATCGGGACCTTGGGGGTTTAAAAGTAGCTATAGAAGAGAGTAAAGGGTGAAAGAGATTGAAAATTGGCAACCAAAACCAGGAAATATCGCACGCCTTTTATAGGTGGCCGAAGCCTCGGAGTACGCTGGGCATACGAGGCGTGGCACCTGCTCGGTTCCTGGGTCTTGGATGTGTCATCAACTGTGATAGGTGGCATTTGCGCAAAGAGAGGGGTGATATGGCTGATTCGAGGCCTTGCATACGAACGTTGGCCGTAACCCTCTACGCGCGGCGTTCTCTTTCGGATAACTCACAGATTTTACATTTAAAACTTAAAAAATTCATATCGTTTGCATACGAGCTCCGTTTTTGACGTTCTTTATATCCAAGCGTAGGTGAGATTATGCTCTACAACTTTCGTTTAGACACGGTCGGCTAATTTAGATTTAATTTTTAAAGTTGTATTTTTAACAGGTCGGGACAGAAAAGTTCGTTAAAAATTCATAACTTCTTCAACCGACGTCTGTTTTCGTCTATTTTTTTACTGTTGTACTACTATTAACGAGACCTTCCATTATTTTTCAGGTTGTGTTGGCTAAATATCAGTTGATCTTTATTTCGAGTTTTTAGTTGTTTACTACTATACCGAATTTTGAAAAAATCAAAACTTTCTCATACGAAGTCAGATTTTGACGTTCTTTTTATGAAAATTCTCGGTTTAATGAAGACTACGACTTTTATTTAGATCATATAGGCTAAAAATTAGTTTATCGAAAACACACTTTTTACGTCATACGGCGTCGTGCAGGTTCTGTCGCGAAACTTCAATAAGTCATAACTTCTTCGTTATAACTCAGATTTTAATGACGTTTTCGCCTAAATGTTTCTAACGAGATTCTTTACAACTTTCAATTTACTTATCTTAAATTTTATATTTTTGTTAAATTCCATAGTTAACTTTTGATCGGAATCTTATAAGACTTCCCATCACTTTCTGAACGATTCTAAACTTAGTTTTACTTCAATTCTAGTAAAAACTATATGTTAGAACTCAACGCTCATAATCATATAATATTTCATAATATTGTTTACTTTTAAAAGTTACAAAACACGATAACTGAACGTGTATATTATATGTTCAAACCTAGTCTTCTAAAGTGTTGTTAATTTAGAAAACTATTTGGACTGATGTAACAACCCGAAATTTCTAGCTTACATTTTTCATTTTTATCAAAGTTAGCTTCGTTTTGCTATTTTATAATGAAGTGTTGGGTCTAAAAGAGTGCTTAAAGCTTAGTATAATTGAGATACGTGTCGGAGGATGGGTTAGATTCGGTGTAGCATCGAAAAAACGGGCCAAACACACCAAACCAGGTGTGTGCGGCCGCACACTAGAGTGTGCGGCCAGCCAGCCGCACACCCCTCCAGCCACACTCACCCTCCTATATATACTATCCTTGGTCATTTTGATCATTTATTACACTTCTGCAAAGCAAGGACCCGAAAATCCTCTCAAGTATCATCTGGAATGGTGACATCTTTCACCAAGAACACCAAGAACACCATGTATTCTGGCAGCACACGCCTTCTGGCCGCACACATGGCCGCACACCTGGCCGCACTCCTGGCCGCACACACACATATAGTGTGTATTTTGGCCATACACTCTCTTGTATAGCCTTATAACCCTTCGTACAATCATATATGGTTGTAACACTTCAATATAAGTGTTCACTTGTCCCTAAAGTGGTCCCAATTTAACAATTAGTTGGTCATAGCACTAACTATATTCATATATGTATCAATATATGCTAAATAGGATTCGCATGTGTACTCAAGTCACCACTTGGCACTTACCAACTATCCAAGATTTTCATTAGAACCACTCACTACAGGTGAGTTCATACCCCTAAATTAACCTTTGAAATGTTTTTAAATGCTCTTATGGGGGGGGGGGGGGGGGAGGGGAATACAAGTTGAACAATTATAGTTATTATATCAATCACATGTGATTAATGACTACCAAGCAAATGATTTTCTTACTTTCCAAACTATTTATCGAACTGTTTTACCTCAAATTGTCTTAGAAACTCCTTTAATTGTCAAATACTTTTACTTAAACTCTTTTAAACTTATATTATGTGTATCTGTATGGATATAGTTATATAAGTATGATTGAAAGGACTTAGGACTGCTAGTCTACCCTTCTTCCTGTTCTTGTTTGATTGTGGTCTTAGGGTATCAAGGTTAGTTGTCCAAAGGTCGTTTGAATCCTACTTATATATTATTGTTGGGCTGAAGATTATTTTGAAGATTGCGTCTTTTGGGCTCGATAGTATAGTTATCTTGTATTCCGGTTTGGGCCTGTCCAACCGAGAGCCTTTTATGTATTGTATATAAGTTCATGCTTGCATGCATATTAGGTTAACGATTTTTAGATTAAAACGATTGATACGATAATTCTAGAGCTTAACGATAGTATTTCCAGGTTTCTTTAATCGTTCTTGTAACCTACCAATCCTCTACAGTTGATGTTCTTAATCGAGCTCTTCTGAGGATTTTGTTTAATCATTCGACTCGTTTGATTCTATCTTGTCTTGTTCTTATTATTGTGTTCTTACTGTTTTATATTTACATACTTGTTCAAGATCTAATCGATCTTCATAGATTAAAGGTTATTTTAATATCATCAATTGGTATCAGAGCAGGAGACTGTGTAATCGATACACATCTTTTCTGTGAGAAGATTACAGTTAGGGTTTTTCTGCAATTAATAATATTTATTGAGCCGTCATCTCATTATTGACGTATCTTGATATTTATTGTTTTGCCCTAATCTGAGTTATTACAAGTCTGATCTTTGAACAGGTTTTTACAATCATAATGGACGAGATGCAATCAAACCCTATTAATATTTCCAACAGCATCGGTTCGACGACAAAGATTCCAATCTTATACACCCATGACTATGAAGTATGGGCGCATCACTTCGAAGACTACGTGATTGGATCTGAGGATAATGGTTACCTCATATGGGAAGCTATCATTAATGGACCATTTTCTCATTCTGCAACGTCCAGGATTATTAAGACACAAAAGGAGTACAACGATCTGTTGAAGGATGTGAAGGATATTGCACAAGATGAAAAGGACAAATTCCAGTGCAATATTAAGGCGTTAAGGTTGATCAGATTCGCCCTTCAGTCCGACACATTCAGATTAGTTAGCTCATGCACGACGGCAAAGGAAGTTTGGGATAGACTTCGCAAACTGTATTCTACAGACGAGGATCTTGAACATTCTATCCAAACCTTGCTCTTATCTGAGTTTGGAGAATTCAGGCAAGGAGCCGAAGAAACAGTGACCCAGACGTTTGATCGCTTCAATCATCTTCTCAACAAGATGATCAAACACGATATTGAAAGGAAGCTTATTGAACAGAAGGTCACTTTATTGAATGGACTGAGGTCTGAATGGAGAGCAGTGGTTTCCACAGTTAAAGCCCATGAGCAGTTTAAATCATACTCTCTGGCGAAACTGGTGGGTATTCTCAAGTCCCAAGAGAAGATTGTGCTACAAGAGAAGAACGTCGTTTCGAGTCTTGGTTCGTTGGCCCTCCTATCTAAAAGTAAAGCTGTGATGGAGGATGAAGACCTCAACTTGGAGGAATATGACCTCACGTCTGAGGATTATGCCATGATGATGTCCAATCCCAAGAGGTTCATAAAGAAGAGATTCCCCAGCAACAAAAACCGAAACTGGCAGGGGAGTTACAGCTTTGAAAAGGTGAACAATGAACCGAAGGCCGAGGAGCCCAAGAAGGAACCGAAGGTGGATGGCGATTCCGGAGTAAGCTGTTTCTACTGTGGAGGGAAAAACCACTATGCTAAGGACTGTGTTCTTAAGAAGATGGCTAAAAAGGATGATGGAAATGATGAGGAAGCTGTGTTGCAGAAGAGACTGGATGAGTTGAGAAAGAAGAAGTCTACCGCTAACCCTTCTATTAATGCTCTTATTGTGCAGGGTTCGGTTAATGATGACGAGTTCGGGAGCACGGAAGTTTGGTCCACTGACTCAGAAGACGATGAAGTGAGGAAGCCTACCCATGGAAAGGCTTATGTGGCTAAGGAGGAAAGCAGTGGAGGAAGATGCTTCATGGTGTCTGACGTATCGCAAATGAGAGGATACAACACCGATGGTGGAAGCGATGGACCGAAGGTGCAGGAGGACATTTGCTTTACGGCCAAACCACTCAGCCAGCAGTTGAATGAGCTCGATGAACTGATAAAGAAGGTACAATCTGTTTTTATTTCATCTAAAGTACCACCATCCTCATATGAGAAAGAATTAAAAAACATTAATACAAGAATTTCTCATCTAGATAGTAGCTTAACTCAAACTCGAGTCACCAATTCTAACCTAACTGATCAATTAAGCAGGGTGGCGTCGAAGAGTGAGGAGCGGAGAATGTGGATCGAGTTAAAGGAGTCGGAATTAGTTAAAGTTAAAGACGAAAACATTTATTTGCAAAGAGACAATTTAAAATTGTTAAAACAGCGGAATGTTTTTTGTTTAATTGCTAAACGTTTATATTCTAATATTACTCAGCTTCACTTAGATTGTGAAATAGGCCAAAAGATCCATCGCATTATTTTGCCCTTCCTTGAGTTTAAGGAGGATGAAATTGATGCCGAAGCCTATAATTGTGAGAGTGTGATATCGTCTGATGATGTTAATCCGACCTACATGTATGGACTGGACAAAATTGAGTCCTTCATTAAATCCAAGGACCACAAGGACATGCTTAAAAATCTTTTGGATGAAAATGATAGACTTAAACTGAGAACCGAAACCATACAAAAATTTGACTCTTTAAACGCTAACGTAAGCTCAGAAAACAAAATTGATGTTGAAAATGCATCTGAGCTTGACGAGGACGAAAACATGAGTGAAATTTCTGTAGAGGACGTGGTTGACTGCTCAGAATTTGTTAAAAGAGAACATGAAAACCACAAGAATCTTATTTCTAAAAATTCAGTGGAGTTCGCTCGTTTGTCCCAACAAAAGTCCTCGAAATTAGCAGAGAAAGCAGTTGTGTATCAAAATGTCAGGACCACTCCGAATCAAGTATACAAGGTGACTGGAGTAACCGAACATCAAATAGTTGAGCTCACAGCTATTGTAAACGAAGACAATGCTGATGGCTGCGATGAGTACTTCTGGGAAGCTCCAATAGATAATGGAAACGAAACCGTTGGCTTATCTGAAAGAACCTCCTGGATGAGTAAAGGAAGATACATACCTGAACCCTTGAACAAGCCGGATAATTTCAATGAGCCAAGCACCAGTGGTACGAAAGATATTCCTCAGGAGGATGATCGTTCGGCAAAAGAAGACATTCCCTCTACTCCCTCAGCTCAAAGTGGAACTCCTTCAGACATTCCCTCTGTTCCCTCGGCTCAAAGAAAAACTCCTTCAGTTCAAAAGGAACCAGCCAAGGAGAAACCAAAAACGAAAGCTAATGTTCATCATCAACCTAAGCAGATGAGGAATAGAAAGAGAGAAAGGAACCAAAGATACAGGAAGAACCTTTCTGAAAGAAAACAATTATGGCGATCCCAGAATGCATACTTCTCACACCAAGACAAGAATATGAAGTATGAAAACAATCCTGTAGGAAAGCCTGAATCTCACAACAACCGAAAGCCAAGGTTCGGTTCACAAGAAAATACCAACCGAAGGCAAAGGTTCGGTTCTGAAAAAGACTTCAACCGAAAGCCAAGGTTCGGTTCACAAGACGATTCCAACCGAATGCAAAGGTTCGGTTCTGAAGTCAAAAGAGAACAAGACTCTAAGATCAGTCCCTCCAATGATCAAAAGCAAAAGGGTCACCTAGAGTCTCCAGTCAAGAAGCTATCTCCACCTAAACCCACTTCTTCTAGTTCTTCTAATTCTTCTACTTCCACCAATTCATCTCCATCTTGCTCTAAAGCAAATTCTGTCCGTTCTCATCCGTCAGCTGAACAAAAGGGAAAGCAGAAGGTCAATGAATCCAAACCAGAGTCCAAACCTAACGCACCCAATCCTAACAAAATAAAAGTTTTTACTATTAAAAGGAAAGATGAAACAACTCTCATAAAACGAACATATCTAGTTGACATCTCTCTTACTGTTATTGTTCCCATGAAAAGCTCACGTGGACCCAAGAAACTTTGGGTTCCTAAATCTGCCTAATTTTTGCAGGTTATAAGTGACGAGCAGTTTGACGAAGAATGGTACATCGATAGTGGCTGCTCGCGTCACATGACAGGGAGGAAAGAGGAGCTCAGGGAATACAGATCTCTTGCAAATGGTGGCAACGTCAAATTTGAAAATAACTCTTTCGGCACCATAAAGGGATACGGAATGATAACAAATGGGGACTTTTCTATAAGGAAGGTGGCTTATGTGGAAGGACTCCAACACAACCTCATCAGTGTATCTCAGCTTGTTGGAGGTACAGGTCTCAAAGTCTCATTCGATGATGAAGGTTCTGAAATCATAGAGAAAAAGACAAAGAAAGTGATTCTCAAGTCAGAGCGAAAGGGCGAAATGTTTCCTCTAAACATGAAACCCATCAAAGGAAACCCAGCTATATGCTTGTTATCAAAAGCTCAATCCGACGAAAGCTGGTTGCGGCACCGAAGACTTTCTCATCTCAACTTTAAAGATATCAACCGACGTGTCACTGGAGGTCATGTTAGGGGTCTTCCATTGCTCAAGTTCGACAGAGAGCATTTGTGTGCTGCATGCGAAATGGGGAAGCAGAGTCGTCAAAGTCACCCATCTGTAATCAACACAAAAGTTGTTGAATCACTCGAATTACTTCATATCGATTTGTGTGGTCCTTCATCTATCGAAAGCATCAGTGGTAGCAAGTATATTCTTGTTATTGTTGATGACTTTTCACGATTTACATGGGTGTTCTTTCTAAAGCTCAAATCTGAAGCGACTCAAAAGCTGAAAGTGTTTATCAAGCAAATTGAAGTACAGCTCAAGAAGGTCGTTCGCAACATAAGGAGCGACAATGGTCTTGAATTCAAGAACAGGGAGTTTGAAGAGTTTCTTGCAGAAAAGGGAATTAGTCACAATTTCTCAGCTCCCTACACACCTCAACAGAACGGAATAGTCGAAAGACGAAACCGATCTTTGTGTGAAGCTGCCCGAACTATGCTAGGTTTCGCCTCCTTACCTCTTTATTTTTGGGCTGACGCTATTTCTGCTGCTTGTTTTACACAGAACAGGTCCTATCTCAACAAGCGCTTCACGCTCACACCTTATGAGATTCTAAACAACAGAAAGCCCAATGTGAAATTTTTCCATGTGTTCGGCTTAAGGTGTTTCATCTTTAACACTAAAGAACACCGCAACAAGTTTGATGTCAAAGCCGACGAGGGAATTTTTCTGGGTTACTCGCTCACATCCAAGGCATACAGGGTCCTAAACAAGCATTCAAGAAGGATTGAAGAGACATACTACGTGACCTTTGACGATAGCTATGTCAAGAAGCTACAGGCCAAAGAATACACCACTGGGGAAATCTTTCCTCAAACTGGCCAAGTCACAGTCTCGATCGCTAACTTATATGATAAATTTCTGGAACTCTTTGACGAACCGGAGAAAGCTTCTCTCTCAGAAGCAGGTGCAGCAGACAACAAAGTTGATCATATGAAGCGAATTGTCGAAGATGCTGCAAGAAGAATGCATGAAGGAGGATCGCCCACTGATGACTCTCCATCCAACCATGCTTCAGTCGAGGGGGAGCCAAGTTCTCATGTCGAGGGGGAGCCAAGCTCACAAGTCCAGGGGGAGCCAAGTTCTACAACTCCAACCGAAGGTGTTTCTCCAACCGAAGGTACCTCTCCAACCGAAGGTGCTTCAACACCTGAAAATCCAGCACCGCAAGAAACCCCTGAACCTCATGTTTCTCAAAGCTCATCAATTGAGGGGGAGCATGATGATATGACGCTTGATTACGATAGCCAATCTGAGCCGGAAGAAATGATTAACGCTGAACTAGATCCAACCTTTGATCCGAATTACCCTCCTCTTACCAAATGGACCAGAGATCATCCTATCTCTCAAGTAGTTGGTGACGTATCTGAAAAGGTTCTGACCCGATCACAACTGAAGGCAAAGCAGACATCCTTATTTTCTAAGGTTGAGTTCTATATGTTTAACTCATTTGTATCTAAAGTTGAACCGAAGACAGTTAACACTGCCCTCGATCACTCTGATTGGGTTCAAGCAATGCAAGACGAACTGAACGAATTTGAAAGGAACAAAGTCTGGAGCCTCATTCCAACTCCTCCAGATGCTTCAGTTGTTGGTCTCAAATGGGTTTTTAGGAACAAAATGGACAAGGAAGGTAATGTAATAAGGAACAAGGCTCGTCTGGTGGTTAAGGGATACTGTCAGGAGGAAGGTATAGACTATGAAGAGACTTTCGCTCCAGTAGCTAGGCTAGATTCTGTTAGAATATTTCTGACTTATGCTGCTCACAAAAACTTTGAAGTTTTCCAAATGGACGTCAAGTGTGCATTTCTCAATGGAGAACTCGAAGAAACTGTGTATGTGGAGCAACCTCCTGGGTTCGTGAACGAAAAGTATCCAAACCATTGCTATATTCTGGATAAAGCTGTATACGGTCTCAAACAAGCTCCGAGGGCCTGGTATGAAACGCTTACAAAATTTTTAAAGATGTCTAAATTTAAACAAGGTTCGGTTGACCCAACCTTCTTTCGCAAAAAGGAAGGTAACCACCTTATGATAGTTCAAATTTATGTCGATGACATCATCTTTGGCTCCACGAATCCCAGCTTAACAGCTGAATTCAGAAAGCTGATGGAGACTAAGTTTGAAATGAGCTCAATGGGTCCTATTAACTTTTTCCTTGGTTTAAACATAAGACAGGGACCCGAAGGCATCTTTATTAATCAGGAAGCTTACACAAAGACTCTCCTAGCGAAGTTTGGCATGATGGGAGACTCAAAAGTCAAAGTACCAATGGCATTCGGCACCAAGCTTACCCCATCTCTAGACAAACCGGCTGTCGATATCACGCTCTATCACCAAATGATAGGCTCACTGATGTATCTAACTGCTAGCAGGCCTGATATCATGTTTTCTGTGTGTTACTGTGCTCGATTTCAGGCAAACCCACGCGAACCTCACATGCTTGCAGTGAAGAACATCTTACGCTATCTCAAGCGAACCACCTCCTTAGGTCTATGGTATCCATCCAATTCAGGCTTCTTCGTTCAAGCCTATTCTGATGCTGACCTTGGAGGATGTGGACTCGACCGTAAAAGCACAACTGGTGGCTGTCAATTCCTTGACGGGAAGTTGGTCAGCTGGCAATCCAAGAAACAAACGTGTGTGTCGTTGTCTACTGCCGAAGCGGAATACATTGCCACTGCATCCTGCACATCACAAGTGATTTGGCTCCAGAGTCAACTTCGAGACTATGGACTCAATATGAAGAAGATCCCACTATATTGTGACTCTGAAAGTGCAATTAGGATCTGTCATAACCCAGTGCAGCACTCTAAAACCAAACACATAGCACTGACGTATCACTTCATCAAAGATCACGTGGAAGATGGAAACGTCGAAGTTCACTTCGTAAGAACCACTGATCAACTGGCTGACGTCTTTACCAAAGCTCTTCCTGAAGCATCATTCAATAAAATATTGCAAGGGCTAGGTATGATGGAATCAGAGTCAGTACCTCATACTACCTCTCAACCTCAAACGTAAGAAGCGAAACCAACCGAACGTTCGGGTTCGGTTCAACCATCTGACTCGCTCATTACTTCAAAGGTAGTTTTTCTATGCTGTATATTTCTTGTACGATTTTGTTTTTCTCTGTGTTAAAAGTATTTTTCTCTTGCATGTTTAAATTCCCTGGTTTCTAAAAAATTTTCAAAACCGAAACCTACCGAAGGTTCGGGTTCGGTTTTTCTAAATTTTGTTGAACCGAAACCAACCGAAGGTTCGGGTTCGGTTTTTCAAAATTTTCCTAAACCGAAACTAACCGAAGGTTCGGGTTCGGTTTTTCAAAATTTTCTACAACCGAAACCAACCGAACGTTCGGGTTCGGTTTTTCATATTCTTTCCAAAGTTTTTTTTAAGTCTTATTTTTTTTCTTTCTTACTTATTTTTTTATTTTTTTATTTTCATTTTTTTATAAATCTCAAACACTCCAAAAATATTTTTTTCTTTTTCCTGTGTGTTCTTTCGTTTATGGGGATATCATTGCTGTATTTCTTAAGTGTCCCTAGAAGCATGTTGTTGTATGTGTCCCAAGCCTCATAAGATTTTGAATAATAGCCTTCATGACCTGGTATATACAAACCTTGTCTTCCCAATAAGGCTAACACATTTATTCTCATCGTGAGCTACCTCTCTCTTTTCTCACATGAGTTAAGAGTTTCCTGCTTGGTCCTTATTTTCGCAGCAGAGGTACTTTGTTCTCTTACACCATCTCCATCTTACTTCTCCACTACATTCGTTTCATCAACGTAACCCTTGAGACTCTCAGAAATTACCACTGAGGTTTATGGTTACACAACATCTGTGTTTATGATCTTAGTTTCGTGTCACTACGAGCTGAGTGAAACCCAAAATTCAACACCTAATGAATTGACGGTGAACAATTAATTTGCTCAAGTTTTCACCAAAGAATTGACGAATGTACCTTCATGACATCTCAAATTTTATTTTGCGTGATTCCTATGAAATTGTTAAACACCATAACATTTCTTCCCAAGGGATCTAATTTTAAATTTTTATCTGAGATTTTATATTCATCCAAGCCAATTTAAAATTTACTCCTACCTACTTGTTCAACAGACTACACTGGTCTCACAAGTACTTTGTTCACTTTCTTCCTTATTTCAAGAACAGAATTGATGAATCAAAGCGAAAGCCACCCTATTTAGCCTAATTAAAAGAAGCCTTTCAACATTTATTAATAAGTGTTTGATTGTAATTCAACGGGAATCCACACTAACACTTTAAGGTCTTTCTTGACCTTGAAGGAAGAGATTCGTGCCCGGGATCATCAGTTTCGTGTCATTATTGACATCACAGAATATCCTTAAAAAAGTTGCTTTATTTCTTTTTCTTTTACACTCTTTTCACGAAAATCTTTGATTTTCCCAAATTCCATTGCTAATTATTTACAGGCTGTATTATTACCCGGTGGTTAATTATGAAGTTGTGGTCAAAAGCAATCCACGTGGGTTATTAATTCAAAAAGATGCCGTTTAAAAAGATAAGACGAAAGGTTCTCAAAGAGCTTCACGAGAAGGTTGATCTACTTCTCGCCTCCTCTTCCAACCAGCAGTCCTCTCTCTCTAAAGCTGCCCTTCAGAAAATTGTTGATGCCTCCTCCCGGGCTCAACATGATTCGCTGGCCTCCGCGACTGCTGCTATCGACGCCTCAACCCGAGCCTGTGAGGCTGCGACCGAAAAAGTCGATAAACTATTCTCCGACGCCACTGTCCTGTTGAAGTCTTTGCAGGAAAGTGCCGACGCTACTAAGATAACTTTGGAACCAATTGTTCAGCAGTTGGCCAAATTTGTCTCTACGGAGTTGACTTCGTTCGCTACCCTACGACAAAATATAAGCGACGACAACTCGGCACTTCGTGTCTCCATCGATGCCCGCCTCGCTACGCTACAAGAGGATCTTGCAGCTGAAAATTCTTTGATGGACGTTCTGGCGAGCAAAACAACCGCCCTCAAGGTCAAGAGCACGCAACTTTCCAACTCCGAACAACAATTGGAAGCTCTTCGATCCGAAAGGGAGGTGATCAAAACGTGTGTTTCGGATGTCCACGCAGCGTTATCTATCATCCTGGAAGCACATGATCCCATTCTAAACCATTCGGTGAGGCGTACCCTCGCTGAAAAACTCTCTCCGGCCATGGACCTTCTCAGCAAAATCGAAGGCCTACCGAGTTTCATGTCCATTCCGAAACAAGGGGGAGATGAGAAGAAAGGATCGAAACCACCTCCTTCCTCCAAAGCTACTCACACAACTGAATCACCTCAGACTGGTCAAGCTTCGGGTTCGGGTGTGAAGAACAAGGGCAAAAACATAGCTGAGGAAGAAGATGAAGATGAAGACAGGGAGACCATTGCTGACATGTTGAAACGAAAGAACAGTCGCAATGCTGACGATGATGCCAGTCGTGTGGCGCGAGAGGCTGAAGAAGCCGAACGCAAGCAAAAGGAAGCCCACGATCTCCTTGAGAGCCGAAAGACTCTTTTCCCTGCCTGGACCAGGGAACGTTTAATTAAAGAGGCCATAGAAACTCCCAGCATATTATGGCTCGAGCCGGTTATCTCGTTCGACTGCAACAACACTGTTGATTCGCAGTTTGATATGCCGCTGACTCGAAAGGCGTTCATCTTCCACGCCTTCTCTAACATCTTTGAAGTCCCACATCCGAACGATGAGCTTGACAGGGAGCTCATTGACTTCTATATGGAGGCTGCTCGTCCTTAATACCTTACATGGAGCGCCCAGAAGATTGTGAACGTTCGAGTGCTGAAGCCTTATGCCGTAGGGAGATTCACAAACGTCAAGTTCAAACTTATTCGAGGATCTGCAAGAACTGCTCATCTTATCTCCCTGGCGGATCTACCGAATCTAAATCCTCATGATTGGATTGTCCTGTATAATATCCTTTTGACTGATGAAGCCGAATATGGTCCCATTATAGACCATGTCAAAAGGATGTTAGCCTGCTACATCATGGAGGTTGCCCTAATGGATCAGGAGGTCGCCACAGTCTTCAAGAAGAAACCGAAGATAGCTCCTGTGGGATCGGCCAGTGATCTCAACCAAATGAAAATGGGCAAGATCGACCCGAGACGCAACTCGGTTATGTTCACTAGAGCCGAAGGACAAAAATGTCTCTTCGCTTTAGCTGACAAACACCTTTACACCACAGCTTGTTTGGAGCACGTGTTATCGATTATCAAACGATGTAAAGAGAACTCGGCTGATGACATCAAGTACTTCAACGACATGATCAATTGGTACATCCGGTTTAGACAGACCATTCTCTCCATCACCAAATGTCTGTTTAGCACCGTGAAGAAGAAGGTACCTGCTTCAGCTGCTGGCCCAAGTAACAAGTGAAGGTCTCGCTCCAAATTGACGCAAAGGGGGAGATTGTTGGGCTGAAGATTATTTTGAAGATTGCGTCTTTTGGGCTCGATAGTATAGTTATCTTGTATTCCGGTTTGGGCCTGTCCAACCGAGAGCCTTTTATGTATTGTATATAAGTTCATGCTTGCATGCATATTAGGTTAACGATTTTTAGATTAAAACGATTGATGCGATAAATCTAGAGCTTAACGATAGTATTTCCAGGTTTCTTTAATCGTTCTTGTAACCTACCAATCCTCTACAGTTGATGTTCTTAATCGAGCTCTTCTGAGGATTTTGTTTAATCATTCGACTCGTTTGATTCTATCTTGTCTTGTTCTTATTATTGTGTTCTTACTGTTTTATATTTACATACTTGTTCAAGATCTAATCGATCTTCATAGATTAAAGGTTTTTTTAATATCATCAATTATGTATATGTATATAGATATAAAAGGTTATTTCTTTCATTCAATTCCATGCCCTTGGGTAGTAAGGGTATACAAACATGTTCATACATTACTAGTAAGCTACCATAGGGGTAGTTTAGGAAGATACTATTACTAGAACAATGAAACATACAATGAGTCAGTTCATACATGAGTCAATACATACTATGATGAGAATCAAACATGAAATAGAGTGATGAGAAACAGACAATAGACACTATGATGAGAAACAAACAAACAGGCTAGATAGAGAAAGAACACACAATATAGCTAGCACACAAATCACATTGCATATACATTAACCACATTTATGTGAGCCATTAAGCAGGGCATGGCACTACCTGCCATCACTGTTTTTGTATCAGAATCTCCTTCATTAGGGAGCGTATTGAGTTTGCATATAGATCTATGCTGGATTGACTATCCTACACCTTGTTGCTCGCTACAGTGGGACTTGCAAGTCTACGGGTGCCAAACGTCATTTTTACGACATCTTACATTGTCGTTTTTCAGCTAAGTCGGTAGCAAGATACAGGCCGATCACATGTTACCTTAAAATTTACATTTGGTTTAAGGTAGTTAGTACAGCAGTAGTTACTAATTACTACATTATAGTATTATAACATTTTCCATTTACTTTTACTTTGTGATATTCACACAATAAACAATAATGTAATAACTATATTTTTTGTTAATGATAGTCAGATTTGGGAAAATACACACTTTTACAAGAGACACACACACAAATACTAGATGCCTTGGTAGAAGGCTACATTTAGTAGAAAACATAGGGTTTTCTAGGAGAGTTCAATCAAATAATTTTTTTTTACAAACATACACAGTACATCTTACAAAACATCTTACAAATGCTTTCATACAAACACAGACACTAATATACTTATGAACTCACCAGCTCTAAAGCTGATAAACTCTTTCAAAATAACTTGTATTCTCAGGTCACCAGTAGATAGGTACCGGTGCCAGGTTTTTGAGAAGACGGAGCTCGTTCAAGACTCCTCTTTTATTTATGAAGTATATTTTTGATGTCTATATAACTTGACAGAACACATTTGTATGAGATTATATTATTAATGCAATGGATGATGTTGTTGCTCGTTTACTACTTGCATTGTTGTGATACTGTACATGACGTCCTCCACCCAGAACGTTTCCGTCGTTCATCGGTTTTGGGGGTGTGACAATTAAGGACCGAAAGCGAGCCTTCGGGCCGTGAACAACCTTCGGTCTATGATAAGGCTTCGGGCCGATAATAGCCTTAGGGCCGTGAACCTCGGTTTGCAGCCGTGAACTCACTCATATATATATATATATATATATATATATATATATATATATATATATATAGATATAGAAGTGTGAATGATTTTTAACATCACTTCTGCACTTCTGAACATGAACACCTTCCTTCTCTCTCAAAGATCTTCAAACGAAAACATTCCTTTGCTCTCAAATATCATTCTCCTTCTCTCATTATTCAAGAGAACTTGCTTAGGACCTTCAATTAATCATCATTCATCGAGAAGATTGGGTCGTAAACTCAAGAACACCAAGTTTTCTGGGGTTATGAACCGTGTACGGCTGTGAACCCTTCGAAGCTTGGTCGTGAACTCCTTACAGCGTCTTGATTTTGGATCTAACACTTCTTTTGTGAGTATTTCTTGCATCCTAGGTTATTTTCCTAATACCCTAGAGGTTATATTCACTAATTGTGTACATATACGCTATGTGAATTGCTATTTAGGACTTGTTTTGTCCCGAGAACTAGCTTCTGAAATCAATCATCCTTTATCGAACTTTCATTTGAATTACACCCACAAGGTGAGTTCATACCCCTACAATTTATATCTTTTTATGCTTTTTAAATGCTTTTACGGGGAGAATAGAAGTAGAACGCAATATAATTACGTTAACCACTTACATGTGAAGTCATCAAACAAAAGGATTTCTTATACTGGAACACTTGTTAAAACATTTTAAAAACTATTCTTAGATTTATATTTTTATCAAATTCATATTCGTGTATGTATGTATGTATAAGTAGGCTTTAACGGACTTAGGACTATTGCTAAATACCATAACTCATGTTCCTTGTTTGGTTGTGCGCTTAGGGTAGGATCACTAGTCCAACTGTCGACTAAATCATAGTTATACTTATTGAATACATACATGAATATTAAACCCTCTTTTTAAGGAACATACTTACGCAGTTGCTGATGTGAGCAATTGAGTCTTTTCTACAAATCAGTATCAGTTCAAACAAATATACTAGTAAATTATAATAGGTATAGTTTAGGGTGTCACTACATAGTGTTTCTAGAAAAAAGAAACATGCATGAGTCAGTACATTCATACTATTACTATACATTACAAAACATACTATAACAAGAACAAGAGGAAACATACATACTATAACAAGAACAAGATAACTAAAATGTGAGATACTATTTCATGGCGTAGCAATATCCTTGCTATGTCACGTTTTGTAACCAGAGTCTCCTGCAAGGAGATCGTGAGTTTGTTTATAGATCTATACGGGATTGACCATCCTACACCTTGTTGTTAGCTATAGTGGGACCTTCAGGTCTACAGGTGACAAATGTCATACCATTTTTGACGCTTGAAGAACGTCGTGTTTTATACTAGTCTATCAAGTATGGTTATAACCTTATCACGTTTTAACCAAATTTAACCAGTTTGGTTTATAAGGTAGTTAATGCATTCAGTAGTGTATTTTATACAATACTACTATAAATCTTCATTTTTCCATTACATTAATACAATGATATTCTCACACGAGAAATGCATACTATTTTTAGAATAAATATAGTTCTACAATTATGGAAAACATTACATTTATACTATTTCAAGTACGAACACACAAAATAGTTGAGTCTTTGTAAGAGACTACTGTTCATTTTAGTAGAAAATATAGGATTTTCTAGGAAGTATACAAACATTTTCATCAAAAAATTACAAACATTTTCATGAAACAAATGCAAATCTTTGACACTATAGTACTTATGAACCCAACAACTTAAATGTGAATACTCTATTTCAAAATAACTTGTATTCTCAGGTCACCGGTAGACATGTATACTGGACCAGGTTTTGAGAACACGAAACATGTTCAAGACTCGTCTCCTATTTTGATATATTATTTTTGGTGTCTTACAACTATACACAGAACACACTTGTATAAACTATATTATTAATGAAATGGATGTTGATGCTTGTTTTACTATTTTGCATTTTTATGATACTATACATGACGTCCTCCACCCCCGAACGTTTCCGCCATCTCGGTTTGGGGCTGTGACAAATTGGTATTAGAGCATTGTTTAGAGTGAACTGAGTATATCAACCCATAAAGATATACAACTATAAACACATCAGGGATTAAAAAACTTTGACTGAGAGTTTATACTTCTAAAAGAATAAAATATTTTACTAAAGTATACATACATGCATTCATACTAATATTAGTGTCATACTAGAACAAAACAAAAGTATTGTGGTTGTTGAAAAGCACAAGTAGGCTTGTCGACATATAATCAGGTCTGGGATGGATATAGCCTAATGAACTATATCTAGCCAAGAAGTTATTAGCAGGTGCCTAGGAATGGTTGTGGTGTCGCAACAAGTCTAAAAACTAACCAACTATACTACAAAGAAACACTAGAACATAACATCAACTTAAACTCCTATAGGAGTATTTTTTGGTACTATAATTACTTATGTGAAAACTAAAGAGGTCTTTACTTATAGGTCTATAGTTGCTGAGTGGATATGCTTAGGTTATATGTGACCAAGATGTTATAGACTTAGAATCTGTGATCTTCACTGTACTTCTTGTTCCTTGTTTGGTTGTGGACTTAGAGTTGGGTCACTTATTCGAAGGTATATTATATCTTAAGTTGTGTATAGCTGGTATGCACCACGTAAGTATAGAAGTAAGTGGTAAGGATCATCTTATAATTATCTTTAATAGTACACCCATTATATGTTCCTTAGACCCTATTCCCGCATAGATAACATGGATGGATTTCATTTACCTGGCGACCCGTACTTTCTCGATCACGGGAACGGTGGATGGCTTGAAGCTAAACCCGAACAAGAGAACCCAATGGTCCCAGTAGAATAAGACCACGAGGAGTGTTCTGAGGAAGAGAACGAAGAGGATTAGTAGGAAGACTCTGACTCAGAACCCGAGGTCTATAATCCACCTCAAGTTGCTCAAAATCCTAACCCTCGACAGGATTTTCGAGGCCCAACGAATCTGTGGGCAGTAAACTTGGGAAGGTGGAGCCACGAACATGGACAACCACCTCCTTACAATGGAGACTGAAGTTTCTACAAATTGAATGAGGGAGGCTCAGCAGACAGAGTCCTTCCTATCTAAGTTCGTCGTGTTGCTCGCAATGTTGAACAAGGAAGAGCAAACATCGACCATGTCATGGAAATTCGTGCTAACTCAGGAGTCAACACAGTTCGTCTCCGTCATCTGACCGATGACCAGGAGTTAGCCAGGACTCACACTTACGCACTGCATGTAGAACTGAATGCCTATAAATCCGAAGTTAGGGATCTGAGATAGAACCATGTGGCATTGCAAAGGCGTGTGTGGGAAACAGAACAACAGCTGGCTGAATCTAGGGCAAAATCTGGTACCAATCAGAACAACACTCATCACGAGTAAATCCTACTCTACTCACTCTTTTGGATATAGATTAAGTATACTTTAAGACTCTAGTATTATTTTTGTGTATGTATCTAGGCCTTGAACTTTCAGTAGTTAAGTCGTTATGCTATCAAGTTTTTCCCTGTATTGGTATTTGTAGACCTATTTCATAGTCAAATTTTCATGAACTCTTTACATATATAATACCAATGATATTGACAAGCATCCAATACTCTTGGAAAATCCTTATCTAATTTCTTTAATCATTCAAACGGTAGAACTCAATTGGAAACACTTCATTTCTTACATTTGATCTATGGTGGGTTAGATCAAGGATCACTCTCATTATTCTCCTTATTAAATGCTGACTATTATCTTCATCTTTGTAAACTTACTGTTGAAAGATGTCTCCTCAACCACCACCTCCTCCAAAATATGATCCAGCAAATTTTCCAAGCTACAGTGACTACGACTATAACGGAAGCCTTGACACAAATAAACACTAGCGGTACTAGCAGAGGTGGAATGGGTGTTAACTCGACACAAGGTGAAAGTCATAGACACCCTAGGGAGTGTTCATACAAGGACTTCATCATCTGCAAACCCAAATCCTTTAATAGTAACAGATGAATTATTGCCCTATCGCAATGGCTAGTGAAAACGAAGTCTATCTTCGAGATTTGCTCCTGCCCAGAAGGAAGCAAAGTGAAATTTGCTGCCTACACCTTCTCGGACAGAGCCCTCACATGGTGGAAAGGCCATGTCAAATCACTTACTCTCATAATGGCTAATGTGATGGGCAGGGAAAAACTGAAGGACCTCATGACAGAGGAATACTGCCGAGGGGCGAAGTTCAGAAAATTGAACAGGAACTCTGGAGCCTATCCATGAAGGGCTTCGACATAGTATCCTACACTACCAGGTTCAGTGATCTCGTGGCTCTATGTCCAGGGTGTTGGGTTTTGAGTATTCTAACACTCCTAAGGTGTACATGTAACCCTAGAAACCTTGGATCTATGTTTTACTATGATACATGCAAAATTGATTTTCCAAGGTTCTTAACCTATTTAGCATACCATGGAGAACTTTAAAACATAAATGCTAGAAGAAGAACATACCTTTTTGATTTGGATTCCTTGAGAACCTTCTGAGCCTAGCACCTCAAGTGTGATGCCTCAAATGTCTCACACAACGCTACAACTCTTGGACTAGGCTTGAGAGAAGTTCACTTACACCTCAAAATCGGCTAGCCCTCTATCTTGTACAAGTAGTAGTGCCGATTTTGCCTTCATTGGGTTCTTTATATAGTTGTAGCACAATTAGGGTTACACCATGTAAACCCTAATTGTCATGGATTTTCATATTCCATGATGCATGGGTTTGTAACCTCCATAGATTATCCATGGAGCACCTTATGGGTTTTAGCCCAATCCATACAAACCATGGATCATTAGCCCACCATATAAGAATAGATTATTTACACAATCAACCCCATATATTTAATTAGTCTCTTTTTGATCACTTAATTAATTACAATTTAATTCTTTGATCAATACTAATTAAATAATATTATTAATATATTACAACTTATAATATATTAATAATCCTTAAGTGACGTTTCTCTCATTTAGTCTATCCAAGTGTTGCAATTCCATGCAACCCAAATGGACATACCAACCAGGTCAAGTACATCCCAGAAATAGTTATGAACTTAAACACCTAATCCAACAGTCTCCTACTTGGATAAGTCTAATAACTATATCAGCAATCATAGCTCTTTCAAGGTCTCGCAGAACTGAGATGATGATGATACGCCATTTAAGATAAGTGATCATACAATCCTCTATTCTAGATATCAGCCGCACAAATACATGGAACAATGTCTTACTTATTGTCCAGCAGTTTGTTTCCCGATTTTCGATTTGTTTGACATAGAACTTAATTGAATAGATCAACTTAGTTCTGACCGGGCCCCGTACATGGGTCAACACAAAATCATCGAGGGGACCAGATATCGCTTCTAATCCAAGAAGGAACAGATAAAATTCGACTCATATGCTTGTTCTACTAATTGTTGAATCATACACAAAGGCATGTTTTATAAGATCGAGTTACCAATGCGTTTTCGTACGATCAATGTATAACCAACTCATAGGCAACAAGTCATATCTCGTGGTTTGAAATCTTATATGATATTACTGTCTCACGATAACTCGAGATAAATTCGATGAAGTGATACCAGTGAGCGTGGGTTGAATCCAATACTCAGAACTTATGAGCACTCATGAATGTTGCAGCAATCCTTGCTATGTCCCATACCTTGGACATCTACAATCCAGCTTCATGACAGTCTTGATTCATATCTACTTCCAACATATGAACGATTGTGGATGGTTTGAATAACTTAGTCATTCAGGAAGAGCGACATAGTTATTCTGGAAGTCAAAACATGCAAAGTGAAACACAAGAATAATCGAATCCAATATGGTCTCAGAACTTATGAATATAAATAAAACATCTTTTATTTATCACCATATTGATTACCCATCATTCACTGCATACTGTTTCAAACTATCAACTTTATACTAGAATTAAAAACAATAGTTGTCTCATGCTCCAAGCATGTACACTATGTTTTTATTAACACTAGTCATGCATACACCAAGTATGCACACTATTTCCAAACATTAGTTATGCCATACACCATGTATGCACACAAATTTTGTCTATATTCTTTACTCTGTGAAATAGATCGATTGAACACAATTCTAGTCATACTCATTTCACAATCCCAAGTCCTTATCGCAAATGCAAGAATTCCAAATTCTTGCCAATTACCTAAATCTGTTTGATTCTAAACTTATATGTATTGGTCCTCTTGTAATGATTATGCACAAAGTCACAAAGACTTGTCAATAGACATTACACAATATTCCAATGAAGATCAATTCCATGGAAGCGAAGTCTCATATTCAAAGTTCATTGCTTTAAACATTCTTCTTGCATTAAGTTTCCTAATCTTACAATGATTTTAACGAATAACTTCCACCTATGGGAACATTGCCATATTCCCTTTTGACTATTACTCCTGAACAAGAGTTGCCACTTTTCAGAATATGTCAATATGGTCCTTCCAAAATTAACACTATACTTTCAACCGTCCCTGAGCAACCAATCTTTTGTAAACCTTAGATTGTCCTCGACAATTGCTTAATCAAATTAGTCATATCTAGTTCTAGTACTTTTTCCCTCTTAATGCTCTTGGCATTTGGAAAAAGTTTAGAACAGATGAATATTATAGCACATGCAATCGATCCTATATCTGAAGCATATGGGACATGATTCATAAAGTCATGATACTAGACCAATCTTTTGCTATAATATTTCTATTTCTATTTGCCAAGTTCTCATAATTCAGATTATGGAAAGGGATGTCGTAATCATAATCGAATTTTAGAAAGCAAATAATAGACCCATATATAGAATATCCTTATGTTGAGCCATTCCAACATAAAATTCATATATATATATATATTTATATATATATATATATATATATATATATATATATATATATATATATATATATATATATCCTTGACTAAAGATGATTAAAACCTCAATCTAAGCTTTTAGAATTGAAATGAAGTATAATTTCATCTCCCTTAACTATAGCAAAATAACTTTTTCCCAATTGAAACCTTTTGTTATTTATAATTAACATTGCTACCTTGCAACACTTACTATAATTATCATGCTCCCACTCGCATGATGATGATTAGCTTGAAGCATATGCTCCCACTAGCTTTCACATGTACTCAGAAATCTGTTGGACTACTAAAAATAATTACTTTATTGACCTTGTTACCAAAGTTCTCATTTCTGATATGAGATGCTTTGATAAAACTTTATCAAAATCATACACCTTTCCTTAGATAGCACACATGTGTGTCTAAACACTTTCAGAAATCATAGTCTCGATTGTTTAGACCTTTTCCATTTCTCACAAGTCCATGTTAGTATGTCGGTTAACCACACACGATCCACTAACAACTTTGAGAATGCAAATATCACAATTGCTATCTAGTTAAAATCTACTTACTGAAAGTGTTTCCTCACCATCACTTTCATGAATCGGAGAGAAACCTTATGACACTTAGATTTTATGGTGTATGTGTTCCTATCCATGTGAATTTGTCAAAACCATAATCACAAGACAAGGTTAGTGACAAATCCAAAACTCTTATGGATTGAACTTGTGTAGTCTTAACTTCTTGCCACCTAGCAGGACAAGGGTCTGTCATTGCTTCCAGGTTGTTATGCAACCAACTGATAACTCTCAGAACTCATATGCAAAGCCAACTTGAACTGGAATGGGCACATAAATAGGAATATGTCAAAATGATAGGTTATAAACCTGAAGTCGTGTGCTAGTGATAAACTATAGGTTTTTCTTCTTGATTAGATCTAAAAGCTTTTTCAAGATCTTTAAGACTCCCAAATTCCTCTTGACATATAAGACTTACTTGCCAAATATATGAGAGATAGTGTGGATTCTTTATCAAGACAAACACTTCACATAATTGGTCTTAGTTGGTCTTTCTTTTATCCAAAACATCACAACTTACCAATTTTAAATCTACAAGAGTAGGACACATTTTAGTCTTACATCTGACAAGTGTTATAAACCTTTCTTTAAGATATGTCAGTCAAATTACAATCTTGGAGTATGACTCTAAGACTTGTTTTGGAACGAAGTATGACACATCTTCTTTATTTAACCACTTCAACAATTCATGATTCCTCTTCTTAGCCATAAGAATGCACTAAGATGTCCTTAGAGGACCAATTGTGATACGGTTTCTTAATCATTAGGATGATCACAAAACATGATACTAAAGTACTGTCCCATCTTTTCAGATTTGAGAACTTTTATCTTTCTACCTAATTTGATTCTTCTCATTCATCCTGCAATACATCGAAACATTTCCAATGTTTCAGAATTATACTTAAACTGGTAAGTATAACCATATTTACTCAACTTTAGTAAATCATGATGAATAGTCTTGTCGATCTTTTGTGGTGGACCTTGACCAGTTCATAAGAATGTGTATTGGATCCCTTAGTCCTTCACTTGACTCACATATACATGCAAACAAGGAATTATTCTTAATTTTCGAAACATGAAAATTCTCATTCATTATACTATATAACTTGCATGATTCCAAGTTTCGGTCCAATTGAAACTTGGTTGATGACAATCTTCTTTATTTGGTAAATTTAGACACTACTACAAATGAAAGAATAAAATTCATATTTCCATTATTGCTAGAACCATACAAACATCAATTTTTCATAAAATGCCATTGCAAGGAGATATAACAAAATAAACCAAATTTTATTTACTTATAAATGCGGAAAAAAACATTTTCCTTACAATGCAACTTTAAATGAAAACTATGTTGTTACATATTTCCAAACAATCTATCATAACTCCTAAGTAGTAGCTCAAGAATCTGATCTTCGAACCATGCGATTGAAATCCATCTTCACGATCAGATTCAACATACTCTTTCTATAAGTGTCCTTCCCTTTGCTTGATTCTTCCAAACAACAAAATGTAACTGAGTCACATTTTGTATTAAGAATCATCAATAAGGAACTTAACAAAGTTAGATAGTGGACTTACCTAAAGTAGAATCAAACTTTCTGACTAGACCTTCTCTCAGATCTTTTAGGTAGTTAGGGCAGCTTTGCAACCAATGCCCCTTCCTTTTTGGCAATAAAAGCATATGGACCCTTTGGGAATGGTACACATGATTATCTTAGACTTAGCCTTTCTCTTTACCATCTGGTCAACCGAGTTGACTATGGCCGATCCCTTTCCATTGGGAAGAGAAAGCTTTCTGGATATCCAATGTCACCAATTTGTCAATGTCCATGGTAGTTTGGGAAGTTGATCTACTAATCAAATTTGCTTTACCAGAGCTCCAAATCATTTCTGATTCAACAACACCAAGCAAATAGATAAGATCATTAAGGGTCATGTCATAGTCTTTTACATAGTAGTCCCAAAGGACATTTACTGTGTGACATAGAAATTTATTGCACAACCAACTTTCTCAAGACTTTGACATCCAACTTGTTGGGTTTTGAGCACTCTAACACTCCTATGGTGTACATGCAACCCTATAAACCTTGGATCCATGTTTTCTCTATTATACATGCAAATCAGAATTTTCCAAGGCTTTAATCCTAACTAGCATATTATGAAGTTCTTATACTACAAAGTTCTAGTTAGATGACATACCTTTTGATGTAGCTTGATGTCTTCAAGCTTTAAGAGCTTAGCCCCAATAGTGTGGAAGCCTCAAGTGGAATCACAAATCACCAAAACACCTTGGAGGACTTTAGAGAATATAGATACTTGGTTTTCTCTAGTGAAATCGGCTAGCCCTTCGTAGTGTACCCACACTAGTGCCAATTTCACCAACCAAGGACATTTTTATATAGTATGGAAACTAGGGTTAAACCTATGATCTTTAATTTCATATGATCCATGGGTTAAACACTCCATGGACTATCCATGAAAGCTTAGCCCAACCTAAATGAACTTAGCCCATTCCATATATATAAGAGTCCATTTTTAATTAGTTCATTTTGATCACTTAATTAATTATAAATTAATTCTTGATCAATACTAATTAAATAATATGATTATATATTAATATATTAGAACTTATAATATATTAATATCAATCATAAATATACTATTCTCAAAAGACTATCCATATAAATTGTGTCGGTGAAGTGCAACCCAAATGGACCATGCCGGGTCGGGTCAAGTACATACCAAATATAATTATGGACTTAGACATTAATCCAACAGTCTCCCACTTGGATAAGTCTAAAACTATTATTGAGTATGACTTCAAAACCTAACTGGCAATCGTAGCCCTTAAAGCCGATGTCGAACTCTGATCTTTGTCAATGAACTTGTCCATTAGATAAGGGATCATATATTCCTCCATTCTAGATATCATATGGACTGAGACATGGATTATAATCATTCTCTATGTCCATTTGTTGTTTCCTGATTTCCGATTCATGACGACTGACTGATTGAACAAATCAAATCAGTCTTGTCTTGGCCAAGCACTCACATGTGTCATCATTAAATCATCGAGGGGCCCACATATATCGCTTTTATCCCGAATGTAAAAGGAAAGGATAAACTTCGACTCATATGGATTGTTCTGCTACTTGTTGAATCATACACAAAGGCACGTTTTATAACACCGACTTATCAAATGCGTTTTCGTGCAATCGATGTTCAACCAACTCATAGTAACAACTCATATCTCTAGGTTTGAAGAATATAAGATATTATCGTCTCATGATCACTCGTGATAAAATCCATGAAGTGATTCCAATGAGCGCGGGTTGAATCCAATACTCAAAACTTATGAGCACTCATGAGTGTTGTAGCATAACTTTTTCCACTAACTTAGACCTCTACAAGCCAACCCATGACAGTCTTGATTCATATCTACTTCCAACATACGACCGACTGTGGATGGTTTGAATAACTTATTCATTCTGGAAGAATAACCTAGCTTATTCTGGAAGTCAAAACATGCAAAGTGAAACACTAGAATAAATGAATGAAATACGGTATCAAACCCTATGAATATAAATAAACACTTTTATTTATCACCATATTGATTACTCATTATTCATTGTTTCGGTTTTATCAACTTTATACTTGAATTTAAAAACAATAGTTATACCATGCTCCAAGCATGTACACTATGTTTTCTAAACACTAGTCATGCCATACACAAAGTATGCATACTATGTTTGTCTATGATCTTTACTTTGTGAAATAGATCAATTGAGCATAACTCCAATGATCATCTTTTCATAGTCCCAAACCCTTACTGCAAATGCAAGAATTCCAAATTCATGCCATTTACCGAAATCTGTTAGATTCTAAACTTATATGTATTGATCCTCTTGTAATGATTATGCACAAATTCACTTGGCAACAATCATTACAGAGTATTCCAAAGGAGATCAAGTCCTTGGAAACATCCTTCTTGCATTAAGTTTCTTAATCTTACACAGATTTATTGAACAAATTTCTATCTTTGAACCATTTCCATATTCCATTTTGACTATCACTTCTGAACAGGAGTTGCCTCCTTACAGATTATGTTAATATGGTCCTTCAAGAATTAACACTATACTTCCAGCTGTCCTTGAGCAACCTATCTTTGGTAAACCTTAGATTGTCCTCAATAATTGCTTAATCATTTTAGTCATATCCAATTCTAGACCTTTTCCCTTCTTAATGCCCCAGGCAATTGGAAAAGTTTAGAAAGGATAAATATAGCACATGTAATTGATCCTATATCTAAAGCATATGGGACACGATCCATGCTGTCTCACATAAAGACTAAACCAGTCTTTTGCTATAATATTTCCATTTCTATTTGCCAAGTTCTCATAATTCAGATTATGAAAAGGGATGTCGTAATCATAATCAAATTTTAGAACGCAAATAATGAACCCTTATATAGAATTTCCTTATGTTAAGCCATTCCAACATGAAATTCATATATATTCTTGACTAAATACGATTAAGACCTCAATCTAAGCTTTTATATTTGAGATGAAGTATAATATCCTCTCCCTTAATTATAGCAAAACAACTGTTTCCCAATTGAGACCTTTTGTTTTTCTATAATTAACATTGCTAACTTGCAACCTTTATCATAATTATCATGCTCCCACTAACATGATGATTAATAGCATAACACTTCCCACTAGCTTTGACATGTACCTAGAAATCAACTGGACTTCTAGAAATCAATACTTTATTGACTTTCTTACCAAAGCTCAGATTTCTGATACTAGATTGCCTTGATAAGACTTTATCAAAATCATACACCTCTCTTAGATAGCTCACAAGTGTGTCTAAACAATTTCAGAACTATGAAAAGGGATGTTGTAATCATAGTCTAAATTGTTTAGACCTTTTGCAATTTCTCATAAGTCACTGTTAGTGTGCCGGTTAACCACGCACGCTCCACTAACGACTTTGAGAACTGCAAAAGTCACAATTGCTATCTACTTAAAATCTACTTATTGAAAGAGTTTCCTTACCATCATTTTCATGAATCGAAGAGAAACCTTATGACACTTAGATTTTATGGTATATGTGTTCTTATCCATGTGAATTTGTCAAAACCATAATTACAAGACTGGGCTAGTGACAAATCCTAACTCATATGGATTGAACTTGTGCCATTGCTTCCAAGTAGCTATCCAAACAATTGAGAACAGGTAGAACTCAAATGTATAGCCAACTTAACTGGAATGGGCATAGAAATGTCAGCACGATAGGTTATAAACCTCTAGTTGTGTGCTAGCGATGAAATACAAGTTTTATTCTTGATTACTTCTTGAAACTCTTTCAGGATCTTTATACTCCCACCGTCTCCTTGACCTATAAGACTTTCTTGCCAAATATTCAAGAGATATCGTGGATTCTAATCAAGACAAACACTTAACACAATTGGCCTTAGTTGGTCTTGGTTTTATCCAAAACATCACAACTTACCAATTTCAAATGTACAAGAGTAGAAAACTTTTACTCTTACATTTGACAAGTGTTTTAAAAGTTCTTTAAGACATGTCACTTAAGTTACAATCTTAGAGTATAACTCTATGAATTGTTTTTTTTTTTTTGGAACAAAGTATGAATCATCTTCTTGATTTAACTGTTGGGTTTTGAGCAATCTAACACTTCCTAAGTGTGCATGCAACCCTAATAAACCTTGGATCTATGTTTTCTTCTAAAATACATGCAAATAATAACTTCCAAGGTTTCTTCCTAACTAGCATAGCATAAGGATTATGAATCATAAAAGTACTAGTAGAAATACATAACTTTTGATGATGGCTGATTGTTTGGAGTTTGAGAGCCAAGCACTAATAGTGTGAATGCCTCAAATGGAATCACAAATCACCACAAACACTTGGAAAACTTTGAGAGAGTAGTATACTTTCTTGTGGAATCGGCCACCACTAAGTCTCACACTCCTAGTGTCACATTTCTTGCATCATATGCTTCTTTATATAGTGTGCATGGTTAGGGTGAAACCCTAATAACCCATGTCTTTTCCTTTCCAAGGATCCATGGGTTAAAAGCTCCATGGATCATCCATGGACTTTCATATTAGCTTAGCCCATTAACAAATGAGTATTAGCCCACACTATATAAAATATAATAGCCCATAATTTAATAAGTCTTCTTTTTAATCTCTGAATTAATTCATAATTAATTTAAGACTAAAACTAATTAAATAACATGACTTCATATTAATATATTAGAACTTATAATATATTAATAAATCGTAAGTATACAATTCTCATAAAATTATTCATAAATCGTTTGGGTGAAGTGCAACCCAAATGGACCATGCCGGGCCGGGTCAAGTATGTACCAAATAAGTTATGGACTTAGACACCTTATCAAACAGACTCCCACTTGGATAAGTCTAATAACTATATTTGCGTATGTTACTTCAGGAACCAACCATCATTCGTAGCTCTCGAAAACTCTGTTGAAATATGAAGCGCCATTTTAGATAAGTGATCATATAATCCTCTGTTCTCATGATATCAGTCGGACAAATACATGGAACAACATCGTACTTATTGTCCAGCAGTTTGTTTCCCGATTTTCGATTTGTTTGACAAAGAACTTAATTGAACACATCAATTTAGTTCTGACCGGCCGGTACATAGCTCACAACAAAATCATCGAGGGGCCCAGATATCGCTTCTATTACTAGAAGGAACAGATAAACTTATGAGCGTGGGTTTATTCCAATACTCATAACTTATGAGCACTCATGAATGTTGTAGCAACCATTGCTATGACTAAACCCATTTAGCCATCTACAAACTCGATTCATGACAGTCTTGATTCATACCTACTTCCAACATATGAACGACTGTGGAGTATTTAAATAACTTAGTCATTCGAAAAGAATAACCTAGCTATTTTGGAAGTCAAAACATGCAAAGTGAAACAAAATAATAATCGAATCCAATATGGCCTCAGAACCCTTTTGAATATAAATAGAACCACCTTTTATTTATCACCATATTGATTACACATTATTCATTGTATAATGTTTCAAACAATCAACTTAAGACTTGAATAAAACAACAGTCGTCCCATGCTCCTAGCATGTACACTTTGTTTTTCTAAACAATAGTTATGCCATACTCCAAGTATGCACACTATGTTTGTCTATGATCCTTACATTGTGATGTAGATCAATTGAACATGATTCCAATGATACTCATTTCACAATCCCAAATCCTTATTGTAAATGTGAGAATCCCCGATTCCTATCATTTACCAAAAAAACTGTTAGATTTTAAACTTTTATGCAATGTTCCTCTTGTATTGATTATGCACAAAGTCACCAAAACCTTGTCACCAGTCATTACAGAGTATTCCAAAGAAGGTCAACTTCTATGGAACGGAAGTCTCATATTCAAAGTACATTGCTTTGAACATCCTTCTTGCATTAAGGTTTTCTAATCTTACACAGATTGAATAACTTCCACCTATGGAGACATTTCCATAGTCCCATTTTGACTATCACTTCCGAACAAGAGTTACTTCTTTTTAGAATATGTCAATATGGTCCTTTCCAACAACTTACATCATACTTCCAACTTTCCCTGAGTAACCAATCTTTGGCGAACCTCAGATTTGTCCTCGACAATTGCTTAATCACTTTAGTCATATCCAGTTCTAGACTTTTCCCTTCTCAATGCCTTAAGCATTTAGAAAAGATGAATATTATAGCACATGCAATCGATCCTATATCCGAAGCATATGGGATACGATTCATGATGTTTGACATAAAGACATGATACTAGACCAGTCTTTTGCTACAATATTTTTTATTTCCCATGTTTTCAAAATTTAACTATGAAGAGGGATGCCGTAGTCATAATTGAATTTTGAGAACGCAATATATATAGAATTTCCTTAAGTCGAACCATTCATACATAAAATTCATATATATGTCCTTGACTAAAGACGATTAAAATCTCAATCTAAGCTTCTAGAATTGAAATGAAGTATAATTTCCTCTCCCTTAATTATAGCAAAACAACTTTTCAACCCCTGCAACTTCATGAATTGAAACTTTGTTTTCTATAATGAACATTTCTAACTTGCAACACTAAACGTAATAATCATGCTCCCACTAACATGATGATTATCAACATAACACTTATGCTCCCACTAGCTCTGACATATTTCTAGAAATCTGCTGGACTTCTGAAATTTAGATTCATACACCCTTTCTTAGATAGCTCACATGTGTGCCTAAACAATTTTCAGAACTATGAAAAGGGATACCGTAATCATAGTCTTAATTGTTTAGACCGTTTCCATTTCTCACAAGTCCATGTTAGTGTGCCGGTGAACCACATGCGCTCCACTAACAACTTTTGAAAATGCAAATAACACAATTGATATCTACTTAGTGAAAGCGTTTCCTCACCATCATTTTCATGAATCAGAGAGAAACCTTATGATACTTAGATTTTATAGTGTATGAGTTCCTATCCATGTGAATTTGTCAAAACCATAATCACAAGATAAGGTTAGTGACAAATTCAGCCTTAACATGAATTAAACTTGTTCAATCTTAGTTTCTTGTTACCTTGGTAGCACAAGGCCCACCAATGCTTCCAAGTTGAACTCTGATAACTCACATGCAAATTCAACTTATTTGAAGTAGGTACAGAAACAAGAATTATGTCAACACGATACGTTGCAAACCTTAAGTTGTTTGCTAGTGATAAATTATAGGTTTTACTCTTGATTAAATCTTGAAACTCTTTCAGGATCTTTAAGGCTCCCACTGTCCCCTTGACATATAAGTTTCCCCAATTAAGAACCATTCCTTGACAAAACAAATATTCAAGGGATAGTGCGGATTCTTATCAAGACTAACACTTCACACAATTGGTCTTAGTTGGTCTTTGTCTCATCCAAGACATCACAACTTACCAATCTTAAATGTACAAGGGTAGAAACATTCTACACTACATTTGATAAGTGTTTTAAACCTTACTTTATGTCACTCAATGTTACAATCTTAGAGTATGACTCTAAGAATTGTTTTGGAACGAAGTATGACTCATCTTCTCGATCTTAACCAATCCAACAATTCATGACCTCTCTTCTTAGCCATAACAATGCACTAAGACGTCCTTAGAGTATGAATTTGTGATATGGTTTCATAATCATTAAGATGATCATGAAATACGATACTAAAGTACTCTCTCATCCTTTCAGATTTGAGAAACTTGTATCTTTCTTCCTAATTTGATTCTTCTCATTTGTTTTGTTATACATTGTAACATTTCCAATGTTAAAGAATTATACTTAACCTTATAAGTATAATCATATTTACTAATCTTCAGTAAATCATGAAAAATCAATCTTTGTGGTGGACCTTGACCAGCGCACACCCAGTGTACCTAATTCCTTAGTCCTTCAATTGACTCACATATACATGTGATCAAAGAATTAGTCTTAATTTTCAAAGATGAAAATTCTCATTCATCATACAATGTAACTTGTATGATTCCAAGTTTCTGTCCAATTGAAACTTGGGTGATGAAAAACTTTCTTTATTTGGTAAATTCAGACACTACCACAAATGAAAGAATCGAATCCACTTTCCAATATTGCTATTACTAGAAACATATAAGCAACAATTTTCCACAGATGCCATTGTAAGGATATTTTTAAAATAAATAAAATTAAAACCCTTTTTTCTTTTATTTTAAAACTTTGCGGAAAAACTTATCCTTACAATCCACATGAAAACCTTGTTGTTATTTATTCATAAGCAATATATTATAACTCTTAAGCAACAACTCAAAATTCTGATTGCCGAACCATGCGATCGAAACCCACCTTTGCAATCAGAATCAACATACACTTACTTTAAGCTTCCTATCTTTTCTTTGATTCTTAAAAACATCAGCATGTGACCCATTCACATTATGTAATAAGAATCTCCAAATAGGAACTTAATAGAGTTAGACAATGGACTTTACCCGAAGTAGAGTCAAACCTCTTGACTTGATCAACCTTATGACCTTTCAGGTGAATAGGGCAGCTTCGCAACCAATGCCAATTCCTTTAGCAACAAAACACATGGACCCTTTGGTAATGGCACATGAGACTATCTCAAAATTTTCCTTTATCTTTACTATTTGGTCAACTGAGTTGACTATAGCCGATCCTTTTCCATTGGGAAGAGAAATCCTTTTCTAGATATCCAATGCTACCATTGTCAATGTCCATGTAGACTTGGGAAGTTGTTTTTTTAATCAAATTTGCTTTACTGGTGTTCCAAATCATTGCTGATTCCACAACACCAAGCAAATAGATAACATCATTAAGGGTCATGTCATAGTCCGTCTCACAGTAGTCCTAAAGAGACTCACTATGTTACTAAGAAAGTGATTGAACATCCAACTTTCACGGGACTTTGACACCCAACTCTCCCGGCTTGTCAATATGTGACTTTATCTCCAAGATGTGAGCACACATAGACTATGCTTGCTAATAGGGATTGAGTGACTTTAAACTTTTCAAGAACTTGTGGGTGAGGGAGAATAATTGGAGGAGGTGGAGGAAGTGAAGCATGATGTTGAGCGACACCATCTTCAAGAGATTTGGGAAGATCATAGTTGTCTGAACTAGACATCTATAATGGGAAAAAATCAAGTTAGTTGATTCAAAGTCCTTAATATAACACCCAATATGAGCTATTAAGGCTAGGACCCAACACAATATTTTATAATTTGGAAGAGGGATGCCGTAATCCAAGCTATAAAATATTTGAAGGTAGGCGAATGGCGATTCACCAATTTCCACCATGAAAAATGAAATAATTTATTAGGTTTTAATTGGATTTGAAATTCCTAGATCTTTTGAGATTCACTGAACTTTTCAATGACCTATTTCAATCTCGAGTGTGCCCTCTCAAATTTTTTGACTGGGATGCTGAGGATCACAAAACAAGGTGTGAATAACCATACCAATTCACTTGGTACCCTTAATATTATCACCTAATCAATGTGCCGGTTAACCACACACGCTCCATTGATCTATGACAAACATTAAGTCACCCTTCGTGATCCTTACTAGTCCAAGTTAGTGTGCCGGTTAACCACACACGCTCCACCAATGACTTGGTAAGGTACAAAGTGTGAATTCCATGGCCTAGCACCAAATTCACATTTTTCCTAACGTAACTAAGAGTGGGAATTAAATAAAACATTTAGTTACTTTATAATAATCATTATACTTTTAATGAGAATTTAAAGTCATTGTCCTACCAGTTCGGCTACCGACCCTCCACCAGTCAAGCAAGCGGTGGGTGAGAGTGGACACCCATTAAGTTGCCATTTTATAGGCAACAACCTTATACCCACCTTATAGACCGACTTCGTGAATGAGGTCTACTAATGGTAAAATGACTTGTTCTTATACATATATATAATAATTAACCATTAATCTTATAATAGTATAAGGGTAGAATTTTAACTTTTAAAACTTCTAGGGTATGGAATTAACGTTTGTGTGAGACTTTACAAATTCCAAAACTTGAGGGCAAGTTTTGAACAATTCATAAACTTTTGGATATTCATAACTTATGAGTTTTAATTAAGTGTTTAATACTTTTAATGAAGAGTCTCTTGGAAATCCATAACTTGAGGACAAGTTATGAAGTCCATAAAAGCATTTATTAGAAAAAACTCTTCTAAACTGTAACTTATGACTTCTTAAAAAAACATTTAAAAGAAAAAACTTTTGGAATTCCATAACTTGAGGACAAATTATGAATTCCATTAAAACACATTAAGATCAAGAATTAACTAACAAACAATTTGCAAATAATTCCTATGATCTAACAAAACTCATATGAACATGAACATCCACATCAACAATTTCAAGAATCATATGAACACATATAAACTTGAAATTTTGATTATAACTTTGAAATTGGTCCACCATCATCATTACCACATCAAACACAGGTTTTATGAGTCCAAAACAGTTTAAGGTAATGATTCTAGACCAATTCCAGCACCAAAACTCGAAGATATGCTGTCTGGGGTTCCAACTCGTCGAGTGCATGAACCAACTCGCCGAGTTGGATGAATTTTGTCTTGGACTCGTCGAGTCCCTTCATGGACTCGGCGAGTCTGCTGTGCAGACAGCACATAAACTTCGATTTTCAGCAATCTGCATCAAGTATTCAAGAAAACAAACCAGGCTCTGATACCACTGTTGGGTTTTGAGCAATCTAACACTTCCTAAGTGTGCATGCAACCCTAATAAACCTTGGATCTATGTTTTATTCTAAAATACATGCAAATAATAACTTCCAAGGTTTCATCCTAACTAGCATAGCATAAGGATTATGAATCATAAAAGTACTAGTAGAAATACATACCTTTTGATGATGGTTGATTGTTTGGAGTTTGAGAGCCAAGCACCAATAGTGTGAATGCCTCTAATGGAATCACAAATCACCACAAACACTTGGAAAACTTTGAGAGAGTAGTATACTTTCTTGTGGAATCGGCCACCACTAAGTCTCACACTCCTAGTGTCACATTTCTTGCATCATACGCTTCTTTGTATAGTGTGCATGGTTAGGGTGAAACCCTAATAACCCATGTCTTTTCCTTTCCAAGGATCCATGGGTTAAAAGATCCAAGGATCATCCATGGACTTTCATATTAGCTTAGCCCATTAACAAATGAGTATAAGCCCACACTATATAAAATATAATAGCCCATAATTTAATCAGTCTTCTTTTTAATCTATAAATTAATTCATAATTAATTTAAAACTAAAACTAATTAAATAACATGACTTCATATTAATATATTATAACTTATAATATATTAATAAATCGTAAGTATACAATTCTCATAAAATTATCCATAAATCGTTTGGGTGAAGTGCAACCCAAATGGACCATGTCGGGCTGGGTCAAGTATGTACCAAATAAGTTATGGACTTAGACACCTTATCCAACATTAACCACTTCAACAATTCATAACTCCTCTTCTTAACTATGATAATGCACTTAGAGGATGAATTGTGATAAGGTCTCAAAATCATTAAGATGATCTTAAAACATGATACTAAAGTACACTCCCATCTTTTTAGATTTGAGAAACTTTTATCCTTCTACCTAATTTGATTCTTCTTATTCGTTCTGTCATACATAGAAATTATTTTCAATGTATTCAGGATTATACTTAAGCTTGTAAGTATAATCATATTTACTAAACCTTAGTAAATCTTGATGAATAGTCTTATCCATCTTTTGTGGTGGACTTTGACAAGTGCACAAGAAAGTGTACTTGATCCCTTAGTCCTTATCTTGATTCACACATCCAAGTGAACTAGCAGTTAGTCTTAATTTTCCAATGCTCGAAAGTTCTCATTCATCATACTATACAACTTGCATGATCCCAAGTTTCTATCCAACTGAAACTTGGGTGATGAGAATCTTTCCTTATTTGGTAAATTTAGACACTACCACAAATGAATGAATCAAATTCATATTTCCAATATTGCTATCAATGGAATCATATAAACAACAACTTTTTTTTTCCCAAATGCCATTATAAGGATATTTTAAAATAAATAAAATTAAAAACTTTTCTTTTATTTTAAAACTTTGCGGAAAAACTAATCTTTACAATGCAGATGTATATGAAAACTTGTTGCCATCTATTCCTAAGCAATCTATCATAACTCTTAAGCATGTGCTCAAAATTCTGATCACCGACCATGCGATTGAAATCCATCTTCGCGATCAAAATGAACATATACTTCCTTTAAGTTTCTTTACTTTTTCTTTGATTCTTAAAACACCAACATGTGACCCAGCCACATCATGTAATAAGAATCTCCAAGTAGGAACTTAATAGAGTTAGACAATGGACTTTACCCTAAAATGAAGTCAAACTTATTGACTTTACCATCCTTAGGTAAGTTTGGCAGCTTCGTAACCAAAACCCCTTCCTTTGGCAATAGAAACGTATGGACCCTTAGGTAATAGTACATGGGCCTATCTTAGACTTAGCCTTTCTCTTTACCATTTGGTCAACCAAGTTGACTATGGCCAATCCCTTTCCATTGGGAAGAGAATGCATTTCTGGATTTCCTGTGTCACTATTGTCCCTGTCGATAAAGTTTTGGAAGTTGATTTCCTAATCAAATTTGCTTTACTAGTACACTAAATCATTTCTCATTTAGCAGCACCAAGCAAATAAATAAGGTCATTAAGGGTCTTGTCATAGTCTATTTCATAGGAGTCCCAAAGGAACTCACTATGTGAGTTAGAAAGTAATTGAACCACTAACTTTCTCAAGACTTTGACATCCAACTCTCCCGGCTTGTCAGTATGTGACTTCATATCCAACATGTGATCACACCTAGACCTTGCCTTGCCAATAGGGCTTGAGTGACCTTGAACTTGTGGGTTAGGGAGAATAATTGGAGGAGGTGGAGGAAGTGAAGTTCCAAGATATTTGGGAAGATCATAGATGTCTGAATTAGACATCTTTTGGGAGATATTCAAAATAGTTGATTTAAAGTCCTTAATACAACACCCAATATGAAATATTAAGGCCAGGACCCAACAAACTATTTTATAACTTGGAATAGGAATCCAAGCTATAGAATATTTGAAGGTAGGTGAATGACGATTCACCAATTTCCACCATGAAAAACAAAATAATTTATTAGGTTTTAATTGGATTTGAAACTCCTAGATCTTTGAGATTCATTGAACTTTCAATGGCATGTTTCAATCTCGAGTGTGCCCTTCAGGTTTTGTGACTGGGATGCCGAGGATCACAAAACAAGGTGTGAAGTAACCATGCAAATTACTTGGTACCCTTAAGTGTTTACCCGTCAATCGATGTGTCGGTTAACCACACACGCTCCATCGATACTCTGATAAACATTAAGTTACCCTTTGCCTACCTTGTTAAATATGAGTTAGTGTGCCGGTTAACCACACACGCTCCATTAACCGACTTAAACAAAGTGCAAAGTGTAATTTCATGGATTAGCACCTTATTCACATTTTCCTAAGTAACTAAAATTTGGGTATTTATAAAAGGTTTAGTTACTTAGTATTTATCATTAATACTTTTAATGAAGGGAGAATTATAGTCCTTGTCCTACCCGTTCGGCTAACGACCCTCCACCAGACAAGGAAGCGGTGGGTGACAGTGGACACCCCTTAAACTGCCATTTTATAGGCAGTAACCTTATACCCCCCCTTATAGACCGACTTCGTGAATGAGGCCTACTAACGGTAAGACTGACTTTACTCTTATACATATATATATATATATATATATATATATATATATATATATATATATATATATATATATATATATATATATATATTATTATTAACTTATAATATGATAAAGTATAAGGGTTGAATTTTAACTTTTAAAATTCTAAGGGCTAACTTGGAATTAAAGTATTCATAAGTGAAAACTTTTCAAATTCCAAAACTTGAGGGAAAGTTTTGAAACTATTCAAAACTTTTCTATTCCATAACTTATGTGTTTAAAGTAGTTTTAATTAAAAAACTCTTCAAGTTCCATAACTTGAGGACAAGTTATGGAAGACTTTAAAATAATAAAAGAATTAACTTTTCTTTATTTTATAACTTATGGAATTAATTAAGGTTACATATTTTATTACGTAATGAAGTGACTCTTGAACTTCCATAACTTGAGGACAAGTTATGGAGTCATAAAACTATTCAATGAGACAAGACTCTTCATTTTGTAACCTTTGCCAACTTTTATGAGTTTTATAAAACTTAAATGTGACTTTTCATATAACTTGAGGACAAGTTACAAAAACACATTTTAGAATCAACTCTTAGATTAATTTGGATTGAAAACTCATAATCAATTAACTTTTCTATTAATCTAAGCAACTCATAAGAACAAGATAATTCAAATCAAACTTTTTCATGTAATTAGTCTAAACCTTAAACTAATACAAAACATGAATCTATTGACAATTATCTTTTAAATTGGATTAGCATGAACATACCACATCAAAATCAAGTTTATAAGTCCAAAAACATCTTAGGGTAATGTTCCTAGTCCAATTCCAGCCAAAAAGGTCGAATATATGTTGTATGGGGGTCCAACTCGTCGAGTGCACGAACCAACTTGGCGAGTTGGATGCATTTTGCCTTGGACTCGTCGAGTCCCTTCATGGAATCGGAGAGTCTGCTAAGCAGACATCAACAAAACTCGATTTTTCAGCTTCTATTGCAAGTATAACAAGAAAACAAGCCTAGGCTCTGATACCACTGTTGGGTTTTGAGCATTCTAACACTCCTATGGTGTACATGCAACCCTATAAACCTTGGATCTATGTTTTCTCTATTATACATGCAAATAAGAACTTTCCAAGGCTTTAATCCTAACTAGCATATTATGAAGTTCTTATACTACAAAGTTCTAGTTAGATGACATACCTTTTGATGCGTCTTGATGTCTTCAAGCTTTAAGAGCTTAGCCCCAATAGTGTGGAAGCCTCAAGTGGAATCACAAATCACCAAAACACCTTGGAAGACTTTAGAGAATATGGATACTTGGTTCTCTCTAGTGAAATCGGCTAGCCCTTCATAGTGTACCCACACTAGTGCCAATTTCACCAATCAAGTACATCTTTAACTTGTGGGTTAGGGAGAATAAGTGGAGGAGGTGGAGGAATTGAAATATGATTTCCATGATCCATTCACGGGGCATCATCTTCATTAGGAAAGCTTATTCTAGAGTTTTGGGAAGATCATAATTGTCTAAACCATATATCTTTGGGAGATATTCAAGATAGTTGATTTAAAGTCCTTAATATAACACCCAATATGAAATAATAAGTCTAGGACCCAACACAGTATTTTATAACTTGGAGGAGGGATGTCGTAATCCAAGCTATAAAATATTTGAAGGAAGGTGAATGACAATTCACCAATTTCCACCATGAAAAACGAAATAAATTATTAGGTTTTAATTGGATTTGAAACTCCTAGATCTTTTGAGATTCATTGAACTTTCAATGGCATGTTTCAATCTCGAGTGTGCCCTTCAAGTTTTGTGACTGGGATGCTGAAGATCACAAAACAAGGTGTGAAGTAACCATGAAAATTACTTGGTACCCTTAATTTATTACCCCTCAAATCGATGTGCCGGTTAACCACATGCACTTCATCGATACTATGATAAACATTAAGTTACCCTTTTCCTACCTTGTTAAGTCTAGTTAGTGTGTCGGTTAACCACACACGCTCCGCTAACCGACTTAAGCAAAGTACAAAGTGTAATTTCTTGGGTTAGCACCTTATTCACATTTTCCTAAAGTAACTAAGATTGGGAATTCTAAAATCATTTAGTTACTTTATATTCATCATTAACACTTTTAATGAAGATTTAAAGTCCTCTTACCCGTTCGGCTAACGACCCTCCACCGATCAAGGAACCGGTGGGTGAGAGTGAACACCCATTAAGCTGCCATTTTATAGGCAGCAACCTTATACCCCCCTTATAGACCGGCTTTGTGAATGAGGCCTACTAGCGGTAAAACGACTTGTTCTTATACATATATAATTGTTATTAACTTATAATATTTATAGTATAAGGGTTGAATTTTAACTTTTAAAATTCTAGGGGTTGGAACTAAAGTTTTTGAAGAGACTTTACATGTTCCAAAACTTAAGGGCAAGTTATGTAACTTTCAAAACTTTTCATCTTTCATAACTTATGAGATAAAGGGTTTATTAAAATGAGAAACTTTTGATTTTATGTAACCTATGTGTTTCTTTAATGGACTTTAAAAGATGACTTTTGGTAATCCATAACTTGAGGACAAATTATGGATTCCATTATAACACATAATGATCAAGAATTAAACTAACAAGCATGTTACAAATAATTCCTATGATCTTCTAAACTCATAAGTTCATGAACATGCATATCAACAATTTCAAGAATCATAAAATTAACCATATAAAACTTGAAATTTTTGATAATAGCTATTGAAAATGGATTAGCATAACCATTACACCATCTCAAACAAGTTTTATAAGACCAAAACAGTTTAGGGTAATGTTTCTAGTCCATTTCTAGCAGCAAAAGTCAGAAAACTACACTCTGACAAGCCAACTCGCCGAGTGCATGAACTGACTCGTCTAGTTGGTTGAATATAGGCATGGACTCGTTGAGTTCCCCCATGGACTTGGCGAGTCCACTGTCCAGAAACCCAATTTTCAAGTTTTTCAGCAAGTTTGCATTGAATATCAAGAAAAGAAGCCTACTCTTTGATTCCACGGTTGGCTTTTGAGCATTCTAACACTCCTAAGGTGTACATGCAACCCTAGAAACCTTGAATCTATGTTTTACTATGATACATGCAAAATTGATTCTCCAAGGTTATTAACCTATCTAGCATACCATGGGGAAATGTTAAACATAAATTCTAGAAGAAGAACATACCCTTTTGATTTGGATTCCTTGAGAACCTTGTGAGCCTAGCACCTCAAGTGTGATGCCTCAAATGTCTCACACAACACTACAACTCTTGGAATAGGCTTGAGAGAAGTTCACTTACACCTCAAAATCAGCTAGCCCTCTATCTTGTGCAAGTCGTAGTACCGATTTTGCTTGCATGTGGTTCTGTATATAGTTGTGGCACAATTAGGGTGACACCATGTAAACCCTAATTGTCACGGCTTTTCATATTCCATGATCCATGGGTTTGTAACCTCCATGGATTATCCATGGAGCACCTTATGGGTTTTAGCCCAATCCATACAAAGCATGGATCATTAGCCCACTATATAAGAATAGATTATTTACACAATCAACCCCATATATTTAATTAGTCTCTTTTTGATCACTTAATTAATTTCAAATTAATTCTTGGATCAATAAATTAAATAATATTCTTGATATATTAGAACTTATAATATATTAACAATCCTTAAGTGTCCTTTCTCTCATTTAGTCTATCCAAGTGTTGCAATGCCATGCAACCGAAATGGACCATGCCAACCAGGTCAAGTACATCCCAGAAATAGTTATGAACTTAGACACCGAATCCAACACAGAGATGGTCCCCATTGAGGGAAAGAAGATTGAGAGGTACATCTGGGGGCTGGTACCTCTGTTTCTGGGGAATGTATTGTCTTCAAACCCCACTACCTTCGACAGTGCAAAACGATTGGCACAACGACTCATTGACCATGGAGTCCGCACACCAACAAACACCCATGTTGTCCCAGAACCATCCAAAACAACCGATAACAAGAGCAAGTTTTGGGACAGGAAGAAGAACAACTCGGCGCAGAACTCTACTAAGAAGCAGCAGATTGTGGATGTTCTTGCCAGTGGATTGGTTACGTTTCTTTGGAGGCATGGTTTTCCTACACGGAAAGGAACACAATCTGATGAGAGACGATGTTTAACTCTAGACGTATCTATCCTTACTATAATAGGCATCAATTTTCCTATGCCTCGGATATTGGTTATCTGAGTGTTGACCTACATCCCTATGATGTAGTCCGGGTATTCAAGGTAGGAGTAACAGTATCGGAAAGCCATAAGATGGGAGTCGTTCCTATTAAGTTATCTTTATGTTGGAAAGGTTCACTCTCCGGCTTGGAAAGATTTGAGGGAAGTTCGGAAAGAGGATCACGGAAGAAAAGGCCTCATGAAAACTTATGGCTAAACACCCTCAATCGAGGTTTTGAAATCCAATCTAATCGTATTACTTGTGATGGGAAAAGGCGATTTTATAACTTGGAGGAGGGATGTCGTAATCCAAGCTATAAAATATTTGAAGGTAGGTGAATGACAATTCACCAATTTCCACCATGAAAAACGAAATAAATTATTAGGTTTTAATTGGATTTGAAACTCCTAGATCTTTTGAGATTCATTGAACTTTCAATGGCATGTTTCAATCTCGAGTGTGCCCTTCAAGTTTTGTGACTGGGATGCTGAAGATCACAAAACAAGGTGTGAAGTAACCATGAAAATTACTTGGTACCCTTAATTTATTACCCCTCAAATCGATGTGCCGGTTAACCACATGCACTTCATCGATACTATGATAAACATTAAGTTACCCTTTTCCTACCTTGTTAAGTCTAGTTAGTGTGTCGGTTAACCACACACGCTCCGCTAACCGACTTAAGCAAAGTACAAAGTGTAATTTCTTGGGTTAGCACCTTATTCACATTTTCCTAAAGTAACTAAGATTGGGAATTCTAAAATCATTTAGTTACTTTATATTCATCATTAACACTTTTAATGAAGATTTAAAGTCCTCTTACCCGTTCGGCTAACGACCCTCCACCGATCAAGGAACCGGTGGGTGAGAGTGAACACCCATTAAGCTGCCATTTTATAGGCAGCAACCTTATAACCCCCTTATAGACCGGCTTTGTGAATGAGGCCTACTAGCGGTAAAACGACTTGTTCTTATACATATATAATTGTTATTAACTTATAATATTTATAGTATAAGGGTTGAATTTTAACTTTTAAAATTCTAGGGGTTGGAACTAAAGTTTTTGAAGAGACTTTACATGTTCCAAAACTTAAGGGCAAGTTATGTAACTTTCAAAACTTTTCATCTTTCATAACTTATGAGATAAAGGGTTTATTAAAATGAGAAACTTTTGATTTTATGTAACCTATGTGTTTCTTTAATGGACTTTAAAAGATGACTTTTGGTAACCCATAACTTGAGGACAAATTATGGATTCCATTATAACACATAATGATCAAGAATTAAACTAACAAGCATGTTACAAATAATTCCTATGATCTTCTAAACTCATAAGTTCATGAACATGCATATCAACAATTTCAAGAATCATAAAATTAACCATATAAAACTTGAAATTTTTGATAATAGCTATTGAAAATGGATTAGCATAACCATTACACCATCTCAAACAAGTTTTATAAGACCAAAACAGTTTAGGGTAATGTTTCTAGTCCATTTCTAGCAGCAAAAGTCAGAAAACTACACTCTGACAAGCCAACTCGCCGAGTGCATGAACTGACTCGTCTAGTTGGTTGAATATAGGCATGGACTCGTTGAGTTCCCCCATGGACTTGGCGAGTCCACTGTCCAGAAACCCAATTTTCAAGTTTTTCAGCAAGTTTGCATTGAATATCAAGAAAAGAAGCCTACTCTTTGATTCCACGGTTGGCTTTTGAGCATTCTAACACTCCTAAGGTGTACATGCAACCCTAGAAACCTTGAATCTATGTTTTACTATGATACATGCAAAATTGATTCTCCAAGGTTATTAACCTATCTAGCATACCATGGGGAAATGTTAAACATAAATTCTAGAAGAAGAACATACCCTTTTGATTTGGATTCCTTGAGAACCTTGTGAGCCTAGCACCTCAAGTGTGATGCCTCAAATGTCTCACACAACACTACAACTCTTGGAATAGGCTTGAGAGAAGTTCACTTACACCTCAAAATCAGCTAGCCCTCTATCTTGTGCAAGTCGTAGTACCGATTTTGCTTGCATGGGGTTCTGTATATAGTTGTGGCACAATTAGGGTGACACCATGTAAACCCTAATTGTCACGGCTTTTCATATTCCATGATCCATGGGTTTGTAACCTCCATGGATTATCCATGGAGCACCTTATGGGTTTTAGCCCAATCCATACAAAGCATGGATCATTAGCCCACTATATAAGAATAGATTATTTACACAATCAACCCCATATATTTAATTAGTCTCTTTTTGATCACTTAATTAATTTCAAATTAATTCTTGGATCAATAAATTAAATAATATTATTGATATATTAGAACTTATAATATATTAACAATCCTTAAGTGTCCTTTCTCTCATTTAGTCTATCCAAGTGTTGCAATGCCATGCAACCGAAATGGACCATGCCAACCAGGTCAAGTACATCCCAGAAATAGTTATGAACTTAGACACCGAATCCAACACAGAGATGGTCCCCATTGAGGGAAAGAAGATTGAGAGGTACATCTGGGGGCTGGTACCTCCGTTTCTGGGGAATGTATTGTCTTCAAACCCCACTACCTTCGACAGTGCAAAACGATTGGCACAACGACTCATTGACCATGGAGTCCGCACACCAACAAACACCCATGTTGTCCCAGAACCATCCAAAACAACCGATAACAAGAGCAAGTTTTGGGACAGGAAGAAGAACAACTCGGCGCAGAACTCTACTAAGAAGCAGCAGATTGTGGATGTTCTTGCCAGTGGATTGGTTACGTTTCTTTGGAGGCATGGTTTTCCTACACGGAAAGGAACACAATCTGATGAGAGACGATGTTTAACTCTAGACGTATCTATCCTTACTATAATAGGCATCAATTTTCCTATGCCTCGGATATTGGTTATCTGAGTGTTGACCTACATCCCTATGATGTAGTCCGGGTATTCAAGGTAGGAGTAACAGTATCGGAAAGCCATAAGATGGGAGTCGTTCCTATTAAGTTATCTTTATGTTGGAAAGGTTCACTCTCCGGCTTGGAAAGATTTGAGGGAAGTTCGGAAAGAGGATCACGGAAGAAAAGGCCTCATGAAAACTTATGGCTAAACACCCTCAATCGAGGTTTTGAAATCCGATCTAATCGTATTACTTGTGATGGGAAAAGGCGATTTTATAACTTGGAGGAGGGATGTCGTAATCCAAGCTATAAAATATTTGAAGGTAGGTGAATGACAATTCACCAATTTCCACCATGAAAAACGAAATAAATTATTAGGTTTTAATTGGATTTGAAACTCCTAGATCTTTTGAGATTCATTGAACTTTCAATGGCATGTTTCAATCTCGAGTGTGCCCTTCAAGTTTTGTGACTGGGATGCTGAAGATCACAAAACAAGGTGTGAAGTAACCATGAAAATTACTTGGTACCCTTAATTTATTACCCCTCAAATCGATGTGCCGGTTAACCACATGCACTTCATCGATACTATGATAAACATTAAGTTACCCTTTTCCTACCATGTTAAGTCTAGCTAGTGTGTCGGTTAACCACACACGCTCCGCTAACCGACTTAAGCAAAGTACAAAGTGTAATTTCTTGGGTTAGCACCTTATTCACATTTTCCTAAAGTAACTAAGATTGGGAATTCTAAAATCATTTAGTTACTTTATATTCATCATTAACACTTTTAATGGAGATTTAAAGTCCTCTTACCCGTTCGGCTAACGACCCTCCACCGATCAAGGAACCGGTGGGTGAGAGTGAACACCCATTAAGCTGCCATTTTATAGGCAGCAACCTTATACCCCCCTTATAGACCGACTTTGTGAATGAGGCCTACTAGCGGTAAAACGACTTGTTCTTATACATATATAATTGTTATTAACTTATAATATTTATAGTATAAGGGTTGAATTTTAACTTTTAAAATTCTAGGGGTTGGAACTAAAGTTTTTGAAGAGACATTACATGTTCCAAAACTTAAGGGCAACTTATGTAACTTTCAAAACTTTTCATCTTTCATAACTTATGAGATAAAGGGTTTATTAAAATGAGAAACTTTTGATTTTATGTAACCTATGTGTTTCTTTAATGGACTTTAAAAGATGACTTTTGGTAATCCATAACTTGAGGACAAATTATGGATTCCATTATAACACATAATGATCAAGAATTAAACTAACAAGCATGTTACAAATAATTCCTATGATCTTCTAAACTCATAAGTTCATGAACATGCATATCAACAATTTCAAGAATCATAAAATTAACCATATAAAACTTGAAATTTTTGATAATAGCTATTGAAAATGGATTAGCATAACCATTACACCATCTCAAACAAGTTTTATAAGACCAAAACAGTTTAGGGTAATGTTTCTAGTCCATTTCTAGCAGCAAAAGTCAGAAAACTACACTCTGACAAGCCAACTCGCCGAGTGCATGAACTGACTCGTCTAGTTGGTTGAATATAGGCATGGACTCGTTGAGTTCCCCCATGGACTTGGCGAGTCCACTGTCCAGAAACCCAATTTTCAAGTTTTTCAGCAAGTTTGCATTGAATATCAAGAAAAGAAGCCTACTCTTTGATTCCACGGTTGGCTTTTGAGCATTCTAACACTCCTAAGGTGTACATGCAACCCTAGAAACCTTGAATCTATGTTTTACTATGATACATGCAAAATTGATTCTCCAAGGTTATTAACCTATCTAGCATACCATGGGGAAATGTTAAACATAAATTCTAGAAGAAGAACGTACCCTTTTGATTTGGATTCCTTGAGAACCTTGTGAGCCTAGCACCTCAAATGTGATGCCTCAAATGTCTCACACAACACTACAACTCTTGGAATAGGCTTGAGAGAAGTTCACTTACACCTCAAAATCAGCTAGCCCTCTATCTTGTGCAAGTCGTAGTACCGATTTTGCTTGCATGGGGTTCTGTATATAGTTGTGGCACAATTAGGGTGACACCATGTAAACCCTAATTGTCACGGCTTTTCATATTCCATGATCCATGGGTTTGTAACCTCCATGGATTATCCATGGAGCACCTTATGGGTTTTAGCCCAATCCATACAAAGCATGGATCATTAGCCCACTATATAAGAATAGATTATTTACACAATCAACCCCATATATTTAATTAGTCTCTTTTTGATCACTTAATTAATTTCAAATTAATTCTTGGATCAATAAATTAAATAATATTATTGATATATTAGAACTTATAATATATTAACAATCCTTAAGTGTCCTTTCTCTCATTTAGTCTATCCAAGTGTTGCAATGCCATGCAACCGAAATGGACCATGCCAACCAGGTCAAGTACATCCCAGAAATAGTTATGAACTTAGACACCGAATCCAACACAGAGATGGTCCCCATTGAGGGAAAGAAGATTGAGAGGTACATCTGGGGGCTGGTACCTCCGTTTCTGGGGAATGTATTGTCTTCAAACCCCACTACCTTCGACAGTGCAAAACGATTGGCACAACGACTCATTGACCATGGAGTCCGCACACCAACAAACACCCATGTTGTCCCAGAACCATCCAAAACAACCGATAACAAGAGCAAGTTTTGGGACAGGAAGAAGAACAACTCGGCGCAGAACTCTACTAAGAAGCAGCAGATTGTGGATGTTCTTGCCAGTGGATTGGTTACGTTTCTTTGGAGGCATGGTTTTCCTACACGGAAAGGAACACAATCTGATGAGAGACGATGTTTAACTCTAGACGTATCTATCCTTACTATAATAGGCATCAATTTTCCTATGCCTCGGATATTGGTTATCTGAGTGTTGACCTACATCCCTATGATGTAGTCCGGGTATTCAAGGTAGGAGTAACAGTATCGGAAAGCCATAAGATGGGAGTCGTTCCTATTAAGTTAGCTTTATGTTGGAAAGGTTCACTCTCCGGCTTGGAAAGATTTGAGGGAAGTTCGGAAAGAGGATCACGGAAGAAAAGGCCTCATGAAAACTTATGGCTAAACACCCTCAATCGAGGTTTTGAAATCCGATCTAATCGTATTACTTGTGATGGGAAAAGGCGATTTTATAACTTGGAGGAGAGATGTCGTAATCCAAGCTATAAAATATTTGAAGGTAGGTGAATGACAATTCACCAATTTCCACCATGAAAAACGAAATAAATTATTAGGTTTTAATTGGATTTGAAACTCCTAGATCTTTTGAGATTCATTGAACTTTCAATGGCATGTTTCAATCTCGAGTGTGCCCTTCAAGTTTTGTGACTGGGATGCTGAAGATCACAAAACAAGGTGTGAAGTAACCATGAAAATTACTTGGTACCCTTAATTTATTACCCCTCAAATCGATGTGCCGGTTAACCACATGCACTTCATCGATACTATGATAAACATTAAGTTACCCTTTTCCTACCATGTTAAGTCTAGCTAGTGTGTCGGTTAACCACACACGCTCCGCTAACCGACTTAAGCAAAGTACAAAGTGTAATTTCTTGGGTTAGCACCTTATTCACATTTTCCTAAAGTAACTAAGATTGGGAATTCTAAAATCATTTAGTTACTTTATATTCATCATTAACACTTTTAATGGAGATTTAAAGTCCTCTTACCCGTTCGGCTAACGACCCTCCACCGATCAAGGAACCGGTGGGTGAGAGTGAACACCCATTAAGCTGCCATTTTATAGGCAGCAACCTTATACCCCCCTTATAGACCGACTTTGTGAATGAGGCCTACTAGCGGTAAAACGACTTGTTCTTATACATATATAATTGTTATTAACTTATAATATTTATAGTATAAGGGTTGAATTTTAACTTTTAAAATTCTAGGGGTTGGAACTAAAGTTTTTGAAGAGACTTTACATGTTCCAAAACTTAAGGGCAAGTTATGTAACTTTCAAAACTTTTCATCTTTCATAACTTATGAGATAAAGGGTTTATTAAAATGAGAAACTTTTGATTTTATGTAACCTATGTGTTTCTTTAATGGACTTTAAAAGATGACTTTTGGTAATCCATAACTTGAGGACAAATTATGGATTCCATTATAACACATAATGATCAAGAATTAAACTAACAAGCATGTTACAAATAATTCCTATGATCTTCTAAACTCATAAGTTCATGAACATGCATATCAACAATTTCAAGAATCATAAAATTAACCATATAAAACTTGAAATTTTTGATAATAGCTATTGAAAATGGATTAGCATAACCATTACACCATCTCAAACAAGTTTTATAAGACCAAAACAGTTTAGGGTAATGTTTCTAGTCCATTTCTAGCAGCAAAAGTCAGAAAACTACACTCTGACAAGCCAACTCGCCGAGTGCATGAACTGACTCGTCTAGTTGGTTGAATATAGGCATGGACTCGTTGAGTTCCCCCATGGACTTGGCGAGTCCACTGTCCAGAAACCCAATTTTCAAGTTTTTCAGCAAGTTTGCATTGAATATCAAGAAAAGAAGCCTACTCTTTGATTCCACGGTTGGCTTTTGAGCATTCTAACACTCCTAAGGTGTACATGCAACCCTAGAAACCTTGAATCTATGTTTTACTATGATACATGCAAAATTGATTCTCCAAGGTTATTAACCTATCTAGCATACCATGGGGAAATGTTAAACATAAATTCTAGAAGAAGAACATACCCTTTTGATTTGGATTCCTTGAGAACCCTGTGAGCCTAGCACCTCAAGTGTGATGCCTCAAATGTCTCACACAACACTACAACTCTTGGAATAGGCTTGAGAGAAGTTCACTTACACCTCAAAATCAGCTAGCCCTCTATCCTGTGCAAGTCGTAGTACCGATTTTGCTTGCATGGGGTTCTGTATATAGTTGTGGCACAATTAGGGTGACACCATGTAAACCCTAATTGTCACGGCTTTTCATATTCCATGATCCATGGGTTTGTAACCTCCATGGATTATCCATGGAGCACCTTATGGGTTTTAGCCCAATCCATACAAAGCATGGATCATTAGCCCACTATATAAGAATAGATTATTTACACAATCAACCCCATATATTTAATTAGTCTCTTTTTGATCACTTAATTAATTTCAAATTAATTCTTGGATCAATAAATTAAATAATATTCTTGATATATTAGAACTTATAATATATTAACAATCCTTAAGTGTCCTTTCTCTCATTTAGTCTATCCAAGTGTTGCAATGCCATGCAACCGAAATGGACCATGCCAACCAGGTCAAGTACATCCCAGAAATAGTTATGAACTTAGACACCGAATCCAACACAGAGATGGTCCCCATTGAGGGAAAGAAGATTGAGAGGTACATCTGGGGGCTGGTACCTCCGTTTCTGGGGAATGTATTGTCTTCAAACCCCACTACCTTCGACAGTGCAAAACGATTGGCACAACGACTCATTGACCATGGAGTCCGCACACCAACAAACACCCATGTTGTCCCAGAACCATCCAAAACAACCGATAACAAGAGCAAGTTTTGGGACAGGAAGAAGAACAACTCGGCGCAGAACTCTACTAAGAAGCAGCAGATTGTGGATGTTCTTGCCAGTGGATTGGTTACGTTTCTTTGGAGGCATGGTTTTCCTACACGGAAAGGAACACAATCTGATGAGAGACGATGTTTAACTCTAGACGTATCTATCCTTACTATAATAGGCATCAATTTTCCTATGCCTCGGATATTGGTTATCTGAGTGTTGACCTACATCCCTATGATGTAGTCCGGGTATTCAAGGTAGGAGTAACAGTATCGGAAAGCCATAAGATGGGAGTCGTTCCTATTAAGTTATCTTTATGTTGGAAAGGTTCACTCTCCGGCTTGGAAAGATTTGAGGGAAGTTCGGAAAGAGGATCACGGAAGAAAAGGCCTCATGAAAACTTATGGCTAAACACCCTCAATCGAGGTTTTGAAATCCGATCTAATCGTATTACTTGTGATGGGAAAAGGCGATTTACCTAACACATAGTGTGAGTAGTGTAATCACTAACTAGCTAAATTGTATTATTCTATGGGTGTATTAGGGCGACGAATACGAGGAAAAGACACTTCTCGGGTTCCAAGTATAGGCTCCCTCTATCTACCACTTATCCTTGACTGGGACCGGCGTTGGTTTTCATCGGGTACTTACCTAGGGTTCTCTTCTCGTGAAGATATATTGAATTTCTACTCCGTCTTACTTACGAACCTGACTCTGAGTGTCATCGCTGTCTTACTTCTGATCGTGCCCCCGAGTGTCATCGCTTCATGATGGATGACTGGAAATCTCGGAAGTTCAGGCGGATTTCCCACTGGTGTCCATAAAAGTTATAGGCACTTGGTGGTTTCAATAGTCCCGTCCGAGTTCATTTATTTCCGAACTGGAAATCTTCTCATGAACCTCTTCTGGGTCTGAATCAACTCATCTGTCGAATACTGAAGTGGATAAGGTTTTCTACAGGGTTCGTGCGAGAATGGAAATGTCTAGAGAATCCTAAGAGATTATTAACGTTTCACTGGGTGATCCATATCGAGTCCTGCTACAATTACGTACGACACACAAATTATATATAACTTAGATCCGATAGGCCTTCGAATATGTGATACTCCTCTATATCTACATCCCAACGAGGAAAAGGAAGTAGAGCAAAACCACACATTCTTAGTCTATGGGATCCTTATTATATATAACCTTGGGAGTATACCCTCTGTAATCATAGGTATATCAATAAGGATCTTTTTAGTTTTTCACACAAGCTTATCTATGGATCCTAAAATACCCCTATGGTATTTTAATTTATTGTTTGATTCTTAACTTCTGAATATGATTTTGGGATTAATGTGAGTCTTTTAGTATTCCAAAATACTCCCATAGTATTTTAAACTTTATGTTTGGCTCTAGCATTCCTATTTGGTAAGTTTTAGATTCGTTGCACACCACCATCACTCCCAAGCACACGTTGGTCATATCTCAAATAAATGTAGTTGATCAGGTTACATTTATTCCAGCTTACGATTACATAACTGCCCAGGTTTGACGGTAATGGTCAACATCCAAAGACTTTTATTTTGTTCTTCTTGTGATACATTTGTTCGAGTGTTTAGATTCTGGATGTTCTTATACTTTGGTAAAAATGGTTATATTTTAAAGTATGATTCTTTTTCAGAGTGTTTTATCCCAATGTTATTATAGGTTGTATATCTTTTGTGAATTGATATACTGAGCTCACTATAAACAATGCTCTGATACCAATCTGTCACACCACAAAACCGGAACGGCGGAAACGTTCTGGGGTGGATGACGTCATCTCAAGTATCACAACATATGCAGTATAGTAATCAAAGTACAACAACCATTGCATTAATAGTAATAATTTTACATAGGTTACATGTAATAGTAATATCAAAGTAATTACAAAACATAACATAGATGCAGCTCGGTACTAGGATGTCTTCGCAAAAGCTCTCGGGATGTACCTGTCTATCGATGACCTGAGAATACAAGTTATTTTGAATGCGAGTATCAGCATTTTATAATGTTGGTGAGTTCATAAGTATTTAGTGTCATTTGTATAAATACACATTTTTATTCAAAACAAATTTATGAAAGACGGTAATCTAGAATCTTGAGTGTATTAGCGTTCTTTACAGAAAATCATATATTTTCTAATTAAAAGTAGTCTTCTACCAAGACCCGACATATTTAAGTTTTATGGAGTAATTTTCCCCAAAAATACTATCATTACCAAAATACAGTATTGACTTTAAAGGAATAACGAGAAGATCACAAGTAAAAATACTAGGGGAAAATAACATATACCTCAGCAGTAATACTGGTGAATAAAGAAAAAAGAAATCATGGACTCCAGGAGAGTATCTAATGAATGACACGCCTGGCTCAGTCTAACAAGAGGAAGCAGAGACTCCAGACAGTATCGAGTGAACGATACAGCTAGCAAAGTCTAAAACGAAGGGTGAATGTGAACTCGTATGTAACCATGTTGATCGACGATAGAGTATCCGATGACCCTCCAGGTCACGCGTAGAGGTAGTGGCATTATGTCACCCATGGGCCTGACTGGAACTGACTGTAGCTAGTAGTCTGGGTGTGGGAGTGTCAGTCCCGTATAGATCTATATACATGATTTTCGCTCTCCTTCCCGGAGACTCTGGTTACACGGCGTTGGCGCAATGAAGCGTCGTAGAGGGAAATAGTGTGTCACATTCTAATGTAAACGAGAGAGAGAGAGAGAGATAGAGGGAGATATATATATATATATATATATATATATATATATATATATATATAGAGAGAGAGAGAGAGAGATAGACAGAGAGATAGAGAGAGAGATAGAGTCTGCTAACTATTCCTATAATAGTTACTATGGTTCCAGAAACATGAATAATAGAAGGATGATTGTACTACTCAAGGCGATGAATTGGCTGAGAGAGAGACAATTTTTATGCCCATACATGTATACATGATAAATAACTAATGTTTAAATGACCTTCGGACAGATAACCGATACTCACCAGACGACATCCCAACGTGGAAAAGGAAATAGAGCGAACTAGCCTTCCTAAATCCTTTAAACATTATTCATATAACTATACAAATATAGCCATGCATTTAATGAAATAAAAGCATAGAAGAAAACATTGGTAAAACCTTTGGAAAACCTTTACACATAAGAAATTTACGACTTGATTTCATTTTGTAAAACAAGTTTTGAAAACATTTGGAACTCTTTGAAAAACCTTTCATAAACAGCTTTGAGAATGATTTTTATAAAACAGTTTAAGTGAAGAAAACCTTTGATAAGAAATTACGACTGGATGTCTCTTTAGTAAACAAACTTTGAAAAACTTTGGATAACCTTTAATGACCTAAAAAGGGATATTCATACTTTAACAACATTCGAAAACATGATTTGGAAATTTTAAGCTGGATAAAACAGTTTTAACATGCACAATCTATTTTGATATATAGTTATTAATCTCATGATTTATCTAATAACTGTACAGTTCAACTTGTATTTGCCCCCTATAAAAGAAGTTAAAATCAACTAAAAGGTTATTTCAGGGGTATGAACTCACCTGTTGCGAGTGGATCGGATGGAGGTGTCGGTTGAGTGCTCGGTGCTAAGTAAAGACTAGACACACTTAATGACCTAATAACATATGAAGACATATGTTTACATATAATTAGTGATTATTGATGGGTTTTGAGCATTCTAACACTTCCTAAGTGTACATGCAACCCTAATAACCTTGGATCTATGTTTGTCTAATTATCATGCTAAGTTGAATTCCAAGGTTATATTCCTATCTAGCATACATGGGGAACAATTTTAACTTGAATAATAGATAGAATAACTTACCTTGTTGTTGCTTGTGTTCCTTGAAACCTTGTGAGCCTAGCACCCCAAATGTGATGCCTCAAATGCTTCACACAACACCAAATGCTCTTGGAAAACTTATGAGAGAACACACACTTCTTGAAATCGGCCAAGCCCTCTTGTTTTCTTAGTGTAACCGATTTTGGTGGAGAATGGGATCCTTATATAGTGTTGACACATCTAGGGTTACACCATGTAAACCCTAATGTGTCATGACTCTTCATTTCCATGACCCATGGGTTTGTAACTCCCATGGAGCATCCATGGAGCATCCTATGGGTAGAACCCAACTTGATAATTCATGGAGCCTCTTAGCCCACTATACAAGATATGGATGATTTACATAATCAACCCATATATTTAATTAGTTCTCTTTTGACCACTTAATTAATTCTAAATTAATTATTGATCAAACTAATCAAATATTATTATTAATATATTAGAACTTATAATATATTAATAATCTCCAAGTGTTATTTCTCTCATTTAGTCTATCTAATTGCATGGTGCCATGCAACCCAAATGGACCATGCCGGGTCGGGTCAAGTACATACCAAAAATAGTTATGGACTTAGACACCTTATCCAACAGTCTCCCACTTGGATAAGTCTAATAACTATTACTGCAAGTATGACTTCAAGAACCGATCGGCAATCGTAGCTCTTTTCAAGGTTTCTCGGAACTGAGAAGATGATGGTACGCCATTTAAGATAAGTGATCATATAATCCTCCGTTCTAGATATCAGTCGGACAAATACATGGAACAATGTCTTTCTTATTGTCCAGCAGTTTGTTTCTCGATCTCCGATTTGTTTGACAAAGAACTTAATTGAACACATCAACTTAGTTCTGACCGGGCCCGGTACATGGGTCAAAACAAAATCATCGAGGGGCCCAGATATCAGCTTCTAATCCAAGAAGGAACAGATAAACTTCGACTCATATGTTTGTTCTACAACTCATTGAATTACACACAAGAGCACGATTTATAACATCGAGTTACCAATGCGTTTTCGTACAATCAATGCATAACCAACTTGTAAGTAACAAATCATATCTCTAGGTTTGAAGACTTATACGATATTACCGTCTCACGATCACTCGAGATAGAATTCCATGAAGTGATTCCAGTGAGCGTGGGTTGAGTCCAATGCTCAGGACTTATGAGCACTCATGATTGCTGTAGCCTTGTCCAAGACCTCTACAACTAAACATGACAGTCTTGATTCATACCTACTTCCGACATATGACTGACTGTGGAGGTTTGAATAATATGTTATACCAAAAAAAATTATTCTGGAAGTCAAAACATGCAAAAGAAATATAGTAAACGATCGACAAGAGATAGCAACACCTTACTCATAAATAAAACATTTTTATTCATCATCAAATGTCAATTACACTTTACAAATTTCGAGGTTATCTAACTACTAAATCTAATATCATCCTTCAGCCCTATGCTCCGAGCATGCTGAAGATGCTTAACCCGAGTCAGTCCCTTTGTGAGGGGGTCTGCCGGATTCTCATCTGATGATACCCTCTTTGCCACGAGGAGTCCTTCTTCGATCCGATGTCTGATGAAATGGTATTTTCTGTCGATGTGTCTGGATCTCCCGTGATCCCTTGGTTCCTTGGCTAAGGCAACAACACTTTCACTATCACAGAAAATTTCCATTGGCTCTTTAATAGCTGGTACAACTCCAAGGTCTCCAATGAAGTTCTTCAGCCATATCGCCTCCTTTGCTACCTCGCTAGCTGCAATATACTCTGATTCACAAGTAGAATCTGCCACTGTCTCTTTCTTGGAACTCTTCCAACAAATTGCTCCTCCGTTTAGGGTAAAGACCCAGCCTGACTGAGAGCGGAAATTATCCCTATCAGTCTGGAAGCTAGCATCACTATACCCTACTACTCTCAAGTCATCACTCCCACCGAGGGTAAGAACCCAGTCCTTAGTCCTCCGTAGGTACTTGAGGATATTCTTTACCGCAGTCCAGTGTGCCTTGCCAGGGTTCGCCTGATACCTGCTAACCATACTCAGGGAAAAGGCTACATCGGGTCGAGTACACGTCATAGCATACATGATCGATCCTACAGCCGAAGCATAAGGTGTTCGACTCATTTCTGCTATCTCAGCCTCAGTGCTAGGGCTTTGTGTCTTACTCAATCTGGTGTTACTCTGGATGGGTAACTCTCCTTTCTTGGAATCCTGCATGCTGAATCTCTTCAGCACCTTATCCAAGTAGGTACTCTGACTAAGTCCAATTAGTCTTTTACTCCGATCTCTCAAGATCCTTATCTCTAAAATATAGGCAGCTTCACCAAGGTCCTTCATAGCAAAACACTTCCCAAGCCAGGACTTTACTTCCTGCAGGGTTGGAATGTCGTTTCCTATGAGTAGAATGTCATCCACATACAATACCAAAAAGCTAACTATACTCCCACTAGCCTTGACATACACACAAGATTCATCTTCAGTCCTAGTAAAGCCAAATTCCTTGACCTTCTCATCAAAGCAAAGATTCCACCTGCGAGGTGCCTGTTTCAATCCATAAATGGATTTCTCGAGTTTACACACTCTATTAGGGTACTCGTTGCTGACAAAACCTTCTGGCTGACTCATGTAAACATCTTCAGCCAACTTTCCATTAAGGAAAGCGGTTTTGACATCCATCTGCCATATTTCATAGTCATGAAATGCAGCTATGGCTAACAGAACTCGAATAGACTTAATCTTGGCTACCGGAGAAAAGGTCTCATCCACTCCAGGAATTTGAGAGAAGCCCTTTGCAACCAGTCTAGCCTTATAAGTGTGTACTTTACCATCCATGTCGGTCTTCTTCTTGAAGACCCATTTGCACCCTACTGTCTTACGACCTGGTACATTTTCAACCAAGTTCCAAACTTGATTTTCATACATGGATTGTATCTCGCTATCCATAGCCTCTTTCCATTTAGCAGACTCGGGGCCTGCCATGGCTTCCTCGTAGCTGTTAGGGTCATCTTGACTTACTAGTGTCCCATCACTAATAAGTGTCTCACCTTCTACAGTAATATGGAATCCATAGTAATGCTCAGGTGCACTCCTAACTCTCGTGGAACGCCTCAGAGGTACAGGTTTGTCAATTGGCTCAACAGGAGTTTCTTCCTCAAGTTGAGGGCTAGAGTTTGAAGTTCCTTCACCACTTGATTCTTGAATTTCTTCAAGATCAATTTGCCTCCCACTGTCTCCTTGGCTTATAAACTCTCTTTCTCAAAAGACTCCTCTTCTTGCTACAAAGACCACATTGTCACTAGGTCTGTAGAAGAGGTAACCAAAGGATTGTTGTGGGTAACCGATGAAAATACACCTCTCGCTTCGAGGTTCGAGCTTATCATGAGTCTCGCGTCTCACGAAAGCCTCGCAACCCCAAATCTTGATGTGGTCTAGTTTAGGTACTTTACCAGTCCACATCTCGTGAGGAGTTTTGGCAACTTTCTTTGTAGGGACTAGATTAAGAATATGGGCGGCAGTCTCTAAGGCATACCCCCAGAATGAGATTGGTAGCGAACCTCGACTCATCATGGAACGAACCATATCTAACAAGGTTCGATTACGCCTCTCAGCCACACCATTCAACTGTGGTGTCCTGGGAGGTGTCAATTGTGAGACAATCCCACATTCCCTAAGATAGTCGAGGAACTCTGAACTAAGATACTCACCTCCTCGATCGGATCGAAGCATCTTAATGTTCCTGCCCAATTGATTCTCGACTTCCTGTTTAAATTCCTTAAACCTTTCGAAAGTCTCTGACTTATGCTTGATCAAGTAGACATATCCATATCTACTGTAATCATCAGTAAAAGTCAAATAATAACGATTAGCATCCCTTGTGGCATGTTTGAATGGTCCACACACATCCGTGTGTATAAGGTCCAACAAACCTTCACCCCTTTCACACGAGCCTGTGAAGGGTGACTTTGTCATTTTTCCAGGTAAGCATGATTCGCAACTATCATCTGACTTAAGGTCAAACGACTCCAAGACTCCATCCTTTTGGAGTTGGCCTATGTGTTTCTTGCTTATATGTCCAAGGCGACAATGCCATAATGATGCTTTATCCAAGTTATTATTAGTAGTAGAATCAATACACAAAACATTATTTCCTAAGTTATCTACAACAGACACAGCTTCATTCACACCATCACAAGGTAATGCTTTAAAATAAAGAACATTATTAAAGAAAGCATCAATAGAACCAACTTCCTTATTAAACGAAAAGGTAAACCCTTGTTTGTACAAAGCATGAAAGGAAATAATATTTCTTGCCATTTCTGGCGAGTAACAACATTTATTCAAATCTAAACTAAACCCACTACTTAGCGATAAAGTATAAACTCCAATCTTGGTGACAGGTGAAGCTTTCCTATTCCCCATGATCAAGTTTATTCTTCCTTGCTCCACATCCTTACTTCTTCTTAGTCCCTGCAAGTCACAACAAATATGAATACCACAACCGGTATCAAGGACCCAAGAATTAGAATGGGGTGAGTTATTAGAAATGATAGTGTAAATACCTGCATGGTTGGGTTTGACTTTCCCATCCTTCACATCCTGCTCGTACTTTGGGCAGTTCCACTTCCAATGAGCCTTTTCATGGCAATAGAAGCATTCAGGCTCTTTTGGGTCAGAAGAAGGAGTAATGAAACCTTTCTTGGTTCCACTTGAAGAAGAGCCATCAAGGGTCCGAGCCTTGGTACCCTTCGAAGATCTCTTTCTCTTCCTCCCTCGACTTTTCCCGATTGCCAAAACTGGAGTTGAGTTTGGAGTAGGAGTGATAGCAACCGACTTCCCCTTAAGACCTGTTTCTGCGGTCTTGAGAAGTCCCTGAAGTTTGCTGAGGGTGACTTATTCCTTGTTCATGTGATATGTCATGCGGAATTGATCATAGCACGATGGTAAGGAGTGCAAAATGATATCTATTGCAAGATCCTCCGGGAAGTTCACATTAAGCTTCAACAAACGATCCACATACCTTTGCATTTTCTGCATGTGGCTCGTGACGGATTCCCCGTCCTTCATCATGGTTGTTATCATGGAGCAGATGATTTCATACCTCTCTTGTCTTGCACTTTGATGGTATCTTTCCATCAAATCTTGGTGCATTTCATAAGGGTAGAAATCCTCATAAGACTTTTGGAGTTCCGCTGTCATCGTGGCCATCATGATGCAAGCCACTTTCATAGCATCCCTTTCATGTGCCCTAAAGTCAGCGATCTCCTGAGGAGTTGCAGTGGTCTCATCAATCTCCTTAAGCTCCTTGTCAAGGACATATTCTTTGTCCTCGTAGCGGGTAATCATTCTGATGTTTCTGATCCACTCATTGAAGTTGGATCCATCAAAGGTGACTTTCCCACACAAGTTCATAAGGGTAAAGGAGCCATTAGGATTAGAGCCAGAAGCATTGTTGAAAGACATCTGAAGAAAAGAGAACAAGGTTAGTTTAGATATAAGAGAGTCCTTAATAAAACACCCAAATGTAATATTAAGGCTAGGATCCAATCACAATATAATATAACTTAGAAGAGGTATGCCGTAATCTAAGCTATATCATATTTGAAAGGTAGGTGAATGACGATTCACCAATTTGCACCACGAAAACCGCAATATTTTAGTATTAGGTTTTTGAATGGTTCTTAGAAATTCCTAGTTCTTTGAGATTCAATGAACTTTTCAAAGGCATGTTTCAATCTTGAGTGTGCCCTCCAAGTTTTGTGACTGGGATACCGAGGATCACAAAATGAGGTGTGAAGTAACCATGCAAATCACTTGGTACCCTTAAAGTTTATCACTCAATCGATGTGCCGGTAAACCACACACGCTCCATCGATACTATAATAAACCCTAAGCCACCCTTTACCTACCTTGTTAAGTCCAAGTTAGTGTGCCGGTTAACCACACACGCTCCACCAACGACTTAATCAAAGTGTAAAGTGTAATTTCATGGATTAGCACCTTATTCACATTTTTCCTAAAGTAACTAAGATTGGGAATTTAATAAAACATTTAGTTACTTTATAATATTCATCATATTGTGAATGAGAATTTGTAAGTCCTTGTCTTACCCGTTCGGCTAACGACCCTCCACCGGTCAAGCAAACGGTGGGTGAGAGTGGACACCCATTAAGTCACCATTTTATAGACAACAACCTTATACCCACCTTATAGACCGGCTTCGTGAATGAGGCGTACTAGCGGTAAGACGACTTTGTTCTTATACATATATATATAATTATTAAAGCATAATAATATAAGTATAAGGGTTGAATTTTAACTTTTTTTAAAATTATAAGGGTTGGAACTAATGTTTTAACTTAACTTGACTTGTTCCAAAACTTGAGGGAAAGTTTTGTAAACTTTCAAAACTTTTCATTTCTTGTAACTTATGAGTTTAATAGAGTAATAAAATGAGGACCTTTCATTTTTCCTAACTCTTGTGTTCTTTTAATGGTTTTTAATCCAAGAGACTTTTGGTTTTCCATAACTTGAGGACAAGTTATGGACTCCATTAAAACACATTATGATCAAGAATTAAACTACCACATAGGTTACAAATAATTCCTATGATCATCTAAACATCATAAGAACAAGAATATGAACATTAACACCTTCAAGAATCAAAATCACATTTAATCTTTGTAATTTTGATAACTAGTTGTTGTAAATGAGTTAGAAAAGACATTACACCTTCTAAAACAAGTTTTCAAGTACCAAAACAATTTAGGGTAATGTTTCTAATCCATTTCCAGCAACTAAAGTCGAAAATCTGCACTCTGTCGACCCTACTCGCCGAGTGCATAAACCTACTCGCCGAGTAGGTTGAAGATACAAGTGAACTCGACGAGTCCTCCCCATGGACTCGCCGAGTCCATCAGTCAGACAGCAAGTTTTTCGACTTTCTTCAACTTTTAAGCACAAATAAAAGCAAACAAGCCTAGGCTCTGATACCACTGATGGGTTTTGAGCATTCTAACACTTCCTAAGTGTACATGCAACCCTAATAACCTTGGATCTATGTTTGTCTAATTATCATGCTAAGTTGAATTCCAAGGTTATATTCCTATCTAGCATACATGGGGAACAATTTTAACTTGAATAATAGATAGAATAACTTACCTTGTTGTTGCTTGTGTTCCTTGAAACCTTGTGAGCCTAGCACCCCAAATGTGATGCCTCAAATGCTTCACACAACACCAAATGCTCTTGGAAAACTTATGAGAGAACACACACTTCTTGAAATCGGCCAAGCCCTCTTGTTTTCTTAGTGTAACCGATTTTGGTGGAGAATCGGATCCTTATATAGTGTTGACACATCTAGGGTTACACCATGTAAACCCTAATGTGTCATGACTCTTCATTTCCATGACCCATGGGTTTGTAACTCCCATGGAACATCCATGGAGCATCCTATGGGTAGAACCCAACTTGATAATCCATGGAGCCTCTTAGCCTACTATACAAGATATGGATGATTTACATAATCAACCCATATATTTAATTAGTTCTCTTTTGACCACTTAATTAATTCTAAATTAATTATTGATCAAACTAATCAAATATTATTATTAATATATTAGAACTTATAATATATTAATAATCTCCAAGTGTTATTTCTCTCATTTAGTCTATCCAATTGCATGGTGCCATGCAACCCAAATGGACCATGTCGGGTCGGGTCAAGTACATACCATAAATAGTTATGGACTTAGACACCTTATCCAACAATTATAACACCAATTAAACACGTATAAGCATCCTAATGTGCGGAAAAACACTTTGGTCAAGTGCTAGGAGGCTACTGGGTTGCAATAAGGGGGTGTATGACCTAGTTACGGAGTTTACTCTTCAAGAGTAAACTCTTAGAGGAGATTTCGGCCCAATGACCATATCCCCATGAGTTTACGGCTATAAACTCATCGGTGGTGTGTTCTTGGTTTCTCAAAGGTCTTATAACAATTGTGGAATTAGGCTAGGTTCAATTCTAAGGCATAGGAAGTTGTTATGTCCTCAAATTGACCATTTATGGGAGTTTACGGATGTAAACATAGAGTTTACGGCCGTAAACTTGTACATCTCTCCTCAATTCAGGATTTAAGGTCTTAAATGAAAGAATACAAGGTTTTATGCATTATTCCAAGCCATATGGGGGAGTTACGGTATCATTTGGCCACCTTAAGGGAGTTTACGGCCCAGGAACCAATCCTTGGGAGGTTTACGGCCATAATCTCCTAAGTTCATGGTTTCCTTGATGTTTAAGGTTCCTACTTCGATTGTGGTTGGTTTTAGACATTATTCCAAGCCATAGGAGGTGTTTAAGGGGCAATTTTACACCTTAAATGGTGTTCACGGCCTATGAAGAGGGGTTTATGGTCCAAGAATGTTCTTGGGCCGTAAACTCACGTTTAGTCGTCAAATGACAAGTTTTTGGTGTTCTAAGCTCATACATGCAAGTCCCTAAGTCATAGCTAAGCACTAGGAGTGATTTGGAAGGGTTTTGGGGCTTCAAAACCCCATTTATGGGTGCTCGCGGTCCAAGAGTGTTCTTGGTCGGTAAACACATGATTTTGATGCTTTTGGATGATTTAAATACGGATTTGCATGCTAAACAAGCTAAACAACAAGTTAGCATAAATCGCTTACTAGTTTGGAGCTTGAAAGGGGCGTTTTTGGCTCAAAATATACTTTGTAGAGAGAGAGAGGGTAGAGAGAGAGTGGAAATGGTGTAAATGAGGTTCACTCACCCTTATATAGGGGCTTGAGTTTGTGACCCAGAGGAAATCTACCCGATACTGACATTAAACGGGGCTTATGGTCGTACCCGATTAAGTGGTCGTAATCTAAAAACTTTTCAAAGGGATACCGAGGATGTTTCACGTATTTCTAATTCGTTTGGACACTCATGAAGTCAATTCAAAAGTCCCAATTTAATTAACCTCATCCAAAAGGTTAACAGAACAATTTAATAAAGCGAGTTCTATTAGCAGAAAAGGGTTTATTGTGACGGGATAAATTTCAAGTTGTCACGTCATCCCCCCGTTAGAGAGAATTTCGTCCCGAAATTATGGTTTTGGAAAGGAAATAGGCATGAACAATCGGGTAGAGAGATGATAGTACTTCCTATTCGGTTGGTCTTTGCGCTCCCAAGTGAACTCCGGACTTTGCTTGGCCCTCCCGACAGAGACGGATACCCCAGTCTCGCCCTGGTTTAACCACTAGGCTCCATAAACTCAACACTAGGGCTACTCAAGCCTACAACTCTTCTGCATCATGCACTTATCGGAGAACACTCCCTCATCACACTCTATTTCCGTCTAGTGGGTACGATGGCTTCCCGCAACATTACGAAAGCCTCTGACTAGTGAGTACTACAGCTCCCTCCCTCTAACTTGTGAGTACTACGGCTCCCCGTAGCATCACAACACCCTCTGACTGGTGAATACTACGGCTCCCCGTAGTATCACGACTCTCTCTCTCTGGCTTGTGAGTACTACGGCTCCCAGTAGCATCACAACACCCTCTGACTGGTGAATACTACGGCTCCCCGTAGTATCACAACTCTCTCTCTCTCTGGCTTGTGAGTACTACGGATCCCCGTAGCATCACAACACCCTCTGACTGGTGAATACTACGGCTCCCCGTAGCTTCACCCTATACTCTCATTCTCATTACAACGCCATACTATGTTCACTAACTCATGCACCGAAGACTATCACAGATAGTTACACACACACTTGCCCCGATATGCATTATAGACTCTAGCGGCAACCGCCATAACACATAACCTACCTCTGCGGAGATCCACTTCCTTAAATAATCCCTCTTGATGACAATACACGAAGGGATCCCACTGGAACCATAGATACATGATACATCACTAGTCGTCTTAAACCCAAGACTCTAAATAACTCCGAAATCGGGACGCTATATGTGGAAACCACGGAACACCATAACAGAGCATCACAATGTCCTGCCTCTACCACTGATTCCCTTACTCCCAGCACCATACACATACAACAATACATTTCCTCTGAATCCCATAATAATTTCCTATTTCACTCAATACGCAACTTCTGTGCATCCAAACACTCAATTGGAATACAAGGAACGCGCTAACTCTTCAGAACACACTGATGATCCTCCGAAACCCTTTCCACTACTGCTCAAAATCCAAGGAAAAATACACATCCCAGCCCGTACTCGACAATCTTCTACCCATATTTCAACCCAGAAGTTCTCAAATGTGCATACCATCATTACGAGTCTTCCACTTGAAACGACTCTGACCACCACCAGATTCCTGACCATTGACCACCCGCCGGTGGAGACACCCATCCTTCTCTCAGACATATACCACATGCATTATCTCCCCCTGCATCTTTCCTTGATCACCAATGACCCTGATCCCATGAATTCAAGCCGCAGGTTTCTGTATCCAACCCCTAACCGCTCTTGCACAAATCTATGGTTCTCTCAATAAGCCACCCGGTTCTCCCCCACTTAGGGTTCGAACCATCACTATCTAACACATCAACAATCACACAAACTATTTTCACCAACAATAACGCACCTGCCCCTAGAAAGTGCTATGCAACACCCGATCATCCCCTTTAAGGAAATCAATCGATCTTATAGACTCTGAACCTCAGATGAAATCCTCAAGAACTTCTCGTCACGACTGCCTCTAGTCGTTCCAAGTCTCGTACCAATCCAATACCAAACAACTCAACTGTCCAATAACATCACTGACTCATAGACTGGACCACAAAATCATCATACTCCCCCACCTCGACTCATCAACCTACGTTCCAACACATGGATCATCCCAAGAACAAGGACCCACTCCCATATTCAATACTCAAGATAGATAGAAAAACCACTGCACTGATAAACTCGACTGGACTCCCCACTGATACCTCTACAAAACGCCCTACTATACTCAAATAGGTGTAACGTGGTCCTCGACTATCCCAGTCCCAACTGACAATCTGCTCATGGTAAATCACTGCCTCGCGGCACACATGCTACCTGATACTCTGATGGAAAATCATCATCAATGACAACCTGCAGGGTTTACCCCCAAACCCAAAACTTAAACATCATGCCTTTCATGTTTCACACACGAACATAAATAGCACCACCCAGGTCATAGAAGGTGACATGTCCTCTATCGACTGATTGCTCAACTCGGAACGAAATTCTCCCCTCCTTACCAAAATACTCTGAAAGGCTCTCGACCTCCCTCTCAAGGGACGCCTCTTCGAACTTAATCATGGACCACTGGCCTAAAACCCATAGCGTCCAATCTCTACCTCATTAATCATGACCGGATAACCGGAGAATTACAAGCATCATTTACTACGAACCATGGTACTCATCCCATGACATCTCTTCTCAATATGCTCCGGTGTATGGTACCCGAACCATAGCATCACTCCTCCATCCACTCTGATGTATGGTACTCGAACCATAACATCACTCCTCCATCCGCTCCGATATATGGTACTTGAACCATAACTTCACTCCTCGATCTGCTCCGATGTATGGTACTCGAACCGTAACACCACTCCTCAATCTGCTCCGATGTATGGTACTCGAACCATAACATCACTCCTCAATCCGCTCCGATGTATGGTACTCGAACCATAACATCACTCCTTAATCCGCTCCGATGTATGGTACTCGAACCATTAAAATCACTCCTCCATCTGCTCCAATGTATGGTACTCGAACCATAACATCACTCCTCCATCTGCTCCGATGTATGGTACTCGAACCATAACATCACTCCTCAATCCGCTCATTAGAACCTTCAGAATACTCCCTATATCAAGTAGGGGTCCTCTGCTTTCAGTAGTACGGGCCCATACTACCTGCCACATCTACCCATACTTTCCACACGGACTATCCGGGAGCTCCTAAGTAGCTGCTCGACCTTCTCGTTCACCAATTCCGTCGCGCGTGCTCGCTCCCTAGCAAAATTCTCTACTCTGCCAACACACTCATCTGGCTAAGGTTACTCCCTAGGCTCTTCCTAGATTCCCACACTTCTCTGCCATTAGCTACTGAAGAGATCCTAATGATGCCAACCATCTACCTCCTGAATATCGTCATATTCGCTTGGTAGCTGACTCCCATCATCGAGAGTTCCACAAAGCACGAAGCAAGCAACATTCGAGCATCGAAGAATACATAGGACTCACTCTGGGTGATAACTCCGCTTTCTCTGCTCATCCTCGAAAGTACCACCGAAATCTGCAACTCTTCCCCTCGCGGGTTCTAACTATTCTTTCGCTAAGTACCACGGTACTCATCTAGGTATTTCCCCTAGATTACTCCTCTACTCTAATCCCCTAAAGGATTCCGACTAAATGTTCTCACTCATCACATACTCAAAAGCACATCGCATGTAACAGCAATTCCTAGACTAAGGCATCACAAATCAGGCCACTCTAGTCCTAAGATATGAAATACCTAGCCTGTCTCTAGAATGCAATAATATCTCATAAAGTGCATCATAAATATCTCATAACACAAAAGTAAGGTATTTTGGGAAATCACCGTTCGGGCTCTGGCTGATTGTACACACTGCTCTTTCTCGCTTTCTCTTTGAACTCTTATTCGCTTTAGAAAATTATTTCTTGTGAAAACTTTTCTTACTTCCTCAGTTTGAGTCCAGATTTACCCGAAGGTGCATCCGTATCCCTCAAACCAAGGCTCTGATACCAACTTGTAACACCGTTCATTTCAAGCAATTTTTCATTTAAAAAAAAATAAGCGTTTAATTCTTAAAAACATTTTTCTTAAAATCTCATTCATAATCGAATTACAAAAACATAACTCCATTTTCACTTGCATAATAAAACAGGATCCTCAAAACATGACTCTTTCTCTGGTGTGTACAATCGAGTCGGTGCCGTCCCGTGATCCTGAGAGAAACCTGAAATACATAACACAAAACACTGTAAGCACAAAGCTTAGTGAGTTCCCCAAAATACCACACATAACACATATTAGCCACTCGAGGCTATAACTCTGTGGGTCCGTGGACCCTACTCTGTGAACCTTCCGGTTCTAACTCTGTGAACCCTCCTGTTCTAACTCTGAGAACCTTCCGGTTCTAACTCTGTAAACATGCACAGCATAAATCACATAGAAATAATGCAGTACAACACATAACATACATAGCATACAAATACTCTTTCACATAACTCTGGTCACCTACTCAAGGTAAAGTATAGTGAAAAGACTCACCTGGCAAGCAGGAAGCAGATATCCTCACGCTTGCATCTCGAACTCGCCACCATCTATCACATAAGGCAAATACTCTCTTGAACATAACTCTCGAGACTAGACTCAATCATCTCTTTGCACCCTCTTAAGGGTAAAAGACCATTTTACCCTCTTCTTGGCCCAAAGGCCACATTGCTGACGAAACCCTAAAAGTCAACAAAAGTTAACGGTCAAACTTTGACCCAACTCGCCGAGTGCACTCTGGTGACTTGGTGAGTACACACATGTCCACTAACTCTTTGTCCCGCTTGGTACGTCGAGCCCCTCCCTATGATCGACGAGTCATACCAGACAGGAATCGCGGGAACACCCCGAATCAACTCGCTGAGTCTCAAGAACAACTCGGCGAGTACCGCCTTGAACTCCAGTCCTCTAACCCCCTCCTTACTCACTGAGTCATCCCCCAACTTGGCAAGTCTATTCACTGAGCAATTTACGTGAAACCCTAACCCTACTCGCCGAGTCTCAAGAATAGCTCGGCGAGTTCATGTCATGCACAAACTCTACTGACCTCCTGAGGTCAGATCTACTTCCCAAACCATAGATCTGGCCTCCCCAAGAATGAATGTCACGTAAAGTTCGAAACTTGATGCTTGTATAACCACAACAAGGCATAAAAAGGAGATTTAGTCCCAAAAATGGCAACCTAAGGCCAATAACCCCAAACTGGTCCATAAAGCTCTAAGGGTCAAGGTCTACCTCTTTGAGTCCAGATCCAAGGCACAAACTCGAAGAGGGACCATTTGTTTCACATAATCACTCTCCAAAGGGGTTAGAAAACCCTAAATCTAATGATCAACACCAAAACTGAAGGAGGTTCGAACCATTACCTCAAAATGATGTCTTTGACTCTGGAACTGCTTGAATCGCACCTCCTCTTTGCTTTTGTAACCTTCTTCTTGCTAAACCAAGGGTTCAAGGATTAAAAGCGACTTCTTCTCCCTCACAACGATTTGGCTCACTTAGGGTTCTCTCAAGGGACTGGTAGCCGCAATGGGAGGCTATAAGTGCCCTTAAAAAGGCTCCAAACCCGGGGGATTAGGGTTTCATTAAACAGCGTGGACTCGCCGAGTCCGGTCGTGAACCCGGATGAACATCCGCGACCCTACTCGGCGAGTCTTGGCTCCAACTCGCCGAGTTCCTCCTCAAACTCCAAAATAATTAAATAAAATAATATACCTGGGAAATCAGGATGTTACAGATTAAGCGTGAATGGATGGTCGTAGTCAATGTCCTTGACTCTTACGACTCAGCTTTCTTTACCAACTGAGGGTGTTAGCTACTATATTGGCTTACCCGGGCTGACAACAAATTTCGGATTTGTGGTCATTTTAGTAGCTTAACCCGCAGTGGTTCTCTTGACTCTAGTTCCTATTCTATGGGATATGATGAAGCGTTTTACTATGAGGTTCGTGGTATAGCTCATACTTGGCTTTGCCACTCATACTTGGTGTATGCAAGCCGTACATAATTGAGATCGACGGGATGTTGAGTTGTGCGACTCCACCCCAGACCCACAACCCAACGAGGAACAGCGAGTAGGGAGGAAGCACACATCTTAAATCTTTTTGATCTAAATTAAATACCACTCTTATGCATATACTTAGTTAATAGTAGTCAATCCCATGAGTTCTTTCCTCTTGATTCACGAACCTGATTGTGAGGTGCTAAGGGTCTTTCTGGGGGATCTACGGAGTAGGTTTCGGGTGGTTATCGTCTTCTGGAATGCTTGCAGTGTCTTTCGCTTCAGGTTCTATCTATCTAAGAAAGGGTTAGTTAACAGCGCGCGATACCCTACTCAGGGGTATTTCGGAGGGTTTTAGATAAGATAGAAGATTGACAGGTTGCATTAGGTTTTATTATTAGGTTCGGAAGGACCTTTATTTGCCGAAATGGCTACGGTGAAAGTTCTTTTTTTACACATCACTAGGAATTTACACATGGTTGCACTAAATCGAGTCATGATTGATAGAGGCGTCGATGTTGGCATACATCGAGATGACATAGAATGAGGGTCGATAGGGCCATGTGCTGAACGGGAACACAGGTTCTTGGCGTCTCGGGTTTTGTCCCATGTATCACTGTCGCGGATACTTGGACTGGTAGAGTCGACGCGGAACTATAGAGGGTCCTGAGGTTTCAGAATAATGTACTTTTCAGGAATGGATTCTCACAAGGTCTTTCTATAATCACTTAGCATACACTAGTCATGTATAATTAAGGTGGGAAGGACAGTTGACTGAGCGACTCCGCCCTAAATCCACAACCAAATGAGGAACAAGAAATGAGGCAGCATCACTCACTCGAGGTCTATCCATCTTAATTATACATGGCTTTAACGTATATACCGAGTCATTATAGCTTTACCTGATGAAATTTTAAGTTTTAGAACAGTGCTACGACTTTTAACAGAGTTACAGTACTAGATTTACTACAAGATTAATGCTGTGAACTAGGTATGTTATAGAAGCAAGTATACGCTGTACGAGGGTCCCTTTACTGACGGGATCTCGCAAAAGATAAGACTCTAGTTACACTAGTTTTAAACAGTTTACGAGTCTGATACAACGAACGCTTTAAATACTTTAACGAGGGTCTGGAATAGTTTCTCCTGCAGCAATGATCCTTAGTATCTTCCCGTCTGTGTCGAAGTTCTTTATTATTGGACATGCCTTTTTGAGGTGTCCAATCTCGCTGCACTGGTGACATGTTTGGTTCGTACTAGTATTGGTGGTGGGAGTGAGGTGCTTAGTCAGAGTTACATGGACACAGGTGCCCTCCTCGTTCCTCCACTTTGAAAATTTCATTTTAAAGAGTCTGGCTTTATCACCACCTTTGTGTGTAGGGTTGGTCCTGGTGCCAGTGACTTATGAAATGGGTCGTGCTGGTGCTGAAGGGGCGCGGGTTTCCGCTTGCTGTTGTTGTGCGGCAAGTCTGTGGAGTTGTTGGCGCTCCTTTCGAGCTCGGTGATTTCATTTCCCCCTCTCGGTTTTACAACTTCGCATGTCCGTGACAGTCGCCATTCGTTGGCTTCCTAGGTATGGTCTTCTAGGTGTGGGGATGGAAGGTTTACCAGGGGTATTGACTGTCTCAGCTCGTTGCCCTTCAGAAGGTCCTTGAGCCGAGGTACTTCCTTCCTCGTCCTTGAACTCTCTCTTGAGTGGATTTGGTTGAGGTTCTTGGGTGGCTGGTGTAACAACCCAAAATTTTGTTCCTTCGCCGTAACCGTTTCGTTAATAAAACTCGTCTTAAGCGAATTGTTCCGATTTTGTCTTTCAACCAGGTCAATTAATTTAAAACTTTTATTTTAACCTTGTAAGTTTCCAAACATGTTGGAAACATGTGAAAACGTCCGAAACTAGTAATTAGAAAATTTTTGGTTTTGACCATATCGGATAACGACAACTTAATCGGGTGCGACCCAAGGCATCGGTTAATGTTAGTATCAGGTAGAATTCCACCATGTATCCAATTCAAACCATATTTAAGGTGAATTAAGACTCATTTGGAGCCTTTTCACTCTCTCTCTAACCTATCTCCTCAAATCCAACTTGTTGATCCAAAATCATCCATTTCAAGCTTCAAAACACCAAGGTAATCATCCTAGCTCCTAGTATAACATCCTTAGCCTTCATTTTTGTGTTCAAATCATGGAATAGGACCATAAACATGTGTTTACGGCCCTGGAACAACCTTATGCCGTGAACACATGTAAATGGAGTTTTTGAGCCTTAAAACCCATCCAAATCACCATAGGAGCTTACATATGGCTTAAGGACTTATTGGATTGGACTTAGAACAACTTAAACTCAACATTTGAGGAGTAAACATGAGTTTACTGAAAAAGAACAAGCTTGGGCCGTAAACACCATTTCATGGGGAGTAAACTCCTTTTTGGGTGTTAAAATGCAACTTACACACCTCATAAGCCTTGGAACAAATCCTAGAACCAACCAAAAATTATTTGGGGGCCTTAAACATAACCAACACTCTTCATTTGAGAGTTTACAGCCATAGCATATGCTCCAGGGCCGTAAACTCCTAAATATGTGTCATTTGATGCCCTAAACTCACCCATTGGCTTGTAAAATTGAGTAGAATCATTTGTGATAAATCATTGGCCTTCAAAACACTTAAGAATGATGTGGGTGATAGTTTACGGCCGTAAACACTTAGTTTACTGCCGTATACTAATCTATTAGTCCATATGTTTGATTTAGCCTCTTTCAAATGCCCTAGAACCAAACCTAGCAACACCCCTCGTTTGATTTAAGGCCATTTAGCTCATAAGAACACCCACCATGAGTTTACAGCCGTAAACTCATGGGGATGGGTGTATAGGGCCGTGAACACTCCTTAGAGTTTACTCTTGAAAAGTAAACTCCATATCCTAGCCATTCATGTCCAGAAACGTCACCCGGGTCACTCCAAACACTCGATATGGAGTATTTTCTCATCTTGGAATGTTTAAGTGTATCTAATTAGTGAATTTAAATCTAATTAGATATATTTGTGTATTATTTAATATTACATAGGAGCCTCGCTCGTATTCAAGCCTTAGTTCGATGTTTAGCATCCCATTCAACACATTCCGCGTTCGGTCAGTTCATACCCCTACCCTTTTTCAATGGTTTTTAAATGTTTTCAGGGGGGAATACAAGAAAAAGTACAAGAATATATTGTACTTAAATACATTATTTCATTTAAATGGTTTCCTAATTCGTAATGTTTTAAGAATTGAAAACCTATTAACAAACTGTTTTAACTTGTAGAGTGTTTGTTCAAACCGATTTTCAATTCTTATTATATACTGTTATGTTGTATATTTCACAACTGATTGTTCACACTTGTAATGATATAAATCACAAAACATTTGTAATGTCTGTAATAAAACACCTATGCTCGAGTGTAAAAAACAGACACCATTAGAAAACATAAAACATATGTAATGTCCTTAATAAAACACCTAGGCTCGAGTGTAAAGGACAGGCACCATTAGAACTTAGTTAGTCATAGATACTACTTCCCTTAGGCACGACAAGTAATGAGTAATCTTAAGATTGGAGACACGTCCTCTGTAACACTTCCTTGGAACGAGAGAGTGGAGGACTAACCCTGTAACCAGAATCTCCAGGAGGGAGAACGTGACTTGAGTGTAGAGATCTATATGGGACTGACAATCCCGCACCTGGCTGCTAGCTACAGCCGAATCGAAAGGTTCAAGGGTGACAAAAGTCATAAAAAGGATACTGGCCCTAGCCCGAGTCATATCTAGTCTGAAGTATGCTTAAGGACTTGCAATCAAGATTAGGAACACTTTGCAATTAATTACTAGTTTTATGTACGTAATAAAACTAATGTACATTTAAGGATAATCAGACTTTCAGGAGACAATTCACACACACACACACAAGTAGGAAAATATAGGATTTTCCTGGGTAACAGTAGTATGTAACCAGAAACAGGTAACAATTTAGATAGCTAAACTTTACAATTCACAAGAACAATCATGGTTTTCAATCTATATTTTCATGTATATCAAACTATCTTGTATCTAGTTCGGGATGGTAGTCCCATGGTATTCAATCTATATTTTCATCTATATCAAACTGTCTTGTATCTAGTTCGGGATGGTAGTCCTATGGTATTCAATCTATATTTTCATATATATATCAAACTATCTTGTATCTAGCTCGGGAAGGTAGTCCCATGGTATTCAATCTATATTTTCAGGTATATCAAACTATCTTGTATCTAGTACGGGATGTTAGTCCCATGGTTTTCAAACTACTTTCTATCTACAATTCACGTATATCAAAGTATTTTATATCTAATTCGAGATAGTAATCCCATGATTCTCAATATATAGTTTTGTGTATTAAACTATACTCTATGATATTCAATCGGTCTTGTATTTAAGAAAATATGGGATTTTCTTGGTTAACCACTTTTCAAGAAACTAAAGGAACTCATTCTTTTCACAAAACAAACCGCTTATGAACTCACCATCTTTATACTGATTTTTAAACTGCTTGTATTCTTAGGTTCTCCTTAGATAGGTATCCCGCATTCTTTTGCAGAAGACGGAGCGAATGGAAGTCACGTCTTTCTTTTGTTTAAACTTATGTATCTATAAAACTTGTACTACTTAACTTTTCAACTGATGTAATGAAATCTATGTAATGTAATGTTTTGTGTTTTACTTCGCTTACTATGTACATTGGTTATGATATTCTCATGAAGTCACCTCCGCCCCGAGATGTTTCCGCCCTGGGTTTCGGGGTGTGACAGCTGGGTACGTAGGAGTTGGTTGTTTCCGTCCATGGCTAGGACCGGGAATCTCGATAGGGCTCTTACTAACATTGGTGTTGTTAGCATTCAGTTGAGCCATGACAGCTGCTACGGCTGTCGAGACTGCAGCTTGGAACGTAGCTTCATCGAATAGGCGAGTCGGTTTCTTGCCAGTGGATTGGTTACGTTTCTTCAGAGGCACGGTTTTCCTACACGGAAAGGAACACAAGCTGATGAGAGACGATGTTTAACTCTAGACGTATCTATCCTTACTATAATAGGCATAAATTTTCCCGCGCCTCGGATATTGGTTATCTGAGTGTCGACCTACATCCCTATGATGTAGTCCGGGTATTCAAGGTAGGAGTAACAGTATTGGAAAGCCATAAGATGGGAGTCGTTCCTACTAAGTTATCTTTATGCTGGAAAGCTTCACTCTCCGGCTTGGAAAGATTTGAGGGAAGTTCGGAACGAGGATCACGGAAGAAAAGGGCTCATGAAAACTTATGGCTAAACACCCTCAATCAAGTATTCGTCGCGCTAATACACCCATAAAATAATACAATTTAGTGAGTTAGTGATTACACTACTCACACTAAGTGTTAGGTAAATCGCCTTTTCCCGTCACAAGTAATCCGATCTAATCGTATTACTTGTGACGGGAAAAGGCAATTTACCTAACACATAGTGTAAGTAGTGTAATCACTAACTCACTAAATTGTATTCTTTTATGGGTGTATTAGCGCGAAGAATACGAGGAAAAGAGACTTCTCGGGTTCCATGTATTGGCTCCCTCTGTCTACCTCTTATCCTTGACTGGGACCGGCGTTGGTTTTCTTCGGGTAGTAACCAAGGGTTCTCTTCTCGTGAAGACATATTGAATTTCTACTCCGTCTTACTTCCGAACCTGACTTTGAGTGTCATCGTTGTCTTACTTCTGATCCTACCCCTAAGTGTCATCAATTCATGATGGATGACTGGAAATCTCAGAAGTTCAGGCGGATTTCCCACCGGTGTCCTTAAAAGGTATAGGCACTTGGTGGTTTCACTAGTCTCGTCCTAGTTCATTTATTTCCGAACTGGAAATCTTCTCATGAACCTCTTCTGGGTCTGAATCAACTCTTCTGTCGAACAATGAAGTGGATAAGGTTTTCTACAGGGCTCGTGCGAGAATGGAAATGTCTAGAGAATCATAAGAGATTATTAACGTTTCACTGGGTGACCCATATCGAGTCCTGCTACAATTACATATGGTACACAAATTATATAAAACTTAGATCCGATAGGCCTTCGAATATGTGATACTACTCTATATCCACATCCCAACGAGGAAAAGGAAGTAGAGAGAAATCACACATTCTTAGTGTATGGGATTCTTATTATATATAACCTTGGGAGTATACCCTCTGTAATCATAGGTATATCAATAAGGATCTTTTTAGTTTTTCACACAAGCTTATCCATGGATCCTAAAATACCCCCATGGTATTTTAGTTTCTTGTTTGATTCTTAACTTCAGAATATATGATTCTGGGATTAATGTGAGTCTTTTAGTATTCCAAAATACTCCCATAGTATTTTAAACTTTATGTTTGGCTCTAGCATTCATATTTGGTAAGTTTCAGATTCGTTGCACACCACCATCACTCCAAAGCACACGTTGGTCGTATCTCAAATAAATGTAGTTGATCAGGTTACATTTATTCCAGCTTACGATTACATAACTGCCCAGGTTTGACGGTAATGGTCAACATCCAAAGACTTTTATTTTGTTCTTCTTGTGATACTTTTGTTCGAGTGTTTAGATTCTGGATGCTCTTATACTTTGGTAAAAATGGTTATATTTTAAAGTATGATTCTTGGTCATAATGTTTATCCCAATGTTATTATAGGCTATATATCTTTTATGAATTGAAATACTGAGCTCACTATAAACAATGCTCTGATACCAATCTGTCACACCCCAAAACCGGAACGGTGGAAACGTTCTGGGGTGGATGACGTCATGTCAAGTATCACAACATATGCAGTATAGTAATCAAAGTACAAAAACCGTTGCATTATTAGTAATAATTTTACATAGGTTACATGTCATAGTAATATCAAAGTAATTACAGAACATAACATAGATGCAACTCGGTACTAGGATGTCTTCATAAAAGCTCCCGAGATGTACCTGTCTATCGATCACCTGAGAATACAAGTTATTTTGAAAGCAAGTATCAGCATTTTATAATGTTGGTGAGTCCATAAGTATTTAGTGTCATTTGTATAAATACACATTTTTATTCAAAACAAATTTATGAAAAACGGTAATCTAGAATCTTGAGTGTATTAGCGTTCTTTCCAGAAAATCATATATTTTCTAATGAAAAGTAGTCTTCTACCAAGACCCGACATATTTAAGTTTTATGGAGTAATTTTCCCCAAAAATACTATCATTACCAAAATACAGTTTTGACTTTAAAGGAATAACGAGAAGATCACAAGTAAAAATACTAAGGGAAAATAACATATACCTCAGCAGTAATACTGCTGAATAAAGAAAAAGAAATCATGGACTCCAGGAGAGTATCTAATGAATGACACGCCTGGCTCAGTCTAACAAGAGGAAGCAGAGACTCCAGACAGTATCGAGTGAACGATACAGCTAGCAAAGTCTAAAACGAAGGGTGAATGTGAACTCGTATGTAACCATGTTGATCGACGATAGAGTATCCGATGACCCTCCAGGTCACGCGTAGAGGTAGTGGCATTATGTCACTCATGGGCCTTACTGGCGCGAATTGTAGGTAGTAGTCTGGGTGTGGGAGTGTTAGTCCCGTATAGAACTGTACACATGATGTTGGCTCTCCTTCCCGGAGACTCTGGTTACACGACGTTGGCGCAATGAAGCGTCGTAGAGGGAAATAGTGTGTCACATTCTAAAGTAAAAGAGAAAGAGATAGAGGGAGAGATAGACAGAGAGAGAGATAGAGTGAGAGAGAGATAGAGAGAGAGATATATTCTCCTAACTATTCCTATAATAGTTACTATGGTTCCAGAAACATGAATAATAGAAGGATGCCTGTACTACTCAAGGCGATGAATTGGTTGAGAGAGAGACAGAGAGAGTTTTTATGCCCATACATGTATACATTATATATAAATAATGTTTAAACGACCTTCGGACGGATAACCGATACCCACCAGACCACATCCCAACGAGGAAAAGGAAATAGAGCAAACTAGCCTTCCTAAGTCCTTTAAACATTATTTATATAACTATACAAATATAGGCATGCATTTAACGAAATAAAAGCATAGAAGAAAACTTTGGTAAAACCTTTGGAAAACCTTTACACATAAGAAATTTACGACTTGATGTAATTTTGTAAAACAAGTTTGCAAAACTTTTTGAATCCTTTGAAAAACTTTTCATAAACAACTTTGAGAATGATTTTTATAAAACAGTTTAAGTGAAGAAAACCTTTGATAATAAATTATGACTGGATGTCTCTTTAGTAAACAAACTTTGAAAAACTTTGGATAACCATTAATGATCTAAAAAGGGATATTCATACTTTAACAAGATTCGAAAACATGATTTGGAAATCTTAAGCTGGATAAAACAGTTTTAACATGCAAAATCTATTTTTCTATACAGTTATTAATCTCATGATTTATCTAATAACTGTACAGTTCAACTTGTATTCCCCCCTATAAAAGCAGTTAAAATCAATTAAAAGGTTATTTCAGGGGTATGAACTCACCTGTTGCGAGTGGATCGGATGGAGGTGTCGGTTGAGTGCTCGGTGTCAAGTAAAGACTTGACACACTTAATGACCTAATAACATATGAAGACATATGTTTACATATAATCAGTGATTATAACACCAATTAAACACATATAAGCATCCTAATGTGTGAAAAAACACTTTGGTCAAGTGCTAGGAAGCTATTGGGTTGCAATAAGGGGGTGTATGGCCTAGTTAGGGAGTTTACTCTTCAAGAGTAAACTCTTAGAGGAGATTTCGGCCCAATGACCATATCCCCATGAGTTTACAGTCGTAAACTCATGGGTGGTGTGTTCTTGGATGCTCAAGGGTCTTATAACACTAGTGGAATTAGGCTAGGTTCAATTTTAAGGCATACGAAGTGGTTAACTCCTCAAATGGACCATTTATGGGAGTTTATGGCTGTAAACATAGAGTTTACGGCCGTAGACTCTTACTTGTCTCCTCACTTCAGTATTTAAGGTCTTAAATGAAAGAATACAAGGTTCTATGCATTATTCCAAGCCATATGGGGGAGTTAGGCCATCATTTGGCCTCCTTAAGGGTGTTTACGGCCCAGGAACCAATCCTTAGGGGTTTACGGCTGTAATCTCCTAAGGTCATGGTTTCCTTGGTGTTTAAGGTTCCTAATTCGATGGTGGTTGGTTCTAGACATTATTGCAAGCCATATGAGGTGTTTAAGGGGCAATTTAACACCTTAAATGGTGTTCACGGCCTATGAAGAGGGGTTTACGGTCCAAGAATGTTCTTGGGCCGTAAAATCATGTTTACTCCTAAAATGACAAGTTTTTGGTGTTCTAAGCTCATACATGCAAGTCCCTAAGTCATGGCTAAGCACTAGGAGTGATTTGGAAGGGTTTTGGGGCTTCAAAACCCCATTTATGGGTGTTTGCGGTCCAAGAGTGTTGTTGGGCCATAAACACATGATTTTAAGGCTTTTGGATGATTTAAACACGAATTTTCATGCTAAACAACCTAAACAACAAGTTAGGAAAGATCACTTACTAGTTTGGAGCTTGAAAGGGGCGTTTTTGGATCAAAATCGGCTTTGTAGAGAGAGAGAGGGTAGATAGAGAGTGGAAGAGGTATATGAGGTTCACTCACCCTTATATAGGGGTTTGAGTTGGTGGCTCGGAGGAAATCTACCCGATACTGACATTAAACGGGGCTTATGGTCGTACCCGATTAAGTGGTCGTAACTCGACGTGGTCGTAATCTAAACACTTTTCAAAGGGATACCGTGGATGTTTCACGTATTTCTAATTGGTTTGACACTCATGAAGTCAATATAAAAGTCCCAATTTAATTAACCTCATCTAAAAGGTTAACGGAACAATTTAATAAAGAGAGTTCTATTAGCAGAAAAGGGTTTACTGTGACGGGATAAATTTCAAGTTATCACACGACGTCATTATCGGGATGGATTGGTTGAGTCTTCATCATGCTGACGTCTTGTGTTTTGAGAAATTCGTTCGTCTTAATCTACTAAATAGAGAAACTCTAGTTATCTATGGCGCATAAGTACCTACGGAAGGAATAGCATGCGTTCCTTGCTCATGTAGTTGATATGAGCCAAGAGATGAAAGACATAAAGAACATCCTAGAAGTACGCGACTTTTCCGACATCTCTCCCGAAGACCAAGGAATGCATGATATTCATTAGCCCAAGCTTCTAACCCTGGGGAGCACCGGTCTTGTTCGTAAAGAAGAAGGATGGATCGTTCCATATCTGCATCGACTATCAGGAGCTAAACAAACTTACTATTAAGAACCGATACCCTCTACCATGTATAGACGACTTGTTTGACCAACTTCAAGGAGCGAGCTACTTTTCAAAGATTGACTTATGATCTGGGTATCACCAGCTACGAATGTTAGAGGAAGATGTTCCCAAAACAGTCTTCCAAACTCGTTATGGTCACTACGAGTTCGTAGTGATACCTTTCGGATTAACCAATGCGCCCACGGTCTTCATGGACTTAATGAACCGAGTGTGCATCCCTTACTTAGATAAGTTTGTTATATTCATCGACGGCATACTCATCTACTCACACAGTCAGGGGGAGCATAGTCAACACCTACGATAGAACTTAGAAACACTACGTGCGGAGAAACTTTATGCGAAGTTCTCTAAATGAGAATTTTGGATTCGAAGAGTCGAATTTTTGGGTCACGTGGTTAGCGAAGAGGGAATACACATGGACCCTTCCAAAATAAAGGCCACTAAGAACATGTCAGCACCAAAGACGCCTATAGAAATTTGTCAATTTCTAGGCCTCGTTGGCTACTATCGCAGGTTTATTTACAACTTTTCGAAGATTGCGAAACCGCTTACCACATTGACCCAGAAAGGTGTGGCTTTGACTGGGAAGAGAAACAAGAGAAGGCATTCCAAACGTTGCACCAAACCTTATGCAGCGCACCGATATTATCCCTCCCATAAGGGATAGAAGATTCTGTGGTTTACTGCGATGCATCCAACCAAGGGCTTGGTTGTGTTCTTATGCAAAGAGGAAAGGCCATCGCCTATGCCTCAAAGGAGCTTAAGACACACGAATTCAACTAAACTACACATGATCATGAGTTAGGAGCAAAAGTATTTTCTCTAAAGATCTGGAGACACTACCTGTACGGTATGAAAAGCACTATCTTTACAGACCACAAAAGCCTTCAACATATATTCGACCAGAAAGAGATCATCATCAGACAACGACGGTGGGTCAAGATACTCAAGAACTATGGATGAGAAATTTGTTAACATCCCGGTAACGCTAAAATAGTAGTTGACGCCCTAAGTCGGAAAGAATACTCACGTCATAGAGCCAAGGCATTGACTATGACAATCCATTCACATATGTCCACACATATCAAGGAGGCTCACAAGAAGCCTTGAAACCTGAAAATGTGGCAGGTGAGTCCCTTAGAGGGATTGATAAGAACTTAGAAGTCAAGGGTGACAGAGCCTTATACCTCATGGATCGGATCTGACACCAAAGATCGATGGGTTCAGAGATGTTTTCATGAACGAGGCGTAAAATACTTGATACTCCGTTCATCCTGGTTCATATAAGATGTTTATGGATCTCGAAAAGTTATATTGGTGGCCTAACATGAAAGCAGAGATTGCTACCTTTGTGGGCATGTGTCTTACTTGCGCCAAGGTTAAGGTTGAATACCAAAAACCCTCAGGTTTACTACAACAATCGGAGATACCTGAGTGGATGTGGGAGCGGATTACAATGGACTTCATAACAAAATTTCCCAAGATAATGGGTGGTCTAGATACCATTTGGGTGATCGTAGACAGGTTAACTAAGTCCACACACTTCCTGCCAATCAAAGAAACCGACAAGATGGAGAAACTGACAAGAACGTATATTAGGGAGATTGTACGACTACATTGTGTTCCCATATCTATCATCTCTGTGAGAGACAATAGATTCACTTCAAGATTCTGGCAGTCGCTACAAAAGTCCCTGGGAACTAGGCTAGACATGAGTACAACCTACCACCCACAAACTGATGGAAAGAGTGAGAGGACGATACAGATGTTGGAAGACATGCTGAGAGCTTGTGTGATCGACTTTGGTAATGCATGGTGTGGCTTTGACTGGGAAGAGAAACAAGAGAAGGCATTCCAAACGTTGCACCAAACCTTATGCAGCGCACCGATATTATCCCTCCCAGAAGGGATAGAAGATTATGTGGTTTACTGCGATGCATCCAACCAAGGGCTTGGTTGTGTTCTTATGCAAAAAGGAAAGGCCATCGCCTATGCCTCAAAGGAGCTTAAGACACACGAATTCAACTAAACTACACATGATCATGAGTTAGGAGCAAAAGTATTTTCTGTAAAGATCTGGAGACACTACCTGTACAGTATGAAAAGCACTATCTTTACAGACCACAAAAGCCTTCAACATATATTCGACCAGAAAGAGCTCATCATCAGACAACGACGGTGGGTCAAGATACTCAAGGACTATGGATGAGAAATTTGTTAACATCCCGGTAACGCTAAAATAGTAGTTGACGCCCTAAGTCGGAAAGAATACTCACGTCATAGAGCCAAGGCATTGACTATGACAATCCATTCACATATGTCCACACATATCAAGGAGGCTCACAAGAAGCCTTGAAACCTGAAAATGTGGCAGGTGAGTCCCTTAGAGGGATTGATAAGAACTTAGAAGTCAAGGGTGACAGAGCCTTGTACCTCATGGATCGGATCGGACACCAAAGATCGGTGGGTTTAGAGATGTTTTCATGAACGAGGCGTAAAATACTTGATACTCCGTTCATCCTGGTTCATATAAGATGTTTATGGATCTCGAAAAGTTATATTGGTGGCCTAACATGAAAGCAGAGATTGCTACCTTTGTGGGCATGTGTCTTACTTGCGCCAAGGTTAAGGTTGAATACCAAAAACCCTCAGGTTTACTACAACAATCGGAGATACCTGAGTGGATGTGGGAGCGGATTACAATGGACTTCATAACAAAATTTCCCAAGATAATGGGTGGTCTAGATACCATTTGGGTGATCGTAGACAGGTTAACTAAGTCCACACACTTCCTGCCAATCAAAGAAACCGACAAGATGGAGAAACTGACAAGAACGTATATTAGGGAGATTGTACGACTACATTGTGTTCCCATATCTATCATCTCTGTGAGAGACAATAGATTCACTTCAAGATTCTGGCAGTCGCTACAAAAGTCCCTGGGAACTAGGCTAGACATGAGTACAACCTACCACCCACAAACTGATGGAAAGAGTGAGAGGACGATACAGATGTTGGAAGACATGCTGAGAGCTTGTGTGATCGACTTTGGTAATGCATGGTGTGGCTTTGACTGGGAAGAGAAACAAGAGAAGGCATTCCAAACGTTGCACCAACCCTTATGCAGCGCACCGATATTATCCCTCCCAGAAGGGATAGAAGATTCTGTGGTTTACTGCGATGCATCCAACCAAGGGCTTGGTTGTGTTCTTATGCAAAAAGGAAAGGCCATCGCCTATGCCTCAAAGGAGCTTAAGACACACGAATTCAACTAAACTACACATGATCATGAGTTAGGAGCAAAAGTATTTTCTGTAAAGATCTGGAGACACTACCTGTACAGTATGAAAAGCACTATCTTTACAGACCACAAAAGCCTTCAACATATATTCGACCAGAAAGAGCTCATCATCAGACAACGACGGTGGGTCAAGATACTCAAGGACTATGGATGAGAAATTTGTTGACATCCCGGTAACGCTAAAATAGTAGTTGACGCCCTAAGTTGGAAAGAATACTCACGTCATAGAGTCAAGGCATTGACTATGACAATCCATTCACATATGTCCACACATATCAAGGAGGCTCACAAGAAGCCTTGAAACCTGAAAATGTGGCAGGTGAGTCCCTTAGAGGGATTGATAAGAACTTAGAAGTCAAGGGTGACAGAGCCTTGTACCTCATGGATCGGATCGGACACCAAAGATCGGTGGGTTCAGAGATGTTTTCATGAACGAGGCGTAAAATACTTGATACTCCGTTCATCCTGGTTCATATAAGATGTTTATGGATCTCGAAAAGTTATATTGGTGGCCTAACATGAAAGCAGAGATTGCTACCTTTGTGGGCATGTGTCTTACTTGCGCCAAGGTTAAGGTTGAATACCAAAAACCCTCAGGTTTACTACAACAATCGGAGATACCTGAGTGGATGTGGGAGCGGATTACAATGGACTTCATAACCAAATTTCCCAAGATAATGGGTGGTCTAGATACCATTTGGGTGATCGTAGACAGGTTAACTAAGTCCGCACACTTCCTGCCAATCAAAGAAACCGACAAGATGGAGAAACTGACAAGAACGTATATTAGGGAGATTGTACGACTACATTGTGTTCCCATATCTATCATCTCTGATAGAGACAATAGATTCACTTCAAGATTCTGGCAGTCGCTACAAAAGTCCCTGGGAACTAGGCTGGACATGAGTACAACCTACAACCCACAAACTGATGGAAAGAGTGAGAGGACGATACAGACGTTGGAAGACATGCTGAGAGCTTGTGTGATCGACTTTGGTAATGCATGGGATACCTATTTGCCACCGTTCGAGTTTTCATACAACAACAACTCCCATTATAGTATCAAAGTTGCTCCATTTGAAGTCGTTTATGGCTGGAAGTTCAGATCCCCTCTATGTTGGGTTGAGGTGGGTAACACGCAAGTAGCTAAAGGACAAGTTCGTGACAACACTCTCGTGGGTCCGGAAATCATTCGGGAAACGATGAAGAAGATAGTCTAGATCATGAACGATTGAAAGCCTCTAGAGACCGACAGAAAAGCTATGCTCACAACAGACGGAAACCTTTGGAATTTCAAGTTGGTGACCTTGTTCTATTGAAGGTCTCACCCTGTAAGGGCTTGATACGCTTTGGAAAGTGTGGTAAGCTAAATCCAAGATACATAGGGCCTTTCGATATTCTCACAAGAATCGGCCCAGTAGCTTATAAACTCAAACTACCTCAAGAACTTTGTAACGTACACCTTACCTTCCACGTATCGAACCTAAAGAAGTGCTTATCTGATGAGACTCTTGTTATCCCACTCGATAAAATTGAGATCAATGAGAGCCTCAACTTCGTGGAAGAACTAGTATAAATTATGGATAGAGAAGTTAAGCAAACGAAACAAAGTCGTATCCCGATAGTGAAGGTTCGCTGGAATGCAAAATGGGGACCCGAATTCACTTGGGAGCGGGAGGATAAAATGAAACATAAGTATCCTCATCTTTTCCCTTAGTCCATGTGTATTTTCTTAATCCTAATTTCAGGACGAAATTTCCTTTAACGCGGGGATGATTTGACAATTCAAAATTTCTATCTTGTAAAAGTCAAACTTGGTCAACGAAAGTCAAACTTATTCAATAAAGGTCAAAATTATTTCTAGCATTATCTTATTGTTAGATTAGTTAATGAGATGAATGTGTTAAAACCTAGTCTTTCTAAAGTGTTGTTTTTAATTTAGAAAACCATTTGGACCAAGGACCGCAAATGAGCCTTCGGGCTGTGAACAACCTTCGAGTCATGATCAGGCTTCGGGCCGAGAACAACCTTCGGGCCGTGAACCTCGGTTTGCAGCCGTGAACTCACTCATATATATAGAAGTTTGACTGATTTTTATCATCACTTCTACACTTCTGACTATGAACACCTCCTTTCTCTCTCAAAGATCATCAAACGGAAACATTCCTTTGTTCTCAAATATCACTCTCCTTCTCTCCTTCTTGAAGAGAACTTGCTTAAGACCTTCAATTAATCATCATTCATCAAGAAGATTGGGCCATAAAGTCAAGAACACCAAGTGTTCATAGGCCGTGAACCGTGTACGGCCGTGAACCCTTCGAAGCGTGGCCATGAACTCCATACAACCTCTTAATTTCGGATCTAACACTTTTTTTGTAAGTGTTTCTTGCATCCTAGGTTGTTTTCCTAATACCTTAAAGGTTATATTCACTAAATGTGTACATATATGCTATGTGAATTGCTATTTAGGACTTGTTTTGACTCGAGAACTAGCTTGTGAAACCAATCATCCTATATCGAACTTTTATTCGAATCACTCCCACAAGGTGTGTTCATACCCCTACAATTTACATCTTTTTATGCTTTTTAAATGCTTTTAGGGGGAGAATACAAGTAGAACACAATATAATTGTATTAACCACTTACATGCGAAGACATTAAACAAAAGGAGTTCTTATACTCAAACACTTTTTAAAACATTTTAAAAACTATTCTTAGATTTATATTTGTATCAAATTCATATTCGTGTATCTATTTATGTATAACTATGCTTTAACGGACTTAGGACTATTGCTAAATATCATAAATCCTGTTCCTTGTTTGGTTGTGGGCTTAGGGTAGGATCACTAGTCCGATTGTCAGCTAAATCATAGTTATACTTATTGAATACATACATAAATATTAAACCCAATTTTTAAGGAACATACTTAACTCTGTTGCTGATGTGAACAATTGAGTCTTTTCTACAAATCAATAGCATTTCAAACAAACATACTAGTAACAATAATAGTTATAGTTTAGGGGATCACTACATACTATTTCTAGAACAGAGAAACATACATGAGTCAGTACATTCATACTATTACTATACATTACAAAACATACTATAACAAGAACAAGAAGGAACATATATACTATAACAAGAACAAGATAACTAAAATGTGAGATATTTTTTCATGGCGTAGCAATATCCTTGCTATGTCATGTTTTGTAAACAAAGTCTCCTGGAGGGAGAGCGTAAGTTTATGTATAGATCTATACGGGATTGACCATCCTACACCTTGTTGCTAGCTACAGTGGGACCTGTAGGTCTACGGGTAACAAATGTCATACCATTTTTGGCGCCTGAAGAACGTCGTCTTTTATACAAGTCTATCGAGTATGGTTATAATCTTATCACATTTTAACCTAATTTAACCAGTTTGGTTTATAAGTTAGTTAATGCATTCAGTAGTGTATTTTATACAACACTACTGTAAATATTCATTTTTCCATTACATTCATACAATGATATTCTCACACGAGAAATGCATACAATTTTTAGAATAAATATAGTTCTACAATTATGGAAAACATTACATTTATACTATTTCAAGTAGAAACACACAAAACAGTTGAGTCTTGGTAAAAGACTACTTTTCATTTTAGTAGAAAATATATGATTTTCTAGGAAGTATACAAACATTTTCATCAAACAATTACAAATATTTTCATGAAACAAATGCAAACTTTTGACACTAGAATATTTATGAACTCACCAACTTAAATGATGATACTCTCTTTCAAAATAACTTGTATTCTCAGGTCACCAGTAGACAAATACACTGGACCTGGTTTTGAGAAGACGGAGCATGTTCAAGACTCATCTCTTTTTTTGATATATTATTTTTGGTGTCTTACAACTATACACAGAACACACTTATTGCTTGTTTTACTATTGTGCATTTTATGATGTTGTACATGACGTCCTCCGCCCCCGAATGTTTCCGCCATCTTGGTTTGGGGGTGTGACAAACATGCTCTATAAATGTAAATCACATGCTACCCATGAATAGACACACCTTTCGTTATAATATGTTGATGTGGGGTAGAGCATGTAGCCAACACGTTAGTTTCATTATGTTTGAGGTGACATGATATTCACAACAAATCCAACGTAACTCCGGCTAGAGATTATTTACTCATTGTATGGTGGATTTACCATCTAAATTCATGATCCTTGACAAACCAGCCATGAATGTTAGATGAACATGATAGAGATTAAACATGTTATTAACATAAGTCAATAGATCTTGATGAATCTAGGAGTTTCATGATATTGAAACTAGCAAATAGTTTGCCTACCTAATTAGCCTATTGGTGTGATTACAAAAATTCTTTTCACATCTTGGAGTGAAATATGGATCCAATCCTTATTTAAATAACTTTTATATATTGGGTAATTATTTTTCTATGGACTTAATCAAACCGATACAAACTTCATTTGTATAGATGTCTACTAGTACGAGTGCAACTGTTCTCCCCGTACCTAAATCTTCTTGAAACTTCTCACTACTCCAGCTCCTTTTGTGGGAGAATCTCATTGGTCTGAACTATCTCGACTGAATTTTCTTCATAAGAGTAACTCTTAGGTACAAGAATAAAGTATATGTGCTGGATGAGGTGATCTCTATGGAACCTAAAAAAAGATGCTACTAGATAAGAGATAGATGATTTTGACAAACATCATAATCACTAGACTGAAGTCACATGTCTAATTTTGGAGACCCTGGTTCAAATCTCTAATAGAACTTTGAGAGTCTTGGGGCGTACGGAATGAATGTGTGGTTCAAGGAAGTTTTCCAAGAGCAATCTAGGCATAACTGATTCGATGTCGTGAAGTATCTTCTAGGGCGCGAGCTTTAAGATGGAGCATTTGTTAGTTCACGCTTTCTAAAAATGAAGCCATACTTTAAAAAACTTTAAAGTCTTGGTGTTCCATTTCCTCGAGAGTCTGCTACTAATATAGTACTCAACTCGTTGAGTGGTTCGTGTTACCAATTCATAATGAACGGTAGCATGAACAACATAAAAGAGACATGGATGGAAGTTTCTAAGGCAGGTATGATCAAACCTCATAACATTAGCTCTACTACTCCCAGTCTAGCTGTTAAGGAATTTGATGTTAAGAGGAGGATGATCTCTCATCCCAAAAGGTAAGTGAAAGGGAAAATTTGGAAGGTCCAACCTAAAACAAAAGAAGTTCGAATTTAACATAAAACCTACCAGTTACCCTAATAAGACCATCTAATTCTACTAATAAGAAAAAGGGGCATTGGAAATGTAGCTGCCCAAAATATCTAGGAGACACCACCAAGCTCAAGGCCATTCAGATTGGCACCTCAGGTTTTTTTTTTAAGAATTACTCATTATTGCTTCAAATTCTAGTTCTTGGATCCTTGACATAGTATGTGGTACTCACATTTGCTTTGATATTATGTAACAAAGGAAAGTACGAAGTCAGGATATGTGAGCTCGCCCAGATCATGGGAAACAAGAGCAAGGTTGTTGTTACTAGAATTTGGGACTACGAGCTCGTGTTATCAAATAGTTTTTCAATTAGTTTAATAAATTGTTGAGATTCACCTCATATGGCATGAAGCATATCATTTCATGCATTCTATTGTGATGGATTTTAGTTTGGATTCTCTATTTAGTTTTCAAAAATGATAATATTTACTTTAAATCTAATCCATGCATTGGACTTTATGATAATCACAGGTTTAAGAAATAATGATAGCTTGATCTTAAATTTACCAAAGATAGTTTGGATAAATAATGTTTATGGCATTGTCGACTTGGTTATATAAATAAGAAATGCAGTGCCAAGCTCCAGTCGGATGGATCTTGGAATTATTTGACTTAGAGTCATATGATGTCTGTGATGGGTTTTACATGTATAAGTGCGAATAAATCCTTAACACTTAAGAGTACATGAAATCTGAAGATCTAAGTCATACCAGTTTGATGTAACATTCTATAGAAAAACAAGAACGCTCTATCCCTAGGTAATCTCGAAAATTATAGATGAAAAACCATACCTTTTGATTTTTGTAGTAAACAATCAAGAATCCTTTCTTCAATAACTGGGAAGCTAGCACCACAAGTGTGGTGTCTCTGATGGTTCACGCCCAACAGTAGCAACAAGAAGCTCTTGAGAGAGGAAAGAGGGGATGATTTTTGTCCATGGCTCTTAGAATCAAGTGTTAGCCAAAAATTAAAGGCTTGGGGTCCTTATATAGTGCAACTTAGAAACCTTAGACAACCCTAAATGAATAAAACAATGTTTATTCAATTTGGTAATTGTCCACCTTCCTATTTATCTGTAAGGAATATTGCAAATGTCCTGGAATACCCTAGAATTCGTGCACCTCCTTCCAAGGATGGTTCTGGACTCTTTCTTGTTCAACTATTGAACACTTTCACTTTAACCCTTTCACTTTTAGTTAATACAATTAATCCCAAAATTAATCTAATTAATTTCTAATTAATTATTAACTAAATATTTCTTTTTCTATTTAATATATTATTTCCATTGCATATTAATAAAAACATTTATTGGTATTTATTAATCATATAACAAATCAATATACCAGTCTCTCTCTCTCTCTCTAAAAGTTATCCTATTTAATTATTAGGTTTAAGGGCCACCCAAAAGGACTTTGTAACTAATTCAAGATTATACTAATTCAGTTATTGGCTTAGACACCTAATCCAACTGTTTCCAATTGGATAAGTCTATAACTGCAACTGCCAGTATAAATTCTGAATTAAACAGCAAATAACACTTCCATAGCAACTGCCAAACTCTAAACTAAACAGACATTGGTCCTAAGATAAGTGATCAAATATTCCTCCATTCTACTAGATATCATATAGACATGAGACATGGATTAGAATCAATCTCATTGTCCACATTTTGTTTACCGATTTCCTGATTTGTGATGATAACATATGACTCCAAATTGAACACATCAACTGAGTCCTGGCTGGGCCCAACACTAAAAATCAACACCAAATCACCGAGGTGCCCAATGAATAAAATTTCACTTATATGCTTGTATCCTTTACTCACCAAATCATACATGGCACTGCATTTTATAAAATCATGTTACTGATGCGTTTACGCAACACCAATGCACAACCAATTTCTAAATTACAAATCATATATCTCCGCTTCAAGAATATAAGATATTATCCTCTAAGAATTACTTGTGATATAATCCATGAAGTAATTCTCTGAGTGTGGGTTTATCTAATACTTAAATCCCCATTTCTAAGTGCTCATGAATGTTATAGCAATACAATTGTTGTGTCCAACTTCGTTAGACAATCTACAATCCAATTCATGACAACATTAATTCACTACTTACTTCCCAAAGTATGAGCAAATGTGGAATTTGAATAATTAAATTATTTAGGAAGTAAAACATGCAAAACGAAACACAAGAATAAAAAATTGACATGGGAAGTAAACAAACTCATAAATAATCTCTATTATTTAATGACCAAAATTCAATTACATTTATTTTGTTACAAGTTTCAAACTAATGATCTAACTACTAAAACTAATTTCATCTCTCAATCCAATGCTCCTAGCATGTTGTTAGTGCTTAATCCTACTTAGAGCCTTTGTGAGAGGATTTGCAGGATTATCTTCTACCGAGACTCTTTTCACTATGAGATGAACTTCTTCAACTCTATGTCTGATATATTAGTTTTTTCTGTCTATATGTCTTGATTTGCGATCATCTTTCGGTTCTTTGGTTAAAGCAACCGATCCTTCATTACCGCAGAAAAGTTCCATTGGTTCCTGAATAGTTGGGACTACTCCAAGATCTGCAATGAATTTCTTTAACCATGTTTCTTTTGTTGATGCTTCACTTGCCGCTATGTACTTTGATTCATAAGTAGAATCAACCATTATGTCCTTCTTGGAACTTTTCCAAGTAACTGCTCCTCTATTTAATGTAAATACCCAACTAGATTGAGAACGAAAGTTATCTCTATCTATTTGAAAGTTGGCATCACTATAACCAGTCACTCTCAAAGTATCATTGTCACCAAGGATTAGAACCATGTCCTTTGTCCTACACCAACACTTGAGAATGATCTTAACTTTTGTCCAATGAACTCTGCCAGGATTTCCTTGCTAGCCACTGAAAATTCTTAAAGCAAAGGACACATCATGGCGAGTACATGTCATAGCGTACATGATCAATCCTACAAGTGAAACATAAGAGACTCAACTCATATCAGCTATCTCTTCATCCGTACTTGGGCTTTGAGTCTTACTCAATTTGGCATTGCTTTGAATAGGTAGCTCTGTTTTATTTTAATTTTCTACACTAAACCGTTTTAGTACCTTGTCCAAGTATGAACTTTCAATTAGTCCAATTAGAATGTTCTTTCTATTTCTCAAAATCCTTATCCCGAGAATATAGGCTAACTCTCCTAGATCTTTCATAGAGAAATACTTTCCAAGCCAAGATTTCACTTCTTGCAAGGTTGGAATGTCGTTTCCCAAGAATCGTATGTCATCAACATACAATACTAGAAAAGTTATTATACTCCCACCAGCTTTGACATATACACAAGACTCATCCCCACTCCTAGAAAAACCAAATTCTTTGACTTTTTCATGGAAGCAAAGATTCCAGCTGTGAGGTGCTTGTTTCAATCCATAGATGGATTTCTCAGGCTTACACACTCTATTGGGAAAATTTTCATCAACAAAACCCTCTGGCTGACTCATGTAAACATATTCTGCCAACTTCCCATTAACGAAAGCGGTTTTGACATCCATCTGCTAAATTTCATAATCATGAAAGGCAGTTGTGGTAAGCATTATCTTAATAGATTTTATCTTAGCAATTGGTGAGAATGTCCATAGTTAACCCCTTGGGTTTGATTAAAAACCTTCCTAACCAGTCGTGCCTTGAAAGTGTGCACCTTTCCATCCATGTTGGTCTTCTTATTGAAGATCCATTTGCAACCAACTATCTTTCAACCAGATTGTTGATCAACCAAATTCCAAACTTGGTTGTCATATGTCACACCCCCAAACCAGAATGGCGGAAACATTCGGGGGTGGGTGACTTCATGTAGTATCATAACAGTTGAATATTGTAAAGAAAGTAAACACAACCATCATATATATAACAAAAACTTAAATTGTTGCGTAATACATGTTTCAAAAGAATATTACAAATATGATGATTTAAAATGTTTTGATAATAGACGCCTTAGCGTTCCTTCTCCAAAAGCTGATGGTTACTTGTATTACTGATTCCTTGAGAAATACAAGTTGTTTCGAAAAAGTGTCAACAATAAAGTTGGTGAGTTCATAAGTGTTTTTGTACTGAAAGTTGTATGTCTTTTAGTAAAAATAGGTGAATGTGGTTTCCAGAAAATCCAATATTTTCTACATATAGTTTGAAAAAAGTCCCGAAAGTTGGAGGACATTAGTATCTTTCGTGCTCGAATGATGAAGGTAAATTTATACTCGAAATAATGTATATACTGAATGCATTCAAGAGTCTCGTAAATGAACTTATTTTAATACATCCGTGTGAGTTTTATAACCATGTTATTGACACAGACTGTTTGTAACAACGATCTTCAGGCGTTGTAGTGTTATGACGTTTGTCACCCCAGTCCTGCCGGTCTCACTGTAGCTAACAGTTTAGGTGCGGGATTATCAATCCCGTATAGATCTACACACAAGTATCATGCTCTCCTTCCAAGAGATTATAGTTTATAATATAGGACTTGAAATGCATACTTGAGAGTACGTTGAGGTTTAATATCTCACAACACTTAGTATAAATAGATTTATGAAAAAGAAAGTCCATATTTCATGCAGATGAAAGTATTTCATTTTCACAATGTTTACGTAAGAATGTAATGAATAACCCGCAAACTATACCCATTATAGATTTTCCGAAAGTGTGTTCCATTTGGTGATAATAACTTGATGAAACACTAACTTTTCATGCAAAGTATAATGTTGATATCGAAGTATTTAAAAATATAGATGTTGTATTTAAAGCGATATGTTTTCTCGTATTGCACTTGTATTCCCCCCCCCCCTTTAAAATATTAAAAAGACGTGAAAAAGTAGGGGTATGAACTCACTTGGAAAGTGTGATGATTCGAAGAAAACGACCTTTTTCTCGGGTGGCACTTCGACCGGAAAGTGGCGAGATTCTCGGGAATCTCGGGGCTTCAGACCTTCGTCGGGGTTGGGGTATTAAACTGGGGTGTGGGGGTCGTCTTGGGATGCTAAACGGGAAGTAAAAGTGAGAGAGAAGAGAGAAATGGGCAAGGAAAGTCAGAAGTATCGCATCATATTTATAGGTGAGGAACACTGCCCTCGTACGCCGGGCGTACACCGAAGTACGCGGGGCGTACCCCGTATGCGGGGCGTACCCTCGTACGCGGGGCGTACTCGAACGTCATGCATGAGCGCATCTTCGACTACCGGACTTCGGACGGGAGGGCATAGAGGAGTAGGGCGATGTGGCCGATCCGAGGCCCGCCATTCAATACATTGGGCGTACTCCGAAGTAGGCTGGGCGTACTCCTTCGGATAAGCTTTGAAATGTGTGCCAAAAACTTCTAAAATGCATAACTATTGAATACGAGCTCGGTTTTCGATGTTCTTTATATCCACGCGAAGGTGAGAAAATACTCTACAACCTTCATTTAGACTTCGTTGGCTAATTTTGAATTTATTTTTAATTATATTTTATTTAATAGGCTGGGACAGGAGAATTTCATTAAAAATCCATAACTTCTTTATCCGACATCCGTTTTCGTTTGTCATTTTACCATTGAACTACTATTGTAGAGACCTTCAACTCTCGTTTAGGTTGCGTTGGCTAAAAATCGCTCGATCTTTATTTCGAGTTTTTAGCTGTCTACCGCTGTTATGAAACTTAGAAAATTCGTAACTACTTCATACAAAGTCCAATTTGGGCGTTCTTTTTATGCACGTTCATGGTTTAACGTAATCTACGCCTTTCGTTTAGATACCTAAGGCTAAAATGCATTTTATTGAAATTTCACTTTTTACGTTTAGCAACGTTTTACCCAGTGTGTCGTGGATTTTCGATTGGTCATAACTTCTTCGTTATAACTCGGATTTGAGTGTTCTTTATGTTTTTGGAAAACTTGGCACGATATCTAACATTTTATGTATTCCAATTTAGATTTTAGAACACTTAAATCTTGAAGCTAATTTTGTTGATTCCACATAGTTCATTGTATTTGACTTTTTGATTGTTACATTGATTTGAAAAATATCGGGTTGTAACATCATCCCCCCGTTTGAGGGAATTTCGTCCGGAAATTTAATCTAAGACAAACTTTATAGTTTAGGAAAAACATGCAGGTACTTTTGTTTCATCTGATCCTCGCGTTCCCAGGTGTATTCGGGTCCTCGCTTCGCGCTCCAACGGACCTTCACAATGGGTATGTGACTTTGTTTAGTTCTTTTAATTAACCGATCCATGATCTCTACTGGCTCTTCTAAGAACTGGAGATTCTCGTGGATTGCAATTTCATCCAAAGGGATAACGAGGGTCTCATCGAACAAGCACTTCTTTAGGTTTGATACGTGAAAGGCAGGGTGTACGTTGTTGAGTTCCTGTGGTAATCGAAGTTTGTAAGCCACCAGGCCGATCCTGGCAAGGATCTCAAATGGTCCAATGTACCGTGGGTTTAGCTTTCCACGCTTTCCGAAATATATTAAACCCTTACAGGGTGGGACTTCTAGTAGGACATGGTCTCCAACCTGGAATTCCAAGGTTTTCTGTCTTTCATCCGCATAACTCTTTTGTCTATCTCTTGAAGCCTTCAGTCACTACCTGATCTGAACAATCTTCTCCATAGTTTCTCTTATGATTTCTGGCCCAGTGAGAGTGTTGTTCGTTGCCTGTCCTCATGCTAGTTGTGTGTCACCCACTTCAGCCCAACATAGAGGTGATCTGCACTTACGACCGTAGAGGGCTTCGAATGGGGCAACCTTGATGCTAGTGTGGAAGCTATTGTTGTTCGAAAACTCGACCAATGGTAGATGGGTGTCCCATGCCTTGCCAAAATCAATTACGCAAGCTCTCAGCGTATCTTCTAAGGTTTGTATGGTTCTCTCACTCTAGCCGTCGGTCTGCGGGTGATAAGCGGTACTCATGTCCAATCTCGTTCCTAGAAATCTTTGTAGCAACTGCCAGAACCTCGAGGTGAATCCACTATCTCGGTCTGAGATAATGGATATTGGCACACCATGCATTCGTACAATCACCCTGATGTATGTTCTATTTAGCTTCTCCAGTTTATCCGTTTCTTTGATTGGCAGGAAGTGTGTGGATTTAGTTAGCCTGTCGACGATCACCCAGATGGTGTCGACCCTGCTTGTTGTCTTGGGCAACTTGGTTATGAAGTCCATGGTAATCCGCTCCCACTTCCATTCGGGTATTTTGTCACACCCCCAAACCAGAACGGCGGAAACGTTCGGGGGCGGAGGACGTCATATTCAGTATCATAACAGTTCATAGAAAGGAAAGTACACACCACCATAATATAAATATATTTGAAAAGTTTACATGATTGTATATGTTACATGTTTGCAAAAGAAATCAAATACAAAATGGTGATCCAAAATATGTTACTAACGCCAGCGCGTTAGTCTTCAGAAGTAGTTGCTACCTGGTCTAGCGGTATCCTGAGAATACAAGTTATTTCAAAGAAAAAGTGTCAACATTTAAGTTGGTGAGTTCATAAGTGGTGTTTTGAGAAAATGTATGCCATTCGAAAGTGTTTGTATGTTTTCCAGAAAATGTAGTATTTCAATTGTAATGAGTTATGATTCGTGTGTTGAAAATGAATGTATTAGATCCAGAAAATCCCATATTTTCCCTAATAGTTGAGATAAGATTTGTTGTGTTTTCCAAGAAAAACCCTTATTTTCTTATAAAAGTATGAAATGCATATGAATGTTCGTGATATAAGTTGTAACTAATTGTACCGAGAAAATCCCTTATTTTCCTATTAGTTGTTTGGTTTGTATACAGGAAAAACCCTTATTTTCCTGACATAACTGGCAGTCTCTAAGACCGAAAATCGCAAGCAAACGACGTGCTTGTAAGTTGTGTCATAGTTTTACATAGTAAAGCTATACGAAGATTCGCACTTGATAGATGAAGAATAGTTTTAATAGTTACTCGTTCATAAAAGCATAATACCATAATAATTGTATATCCGATGAGTTTTATAACCATACTAAACATAATATGCCTGTAGCGACGTTCTTCAAAGGTCGTAGCGTTATGACAACTGTCACCCCAAAAGACGGACTGTAGCTAACAGTCAGGGCGCGGGATCATGACTTCCCGTATAGATCTATACACATTTGACACGTTCTCCGAACGGGAGACTCTGGTTATAGACAGGACTTGTAGCGATACCTTTTATCAAAAAGGCAGTGTTTGAAGATGTACACGTCTCATGGATTCTCAACTAAGTCTGTATTAAAGTAGTAGTTTGTATGCAAAGTTTATCCTTTTTCACAATGTTTGACAAAGCATAAATCATAAGTTCTTTGAATGCATAAAATGATTTAGTAAAGAATGTTACCCTTGATATGATGTATTTGTATGCAAACGTATAAATAAAACATATTTCTATTTATAAACATATTGTATCCCAAGAGGGTAAAGTTGTGTTGTGAGGTGTTTTGCATGATAATGACCTCATAAGACAGTTAAAGCAACAGTATGAAAAGTGTATGAAAAGATCGATGTTTCACACGATTTTAGTCGTGTGTTTACTTGTATTCCCCCCCTAAAAGAGTATAAAAAGCATTTAAAAACGCATTTAAAGTGTGCTTGCAGGGGTATGAACTCACCTGATAGTTTGAAGATAGCGAGATGGAAAACCGGACAGAGTTTCGTCTCGAGGAAACAGATTTTCCTCGGGATTCTCGGGAATCTCGGGAGTAAAATCGACCCTCGGGACTTGAGCAAAAAGACCAGAGCTTCGGGTTTGAACGGGCACGGAAAACGAGGCAAGATTGTGAGAGAGAGGAGAGAAATGATCATTTTTCTCGGAAGCCCTCGCATCCTATTTATAGGAAGGCTAAACCGCCTCCGAACGCGGGGCGTACGCCCGTACGCAGCGCGTACGCGTACGTCATGCATGACCGAAGCCTCGACTGCCTCGGCTTCGGATGGGACGGGTTGCTGGGTACGCGGGTCGGATGGGACGGGTTGCTGGGTACGCGGGTCGGATGGGACGGCGGGTCGGACGGGACAGCGGGTCGGACGGGTCGGGTACTTCGGACGGGTCGGACGGGTCGGATGGCTCGGATAGGGTGATCAGAGGCCAAGTCTCTCGGGTACGCAGGGCGTACAGGGGTACGCAGCGCGTACCCGGATGAGGACGCTGACTCCTCTTCGGATAAGGTCCGAAATTTTGAATTAAATAAATATATAATTTATTTAATAAACTTCAAAAATTCATATCTTCTTCATACGAACTCCGTTTTCAATGGTCTTTATATCCACGCGTAGGTGTGACTACGCTCTACAACTTTCGTTTAGACTCCGTTGGCAAATTCCGAAATTATTTTTATTATTTATTTTATAACTCAACGTGTTTAAGGAATTTCTTTGAAAATTCATAACTTCTTTATCTGATGTCGGTTTTTGCCAAACTTTTTACCGATGAAATACCATTGTCGAGACCTTCGATTCTCGTTTAGGTCATTCCGGCCAAAAGTCGCTCGATCTCCGATTCGAGTTTTTAGCTGTCTACTGCTATATGCGGATCTTGGAAAAATCATAACTTCCTCATACAAAGTCAGTTTTGGACGTTCTTTTTGTGTACACTCACGGTTTAATGTTATCTATAACTTTCATTTAGATACCTAAGGCTAAATGCTATCATATTGAAACTTTGCGTTTTCCGTTTAATCGGTGTTGTCGGTTTTGTCGGAAATCTTAGAATGGTCATAACTACTTCGTCATAACTCGGATTTTAGTGTTCTTTATATATTTGGAAACCTTAAGACGATATCTACTACATAGTGTACTCCAATCAGAGCTTTTCAATAATTCATTTATCGATGGTATTCCTATTACATTCCAAAGAGGTTACAAGACTCGATTTATAATGCCCGGAAATAACGGGTTGTTACATATTTCATGTTGTTGCAACAGTCCCGAAGGCTTTTGGTATTCCACCTTGACTTTGGCGCAAGTAAGACATTTGCCTACGTAGATAGCAATTTCGGCTTTCATGTTCGGCCACCAATACAGTTTCTTGAGGTCCAAATACATCTTATCTGAACCGGGATGTATGGAGTATCCTGTCTTAAGGGCTTCATCCATGACAACGTCTCTGCATCCGCCAAACTTTGGCGTCCAGATCCGATTCATGAAGTAACGAACTCCGTCATCCTTGATTTCGAGATTCTTATCCATTCCTCTTAAGGCTTCACTCGCCACGTTTTCGGATTTCAAGGCTTCTATTTGAGCTTCCTTGATTTGTGTGGATAGGTGTGAATGGATAGTCATGGTTAAGGATTTCACTCGGCGGCCTGAGTATTCCTTTTGGCTGAGGGTATCAGCTACTATGTTAGGTTTCCCGGGATGATAACGAATTTCACATTCGTAATCGTTTAGTAGTTCTACCCACCATCTTTGTCGCATGTTGAGTTCTTTCTGGTTGAGTATATGCTGGAGGCTTTTATGATCGGTGAAGATTGTACATTTCGTGCCGTAGAGATAGTGTCGCCAGATCTTTAGAGCGAAAACGACTGCTCGTAGTTCGAGGTCGTGCGTCGTGTAGTTTACTTCGTGTGTCTTCAGTTGTCTTGAGGCGTAGGCGATGACCTTCCCTCGCTGCATTAGAACACATCCAAGTCCTTGGTTTGATGCATCACAGTAGACCACAAAGTCTTCTATTCCTTCTGGTAAGGATAAAATAGGCGCACTGCATAGGGCTCGCTTTAGTGTTTGAAACGCAATGTCTTGTTTTTCTCCCCAGTCAAAGGTTACACTCTTCTGAGTTAGGGTGGTAAGCGGCTTTGAAATTTTTGAGATTTTCATATGAATCTTCGGTAATACCCGACGAGGCCCAAGAATTGCCGGATTTCTATTGGAGTCCTTGGAGTTGTCCTTTTCTCGATTGCCTTGGTTTTGGACGGGTCCACATGTATTCCCTCTTTGCTGACCACGTGACCTAGGAAATCTACATCCCGAATCTAAAATTCGCACTTTGAGAATTTTGCGTATAGCTTCTCTGTCCTTAATGTATCCAAAACTTGGTGGAGGTGTTGGCTATGTTCTTCCTTGCTTCTTGAATAGATGCGTATATCATCTATGAACACAATCGCAAATTTATCCAAGAAGGGACGACATACTCGGTTCATCAAGTCCATGAACACTGCTGGTGCATTTGTCAATCCAAAGGGCATCACTACAAACTCGTAGTGACCATAGCGAGTTCGGAATGCCGTTTTGGGAATGTCTCCTTCCAGAACTTGGAGCTAGTGATATCCAGATGTTAGATCAATCTTTGAGAAGTAGCTTGCTCCTTGTAGTTGGTCGAACAGATTGTCTATGTGCGGTAGGGATATCTGTTCGCGATCGTCAGTTTGTTCAGTTACCGGTAATCGATGCACATGCGAAAAGATCTGTCCTTCTTCTTTACGAACAGGACCGGTGCTCCCCATGGTGAGAAGCTCGGTCTGATGAAGCCCTTGCTCAACAGTTTGTTTAGTTCACTGGACAGTTCCTGCATCTCAGCTGGGGCTCAACGGTAGGGCGATTTTGCTACTAGGGTAACTTCGGGAATCAAGTCGATCCTGAACTCGACTTAGCACTTTGGTGAGACTCTCGGAAGATCTTCTGGGAAGACGTCTGGGAAATTGCAGATCTCCGGAATGTCTTTAATGTCTTTTGATTCTCGTTTCTTGTCTACTACGTGGGCTAGAAATGCATGATATTCCTTGCGAAGATATTTTTGGGCTTTGACGCAGGAGATGATTTGTAAATTTGTGTTGGGTTTGTCACCATAAATGACAAGAGTTTTTCCGTTTGGCAGATTGAGGCGAACGTCCCTTTCGTGGCAAAATATATCGACATGGTGAAGGCCTAACCAGTCCATACCGATGATGACATCAAAACTTCTTATAGTAAGTGGTATAAGATCGATTTGGAACAAGTGCTCATTTAAATTTAATGTACATCCTATGTACATATCGTTTGCGCTTTCCATTTTACCATTTGCCATTTCTATGGTGAATATTTTATTGAGTGCTTAGGGTTTTTGATTAAATAAGTGTTTGAACTTATGACTCACGAAACTCCTCTCCGCACCGCAGTGAAAGAGTACGCATGCATAAATGCCGTTGAGGAGAAACGTACTCGTAACCACCGTGGGATCGGCTATTGCTTCGTTCTGCCTTATTGCCAACACTCTTCCTACACCACCAGTATTCTTCGCCTTAGGGAAATCCCTCTTGAAGTGCCCAATTTCCCCACACCCATAACACGCGTGGCTTACTCCAGTACCAGGAACTTGGGTTATTGGTCGCGCCAGTGCCTTACAGAAACGGGCAGTGTGCCCTTTCCTATCGCAGTTTATACAGTGCATCTCCCGGCAATTACTGTGGTGATGGTAATTGCATTTGTTGCACTTTGGCAGATTCCCAGCATATTGCTTCGTTGGCGCGGGGGTAGCAGGGATAGCAGTGGGGGCAGTAGCGGCATGGACTGCCACTATTTGTTTCTTTGAAGGTTCTTGCGAAGTTTGACCTTTTCTCTTGTTCCAAAATTTCTTCTTGTTGTTGTTGTTGGCATTGTTGTCATTGCTGTTGCTTCCTTTGGTTGGTTCTGGGACGACGGTTGTGACACTTTGGCAGACCACATGGTCAACAAGAGATTGCGCTAGTTCCTTGGCGTTATCGAACGTTGTGGGTTTTGAAGCTAGCATACTTCCTCGAAGCTAGGGTGACAACCCCCAAATATGTATTTCCACCTTTTGGCTTTCCATAATCATCATTCCTTGGCAAAGTATTATCAAGTCACTGAATCTATTTGTATAGCCTGTGATGTCTGAGCCTACCATTGTAAGGCCCCAAAGCTCATGCTCGAGATTCTGAATCTCGCCTCTTGGGCAGTACTCTCGTAGTAGCATTCATTTCAGGTTCTCCGAACCCATGGAGTTTGCCACCACCAGAGTTAGTGACTTGACGTGGCCATACCACCACGTTAGGGCTCTTTCGGAGAAAGTACAGGCGGTAAACTTTACTTTGCTTTCTTCGGGGCATGAGCATATCTCGAAAACAGCTTCCGTTTTTTGTATCCATTGGGATAGAGCCATCACTCCCCCAGCTCCATTAAAGGGGATGGGTTTGTTGTTGTAGAAGTCTTTGTAAGTACATTCTCCGGTACAACCTTGGGTTTGACCATTTGTGAAGCTTTTTATCCCTCCTCATGACCTGTTGTTACTCATTTGTGCCATTGTTGCGGTTACAAGGGCTGTTACAGCAGCCTGAAAGGTTGCAGCATCCATAGTTGGAGGGGTGGTGGAGGTGGTTCTAGCGCTTTGTTTGTGTTGAAACGTCGGGGATTCCTTCTTGGTGGCATGATTCTGCCACAAGTTAAGAGACAAATGCTTGATAAGTCAGCTGAAATGATTAAGGGAGGTTCATACATTTTAGTTCTGAACATTTCTGGTTTTTGTATGTTAACGGAAATTTTCAAAAGAAAACAAGCGTATGAATAATGGGATACTCAAGGAAGTAGTAAATGCGTGTCAATTTCATTGATATTAGTATATGATACAACGATCGGGAAAATTTGACCTTTTATAGGTCTAGGTTACATCAATGAAAATGGGGAAATTTGATAGCATTCTGGCCTCCGAATCGTGTACTCACAATTCATCGGGTTTAAATTTATACAAGAAAATGTAACACCAACATTTAGCCAATAGATATAGCTATAGTTTTAGAAGTACGCGTTATATTCCGAGCGGGTAGGACGCTGCGGCCCATGGTAGGTAGTTGTGGAAGTCTTAGCTCGGGCTATTTGACGTTCAACCTCGATGATGCACCTTTCCTTTGCGGCTTGTTGCTCACGGAACTCCCTTGGTTAGTAATGTGACGAACCATAACAGGGAGTGCCCTATCAGCCGAACCCCCGTTGCAGAGGTTATAAAATCTTCGCGCCATGCCATAGGGTGGGCGTTGCCCTTGTTCCCTGCTCCATTGCTTCAGATCCATAGCCCAGCGGGGCGTCGGGCCTTGAAAGTCTCGTCGGGGAATTGCTGCTCCTTAGGGAGGGTTGTAGATATCAGTCTCAGAGTCTGTGCTCCCACCATCTCCTTCCTCTTCTGATTCTTCGTCTGGGTCTTCCTCAGGATCCTCTTCGGATTCCTCTTTTGGTTCTTCCCCGGGAATTTCCTCTTCGGGATCCTTTTCTGGGTCGTCCTCAATCCAACCTCCATTTCCTTGTTTGGGATAGTAGGGGTCCCCAGGAATGTGAAATCCTGCCATTTTGTCTGGTCGAGAAGTACATGTAAGAAAACTTGGGAGAAAAAGTAAATTTTGATAAGAAAATATTTATTTGACGATTTCCTAATATTGGGGTTAGCACGACTTTTATAGCTCTTATGGGTCTATACAATACTCCTATAGTATATCAAATTTGTAAGTTTGATTCTAGTAATTTCTTTGGTAAGTTTTCGACTTGTTACTGACTACGACCATTTCTCGACATATGTTGGTCATATCCAGGATAAATATAGTTGATCAGGCTATATTTATTCTTGATTTGATTACATATCCTGAGGCTTAGTCGTAGTGTCTCAACTTGCCTTAATACTTTTTATAAAATTTTGTTGTGATACGAGACCGATACATGCGTGTACTTATACTTTTAAATAGAAGGAAAAATGATATATCACTTTAATTTATTAAAAGTATCATTTATGAAAACGTTTTTGTCAGAGGGTTTTTGGTCCCTTTGCATTTATAGTTTGTATATCTTATGTGGTTCGATATACTTTCTTCACTATAAATAATGCTCTGATACCAATCTGTCACACCCCCAAACCAGAATGGCGGAAACATTCGGGGGTCGGTGACTTCACGTAGTATCATAACAGTTGAATATTGTAAAGAAAGTAAACACAACCATCATATATATAACAAAAACTTACATTGTTGCGTAATACATGTTTCAAAAGAATATTACAAATATGATGATTTAAAATGTTTTGATAATAGACGTCTTAGCGTTCCTTCTCCAGAAGTTGATGCTTACTTGTATTACTGATTCCCTGAGAAATACAAGTAGTTTCGAAAAAGTGTCAAAAATAAAGTTGGTGAGTTCATAAGTGTTTTTGTACTGAAAGTTGTATGTCTTTAGAAAAAATAGGTGAATGTGGTTTCCAGAAAATCCAATATTTTCTACATATAGTTTGAAAAAGTCCCGAAAGTTGGAGGACATTAGTATGTTTCGTGCTCGAATGATGAAGGTAAATTTATACTCGAAATAATGTATATACTGAATGCATTCAAGAGTCTCGTAAATCAACTTATTTTAATACATCCGTGTGAGTTTTATAACCATGCTATTGACACAGACTGTTTGTAACAACGATCTTCAGGCGTTGTAGTGTTATGACGTTTGTCACCCCAGTCCTGCCGGTCTAACTGTAGCTAACTGTTTAGGTGCGGGATTGTCAATCCCGTATAGATCTATACACAAGTATCATGCTCTCCGTCTAAGAGATTATAGTTTATAATACAAGACTTGAAATGCATACTTGAGAGTATGTTGAAGTTTAATATCTCACAACACTTAGTATAAATAGATTTACGAAAAAGAAATTCTATATTTTGATGCAGATGAAAGTATTTCATTTTCACAATGTTTACGTAAGAATGTAATGAATAACCCACAAAATATACCGATTATAGTTTTTCTGAATGTGTGTTCCATTTGGTGATAATTACTCGATGAAACACTAACTTTTCATGCAAAGTATAATGTTGATATTAAAGTATTTAAAAATATAGATGTTGTATTTCAAGCGATATGTTTTCTCGTATTGCACTTGTATTCTCCCCCCCCCCCCCCCCCCTAAAATATGAAAAAGACGTGAAAAAGTAGGGGTATGAACTCACTTGGAAAGTGTGATGATTCGAAGAAAACGACCTTTTTCTCGGGTGGCACTTCGACCGGAAAGTGGCGAGATTCTTGGGAATCTCGGGGCTTCGGACCTTCGTCAGGGCAGGGATATGGAACCAGGGTGTCGGGTTCGTCTCGGGATGCTAAACGGGAAGTAAAAGTGAGAGTGAAGAGAGAAATGGGCAAGGAAAGTCGGAAGTCTCACATCTTATTTATAGGTGAGGAACACTGCCCTCGTACGCTGGTCGTACACCGAAGTACGCGGGGCGTACTCGAACGTCATGCGTGAGCACATCTTCGACTGTCGGACTTCGGACGGGACGGCGTAGAGGAGTAGAAGTGATGTGGCCGATCTGAGGCCCTCCATTCAGTACGCTGGGCGTACTCCTTCGGATAAGCTTTGAGATGCGTGCCAAAAACTTCTAAAATGCATAACTTTCGCATACGAGCTCTGTTTTCAATGTTCCTTATATCCATGCGAAGGTGAGAAAATACTCTACAACTTTCATTTAAACTTTGTCGGCTAATTTTGACATTGTTTTTAATTATATTTTATTTAATAGGCCAGGATACGATAATTTCATTAAAAATCCATAACTTCTTTATCCTACATCCGTTTTTGTTTGTCTTTTTACCATTGAACTACTATTGTAGAGACCTTCAACTCTCGTTTAGGTTGCGTCGGCTAAAAATCGCTAGATCTTTATTTCGAGTTTTTAGCTGTCTACCGTTGTTACGAAACTTAGAAAATTCATAACTTCTTCATACGAAGTCCGATTTGGGTGTTCTTTTTATGCACGTTCACAGTATAACGTAATCTACAACTTTTGTTTAGATACCTAATAAAAAGCATTTTATTGAAATTTCACTTTTTACATTTAGCAATGTTTTACCCGGTGTGTCGTGGATTTTCAATTCGTCATAACTTCTCCGTTATAACTCGGATTTGAGTGTTCTTTATGTTTCTGGAAAACTTGGCACGATATCTAGCATTTTATGCATCCTAATTTAGATTTTAGAACACTTAAATCTTGAAGCTAATTTTGTTGATTCCAAATAGTTCATTGTATTTCACTTTTTGATTGTTACATTGATTTGAAAAATATTGGGTTGTCACATCATACATGGACATGATCTCGCTATCCATTACCTCTTTCCATTTAGCAGCCTCAGGGCTTGCCATTGCATCCTTGTAGTTAGCTACCTCATCCAAATTTATCATTGTTTGATCACTGATAAACATATCACCATCTAAAGTTATATGGAAGCCATAAAACTCAGGTGGCATGGTAAATCTAATGGAACGAGGAAGAGCTAATGAAATGCCAACTGGCTCAACTAGAATGTCTTCCTCTGGTTGAGTGCTAGTGTCTTCTAAGGTTCCTTTATTGGTTGACTCTTGAATCTCTTCAAGTTCAATTGTGATCATACTTTCCTCTTTGCATATAAGCTCTCTCTCTCTCTCTCTCTCTCTCTCTCTCTCTCTTGAAAGACTCCTCTTCATGCTACAAATACCACTTTTTCACTAGGCATGTTAAACAAATATCCAAAAGACTTTTGCGAGTAGCCAATGAAAATACATCTCTCACTTCTGGCTTCTACCTTCTCATGAGTCTCTCATCTAACGATAGCCTCACAACCCTAGATTTTGATATGTTCTAATGAGGGAACTTTCCTTGTCCACATTTCGTGAGGTGTTTTGGCAACCTTTTTAGTAGTGAAAAGATTGAGGATATGGGTGGATATCTCTAAGGAATACCCACATAAATAAATGTGAAGAATGGATCGATTCATCATGGAACGAATCATGTCTAACAAGTTTTGATTGCGGCTCTCAGCCACACTATTAAGTTTTGGTGTCCTAGGAGGATTCAATTATGAAACTATTCTGCATTCCTTGAGGTAGTCGTGGAACTCAATACTAAGATACTCTCATCCACTATCTTATCGGAGTATCTTTATCTTCTCACCTAATTGATTCCCGACTTCATATTTAAACTCTTTGAACTTTTCAAACGTTTCGGATTTATGTTTGCTCAAGTATATATAACCATATCTACTATAATCATATGTAACGTTACATAAAATCGATTAACATCTCTTGAGGTGGATCTGAAGGGTCCACACACATTTGTGCGTATGAGGTCCAACAAACGCTCACCTCTTTCTCAAGAGCCAGTGAAAGGTGATTTTGTCATCTTTCCTAAAAGACAAGATTCACATTCATCATTTGGATTTAGGTCAAAAGATTCAAAGCCTCCGTCCTTTTGGAGTTGAATAGTGTGTTTTTTGTTAATGTGCCTACTACGACGATGCCACAAGCATGCCTTCTCTAGACCATTAGACGAATCAATGTGAAATACACTATTACCTAAGCTTGTTGGATTAGGTGTCTAAGCCCATAACTATAATTGGTATGTACTTGACCCGATAGTAGCATGGTCCATTTTGGGTTGCATTCACCAGAACAATTTGATAGGATGGATATTTGAGAAAGAAGTTATTTGTGATTTATTAATATAATATAAGTATAATATATTAATTGAGAAATTATTTTATTTAATTATTATTGATCAAGAATTAGTTTGGAATTAAATTATTGATCAAAAGAGACTGATTAAATTAACGGGGACTGATTATGTAAATCAGTGATACATATGGTACGGGCTAACAAACCATGATTGATTTGTGATGGACTAAGCTTATGAGAAAGTCCATGAAGTGTTAGTCTAAATCAATTGTTGGATCATAATCCTAAGTGAAAGAATTAGGGTTTACAAGTGACTCTTGGAATTAAACACTATATATGTAACCTCTAAGCCCTAAAATCTGCACCAAGAGTACTCTAAGAGGTATAGCCAATTTTTGGTGCTCCAAGCTCTCTCACATTGTCATGGAATTGTTGGTGGTGTTTTGTGAAACATTTGAGGCATCACACTTGAGGTTCTAAGCTCTTGAAAGGCCAACTTCTACAAGCTACAACAAGTGGTAATCATCTAACTAGTTTTTATGATTCAAATATCAAATTTGTAAGCTAGTTAGGCTTCATGCTTTGGAAAAAGAATTTTTCATGTATAACTAGAGAAAAATTAGATCCAAAGCATTAGGGTTGTACGTGTACCATAGGGATGTTATAGTGCTAAAAAACCATAAGTGGTATTAGAGCCTAGGGTGTTTTCGGTTATATTGATGCAATTGTTTGATTTTCAAAGCTGAAAAAATTTCATTTTTGGCCACTGACTGTTGGACTCGTCGAGTCCCATAAGGGAACACGACGAGCAGGATCATATGAGATGAAATCGTCAAGTCCATGCCATGAACTCGACAAGTAGGATCCCATGTTTGCAGTTTTTCGAGTTTTTTGATTAGTATTGGATTAGTATCATTACCACAAACAGTTTTGTATCATAAAATTTGTTTTTCTGATATAGTGATGATTATCCTCATCTAATTAAATGAATTATCAAATTTTAAGATAATAAGTTGATTATTTGAATTATTTGATTTGAATTGTCTTGCTATGTGAGTTAAATTAGGTCAATTTGGTAAATAATAAATTATATGAGATTTTTATTAGTTAAATTTGATCTAAATGGTTTTTGAAGAGTTTCATAACTTTTCCTCAAATTATGGAATATGAAAAGTTTCATTCATGAAATATTAACTCCTTAAGTTATGGAATTCAAGAGGTTTTGAAGAGTTTTAAAACTTTTCCTCGAGTTATGGAATATCACAAGTCTCATTTATGAAACATTAAAATTCCAAACCCTAGAATTTTAAAAGTTTAAAATTCAACCTTTATACTATTATAATATAAAATTTTAATACTTATATATACGTATAAGACAAGCCAGTCACAAACTTGAAGGGCATAATCGAGATTTAAACAAGCCATTTAAAAGTTCAATGAATCTCAAAAGAATCTAGGAATTTCAATTCATTTAAAACTTAATACTCTTTTTCATCTTTCATGGTGGAAATTTGTAAATTGTCATTTACCTACATTCAATTAGTTTGCAATTGGATTACAGCATCCCTCTTTCGAATTGTGAAATATTGCGTTGGGTCCTAGCCTTAAAATATCATTTGGTTGTTATGTTAAGGATTCTTATCTAATCTAAACTTTGTATTTCTTTTCAGATGTCTTCTAACACCACTTCTGGCTCAAACCCTTCTAGATCTTTCTCACTCATGAAATCTTGTGGGAGGGTCATTTTCGATGGATCGAATTTCAATGACTGGATTTGGAAAATTCGAATGGCCACTCGTTACGAGGATAAGGAATATGTCCTTGATAAAGAGCTTAAGGAGGTGGATGAAGCAACTAATACTCCTGAAGAGGTTGTTGAATATAGGGCTCATGAGAAGGACGCGACAAAGGTGTCATGTGTCATGCTTTCCACTATAACAGTTGAACTCCAAAAGTCCTATGAAGACTACTATCCTTTCCATATGCACCAAGACTTGATGGAAAGGTGCCATCAAAGTGATCGACAGGAAAGGTATGCAATCATTTTCTCCATGATAACAACAAAAATGAAGGATGGAGAGTCTATCACGACCCACTTGCAAAAGATGTAAAGGTTTGTGGACCACTTGTTGATGTTGAATGTCAAATTTGATGAAGAGTTGGATAATAACATTATTTTATTCTCTTTACCTCCTTGTTATGATCAGTTTAGAATGACTTAACATATGAATAAGGAGGAGGTCACTCTAACCAAGCTTCAAGGCCTACTGAGACCTGCTGAAAGTATTTTGAAAGGCAAATTTGTTGTTCCTACTCCTATTGCTACTGCCCTAGTCCTGACAATTGGACATGGGAAAGGGAATTAGAGGACGGATCCATCTAATCACCACAAGGGAAAGTCCCATGATGGATCCCCTTCTATTGGGACCAAAGGTGGTTCTGCTACTCCCTCTTCCAACCCGAAAGAAGCAGATTGCTTCTACTGTCATGACAAAGGGCACTGGAAGCGAAGCTGCCCCAAATATTTTGTCTAATAACTCGTCACATGCTAATTCTTGGGTCCTAGATACAGGATGTAGTTTTCACATTGTTCTGATTTGCAGGGACTAAAAAGAAGTAGGGATGTGGAGCACGGGAAGACGAACCTGATCATACGGAATAGGAAAGCATCGCCTGTCACCAAGATTGGAGTTTATTATTTATTGCTTAGTAGTGGGTTAGAATTAGATTTGAATAATTGTTGATACTCATCAGATATGGCGAGAAACACTATTTCTTTTCATGGTTTGTATAAAAAAGGTTTTAGCTTTTCATTTAATAATGAATATGGTTCTATAAATGCTATTTATAATGGTATCTTTTATATTGAAGCATTTCCTTGTAATGGTATATATGAAAATGTGATGGTTGTAGACAACATAGGAAATCATGTGTTGCATATTGATTCGAACAATGGTTTAGACAAAGCATGCTTGTGGCATTGTCGTCTTGGACATGTTAACAAGAAGCGCATAGCCCAACTCCAAAAGGATAGAGTGTTGGAGTCGTTTGACTTAAAGTTGGATGAAACATTAGAATCTTGTTTGCTTTGAAAGATAGCCAAGTCACCTTTCACTGGTACTTGTGAAATAGGTGAGGGTTTGTTGGATTAGTGTCTAAGTCCATAACTATAATTGGTATGTACTTGACCCGACTTGGCATCGTTCATTTGGGTTGCATTGCATCAGAACAATTGGATAGACAAAATGAGAAAAAGGATACTATTGATTTATATTAATATATTATAAGATCTAATATATTAATATGGAATCATATTATTTAATTAGTATTGATCAAGAATTAATTTAGTGATCAAAATGAACTAATTAAATATGGACTCATATATAGGATGGGCCAAGTTCATTTAGGTTGGGCTAAGCTTTCATGGATAGTCCATGGAGTGTTTAACCCATGGATCCTATGGAAATGAAAGGTCATTGGTATTAGGGTTTACATGAATGTAACCATAATTCTCCACACTATATAAAGAGGTCCCTAGTTCATGAAATGAGCACTAGTGTGTGTACACAAGAGGGCAAAACCGATTTGGTGCAAGTATCCTTTTTCTCAACTTATTCCAAGGGTTCTTGGTGTTGTGTGAACCATTTGAGTTACAACACTTGGGGCACTAGGGTCTTAAAGGTTCAGGACTTCAAGCTCCATCAAAATGTATGTCATTCTACTAGATTCTTGTAGTATAGTTGGTTTATATTATGCTGGTTAGGATGAAACCTTGGAATATTGAATATTTTCATGTATTATTTAGAAAACATAGATCCAAGGTTTATAGGGTTGCATGTACACCATAGGAGAGTTAGAATGCTCAAAACCCATCAGTGGTATCAATGCTTAGGGTTGTTTTCAATTATACTTGATGCAACTTATTTTTCAAAACCAAGAATCTGCCTAGACTGAAAACTCGACGAGTTCATGAGTTAAATAATGAACTCGATGAGTTCCTTATAGAACTCGATGAGTTGGTCTTTCAGTTTGCATATTTTGGAGTTTTTTTGGCTAGAATTGGACTAGGAACATTACCCTAAGCTATTTTCGAACTTATAAACCTGCTTTTGATGTGGTATTGTTCATGCTAATCCAATTTCAAAGATAATTGCCAATAGATTCATGTTTTGTATTAGTTTAATGGTTTGGCTAATTTCATGAAATTTGTTTGATTTGAATTATATTGTTCTAAAGATTTGATTTAGATTAATAGAAAAGCTAGATGATAATGTGTTTTCAATCCAAATCGATCTAAAATTTGTTCATAATATGTGTTTTTGTAACTTGTAATCAAGTTATATGAAAAGTCACGTTTATGATTTTTAAAACTCATAAGATTTCCAAAAGTTGTAAAAATGAAGAGTCTCATTTTGTAAATGCTTTGATGTCTTCCATAACTTGTCCGCAAGTTATGGAACCTGGAGAGTTTTTCATTAACACTACTTTAAACTCATAAGTTATGGAATTGAATAGTTTTTGAATTCTTCAAAACTTTCCCTCAACTTTTGGAATTTGTAAAGTTTCCCCTTATGAATAACTTAATTCCAAGTTAAACCCTTAGAATTTTAAAAGTTAAAATTCAACCCTTATACTATTATTAATAGTTAAAAATTATATATATGTATAAGACAAAGTCAGTCTTACCGTTAGTAGGCCTCATTCACGAAGCTGGTGTATAAGGGGGTATAAGGTTACGGCCTATAAAATGGCAGTTTAATGGGTGTGCACTCTCACCCATCGCTTTCTTGACTGGTGGAGGGTCATTAGCTGAACGGATTTGACAGGACTCTAATTCGCCCTTCATTATAAGTATAATAATAAATATAAAGTAACTAAACCTTTTATAGATTCCTAACCTTAGTTACCATAGGACAATGTGAATATGGTGCTAACCCATGAAATTATACTTTGCATTTTGCTTAAGTCGTTAGTGGAGCATGAGTGGTTAACCGACACAATAACTTGGATTTAATAAGGTTCGCAAAGGGTGGCTTTAGGTTTATTATAGAATCGGTGGAGCGCGTGTGGTTAACCGGCACATCGAGCAGGTGATACAAATTAAGAGTACCAAGTATATTTACATGGTTATTTACTCCTTGTTTGTGATCCTCGACATCCCAGTCACAAACTTGAGAGGGCACAATCGAGATTGAAACATGCCATTGAAAAGATCAATGAATCTCAAAAGATCTAGGAGTTTCAAATCCAATTAAAACCTAATGAATTATTTCCTTTTTCATGGTGAAAATTGGTGAATCGTCATTCGCCTACGTTCAAATATTTTATAGCTTGGGTTATGGCATCCCTCTTCCAAGTTATAAAATATTGTGTTGGGTCCTAGCCTTAATATTTCATATTGTGTGTTATATTAAGGACTTAAATCAACTAACTTGAAATTCTACCATTGTAGATGTCTGGTTCAGACAACTATGATCTTTCCAAATCTCATGGAAATCATAATTCTCTTCCTCCACCTCCTCTAATTATTCTCCCTAACCCAAAAGTTCTTGAATAGTTCAAGGTCATTCAGGCCCTATTGGCAAGCAAAGTCTATGTGTGCTCACATCTTGGATATGAAGTCACATATTGAAAAGTTGGGAGAGTTCGGTGTCAAAGTCTTGAGGCAGTTGATTGTTAACTAGGTTCTTGAATCACTTTCTATGTCACATAGTGAGTTCTTTAAGGACTACTATGTAACAGGCTATGACATGAACCTTAATGATCTTACCTATTTGCTTGATACCGATGAATCGGCAATGATTTGGAGCACTAGTAAAGTAAATTTGATTAGAAGATCAACTTCCCAAACTTCCGTGGACATTGACAATGGTAACATTGGATATCCAGAAAAGCTTTCCTTCCCAATAGAAAGGGATCGGCCATAGTCAACTCGGTTGACAAAATGGTAAAGAGAAATGCTACGTCTGAGATAGTCCCATGTACCATTACCAAAGATTCCATATGTTTCTATTGCCAAAGGAAGGGGCAATGGTTGCGAAGTTGCCTTGGCGACCTGAAAAATCTGAGAGAAGGAAGAATCAAAAAGTTTGACTCTGCTTCAGGTAAGTCCACTATCTAATTTTGTTAAGTTCCTAATTGATGATTCTTAATACAAAATGTGACCAGGTTATATTTTTATGTTTGGCAGCATCAAGCAAAGGGAGGAAACTTAAAGGAAGAGTATGTGGAATATGATCGCAAAGATGGATTTCAATCGTATGGTTCGAAGATCAGATTCTTGAGCTACTACATAGGAGTTATGATAGATTGCTAGAAAATATATAATATCATAGTTTTCATTTAAAGTTGCATTGTAAAGAAACAAATTTCTCTGCATTTATAAATAAATAAAATTTTGTTTTACTTTATTTTATATCTCATTGCAATGGCATATATGGAAAATTAATGTTTGTATGTTTCTAGCAATAAAGGAAATATGAATTTGATTCTATCATCTGTGGTAGTGTCTAAATTTACCAAATAAAGAAAGATTCTCATCACCCAAGTTTTCAATTGGACCCAAACTTGGAATCATGCAAGTTGTATGATGAATGAGAATTTTCATCTTTGGAAAAATTAAGACTAATTCCTTATTCACATGTATATGTGAGTCAAGTGAAGGACTAAGGAATCGAGTACACATTCTTGTGCACTGTTAAAGCCCACCACAAAGATCGATAAGACTATTCGTCAAATTTACTAAAGTTTAGTAAATATGGTTACACTTACAAGTTTAAGTATAATTCTGAGACATTGGAAAAGTTTCGATGTATGGCAGAACGAATGAGAAGAATCAAATTAGGCAGAAAGATAAAAGTTTCTCAAATCTGATAAGATGGGAAAGTACTTTATTATCATATTTTGTGATCATCTTAATGATTAAGAAACCATATCACAATTGGTCCTCTAAGGACATCTTAATGCATTCCCATGGCTAAGAAGAGGAATCATGAATTATATAAGTGGTTAAATCAAGAGAATGAGTCATACTTCGTTCCAAAAAAATTCTTAGAGTCATACTCCAAGATTGTAACTTGAGTGACATATCTTAAAGAATGGTTTATAAAACTTGTCAAATGTAAGAGTAAAATGTGTTCTACTCTTGTACATTTGAAATTGGTAAGCTATGATGTTTTGGATAAAACGAAGACCAACTATGGCCAATTTTGTGAAGTGTTTGTCTTGATAAGAATCTGCACTATCTCTTGAATATTTGTTTGTCAAGGAATGGGTCATGGAAACAGAGTCTTATATCTCAAGAGGACAGTGGGAGTCTAAAAGATCCTGAAAGGGTTTCAAGATCTAATCAAGAATAAAACATGTAGTTTATCACTAGCACACGACTTGAGGTTTATAACGTATCGTGTTGACATATTCCTATTTCTGTGCCCATTCCTGTTAAAGTTAGCTTTGCATATGAGTTCTGAGAGTTCTCAATCGGTTGCATAACAACTTGAAAGCAATGGCAGGCCCTTGTGCTGCCAGGTGGCAATAAGTTAAGATTGCATAAGTTTAGTCAATATGAATTTGGATTTGTCACTAACTGTGTCTTGTGATTATGGATATGACAAATTCGCATGGATAGGAACACATACACCATAAAATCTAAGTTTCATAATGTTTCTCTCCAATTCATGAAAATGATCGTGAGGAAGCCCTTTCACTAAATAGATTTTAAGTAGATAACAATTGTGATATTTGGATTCTCAAAGTCATTAGTGGAGCGCATCTGGTTAACCAACACACTAACATGGACTTGTGAGAAATGGCAATCTAAACAATTGAGACTATGATTGCGGCGTTCCTTTTCATTGTTCTGGAAATTGTTTAGACACACATGTGAGCTATCTAAGGAAAGGTGTATGATTTTGATAAAGTTTTATCAAAAGCATCTTGTATCATAAATTTGAACTTTGGTATGAAAGTCAATAAAGTATTGATTTCTAAGAATTTCAGTTGATTTCTGAGTACATGTCAAAGCTAGTGGGAGCATAAGTGTTATGCTAATAATCTTCATGTTAGTGGGAGCATGATAATTATAATAAGTTTTGCAAGTTAGCAATGTTAATTATAGAAAACAAAAGTTTCAGTTGGGAAAATTGGTTTTGCTATAACTAAAGGAGAGGAAATTATACTTAATTTCAATTCTAAAAGCTTAGATTGAGATTTTAATCATCTTTAGTCAAGGATATATATATATATATATATATATATATATATATATATATATATATATATATATATATGAATTTTATGTTGGAATTGTTCAACTTAAGGAAATTCTATATATATTGCATTCTCAAATTCGATTATGATTACAACATCCCTCTTCATAGTCGAATTATGAAAACATGCCAAATAAAAAAAAATATTGTAGCAAAAGACTGATCTAGGATCATGTCTTTATGTGAGACATCATGAATCGTGTCCCATATGCTTCGAATATATGATCGATTACATGTGCACGTGAGTATCAGAGTTGGAACTGGAAGTACAACCCTCCCCTTGGAATGAAGCATCATTAGGTTGTGGCTGAGGTTGATTCGGAATTTCTGGCTCTTTTTTAGGATCTTTAGTAGCATCATCAATGATTTTTATTAGTTTATCAGTTTGATTGTCTTTGGCCGTAGATTATGAGGAAATGGCTTTTACAGGCTTATCGAACAAATTAAGGAATTCATCATATAAATTCATAAGAGTAATTGTCCTTGAATTTGGTGATGGAAAGATTTCCCCAGACATACAATCTTCTTTCTGATATATCTTCATGTAGTTGTCATCAAAGGTGACATAGTAGGTTTCTTAAATATTTCTTGACCTATTGTTCAAAACCCTATATGCCTTTAAAATTAAAGAATAACCAAGAAAATTCCTTTATTCTGCTTTCACATCGAACTTGTTTCTATTTTCCTTAGAGTTGAGAAGAAAACACATGGATCCAAACACATGAAATAATTTAACTTTAGGTTTCATATTGTTCATAATATCATAAGGAGTAATAAAAAATCCTTTCTTGATGTAGGATCGTTTCTGTGTGAAGCAAGCAGTTGCAATGGTGTCACCCTAGAAGTAGAGAGGAGGATTCACAAATTATAACATCATCCTTGTAGCTTCGCAAAGAGAGCGGTTTCATCCCTCAACTAAACCATTCTGTTGGGGAGTGTAAGGTGAAGAAAAGTTGTGAGAGATCCCTTTTCTAGTTAACATTTCTTCAAATGCTTGATTTTTTAATTCCGAACCGATGTCACTACGAATTTTCCGAACAAGCTTTCGTAATTGAAGCTCAACATGCTTGATGAACTCTATGAGCTTTAGAGTTGCATCTTATTTCTATTTAACAAAGAACACCCAGGTAAATCTATAAAAAAACATCAACAATAACCAGAATATACTTATTACCACCAATACTTTCGATGGCTAATGGACCAAAAAGATCAACGTGCAATAATTCCAGTGGCTTAATCATTTTGGTATTGATGATGGTTGAGTGACTCTTCCTGCTTTGTTTTCTGAGCTCACAAGCAGCACATAGAAGTTCCTTATTGAATTTCAGAAGGGGTAGTCGACGAACAAGATCAACAACGATGAGCTTGTTTATATCCTTGAAGTTCAGATGGGAAAGCCATTTGTGTTATAGCCAACTATCATCTGAAGATGCTTTCATAAACAAGCAAATAAATGGCTTCCGTTTGATTGGATTCTGATTCAGAGGATACATCTCTCCTTCCTTTTAGACTTCAAAAGCACTGCCTTATATAATCTAAAGATGCTCTTGTAAGCAAGCAAATAGACGGCTTCCCTTTGATTGGATTCAGATTTAGAGGATACATCACCCCTTCCATTTAGACTTCAAAAGCATTGCCTTAGATTTCTTTTCAATTATCTCCAAACCTTCTTCATCAAATGAAACCTTCAGGCATGTACCTATAATCAACTGTGAAACACATATTAGATTGTGTTGTAGGCCCTCGACATATGCTACCTTCCTAATCGAGAATTCACCGTTTGTAATCATTACATAGCCTTTTGTCTATCCATTAGCGTTGTTTCCAAACATTACTCTACGACAACCCTTTAAGGATCTAAACTATTGTAGTTATTCTCTTCTCCTAGTCATGTGACAAAAACATCATTGTCGATATACTATTTCGAATTGTACGGTTCGTCATGCATAACCTGCAAAAATTAGAGAGATTTAGGAACCAAAACCATCTTGGGTCCTTGTGAGGATTTCTTTTGAACATGAAATATCTTAGTTTTATCTACCCTAAATGATTTTCTTTTCAAAACATGATTCTTCCCTTTTTTGATTTTGAAAACCTCCATTCTATTATCACAGAGATTACTTTCAACAAAAATTGATTTTTGTTGATTATATTTTCTGATTATTGGTGCCATTCTTTTTAAAAATGCCTTTTCCTCCTTTTTAAATTTGCTTCATATTCCTTGAGAGTAACCTCCGGTTCCGAAACAACTTTGGTTCTACCTTTAAAATCCTTTGATTTGTTAAGAGGTTTTGAAAAATGAGTTTGAGGATAGCACTATGATTTTGGATTTTCAATTGGTTTCGGAACTTGTGATTTTGGAGAAAAATTCGACTTTGGTTTCGGAATTTGAGAGGAATCAACTTTTTGATTAGAAGATCGTTCTAAATTAACAGAAGTTTGATTTGAATTCTTATTTTTCCAAAAATGCTTCTTTCTTTCAAATTCAACAGACTTATGAATGTTAGATTTTGGTTTTCTTTTCTGACTGGCGTTTCATGCTATTCCGAAGAGATTTCACCGGAAACGTCTTTTTTGCCACTTGGTTCGACCAGATCATAACAGAGGTCCACACGATTCAATGGTTCTGAAATGTATTTCCCTTTTATTATCCATAAGGTCATTTTTGAAAGACCTTTTGTTTCATCGCCATTATCAATCGGCTTTGACTAGAAGAATTCATCGCATCCATTCGCATTGTCATTTTTAGCTAGGGATGTTAGTTCAGATGTATCATTGTTGTTCAATCCTGTCTTAACAAAAACTTGCTTTAGAATAGTATAGAAATTTGGAAAAAATAGTTGCTTTTTCTTTCAAAACATTTGAACCTTTGTTTTCGAACGAATTTGATTGAGTTTTCTGAAATCAAATTTTTCTTAGGTTCATCAACATTTTGCACAAACAACAGAACAATCAATTTCATCCTCTATAGAAATTTCACTCCCATCACTTTTATCAAATTCAAAAACGTTTTCGGAATCAAAAGTATTTTTAGAATTTAATTTCTTGCATAATGAGTCATATGTTTGCATAGTACTCAATTTTATTTGTTCTTTATATTTTTCATTCAAAATTTCTTTCAACATATTTTTCTGATATTTGGACTGTTTGCATTCCTCGATTTTCTCAAGTCCAACCCTGTATGAATAAAACACGTCATCTGATGAAACAATAGATTTGCATTTATAACAATCAGCATCGATTTCATCCTCTTTCAATTCAAGAAAGGGTAAAATCATTTTATGAATACCTTTTCCTATTTTACAATCCAAATGCAATTGAGTAACATTAAAATATAAACGTTTAGCAATTAAACAAAAAATATTACTTTGTTTCAAATGTGCAAGACTATTTCTTTTAAGATAAATGACATCATCATATGATCAATCAAGCTCAAATTCCAAAGCATCTATTCTTAATCTTCTCACTTCACATTTAAATGATACTCTGTTAAGTTGATCAGTCGTAGTAGAATTACTTAGACAAGTTCATTTTAAACTATCACTAAAATTAGAAACAGTAGATTTTAGATCGCCCAGTTTAGAATCATAACTAGAGACAGGAATGTTAAGATAATTGAATATAGAATGTACCTTATCGACCACCTTCTCGCATTCTTTCACTTGCTCCGAAAGAGTCTTCGCAGCAAAACAACTTTTTGTATGCTTGACCACCATCAGTAGCATACCCACTTTGATCCAAAATTTGTTATGAACGATTAAACACTTGCCTTCATACCTCTGTAATTATCACTATGCCACAAAGCACCCTCCATGTGTGGGTTTGTTGACCTCATCATCTTCTGAGTTTGTAGACCACACTTCGACTCGTCCATCATCATCAATGCCTTCCTGTACAATCAACGCTGACTTCACATTTGATACATTCTTTTTCTAAAGCTCCTCTATCTTCTGAAAATAAAAGGCTTCGGTCTTCTCATTTTCACTCATCTCATTTTGCTTCCTTAACATACAGTCATTTGCAAAGTGATTCTTGCCGTGACAGTAATTACAATCATAACGTGAATCACCCAACAACTTCTTTTCCTTCTTCTCGTCGTCGTTCCCAGAGTTCTTAAAAAAAACTCATCCCTATGCTTCTCTAAACTCGAATTACCTTTTCTAAACTTTTTTATGTAATGGGAAAAGATCTTCTCATAGAACTTCTTGGAATTAGACACCAAAGATCCTTGTCTTCTTTTGAGATTTCACTCTCCAAAAGGTATGATTCCGAATCTTCTTTTGCTGCCTTCTTTTCCTCGCAACCAACACTAAGGACCCATGCTTAAAACAAGCTTTACTTCCTTTGTTACTTCCTCTTCGTGAGATCTAAGAGTGCCCACAAGCTTGGCCAACGAATAGCTTTTAAATTGTTCGTGTGCCTTCACAGTAGAAACAACAACCTTCCATTCAGAACTAAATCCATTCATAAACGTGACTTTTTTTCCAATTATTTCATGCTTGAGTTTGTTCTTCAGCATCTTGCTTAACAAATGATTGAAGCAATTGAACATATGATCTAGCTTCTCGTGAGGCTTTTGTAAAAACGCTCTAAACTTTGATTAGAGAAATGTTTGCACAGAATGTTCCAAATTAGCATCACTAAAATATAACTCCATCAACATATCCTAAATACCTTTAGCAGTATCACATGAACTCACAAGACGAAAAGCGTTTGGAGGAAGAGCAAATTGATTGATTCTCATTGCTTTTATATTACTCATCAGTTTATCCTTCTCATCTTGTGGAATGATGTGCTCAACGATAAGTGTGTTGTAGTCAGCCAGAGTCTTGATTTCCTTTTTGGTATCCGTATGCATGTACGTCTCTTGCGTAATCACATGCCATATAGTGGAACCATGATGTTCTATTCCAAGAACATAATCTTGAAAGCGGAGCACCCAAACTTCATAGTCATCTAGAAAGAGAATTGGAACCCTTGTTGGGGATCTAATACTACTTGAGAGATGGAATGAGAGAGAGTAAGAATCTTCGTGTGCCATCTTATGAAGAAATTTAGAGAAACAAGAAATTGAACCAGATATGTAAAATCCGAATCGAGTTCAAAGGGTAGAACTTGAGATCTAGATTTAGAATCTACAATCGAGTGTGACGATTGAGACAACAAGAACAGATCTAAGTAAAAACAAAAAAAGCTAGCAAAACTCAACTGAAGAGTAGCGAAATAATTACACTATCTCCTGCTTTGATACCAATTATGAGAAGAATAAATAGGATCAATAGATTCTATAATAAAGAACATGAATTAAATGAAAAGAAATCAAAGATCTAAAGTGTGCCTAATGTTTTGATTAATCGACTCTAGAAGATTTCTCAAAAACTTCTCTATAAGAGCGCACAAACGACAATTAGGGTTCCAAGATGTTAACCCTAATGTTGCATGCTCGCACTACATATATATAGTCTAAACTACAAAGAGGATCTAAGAATGGACAGGCCCAAACTGGAATAAAATACACTATAATAAGCATACATTTGACACAATACAGCTTAACCGAACAATGAGAAAGTCAAAGAGTTTGGTTTTTAAGAAACGAAGATGAACCATGTGTATGTGTTGGATCTAGTAGAAGTGTTGTAGTATTCCCTGTATTGTACTTTGATGACATACTATTTATAAGAAACGACATCCCAACATTACAAAGTGTAACAACTTGGCTTATGAAATGTTTCAGTATGAAGGACTTGTGAGATGCCACATACATACTTGGTATAAATATCAATAGAGATATATCTAAGTGCTTGATTGGATTAAGCCAAAGTACATACTTAGATAAGAACTTGAAGAAATTTTTAACGCTTGGTCCAGGTATTATTTATTTTTCAATATTTTAAGGTTTTGAACTGGAACTCGACGAGTTAGGGAGCTCCAACTCGTCATGTACGAATTATTTTGGACGTGGGTTTAAGGACTCAACGCGGTGAGTTAGGGAGCCCCAACTCGACAAGTTGACGTTGGAAAGAAAAACCCTAATTTTCAAGGTTTGCGCCATATATTATCTCCATAAGCCATAGAGGCTGAATCCTTAGCAACCCCCTAAACCCTAATATCAATATTGCAAACCCTAATCCTTATTTCTTTCCATATTGTGAGCTAGTTGGCACTTTGGAGTAAGAAGAGAAGTTGGTGACAAAGTGGAAAGGATATAGCAATCATCTTCGGGTTGGCACTGGGGTGAAGTGTTATGAGTATTCAAAACCCAATTTTTATGTACATGCATAGCTAGATCTTGGATTTTGTCCCTTCATCCCTCCTCATTCTTAGTTGTGCATGCATGGGATTCATAAAGCTTGCAACTTTATGAATCTCTAAGGCAAGAGAGTCTCTTAGTAGGCTGGATCTGACTTTTGATCAAGTCTTGATGCCATGCTTGGAAGTTAGGGCATTTTTCTCTTTTTGGGGACATTATAGTTTAAAGATATGCATTGGACATGCATGTCTATAAAGATTTAATCTTTAGGACATCCTTGAGGTTAGAACCTCTTCTAAAAGGGGTGGGTTCCAGATCTGTAAGGTCTTGGGCTTAATGGTTAAGCTTTTAGGTTTGCAAGACTTGGTTAATAGTTTTGGACGTTTGGGATGGTACCAAAGGATAAAGTTGGAAACTATATCCTTTAAGGCACAATAGGAATTCAAATCTGAGCATTAGAGTCCCTATAATCAAAGGAAATTCTGAACGTGTGCAACAACAGAAAAACTCGATGAGTTGCCTTTCAAACTCGGTGATTTGGATCGGGTTTTCCCGTCTTGTGGATATTGAGTGAAATTGATGAGTTAATGTGACAACTTGGCGAGTTGGCTAGGGTTTTTCGTGGTTTTCTAAACACTGAAGGAACTCGACAAGTTGCTAGATGTACTCGACTATTTGGGGTCAACATGGAATTTGAACATGGTTGATCAAGTTTGACTTTGGGGGTATTTTTGGTATTTTGTGATTTTGACAAACTTAGTCCCATGATGGTTGTAGGAAGTTGAGTTGGAGCGGCGAGTTGGGACTTATCTTATCAATTCAGCATTTCTTGAGAGGTGAGTCTCCTCACCATACCAATGGGTCAAAGGCACCAAGGTTGGCCCCATTATTTATATGTGATGTTCTAGTTGATTATTTGCTATGGGGTATGCTAGTTGTATTTGTGGTACTTGCATAAAAGACCTTGGGGGTTCCCGAGGCACTTGGGTGTAAGATCTTGGAGGGTTTCCATGGCATACTAAGTAAAGACCTCGGGGGGTTCCTGAGGCACTTGGGTGTAAGACCTTGGAGGGATTTAATGGCATCCTAAGTAAAGTCCTCGGGAGGTTCCCAAGGCGATGAACTAAGACCCTGGATGGTATCCAGGCCACCCGGAGTAAGACCTTGTAGGGTTTCTAGGGCATCCTTAAATGTTTATATTCATGGCTTACGGCATTCATATGGAATATATGATTATGTAGGGTATGATCTGGGGAACTTAATAAGCATTAGCTTACATTTTGTTGGTTGTTTCAGGTACTTTAGAGCATAAGGGAAAATGCCCGACTTGATGGTGGTACTTGCATAAAAGACCTTGGGGGTTCCCGAGGCACTTGGTTGTAAGATCTTGGAGGGTTCCCGAGACACTTGGGTGTATGACCTTGGAGGTATTTAATGGCATCCTAAGTAAAGACCTCGAGAGGTTCCCAAGGCAATGAGCTAAGACCCTGGATGGTATCCAGGGCACCCGGAGTAAGACGTTGTAGGGTTTCTAGGGCATCCTTATATGTTTATATTCATGGCTTACGACATTGATATGGAATATATGATTATGTAGGGTATGATCTGCGGAACTTAATAAGAATTAGTTTACATTTTGTTGGTTGTTTCAGTTACTTTAGAGCCTAAGGGAAAGGGCCTGACTTGATGGTGCCACATGCACTCTCAGGTGAATTGTGATTGAAATTTTATAACTTATGGAAATGGAATTCGCTATTTCAAAATGAAAAAATCTATTGAGATTTTTCGGCTCTTACAAGTTGGTATCAGAGACTTGGTATTCGAGCACACTCTCGGGTGTCTCAGGACTCAAACTAAGGAAATGGTAAAAACTTTTTTCAAAAATCAAGGCTAAAAACTTTTAAACCGATTTCTTGTATGTAAAAAGGGAGAGTGCAATGTGCGTAATCGGCCGAGCTCAAGAACGTATTTTTCCCTAGTATGTTAGCCATGCTATGATGATATTCAGAATGTGATAATCGTATGAATCTTGCTATGTGTATGATTTCAAAATTGTATACATTAGAGTCTTATAGCCTCAGAATAATTGATTCGGCCTTATTCCTCATCCTTGTCTGGTTATGCTCTTAGGGTAGAGTTTGTTATTCGAAAGTCTATTTGCTCCTGTTCTGTGTATAATTTGCATGCATAAGGAAACCTGTTATGATTGATTGAGTTCTAGTTTGATTGGATATAACAAATCTTAGGATAGCCTAGGATTTGAGTTATGCAGTAGTTTATGAGATATGTTTTGTTTTGGGACGAATTAGAGTTTTTAGGTACATCCTTGAGGAAGGTACAGGTAGGTGTGGAAGGTAGTATTAGGCCGGTATTATTGAAAGCATAGGACCTATACCCGAACTAATGTTAGATCCAGAAACCTTAAGGAGAACCGGTGTGGAAGGATCCCTTACTTGAATATCCTGAGCATTATGTCTTATGGTATTTCAGTGCAGTATAGTGATGACATGTCATGGAGTAGGGGGATATGGATCAGGATCGGGGTCGGGCTACGCTACTGAGCGCATTGACTAGAGGTTGCACGAGCTTATCGCAACCAAGGTTACGAGGGGCATTCTTGATGCTACCCTAGTGATTTTTGGGACCGTTAAGGATGGGATGATGTAGACCATGGAGGAGCGACTCAGGTCTTTCCGACCCGAGATTTTTGCGTGCCAGGTCGGGACTCGAACTCCCTTATTCCGGGAGTTTAAGGCATGCGTAGCGCATGAGTTCTTTGGGTTCCGGGACCCCATAGTTTGCCGAAGCTGGGTGTCTGACATGGAGAACGCCTACCACACTAGCTTTTTCCCGGATGCAGCAAAGGTGGGACTCGCGTTGTGTATGTTGAGGGACTGTGCCAGGGATTCGTAGGAAGAAGTGACTAGTCAGGTGGGAGCAGCTTTTTTGGCTGAAATGACGTGGGCAGAGTTTGTCAGGCGTTTTGAGTTAGATTTTGCACCATCCATCAAATTTCAATGGATTGTGATGGTGTTCCAGGAGTTACAGCAGACCACCGAGATTGTGGCAGAGATCATCGCCAAGTTTCAGGAACGAGCACTATTGACCCCGCAATATGCTGTAGTGAGGTATCATTCCATACTGAGGGATGATATCCGCAAGTGTGTGAGCTTCTTAGGATGAAAAAACCTGAATGATAGTGTGGAAAAGGCCCGTGAACGGGAAATGGAGTTGGAGTTCTGCACCAAGCGGAAACCAGAGCAGGTTCAGACAGTTGTAGGTCATGCTAAAAACCCTAAGGCCTTTGATTCTTCTAGTAGGGGCCAGTAAGGCCGTAGCCGGTGTCCCAAGTGCGGGAGATCACATGGGGGAGTTTGATGGGCGATAGGCACATTATGTTATACCTTTGGTCAACCCGGTCACGTGAGTAGGGACTGCCCCAAGAAGGGCTTGATTTGTTTCCACTGTAACAAGACTGGCCATAAAAAGGCTGATTGTCTGACGTTGCAGGGAGGACGAGGAGCAGTGGAGGCACCTACGCCCGCCACAATGAGGATCATTGATGGCCACCCTGCCAAGGCGGATGCTCCTGCAATGAAGTGTCGCGCATTTCAGCTGACCACAGAGGAGGCTTGTGCTGCACGAGACGTACTGGATGGTATGTAGTCTATTTTCCTATTTACTATTATTTGTTATGCTTATGTGTATATGTATGTGCACTTGTATAGGGACGTTTCTGGTCAATGGTATATTAGCTCATGTTATTTTCGATTCGGGAGCTACTTGATTTTTCGTATCTCATGCGCTTAGAAAGAAGTTCTGGGATGCTCCGGGGACTTTGGATTCCCCGTTGGAGGTTAAATTGCTGATGACCACACTGTGAGTGCTACGAGGGTGTATCAGAACTGTGTCATGAATATGTTTGGGGAGAGGTTCCGGGTTGATTTGGTTCCGATACCTTTGTAACGGTTGAAGGTGACCATTGGGATGGACTGGTTGGGGGCCAAAGCGGCCATGATAGATTGCGAGTGTTAGCTAGAGAGAGTTCAAACGCCAAAGTGGGGAGAACTATTTACTCATGGAGAGAGGGCCTCTCAAGGACCAACCCTCTATTCAGCTGCGAGGTCTAGGACACTTCTTCATTAGGGTTGTTCGGGATTCTTGGCATATATCTCGGATAAGAGGGCTGAGACTCCGACAAATTTGGGTAGTGTACTGGTAGTATAGGATTATCGGGATGTCTTTCCCGAGGCACTGCCTATAGTGCCTCTAGATAGTCAACTAGAGTTTCACATTGATTTGGCGTCGGGTGCTGTTTCGATAGCTAAGGCACCGTACCGGCTAGTTCCACCCGAGCTATAGGAGTTGTCTATGTAGCTTCTGGAGCTGCTAGACCGAGGGTTTATTCGTCCGAGCGGTTACCCATGTGGAGCCTCGACCCTGTTCGTGAAGAATAAGGATGGGTCATATAGGATGTGCATCGATTATCAGGAGCTGAAAAAGATAACGGTGAAAAAACATCACCCGCTTCCGAGGATCGATGATTTGTTCGATTAGTTGCAGGGTGCATCTTGGTTATCCAAGATTGATCTTCGGTCGGGGTACCATCATATGAGGACTAGAGATGAGGATATACCGAAGACAGCTTTCAGGACTCAGTATGGTCACTCCGAGTTTGTGGTGATGCCATTTGGGTTCACCAATGCCCTAGAAACATTCTTGGACCTCATGAACAGGGTATGTAGGCCGAGGTTGGATCGGCCTGTGATCATTTTTATTGATGATATATTGGTCTATTCTAAGACCAAGGAGCAACATGAAAACAGTATTGGAGACATTGAGGACGAAAAGGATTGATGCCAAGTTCTCAAAATGTGATTTCTAGTTGTGAGAGGTGCAGTTTTTGAGGAAAATCATCAACCAAGAGGGTATTTGGTGGATCTAGCCAAGGCTGAGGCATGATGCGGTGGAAAGTACCGCCGAATGCATCTAAGATTCGTATCTTCTTCAGTCTAGCGGGGTATAATCGGAGATTCATCTAGGATTTCTCCATGAATGTCATACCATTGACTCATTTGACCAAGAAGAATGTGACTTTCTGGTGGGACCTAGACCAGCAGTTGGCTTTTGAGACCTTGAGATAGAGGTTATATGAGGCCCCGATTCTAGTGCTACCCGAGGGGTTAGACGATTTAGTAGAGTGTTGGGATGCATCGATCTTAGGGTTATGGGCGGCTTTGATGCAGAGGAGGCATGTGATCGCGTACACCTCGAGGCAGTTGAAGCCTTATGAGGAGAATTACCCTACTTATGACTTGGAACTGGGGCGGTGGTGTTTTCCCTCGAAATCTAGAGGCATTACTTGTATGGAGTGTGGTGCACCATCTTTACCGATGACAAGAGTCTGAAATATTTGATGGATCAGCAGAACCTTAATATGTGACAGAGGTGATGGTTGGATGTCCTGAAGGACTATGATTACAAGATTTCGTACCATCCAAGGAAGGCCAACATGGTGGCCGATGCTTTGAGCCGCAAGGTTGTGGGTTCTCCGATCAAGAACGTTTGTTTGAGGATGACGGTGGTCTCTTGATTGTTAGATATGATCAAGAAGGCTCAAGTAGAGGGTTTGAAGAAAGAGAACTAGAAGATAGAGCGACTTCGGGGTCAGTTTCATTTGTTTGTACGGGATGGTCAGGGACTCTTGACAGAGTGTTGATGGGTGTGGGTACTGGTATCCGGGAAAGTGAGATTGAAGATATTGGAGGAGGCACAAAAGTCCAAGTTCTCTATACATTCGGGGCCTACAACGATGTACATAGACCTGAGGCTAAGTTACTGGTGGCCCTACATGAAGCGGGAGATCGTATGGTTTGTGGAGCGGTGCTTGACCTACAGGAAGTTCGCGACCGAACATCAGTAGCCTCATGGCAAGGTTCAACCACTAGCTATTGCCATGTCGAAATGGGAAGAAATCACCATGGAATTCATCACAAAGTTACCGAGGATGGCGAGAATTGTGGATGCCGTATGGGTCATCATGGACAGAGTGACGAAGAGTGCCCATTTTATTCCGATCTCCGAGTGTATTTCTGGCAAGAAGGTAGCAGATATTTATGTGCGGGAGGTGGTGGTCAGGCACGATGTGCCAGTATCGATGGTCTCTAACCGCGATGTTTGATTTACATCCAGACTTTAGTGGAAGTTCCACAAGGAATTGGGCATACAGTTACACTTCAACACTGGATACCACCCTCAGGCAGACGGTCAGAGCGAGCGGATGATCCAAAAGTTCAAGGATATGTTGCGGGCATGCATATTGGATTTTGAAAGGAGTTAGGATACATACCTCCCACTAGCAAAGTTTTCATATAAAAACAGTTATCATCAGGTATGGACCGAATCCCGTTCGAGATGTTGTATGGTCGGAGGTGTAGGACCCCAGTTTATTGGAGTGAAGTTGGGCACCGAGTCATGGGAAGTACCGAGGTGGTGCTTAAGGCTACCGAGTTGATCTAGCAACTGTGAGATAGGCTGCGGGTCACAGAGCCATCAGAAGAGCTATACTGACCGGCGTCGCTCATATCTTGAGTTCCGGGTGGGAGACTTCGTCTTGCCGAAAGTGTCACCATGGAAGGGTGTCATTAAGTTTCGTAAGAGGAGCAAGTTAGGGCCTTGATATCTTAGACCATTCCGGATTTCATCCTGGGTGGGTAAGGTGGCATATCGTTTGGGCCTACCAGACGATCTTAACTAGATTCACAACACCTTCCATGTGTCTCAGCTTCGAAAGTGTGTCACTGATGAGACTATGGTTATTTCCTTGGACGACATTCAGGTGGATGAGAGCCTGAACTACATTGAGAGGCCCGTTGCAGTTTTGGATAAGAAAGCTAAGTTGCTACGTAAGAAATAGGTGAATCTAGTAAAGGTATAATGGCTGCACCGGAAGGCCTCGGAATGAAAATGGGAGCCAGGGGAGAAGATGCGAGAGCACTACCCGGACTTTTTCGCATCAGCAAACTTCGAGGACAGAGTCTAGTTCAAGCGGGGGAGATTTGTAACGCTTGGTCTAGGTATTATTTATTTTTCAATATTTTAAGGTTTTGAACTAGAACTCGACGAGTTGAGGAGCTCCAACTCGTCGTGTAGGAATTATTTTGGACGCAGGTTTAAGGACTCAACTTGACGAGTTGGGGGGCCCCAACTCGACGAGTTGACGTTGGAAAGGAAAACCCCAATTTTCAGGGGTTGCACCATATATAATCTCTTTAAGTCTTAGAGGTTGAACCCTTATCAATGCTCTAAACCTAAATATCAATATTGAAAACCCTAATCACCATTTCCTTCCATATTGTGAGGTAGTTGGCACTTTGGAGCAAGAATACGAGAAGTTGGTGAGAAAAAGGAAAGGATATAGAAATCATCTCCGGGTTGGCATTGTGGTGAACTGTTATGACTATTCAAAACCCAATTTTTATGTACATGCATAGCTAGATCTCAGATTTTTTCCCTTCATCCCTCCTCATTCTTAGTTGTGCATGCATGGGATTCAGAAAGCTTGCAACTTTATGAATCTCCAAGGCAAAAGAGTCTCTTAGTGGGCTAGATCGGACTTTTGATCAAGTCTTGATGCCATGCTTGGAAGTTAGGGCATTTTTCTCTTTTTGGGGCCATTATAGTTTCAAGATATGCATTGGACATTCATGTCTATAAAGCTTTAATCTTTGGGACGTCCTTGAGGTTAGACCCTTTTCTTAAAGGGGTGGGTTCCAGATCTGTAAGGTCTTGGGCTTAATGGTTAAGCTTTTGGGTTTACAAGACTTGGTTAAGAGTTTTGAACGTTTGGGATGGTACCAAAGGATAAAGTTGGAAACTTTATCCTTTAAGGCACATTAGGAATTCAGATCTGAGCATTAGAATCCTTAGAATCGAAGGAAAAGTCCAACGTGTGCAACAATGGAAAAGCTTGACGAGTTGCCTTACCAACTCGGCGAGTTGGATTGGGTTTTTCCCGTCTTTTGGATACTAAGTGAAATCGACGAGTTGATGTGACAACTCGGTGAGTTGGATATGGTTTTTCCAGGTTTTCTAAACACTAAAGGAACTAGACGAGTTGCTAGATGCACTTGAAGAGTTATGGTCAACATGGACTATTGACCTTGACTTTGACCATGGTTGATCAAGTTTGATGTAACATCGCAATATCGAGACCCAAATTTTTTTGTTTAATTACATTACTAATAAAAAAATGGTTTTCAGAAAAGATCGTTGCTATCATTTCAATACATCAAGTCACAAATCAACAGTCTCGAAAACCATACATCAAATTGTAAAATGTCAGAGTATAATTCCAGGGTTCTCAAAACGGATATCATATGTGTGAGATACGCTGCTACCCCACCGGCTCCTTCCCCTTAGCTGAAGAGGTACCTAAAAACAAAACTAAAAACGGTAAGCACGAAGTATAGAGAGTTCCCCTAACATACCGCATACGATACGACCATACATACTGTCGGGCAGTTCTGGGGTGCCCGACCTACCCTCGTCAATCCATTCTTGGGTGTCGACCTACCCATGTCAAGCCATTCTGGGGTGTTGACCTACCCGTCTTAGGCCATCTCACTCGGTCACGGGGACTATTTCACCCTTACTACTATCACATGATAATATATATCATAATCATGTTGCCAGAGATATCTGGGGAGCACGACCTACCCTTCGGTCCTAACGACCGAATCAGGCATTATTCCCGATCCTACTACCACTAGCACATACAACATGTCATACTGGCATATAGAACACATCTAATAATAGCACCCAGACAATTATCACATAGACAGACATCTCTACTGTAATCAACTAATAGTGGGTCGGCCTTGGTGCCTTAGACCCACTTCTACTAGAAGGTAACTCACCTCAATGTCGTGTAGTGCATGCACTGTCCTCGCCTCCTCGGCGTAAAAATAGACTCTCCTCGACTCCTCAATCCCGATACGAAAAATTTTCTAAGTTATCAATTCATACTCATAACACTTACAAGGGTCACTCAAGTCCAAGTCAAAGTCAAAGTCAAAACCTTGGTCAAAGTCAACATCTGGTTCACTCGACTCGCCGAGTTGGTCCATCAACTCGTAGAGTCCCCATGTCCAAAAAATGCCATAATCTCGTCCCTACTCGTCGAGTCTAGCAAGCCCTCGACGATTTTGCCTTCAACAACACATCACAATATCTACAACCGACTCACCGAGTGCGTCCTTGAACTCATCGAGTTCATCTTCATCCATATGAAGGTTTTCAGTCTATGAATCACTGATTTCATCCTTGAACTCATCGAGTACATCTTCATGTGTTTGGGAAATTGCCTTGAAGTCGTCGAGTTCCTCCGAACAGGCTGAGTGTTCCTTCCACTCAACCAAAGACAATTTCCAGAAGGCATTTGGAGAAAATACAACCCAACTCGCCGAGTCACCCAAGTAACTCGCCGAGTCCCTCTCTATCCAAAACTATTTAGTCGATTCTAATGGGTCTTAATGCATCAAAACCATAGATCTGGCCTCCTAGGGTCCAGTTTATACATAAAGCTACAAACTTGATGTCCATGCATTGCGCATTTGGCTCAAAAATCAATAAAAAGAGGTATATAAGAAGCAGGGGCCTCCCATGGTCATAAATTTGTCACCTTTATGCCATGGGAACCCTCAATGGTTCCAGATCTGAATTGCAACTCCAAATATACACAAAAATCCGAGTATAGCCTCTCTAAATCTTAGAAAAGGTAGAAAATAGCCGCAAATCAAGATCTAAGAGATAGATGGTCAAGGTTCAAGTTTTTTACCTTGAATGAACTGAGAATGAAGCAAAACCTATGGATCTACTAGCATCCACTTGAACTCCCATGATTTCTTCTTCTCTTGCAATGTCAAATGCACATAAAAGCCACCAAAAAGCTGAAGAACCCTCAAAAGAGACTTAGGGTTTCGGTTGAGGGTTTCTCTGCGTTGGGAGGGATGATGGGGGTTGGGTTGAGGCATAATAAGACAGTTAAATAGGGTGCAAAACCTAACATTATGGTTTCATCCAGACAGCTCCTACTCGTTGAGTCGGTCCCCCGACTTGTCGAGTAGGTCACTAAACCTCCGGGTCCAAAGTCAAGTATACTCGATGGGTTGCGCCTCCAACTCGCTGAGTCCAAGGGCAAAACATGAAAAATAATTGAATTTAAATACGTACCATGGATCGGGTGTTACAAATCTCCCCCGCTTATTTTAGACTTCATCCTCGAAGTCTGCTGTTGAATCTCAAAAAAGCTCGGGGTAGTGTCCCTTCATCTCGTCCTCCAGCTCCCAGGTCCATTCTGAGCCCTTGCGGTGCTATGATTGCACCTTCACCAGCTCCACCATCTTGTTCCTTAAATCCTTCGACATCCTGTCGAGGATCGCCACTGGCCACTCGATGTAGTTCAGGCTATCGTCCACCTGAATATCCTCCAGAGGCACCACTACCAAGTCGTCCACCAGGCACTTCCATAACTAGGAGACATGAAAAGTATTGTGAAGCTGACTGAGTTCGGCTAGCTGGTTCAGCATATATGCCACCTTGCCCACTCGAGCTACAACCCTGAAAGGTACAATGTACATGGGGCGCAACTTGCCCCGTTTCCTGAAAACACCTTTCCAAGGCGAAACCTTTAGAAGCACCATATCCCCGACCTGGAACACCAGGTCCGAATGACGCTTGTCGGCATAACTTTTCTACCGACTCTGAGCAGTCTGAAGCCTACTCCGCACCTGTTGGATCCTCTCCCTAGTTTTGAGTACTACTTCGGTACTCCCTATGACCCTCTGGCCAACCTCACCCTAGCATACCGAGGTCCTGCACTTCCTCCTATACAACATCTCGAAGGGGGGACGGTCGATACTCGTGTGATAGCTGTTTTATAGCAAAACTCTACCAAAGGAAGGTAAGTATCCGAACTACCTCCGAAGACTAGAGCACACGCCCATAGCATATCCTCCAGATTCTGAATGGTTTGCTCACTCTGACCATCCGTTTGTACGTGAAAAGCGGTTCTAAAGTGCAGACGAGTGCCCAGCTCGTCGTGAAACTTCTTCCAGAATATAGAAGTGAACCGCACATCTCTGTCGGGAATCACCGAAATTGGCACCCTAAGACGAGTCGCTACCTCTCTTATATAGATGTCGGCCAACTTCTTGACCAAAATGCTCTCCTGAATCAGAATGAAATGGGCGCTCTTGGTCTACCGATCCACGATGACCCAAATCGAATCCACTCCCCGTGCGGTCCTGGGAAGCTTCATAATGAAATCCATAGTGATATCTTCCTATTTCTACATCGGAACATCCAACAGCTGGGTCTTTCCGTGAGGCCTCTGGTGTTCGGCCTTGACCTTATTGCAGGTCAGGCATCTCTCAACGAACCAAGCCACATCCCTCTTCATGCAGGGCCACCAATAATCAGGACGAAGATCCATGTACATCTTCGTCGCCCCGGGATGAATGGAAAACCTATATTTGTGCTCCTCCTCCATAATACCTGGCACACACCCCCATGATATGGGACCCACACTTTACGGTGTAGAGTCAATAATCCACGGCTGTCATAATCGAAGGAGGAAACCTGACCCATAATATGCTCACTCTTGCGATGTTCCTCCTTCACAGCCTCCTGCTAGGCATCTCGAATCCTCTCCAACAGCTGGTCCACCACCGTTATCCTCAAACAAATATCTCAGATCGGCGCTGCCTTGCGGCTAAGCACATCGGCCACGACATTGGCCTTCCCCAAGTGGTAGAGGATCACATAATCATAATCCTTCAGCACATCAAGCCATCGATGCTGTCTCATGTTCAGATTCGACTGATCCATAAGGTATCTCAAACTCTTATGGTCTGTTTAAATAGTACAGCGGACCCCATAGAGATAATGATGCCAAATCTTGAGGGCGAAAACAACTGCCCCTAACTCCAAGTCATACGTCAGATAGTTCTCCTCATGAGGCTTCAGCTACCTCGAAGCGTAGGCGATCACATGCCGCCTCTACATCAATAATGCGCCCAAAACTGAGATGGACACATTGCAATACACCATAAAACCATCCACGCCCTCTGGTAGGGCTAAGATTGGCGCTTCACACAATCTCTGTATTAACGTCTCGAATGCGGCATGCTGCTCTGGCCCCCAGCGAAAGACCATGGCTTTCCATGTCAACCGGGTCAAAGGCACGACTATCTTGGAAAAGTCCTGAATGAATCTTCGATACTAAAATGCCAATCCAAGGAAGCACTGAATCTCAGACGGGGACCTCAGAACCTCCCACCTCATCATGACCTCCACTTTGGCCGGGTCGACTGAATTCTTGTTCTGGTTGACAAGGTACCCAAGTAACTGCACCTCGCGTAACGATAACTCACACTTGGAGAACTTGGCATACAAGCTCTCCCTCCTAAGATTATCCAATACCTCCCGCAAGTTCTCCTCACGCTGCTCCCGTGTCTTGGAATAGACCAAGATGTCATCAATGAAAACTATCACAGACCGATCCAACATCGGTCTACACACTTGGTTCTTGAGATCCATGAACGCGACAGGAGCATTGGTGAGCCTGAAAGGCATCACCACGAACTCATTGTGACCATATCGCATCTGAAAGGCAGTCTTCTGCACATCCTCCTCTATGACCCTCATCTGATGATAACTTGAACACGGATCAATCTTCGAGCACCAAGATGCTCCCTGAAGCTGGTCAAAGAGATAAACAATCCTCGAGAATGGGTAACGGTTCATCACCGTTACCTTATTCAGCTCCTAGTAATCTATATACATCCGACGCGACCCGTCCTTCTTCTTCACAAATAGAATTGGGCCTCCCCAGGGTGAACTGCTCAGTCTAATGAATCACTTTTCTAACAGCTCCTGCAGTTGTGTAGAAAACACCTGCATCTCAGGAGGAGCCACCCGATACGGTGCCTTGGCTATCGGAGCCGCACCAGGGACTAGGTCGATCTTAATCTCTACCTCCCTCTCCGGAGGTATTCCAGGAAGCTCCTCTGGAAATACATCCACGAACTCTCGTACCACCGGTATGCCACTCACCATCGCCTCGGCCGTCTCCCGAGTATCCAAGATGCAGGCGACATACCCTACACACCCCTGCTGGATGTAGCGTCTAGCCCTCGCTGTTGAACATAAAGTTGGTCCACGCTGTGGCCTCGCGCCCTGAATCACCAGTTTTCCCCCACTTGGGGTCCTGACCTCGATGAATTGTTGCGCACAGTCGATCACCGCTCCATTGGGGCTCAACCAATCCATGTCTATAATAACCTTGTTCCCCGCAACGGTATGGGAACCAAGTCTACCAAGTAGCGCTCCTCGAACATCCTCAAAACACAATCCTTGAAAACCTCTAATGCTCTAACTTATCGTTCGTCGGCAATCTCGACCTCTAGAGGGCAATCTAACATGCTCGAAGACTCGGGGAACCTGTTGCTAAGCGCAAGACGGATAAATGATAGGGTAGCACCCGAGTCAAACAACAGCTGAACTGGGATACCGTTCACATGGAACGATCCTAAACAAAACATAGTAGATATTACATCAATATCACAAGTGACATATAATAAAAGTTAGAGAGAAGAAACCATACCCGTCAACACATCGGGTGCGGTGCATGCCTAATCGGCTGTCAACTGGAAAGCTCGGCTCCTCACCACTGGAGCCTCTGAGTTGACCATCCGACCATTCGTAACCCGTGTAGTCGCTAGAGTTGGCGCCACAATTGGTGTTGCAATTGCTGTTGTCAACCTGGGGCAGTTAGCCTTTTTATAACACCACTAATTGCAATGAAAGCAAATCGGGCCTGACATTTGAAAAGTGGGGGCAGGAGCAGTACAATCCCTGCCAAAGTGCCCCATCTTGCCGCACTTGTAGCAGCGTGATGATCCTGCTCTACAAGCTCCATCATGCGGCTTGTCGTGTTTCCTATAGCGGCTCTGGCCTAACTGGCCCTTCGAATTAGTGTTAGATCCCGTGGGTTTCTTCCCCGAAACCCCAGTAACCTGCTCTGCTTGTGCCTTCCTCTTCCTGAGGTGCTCCAAATCAATCTTCCTCTCCCTTGCCCTGGCAATCATGGACTCTAGGGTCGGGCAGGTTGAATAGCTGACATGCTCCCGAATATCAGCCTTCAACATATCATGATAGCCTGTCTTCCACGTCTCCTCATCCCCTGCATACTAAGGTACCAACAAGTCCTTTTCTCAGAACTTGGCGGTGATCTCTGCCACTGACTCCGTAGTCTATCTCATGTCAAGAAACTCCATGGGCAGCTGCTGAAGGGCCACAGCTAGCTCAAACTCAGCCCTGAACCTCGTGACAAAGTCTGACCAAGTCATAGCCTCGATGGTTGGGGCTCCCAGTGAGTCACCAGCTGACTCCGCCAATCCCTAGCTCTATCCCTCAAACAACCCACAGAAAAGCGGACCTTCGACCCTCCCAGCAGAAGCTCGTCAACTGTGCAGAATCGATGTCTATGATCCATCTCCTGGCAGCAATGGGGTCCTTTTCCCCATGAAAGTCTGGCGCACCACTTCCCCTGAATTCCTTGAAGGACAGTGTGCGCGAACCCAAATGGCTAGTTGCCATGTGACTCCTGAATGTCCGGAGGCAATCCTCCATCAGCTTAATAATCCCCTCCTTGATCGACCTGAAAATGACCGGGGTCGCTTCAAGGATACCTATCGTAATCTCAGACGCGATGAACTCGCGTAATCTGTCATGAACTTGCTTGGATCCCGCACCAGCACCCGATCTTGATCCTGATCCTGATCCAGACCCTAAACCTCCTGCTCCATGTCACGTAATTGCGATACTTAAATAAAACACATAAACGTCAGGGTCATACGTACTCTCGAGAGGTCTCACAGACTCTCCAAGTTTCCTGGTTCTATCTTAGCCCTCCTTGATTCGAGTACGGATCCTCTGCTTCCAGTAGTACGGGCCCATACTTCCTTCCACATATATTTGTACTTTCCTCAAGAATTGTTTCGACTTTACCAAATCCCTTCTACTAATACTTCTTTCCAAGCTCATCTCATCCTAGACTTATCCTAGGGCACTCTCCGACCTATTCTCTACCATCAGCTGCACAAGGAGTCCCTACCATCTTTCGCTAACTAGCTTGCAGATACTATTACATATTCTCTTACTAGTTAGTTAAAGCTAGCTGGAACCTTTATCATCATAAATTAAGCAGCATTCGTGCATTGAGTAACCATTACCAAGAATAACCTAATCAGGCTACCATACTGCTGACTAACCATCCCTAGCATATAGCTCAATAAACTCATACAATAGGCATGCAAGGCATCCTTCCTTGATCCTTAGCCCTAATCTAGCATGAAGTTCTCATAATCATATAACAGGCATACAAGGCATCCTCCCTAGATCCTTAGCCCTAGTCTAGCATGTGGTTCTCTTAATCATATCATATAACATAACATAACATGTATGGGTATCTTGGGGAAAACTTACTTGAGCTCGGTCGGTCGCATGCATCACACACCTTGTTCTTTCTCAAAACTCTTTATTATTATTATTTTTTTAATTTTTAAAAACTATTTTACTTATGCAAATCCTTCAAGCCCTCGGTTTGAGTCCAGACACCCCCGATGGTGTGACTGAAACCCTCAAACCAACGCTCTAATACCAACTTGTAACATACCAAAATCGAGACCTAAATATTTTTTTAATTACATTACTTATAAAAAATGGTTTGTGGAAAACATTGTTGCTATCATTTCAAAACATCAAGTCACAAGTCACCAGTCTCAAAAACCATACATCAAATAGTAAAATATCATAGTACAATCCCAGGGTTCTCAAAGCGGAAATCATATGTGTGCGATGCACTGCTACCCTGTCGGCTCCTTCCCCTTAGCTGAAGAGGTACCTGAAAACAAAACTAAAAACGGTAAGCACAAAGATTAGTGAGTTCCCACAACATACCGCATTCCATACAACCATACATATTGACAGGAAGTTTTGGGGTGCCCGACCTACCCGTGTCAAGCCATTCTGGGTTGCCCGACCTACCCGTGTCAAGCCATTCTGGGTTGCCGACCTACCCATGTCAAACCATTTTGGGGTGGTGACATATCCGTGTCAGGCCATTCTAGGGTGTCTGCCTACCCTCCGGTCTATCTCACCCGGTCACGGGACTATTTCACCCCCTACTACTATCACATAATAATATATATCATAATCATGCTATCAGACATTTATGGGGTGTCGAACCTACCCTTCGGTCCTAACGATCGAATCGGGGACTATTCCCATTTCTACTACCACTAGCACATAGAACATATCATACTCGCACATGGAACACATCTAATAATAGCAGCCAGACAATTATCACATAGACAATCATCTATGTTGTATTCAACTACTAGTGGATCGGCCTTGCTGCCTTCAACCCACTTCTACTTGAAGGTAACTCACCTCAAAGTTGTGTAGTGCTTTCACTATCCTCAGTGTGAAAATTGTCTCTCCTCGACTCCTCAATCCCTATACGAAAACTTTTCTAAGTTATCAATTCATACCCATAACCTTACAAGGGTCACTCAAGTCCAAGTTTAAGTCAAGGTCAAAACCTTGGTCAATGTCAACATCCGGTTGACTCGACTCGCCGAGTTGGTCCATCAACTCGCCGAGTCCCCATGTCCACAAAATGCCATAATCTCGTCCCTACTCGTCGAGTCTTGCAAGAGCTCGATGAGTTCGCCTTCAACAACACAACGGACTATCTTCAACCGACTTGCCGAGTTCGTCCTTGAACTCGTCGAGTTCATATTCACCCATATGAAGGTGTTCAGTCTATGACTCGCCGAGTTCATCCCATGTGGTTGGGACATTGCCTTGAACTCGTCGAGTTTCTCCTTGAACTCGCCGAGTCCTTTGATCTTCAAGTCCATAATAAACTCCTAACAGGTTGAGTGTTTCTTCCACTCAACCAAAGACCATTTCCAAAAGTCATTTAGGAAAAATGCAACCCGACTCTCCGAGTCACCCAAGTGACTCGTCGAATCCTTCTTTGTCCAAAACTATTTAGTCGATTATAATGGGTCTTAATGCATCAAAACCGTAGATCTGGCCTACTAGGGTCCATTTTATACGTAAAGCTACAAACTTGATGTCCATGCATGGGGCCTTTGGCTCTAAAAGCCCTAAAAAGAGGTATATAAAAAGCATGGGCATCCCATGGCCATAAAGTTGGCACCTTTATGCCATGGGAAACCTCAATGGTTCCATATCTGAAGTGCAACTCCAAATATACACACAAATCTCAGTATAGCCTCTCTAAAGCTTAGAAAAGGTAAAGAATAGCCCCAAATCAAGATCTAAGAGATAGATGGTCAAGTTTCAAGGGTTTTACCATGAATGAACTGAGAATGAAGAAAAACCTCTGGATCTACTAGCTCCCACTTGAACTCCCAAGCTTTCTTTTTCTCTTCGAACTTCAAATGCACATAAAAGCCACCAAAAAGCTCAAGAACACTTAAAAGGGGCTTAGGGTTTCGGGTTAGGGTTTCTCTGGGTTGGGAGGGATGTTGGGGGTTGGGTTGAGGCAGAATAAGACTTTTAAATAGGGTGCAAACCCTAACATTCGGGTTTCATCCAGACAATTCCTACTCATCGAGTCGGTCCCCCGACTCGTCGTGTAGGTCACTAAACCTCCGAGTCCAAAGTCGACTGACAAGGTGGGCCTCCAACTCGCCGAGTCCTACGGAAAAACATGAAAAATACTTCAATTTAAATACGTATCATGGACCGGGTCTTACATTTGACTTTGAGGGTATTTTTGGTATTTCGGAGTTTTAACAAAGTTAGTCACATGATGGTTGTAGGCAGTTGAGTTGGAGCCGCGAGTTGGGACTTATCTTATCAATTCAGCATTTCTTAAGAAGTGAGTCTCCTCACCATACCAATGGGTCGAAGGCACCAAGGCCGACCAATTATTGCTATATGATGTGCTGGTTGATTATTTGCTATGGGGTATGATAGTTGTATTTGTGGTACTGGCATGAAACACCTCGGGGGGTTCCTAAGGCACTTGGGTATAAGAACTTGGAGGGTTTCCATGGCATCCTAAGTAATGACCTTGGGGGGTTCACGATGTACTTGTGTGTAAGACCTTGGAGGGTTTCCATGGCATCCTAAGTGAAGACCTCGAGGGGAAGGGTTCCCAAGGCAATGGGCTAAGACCCTGGAGGGTTTCCAAGGCACCCGGAGTAAGACCTTGGAGGGTTTCCAGGGCATCCTTAAATGTTTATATCTATGGCTTGTAGGATTGATATGGAATATATTATTATGTGGATTATGTGGGGTATGCTTTAGGAACTCAATAAGCATTAGCTTACATTTTGTTGGTTGTTTCAGGTACTTCAGAGCCTAAGGGCAAGGGACAGGCTTTATGGCGCGACATGCACTCTCTGGCGATTTGTTGGGGACACTCTAATTTTACGAATAATGTATCTGATGCTTTGTATTTGAAAACAATTGTGATTGAAATTTTATAACTTATGGTAATGGAATTCGCTATTTAAAAATGAAAAATTTTATTGAGATTTTTAGGCTGTTACAAAATTAGAAATACAAGACTCTAAGAAAGGCCTTGTTCCTTTGCAACATAGGATGATATAGAGTAAGACTAAACGTCCTAGTACTAGTGTATAAATAGATAAGCTGACTTGAATCCCATATTCCTCTCTTATAGGATCGATCATGTATGACATTATATCTACTCAACCTAATGTCTTGTATGCTTCAAGCATGACGAGTAATTATCAAGCCAATGTTTGTGAACCACATTGGATCATTGTCAAGAACATTTATAAGTATCTTTGGAGGACTAAAGATATGTTTTTATTCTATGGTGTTAAGGAAGAGCTAAGTGTAAATGTTTACATAGATGCAAGGTTCTAAACTGATTCAGAAGATTACCGTTCGCATTTATGATTTTTAGACTTGATGGATGGAAGAGTGGTGAGTTAGAGGAGTTTAAAGGAAGATACAGTAACAAATTTGATGAAAAACTCAAAGTCTATAATAGGTAATGAAGCTACAAAGGAGACTATGTGGTTGAAGAAGTTCATCAGCAATCTAGGTGTTATTACTAACATAGGTGATCTTGTTGAGATCTTATGCGACAATAAGAGTAAAACTGAATTGGCAAAAGAACTCTGACAATACTAGCGCACAAGACATATATTAAAAATGTACCACTACATCAAAAATCTCGTGGAAGAAAAAGACATCATAGTGAGTCATGTATCATTAGAAAAAAAAACTTCGTTGATCCATTCACTTACCCTTTTTCACAGATCAAGCGTGATGGTTTTATTAGATTGATAGGCATTAGATTTTTTGGTGAGTTGGTTTCATTACTTAGTTTATAGTTTGATACTTTATCAATGATAGAGTTTGTAGTGTTATCTTATTTTTTGATTATTTTTTAGAGACTGGATAATAAGTTCTATTGCTACCATTTACATTAATATATTTTTGTGTTCAGTTTTGGCCCTACTTCATGAAGTAAGTAGAGATTTAAGATTGTCATGGAGCACCAGTAGATTGTTCATAGAGACGAACACATCATAAAGATTGCGCCCAATAGTCATGAGTCTTGAAAAAAAATGGATATTTTAAATATTGAAATAACTCACACTTATAGATCAATCCATGGATTATATCATGAGTAATACATAGATGACAGCATCTCATTTTCTTCAAACGGAGATGCATGCTATTTTGTGCTACAATATGTTGTGGCTTGGTTTTTCCCTAACAGTGTTTGTAATTGGAAGCCAAAATGGGATTGACCAAAAATGACATGAGGAATCGGGTAGGTCTATGTACTCAAATTTTATTCGATTATTCTATCTTAACAGGGGAAGTCGATATCTTTGGGCCCCTTGATGATTTGGTGATTGATAATCAAACTCTTGGCCAAGTTAATACTAGGTTGATCAAATCAACAACTAGCTTGATGTGATCATCATAAATCTCAATCGGTAAACATAATATTGAACACCGACATTTACATGTTATACATGACATAGGTTCCTATAGATATGTTGAAGATCAAGGTAATATGTTATAACTAGTCTATGGAATGTTTATTGCTAGTTTACAATAAGTATATTAGTTGCATTGGATAACACGCTCTCTGTCTATTACTTGTGATTATTGGACCATACAATTTTGAGTGACTTATGAAAGTGGGAGACTATTGGAAATGGTACCCACAATCACAGCAGTTAGTAATATTACTATTAACTTCAGGATCCTTTTAGGTTACACGCAAGAATAAATATAAGTAATATTAGTCAGAGAAGAATCAGATGGGTCTGTTTTGTTAGTTAATTGAGTCTTTAATTAAATAAATGAAGCTTATAAACTTAGAAGGACTTTAGTGTTATAAGTTGCAATTCAGATAATTACTAAAGTTAAGAATGATTACTTACTGACCAAGTAATTATCCCTTAAGTGTTTAAACCTTTCCAATAAATAAATGCGTCCACAACTAGATTTGAGATCTGTTTCAAGTAGAGAAAAACCTAGAAAATTTGGTGGTCCTCATCCCATTTTAAAAGACAAAAACCTTTTATGATGTGCCACATAGAAGCTTCTCGCACGCTGCATAGATCGCAAATACATATTGTCTAGGATTTGTGTCGGTGGGGGGTTTTGGTGGTTCCAGTGTTTCTATTTGCTTCTTAGGTGAGCCTACAACATAGTTTTTCTAGTTTGGATCCTACACTATCCGATCAACAGGCTAGACGAAAGAATATAGAGCATACGAATGTACGTACACTTTTCTATCTATTTTTTATCTCGTTTTCTTGCTTAGATTGTTTGAAAATCGATCCAACTCTTGAATTCATGAGTTATTGTCTTCCGATTTGTATGCTTCCATTGTGAACCTTTATGGCCAAAATCTCCTCATAACCCAACAATTTTAGACATCTACTTTCTACATCGAGGATTTATTCACCATCCTTTGTTTCATGTAGTTTCCAGTAAAATGAGATGCATATATCTTACCACATATAGTAATACACAATTAGTTAACCACAACATATAGTATAGAACATTTTTTCAATATCCAATTTTGTTCACCAGCTACATACACATGTATATTGTCGAATCACAAACAATCAGCTTAGTACGCTCCACCATATTAACTCATTCTTTATCCATTCCTATGAATTATGAAACAATATCACACAACACCATACAATTACAACAATCCTTGTCCTTCCCTAGTTTGTTTATGGTAATTTCATCATCTTCCCTTCCTCTTAACGCTTACTTACCCTTTTGGGTATTTTCTCATATGCTGATAACATCTTAAAAAGTTTCAATTCTAATATCTAATACAATAATATGAATGAAAATAATCAACCATCTTGAGATATTTGATTCTTACTTTAAATGACATTTTTCGTTGTTGGTGAGTCAGTCACCACTAACAACTTTATCTTTGCAGTAAATAATGTAATGTCTTGTTTCAGCTCCTTTAGATAATCCAAATACAAACACCTATATAAAAACTACTCTTTTTTTTTCTATGGAATTTCATGTGTCACAAAATGCAAATAATACATCCATCTATGGTAGAATATGTTAATCATGATAGTCTATGGGAAAAGTATCTAATTCCATTTACAAAACTCGATATGCCACACAATTTCATGTGTTGGAAATTGGACATCCATAACTTTTCAATCATATATGATACATAGCTTTTAGCCATACAAATTGTATAGATTTTATGTTGAAGGTGGACCAAAAAAACCTTCTTACTCTTCTTTTGAAGAGAAACTCCCTTCATAATTATGAGTTTTATATCATTTCAAAATATTTGTAACATCCATAAAATTTTGAAAATTTTAAAACATTTACATAAATCCAAAAACCATCATTTATTACATATTGTTTTAAAAATGAGTTTCACATTCGAGTTTTTCCTAGAAATCGTTACCCAAAACATGAGGAGGTGCACAATCAAGCCTTCTCCTTCCCGCAATCATCTGAAGTACCTGAAACATAATAAAGAATTGTAAGCCCAAAGCTTAGTGAGTCTTTCCCAAAATACCACAACATAAACATAACCAATAACAACACGCATAATGAGCCTTCAGCCTGACTGGATTGCCTCGTAGGGCCTTCAGCCTATCTGGACCGCTCTCGAGCCTTCGGCATGATTGGACCGCCTCGCGGGGCCTACAGCCTATCCGGACCCCTAGTCGGGCCTTTGTCCTAACTGGACCGTGTCGCAGGCCTTCAGTCTATCCGGACTACCCTGGGTTTGTTGGCCAACATCACAAAGCAGGATCATCTCAACCGATGCACACACACGCACACATGTCGATATATATATATATATATATATATATATATATATATATATATATATATATATATATATATATATATATATAGCAGCTAAAAACATAACCAGTCTACAGTCAAACAGGCAGATCTTACAGATCACTAAGCATGGTATCATCCTATCTATTAGGATACATATCTAACAGATCATAAGAGCATAGAAACATCCTATCTACTAGGATAACCATCCAACAAGGGCCAGCATTGGTGCCTTCGACCCATAAGTATAGTGAGGAAAACTCACCTGACACTAATTCATCAAACATAACCTCCGGCTGCTAGCTCACGAAAACCTCGAACAATCATAATAAATAAACCTCCAATTAATTATTGGATTATCACCTCAAATCTCTTAACTCATAATTGTCCATTAACTCTTCCTTAACTGGGCCAAAGCCCAATCCAATCTTGATCCAAAAAGGTCCAAATATATAAGGCCTATAATTGGTCCAATTTTCCAAATTAGGCCCAACTCCCTAATAGACCTCATCCTAAGGTCTAATTCCATCAACTGGCCCAGAACTCAACTCAGAAAGTCCAACAAGGGCCTAAGACGTTCTGGCCCAAAGATGGCCCAAAACCGCAGCCTAACTCGTAATGGCTCATCAGAGGACATATGATGGGTGTACTCCGATCTTACGTGGGGCGTACTAGAGCCTTACGTTGACTGGATACGGGAGTGTTGACCGCTTATGTGGGGCATACTCCTCTCTACGAGGGGTGTACACTCGCAGAGTCCAAAACTCCAATAAGTGCTTAATGGCTTAAGCACCTAAGCCCTAACTTCAAATCCATGGTCCAAATGCACCTAAGATTTATAAAGTTTCCAACTTTACAACTTTAGATGTCCAAAAGTTCTTAATCCAAGATCTTAGACCACTAAGACCTTTCTACCAATTGTATGGGACACTTCTAGCCATCGGAACTTCATTTTTATCACTTAGAACCCTTCCTACGGTCTGAAAGGACAGCTTAAAATGTCCAAAACATAACATGCACAATATTGGACTTTAGGGACAAGAAGGGTACCAAAAAGCTATCAAAACAAGATCTACATAACAAAAGCCCAAAGGAAGAAGCTTTTTACCTTTTAGAGCTTCTAAATGACAAAATGATCCCATATCTACAAGCTTCCTTCACTTTCCAACCACCTTGATGCAACTTCTTCTTCTTCTTCAGCCACACACGAAACACACTTTTAGCTCTCACACACAAGAGAGAATCTAGGGTTTGCCAAAAACAATCTCAGGACTTAGAGGCTGAAATGATGGGGGAAAGGGTTCATAATGTGGTTTAAATACCCAACAAACCCTAAAAGTTAGGGTTGCATCCAGACTTACGTATGCCCTGCGTACATATGCGTACGCCAAGCGTACTAGGGCGCGCCCTAGTACACCTAGTGTACTCATATATACACCTAGCGTACTCCCCCCCCTCTTACCAAGATTATCAATTTTCCCCCTCAAGCCTCTTAGGGCTAAATTCAACCAATTTCAAAGGCCAAAATGACATATTTATTTACTGAAGGAAGGATTTGAAAATACCTGGAAAAAAAGGGATGTTATAACTCTCCCCCACTCAAACTAGAATTCGTCCTCGAAGTCTGTTGCAGCAAAGAACCCCGGGCAATGCTCCCGTATCTCAGCCTTCGGCTCCCAGGTCGACTCGGATCCCCTTCGATGCTGCTACTGTATCTTCACCAAAGGTACCTCCTTGTTATGCAGAACCTTCACCTTCTTTTCTAGAATCACTACCAGCCTCTCAACATAGTTCAGGCGCTCATCAACCTGAACGTCATCCAATGATATCACTACATCCTCGTCCAAAACATACTTCTGCAACTACAATACGTGGAAAGTTCTATTGATCTGATTGAGCTCCCTCAGAAGATCCAATCTATAAGAAACCTTGCAAACCCTAGAAATAACCTAGAAGGGTTCAATAAATCGTGGACCCAACTACCCCTTCTTTCTGAAGCGAATCACACCTTTCCAAGGTGAGACTTTCAGCAACACCATGTTACCGACCTGAAACTCCAACTCAAATCGTTGCAGTCGGCATAAGTCTTTTGCCGACTCTGAGCAGTCAACAACCATTGCCTGATCTACTGAATCATCTCCGTAGTCTGTAGAACCACCTCGGTCTGACCCATGAGCTGGTGGCCAACCTCGCCCCAGTAGGTTGTAGTATGACATCTCCGTCTATACAGAAGCTCAAAAGGCAAGGCTCCAATATTGGAGTGGAAACTGTTGTTGTAGGATAACTCTACAAGAGGTAGGTGGGAGTCCCAGCTCCCACCAAAGTCAATAACACAAGAACACAACATATCCTCGAGACTCTAAATGTTTCACTCACTATGGTCGTCAGTCTGCGGATGATATGTTGTGCTGAAATGTAGCCTCGTGCTAAGTTGCTCATGGAACTTTTGCCATGAGCAGGGGGTGAACCGAACATCACGGTCTGAAACAATAGAGACCGGAACCACATGGCCAACAACAATCTCGCAGATATACACATCGGCCAATTTCTCGGCTGACGAACTCTCCCGAATGGCCATAAAATAGGCACTCTTGGTCAATCGATCCACGATGACCCAAATGGCATCCAAACCGATTGCCTTCTTCAACAACCTGGTGATAAAATCCATCGAAATTTGTTCCCATTTCCACATGGGAACCTCCAGAGGCTGCAACTTGCCATGCAGCCTCTGGTGCTCAGCCTTGACCATCCTACAAGTAAAGCACCTCTCGGCATACCAAGCGATCTCTCTCTTCATACACGGCCACCAATAACTCAATCTCATATCCCGATACATCTTGGTGGCCCCCAGATGGATAGAAAAGTGAAACTTACAAGCCTCCTCCTACACGATCTATTTGAACCCACCCGACATAGGAACCCACACCCGACTACAACAGGTCAATAATCCACGACTGTCCAACATAAATCTGGTGATCTCACCCTAGATCCTCTCAATCTTCCAATTCTCCTCTCGAACACCCTTAGTTTGAGCCTCCCTAATCAAACCCACAAGTGGATAATCTGTGGATATCCTCATACATGCTACCTCAACAGAAGGTCCAGCCGACTTGCGGCTCAGGGCATCTACTAATACGTTCACTTTACCTGGATGGTAGAGGATCTCGCAGTCATAATCATTTCCCACGACCGACCACCTGTGTTGCTTCATGTTCAGGTTCGACTGATCCACAATATGCCTCAAACTCTTGTGATCCGTGTAGATGGTACAACAGACCCCATAAAGGTAATGCCTGCAAATTTTGAGAGTGAAAACCACTGCTCCCAAATCAAGATCATGTATGGGATATCTCGCCTCATGCGACTTAAGCTGCCGTAAAGCATAAGCTATCACTCGTCCCCTCTGCATGAGGACTACTCCCAATCCGGTGATTGATTCATTACAGAAAACCACAAAATCCTCAATTCCATCTGAGAGGGTCAAGACTGGGGCCTCGTAACGTCTCTGCTGATGGGTCTCAAATGCTGACTGCTGCTCGGGACCCCATCGGAAATCCACCCCTTCCTCATGTTGTTCTCTAGTCTTGGAATAGACCAAGATATCATTAATGAACACAATAATTGAGCGATCGAGCATCGGCCTGCATTCCCATTCATCAAATCCATAAGTATTGTCGGCGCATTGGTGAGCCCAAATGGCATCACCAAGAACTCATAATGCCCATAACGAGTCTGCAACGCGGTCTTCTCCACATCCTCCTCCCTCACCCTGACCTAATGGTACCCAGACCTCATATCTATCTTGGATTTGTTTTATATTTAATCGATCAAAAGTGTTTTTGAACAACATGTTTCCGAGAAAATCAGGTGATACTTTTAAAGACTCAGAACAAATGAAATGCCACTTGCCAAGTTATGATGACCCTTGTTAGGAAGTAATGCAGATAACAAGCAAAACTATAAGCTCACAAATACACATTATTTATGTGGTTCGGTCAAGGATACCTATGTCCACGGGTAGGAGGGGAGTATTCTTTATTTCAGAGTTCTGAAAAATGTAACATCCGGAATCTAGAAGGTAAATTATGTAAGTGAAACCCCCATTTCTAAAGAGCAACTCGTCGATTTTGGGGCAAGAAACTCGACCTGATGGAAAGTTGGGGCATGCGTTTTTGGAAGACCAGCTCAACGAGTTGGGGAGGATCAACTCAACAAGTTTGACAGGGTTCGGGAAACCTTAAATTGAGACTTTGAACCCTATTTAAACTACTTAAGCCATAGGGTTTAGCCCCATTTCCAGCCTCCAAGTCCCTAACCCTAATTCTCGAGACCCTAAATCTATTTTGAGAGTTTGTGAGTCATTTTGAGTGTTTTTGGTGAGTGCTGAACCTATTGGAAGAAGGAAGAACTTGGAGACACAAGAAGGAGCATATAGATCCAGAATCCTTTCCTCATCCAAGACTCTTTTCTGGTACAAAGCTTAAACCTTGTCTTGTAATCATCTAGATCACCTTTTTAGGGATCTTGGGCTTCTATTGCCAAAATGAAATGGCTATTGATGGGTTAGGCATCACTTATGGAAAACACTTCAGATCTAGGGCCTTGAGGTGCTCTCATGGCATAAAGGAGCCAAATTTTTTGCCCTATAAGCCCCATGCAACCTCTAAGCTCTTGTTTTGACCTTTCAGGCTCTACATTGTCATGCATGTGGATAAAGTCTAAGACTTTCGGTTTCCTTCTAGTATATATGTTCCATCCCTATGTTCTTATGCACTATCCTGAAGTTTTTAGGACCCTTGGATTTAGATTTAGGCCTTTTGGAGTTAGGTTTTGGGCTTATTTTCTTTAGGAAAGTTATTAACAGCTAAAGTTGGAAACTTTACCCTTCTAGAGGCATTTCCAGCCTAGATCTGGAGTATAAGGTTTCGATCTAAAGAATAACGGCTTAATGCATTAAGAAAGGGATTTCGACTGAATAACTCGATGAGTTCATGGAGGAACTCGACGAGTTAATTTGAAGTGTCCCGATTCTGGTAAAAAGGAAAGAACTCGACAAGTTCATTCGTAGTATCACGATTATGTGATTTATGGGAACTCGACGAGTTGAGTCAACTCGGAGCATTGACTTTAACGACGACTTGGATGTTGACTTTGACCTTGGTTTGACTTGACCAAGGTTGACCCCAATTTTTGAAGATCAACTCTTCGAGTTTGGGGCAAGAAACTCGACATGTTGGAAAGTTAGGGCGCACGTTTTTGGAAGACCAACTCGACGAGTTGAGGAGGATCAACTCGACGAGTTGGACGGGGTTTGGGAAACCTTAAAATCAGGATATTCCACCTTATTTAAATAACTTAAGCCCTAGGGTTTAGCCTCATTTCCAGCCTCCAAGTCCCTTACCCTAAATCTCGAGACCCTAAATATATTTTGAGAGTTTGCGAGTCATTTTGAGACTTTGCGAGTCATTTTGAGTGTTTTTGGTGAGTATGGAAGATATTGGAAGAAGGAAGAACTTGGAGATACAAGAAGGAACATATAGACTAAGAATCCTTGCCTCGTCCATGACGCTTTTCTGGTACAAAGCTTAAACTTTGTCTTCTAGTCATCTAGATCTTCATTTTAGGGTTCTTTGTCTTGTTTTGCCCAAATGTTATGGTTATTGATGGGTTGGACGTCCCTTATGGAAAACACTTACGATCTAGGGCCTTGAGGGGCTCTCATGGCATAAAGGTGCCAACTTTGTGTCCCTAGAAGCCCCATGAAACCTCTAAGCTCTTGTTTTGACCTTTCAAGCTCCACATGGTCATGCATGTGGATAAAGTTTAAGACTTTCGGTGTCCTTCTAGTATCTAAGGCCCAGATCTATGTTCTTATTCCCTATCTTGAAGTTTTGAGGACCGTTGAATTTAGATTTTAGCCTTTTGAGTTAGGGTTTGGGCTTACTTTCTGTAGGAAAGGTATTAAGGAGTAAATTTGGAAACTTTAACCTTCTAGGGGCATTTCCACCCTAGATCTAGAGTATAAGGTTTAGATCTAAAGAATAATGGCTTAATGCATTAAGAAGGGGATTCAGACTGAAGAACTCAATGAGTTCATGGAGGAACTCGACGAGTTAATTTAAAGTGTCTCGATTCTGTTAAAAGGAGAGAACTCGACAAGTTGATTCATAGTATCATGATTCTATGGTTTATGGCAACTCGCCGAGTTGAAGGACAACTCGATGATTTGAGTCAACTCCAAGTGTTGACTTTGGCCATGACTTATATGTTGACTTTGACCCTAACTTGACTTGACCAAGTTGACCACTACAGCTTATGAAGTACGGAATGGGTTCTAAAGGGTAGTTCTATTTAAGGGTTTGGCCCCAATTTGGAAAATTGTGCCATTTATGGGCTTTCGTGGATTTTATAGTATGGGCCTTGATGGGTCGGGGGTGAAGCAGTCATTTCACCCCAAGTAAGGATTATGGATCATGGTTTGAGACGCAATTGCTAATTGGGTGACATTTTGGTATTGATAGCTCAGGGAGTTGTCAAAGCAGCAACTAAAGATTCTTGTAGTGACTTTGGCAGTGTGAGGCGAGTCTCCTCACCATACCAATGGGTTGAAGGCACCAAGGCCTAGGCCTGGCAATCGTGTCGTGTTCAGGTTGGCGTGTCGCGGGTTGGCGGGTTGGCGGGTCAAAATATGCCAACCCAAACACGACCCATTGAAATATACAGGTTACGTATTGGCGAGGTTGGATCATAAACCCATATATGACTCACCAACCCATTTATTTATACGAGTTTACAGGTTGGTAGGTTCATGGGTCAGATTTGGGTTCGTCGGTCCAAATTTTAGACATTTAAGTCTTAATCATCCAAATGAAAATTAAAAACATTCATAGAAACATGTTACAGACTTAGCCTTATAGGTTACGACTTACGACCTTAGACCATCCACCAAGAGTCAAAATGTCAAAACAGTCTAATGGTCTATGAATTAATTGTATATATTATATAATACTTATTAAATATTAACACTTGATACATATATACATTTAAAAATAAAATAATTTTTTTATTAAGAATATAAATGGGTTTGCGGGTCAACCCGTTTATTTTTTGAGAAACCTATATATGACCCGTTTAATAAACGGGTTGGCGGGTTAGTGGATTGGCGGGTTGAAAAACTCAACCCAAACCCATTTATTTCGTGTCATGTCGCGGTTCGTTTCACGGGCGTGTCCAGAATTGCCAGCCCTACCAAGTCCAACTCATGTTATTTAATTGGGATATTATCGAATACGTGTTATCAGTGTGTTATGTATTATGTGAAGACCATGTGGGGGTTCCCATGGTAGCTGACTAAGACCATGTGACGGTTCCTATGGAATTTGGTGCAAGACCTTGGAGGGTTTACATGGCAACCTAGTATGTTCCCATGTTTAGCTTGTATGATATTTTCTTGGTTAGCTAAGACCATGTGGGGGTTCCCATGGCAACTAGTGAAGACCATGTAGGGGTTCCCACGGCAGTTAGCGAAGACCATGTGGGGGTTCCCATGGCAGGCAGTTAAGACCATGTGGGGGTTCCCATGGCAGTGGGTTAAGACTACATAAGGGTTCCAGTGGCACACGGTGTAAGACCTTGGAGGGTTTCCATGGCATTCTTATATGTTATATGCATGGCTTATGTAGCTTATATGGCTGATATGCTTTATGTGATTAGGTGGATTGTGTGGGGTATGTTATGGGGAACTCGCTAAGCTTTGTGCTTAGAGTTTTGTTTATGGTTTCTGGTATCACTAGTTTGGAAAAGAAGGGCCCGACTTGATCGCAGCGCACACACCCGTGTTTTTCGCATTATGTAATTTTGGGATGTAGCATTGATAAATGTTTTAACTAAGCAATGTTTTTTAATGGTTACATTAAGTAACATATGTGTTTGACTGTAATGGAAAATTAGTTTTTACCCTCCATTTTTGGGTCATTACAAGTTGGTATCAGAGCCTTGGTTTGAGGGATTCGGACATACTTTCAGGTGTATCTGAACTCAAACTGAGGATCTGTCAAGTTTTCAAAAGAAAAATGTTTTCAAGGAAAGAGTTTTCTAAAACAAGAAAGGGTGTGGAGCATGAAATCTCCTGAGCTCAAGTAAGGTTTCCCCATAGTACCCATATATGTTATTTGTTATGACTTGATTTACGAATCTGTGAATTGCATGCTAGTTTGGTCTAGGAGAGATGCCTTTGTATGTTTGTTGTAAGAGCTGCTAGACTTGCATGCTAGCGCTGATTAGTTAGCGAGAGATTGGCATGATATATGATGTTGTAGACTTGGGGATATTAGATGTTATGCTAGATTGGTAATGACTATTGGTATTAGTAACTGCTAAGTGTATTCTTTAAAAATTGTATACAGTTAGGATCTTATAGCATTACAATAATTGATTTGGCTTTATTTCTTGTTCCTTGTCTGGTTGTGGTCCTAGGGAAGAGTCTATTATCTGACAGTCTATTAGATCATGTTTTGTGTATAATTTGCATGCATAAGGCAGCCGATAGTAAGGGCGGATCTGGATAGCATGAGTTGTCGAATGTGGGTTGAATCTTCTATGATATTTTCATAGGTTGGAGAGTTACTACACGAATGCTGCTTGCTTTGTGCTTTGTGGAACTCCTGGATGATGGGAGTCAACTACCAAGTGAATATGACGATATTTAGGACATGGATGGTTGGCATCATGAGGAGTTCTTCAGTAGATGATGGCAGGGTGAGGTCGGGAACCTAGGAAAGCCTAGGGTATGATCCAGTGAATTTATTGAGAAGATCTGGCGAGGTTGGTGCTTGGTTTTATGAGGTGACTTAGAGGATTCGGTAGGATTCCTAAGGAAAGTATGGATAGGTGTGGAAGGTAGTATTGGGACTCGTACTACTAAAAGCACAGGATCCATACACGAATCAATGAGAGTCTTGGAGAATCTGAGAAGTTTATGGGAGGGAGAAATCTTGGTTATGATCTGATCGTAGGGATAGTTGCTTTGCCAAATGAGGATGAGAACACATGGGGAAATACAAGGGTTTTGTCCCGGCTTTAGCTATGGACGATTAAGCTGGTGAGTGTGTCAGGGTGCTAGACTCTGGATGATCTGATTTCTAGAGCCTGAGAGTGGGAGACTGATTTGGAGCTCTCGGGAATGGGATCCAGATTCTGGCTCCAACTCAGTAGTACATGGGCCAATCGATGCACTATCACAACAATTCATCTCGTCGGATATTACTCATAGAGTTTTGGAATGGACCTTGGTGATCTTGCGTTCATCCAAGGAAGGGATTTTGGGAGCTCTCGATAGTCGTCTTGGGGCCTTTAGGGCCTGAATTGTCATGGGGCAATTAGGGACTTAGTTGGAGCCCAAAGCATGTGGATCCCTAGAATCCTTCAGGAAGGAGGATCCTACTGTTAGTTCCTATCATTAGGATTGGAAGCGAGTGTTACACCATGTCCTTAGGATGGTCGAGGTAACTCAGGAAGAGGTGGTTAGGATTCCTTTAGATGTTGCGGGTATGTTATATCCTGCCACTTCAAGTGGATATTCGGAATTTGTATCGCTTTGGAATTTTGATTGAGTTTGAGTAAGTTAGTTCTCGGGTCGATTATGTGCTATTGTCTGAGTTATCAAGGATTTTCATATGCAATTCTGCATGCCAAGGAGTCTTTGGTGAATCTTCAGATGGATGTATCTTGAGGAGTGGGCCCCGCGTGTACCGTTATTGTTCCAGGTCTTTGCTGGAATATGTTCAGGATTATTTCTTAGAGGATCTTTGGTTAGGAGTTAATGGGATAGTTCTCCAGTGAAGTCAGGGTTTAGTGGCTTTGTTATCTATTTTGGTATGATCGACATCTGCCTAGGGAAGAACTTTGGAATCCAAGGAACTATCGTCGCTAGGAAAAGAATGGTAGCATGAAGATGGTGGTGTCAGTTGCATGAGTTGTTTGATCATTGGATGTGTTAAGGGGATCGTACATTTGTGTTGACTGAATTCGGTTAGAGTTCAATGATTCCTTGAGGATAGAAATTAGAGGAGAGGTTCGTCGGTACATGGCAAGAGTTATGGTTCTTAGTCGTCAACATAAGAACTCAAAGGTATGGTATCATGGGAGGTGATTTGGATCATCGGACTGGTTAACGTCTCAAGAGTATTCTTTTGGATTCTAGGAGTTGGGTAATCGTTGAGATTAGCTAGTAATGGATCACTAGCAAGGGTAAGTCCCGGTCGTCTACGGATCGATCGTTGGAGGGTAAGAAGGAATGATAATACTTCAATTCTCGTGTATTGTGATAATTTAGTCGAATAAAGTGGGGGATAATCGTTCAGGATCAGGGTTGGACATGAAACTAAGATGGGTTTCGCATCCCCGTGGGCAAGGCCCGTGTATCTATGACAGCACAGGTGGGACCTGGTGAAGACCATTGGGTCAAGGTTATAGATCTTGAGTCGTAGGACTGAGTGTGTAGTTAGTATGTGACATAGAAGGGTTCGTAGACTGTTTAGCCTAGTTACGTGGACTCTTGATGAACTGGTAGTTGGACCAGGTATGAGGCTGGTAGCCTCGGTGATGGGTTGGGAACCTTTTTCCTTCTGGTTTAGGAAGGGGTGTCATGAATCAGAGGATTTTGGGTAAGCAATACGTGCAGATATGTGGAAAACAGAGATTAGCATAGTAAAGGATTATTGAATTGTTAGCCCTCAAACTCTTTCAGTGGGTTTAAGCGGCCAAAATAAACCTTCTACATGTTATGTACTACCGTAGAAACTTAACGGGAATATATAAATAGAATGCATGAAAGGAATAAGGATTAATTACCAGAAAAATCGAGAGAAGATGCTACAATGTTGGAAGAAGACCCAAAAGACATCACCAAACTCAGAGAAAAAGAGAAATATCCTTCTCCAACCAATAGTATCTAGTGTTTAGACGAGTAGTGCTTCGCCCATTTTACTTCCCCGAGTTCATCGTTTCCGGTCACCGACGTGCAGCGTTCATGTGTCCGTATAATTTTTGCCATTGTTATTGATTATTTGTCTAACCAAAAAAATTCTCCAGGGAGAAAGATGAGGGTGGAATGGTGCAGGAACGTGTTTTTCATCAACAATTAACGCATGCTCCAGACAACAAAAAGTCGGCATAAGAGTTATGTCGAAAAGCGTCGATCAGACATTGAGTTCCAGGTAGGAGATATGGTTCTCATGAAGTTGTCATCTTGGAAAGGTGTCATCCAGTTCAGGAAGCGGGACAAGCTAGGCCCTAGGTACATCGGTCCATTCGGGGCTTGGCTCAGCTGTCCCATGGAATTCACCGATCCTTTTTTAGTGGTAAAGGTCGTGGCAAACCTATGTTTTACTCACAATTTTATTTGTAAGTGTTCATTATGTAGACTTTGTAGATTAGAGAGAGTGTGGTGGGATCTCTCTCCATGGGAGAGTTATCTCTCCCAACCACGAGAGTTCTTGTAATATTTTATATCTCTCTATTTATCTACTATGGTTTTACTCACATATCTTCTTCATCATGTTCATACACGATTATCTTCTTGGTAATATCTTCCGCACCGATCCAATCGAGAAAATGGGAACCTACAAGTGGTATCAGAACAACACCTTAAATATCTCACGATTATTTCAAGGGAACGATCCCGATTGGTTTATTATCTTGAAGATTTTTTCCATTTATGAAGATTGTCTCAACCTTCGCAACTGAACAATCTTCTGTGACTTATTTACTGTTTTGTTGGTGATGTTGCTATAAAATAAGAAATATGTTGCTGGTGTTCAATACATTTTTGCTGCTGTTGAATTTAAGTTTATGAAAAGAAAATATGTTTGTTGAAGAAGATGAAGTCTCATGTTAAAAAGGTGGTGTTTGATCTTATTATCTCGTGGAAAAAGATGTTTATAAAAAGACAAAAATATTATTTTGGGGTAAGAGATTGAACAAATGGTCATAAGTTCGGAGCATATGATTTTTAGAAGTGTTAGGATATTTATTTTGGAATGTACAAGGTGATTAAGCTGGTGATACAAGTGTTAAATGGATGTTATTTTCGTAATGAAATTGGTTGTTGGTGTGTGTGGATAAGATTTTCCGAGATGAAATTTAATTTAGAGTGTTTGGACATAAAATTTTTGAGATTACAATTCAGTGGAGCTGTTGGTACAAGCTTTCAATGCATATGTGTTTTTCGTATACTTGTAAGTCTGCAAACCTGGTCCTACCTTATTCATAAAATGTGTTTTGTATAATTGGTTGACTTTTGGGAAACAACTCCATCTGTCAGACGCATGCTTTACAAAGAAATTGAGATTTTTCGTATGTGAGGAACTTGGCTAGAGTAAACATGCTTCCAGCTAGCCTTTGACACGTCGTAGCCGAACCCACCTACATTTAATATTTTCATATTCGAAGAGTTGAAGACAGACACGTGCTTCCCAATGTTTCTTATTTGACTTTGTACCACTTGCAATTGACTGTTTTTGTCCCACACTATTGTACTCTTTAATTGATCAGCCGATATCTCCCCAACTCACAATGTGCGTGTGTGGCGCTGTGATAACCCGAAATTTTCTTTTGGTCAAACCCTAAAAGTCAATCAACTCAATTTATAAGTCAATTTCACTACTATTCTTTTTTTGTTTTTGCAAATTTAAAGTCCGTTTGATTATTTTATTAAATTTTATTTAAACGAACGGGTGAAAGGAAGTGCCGTCTCGGGTCTTGAAATTTCAAAGCCGCAAATACCTCATGCCTTAGAAGTTTACGGCCAAACTTTTAAGTTTGGGCCGTAAACTCCCCTAAAAACCGTAAACTCATGCCTTAAGCATGAGTTTACTCCCCAAACTTGTCACTTTTTACTTTTACCCTCAAGAACACCATTTAAAACACTCTCAAGTATCATCCAAGATTTTATTCAAGATCTTCAAACTAGTAACTGTTTCTAGCCATTTCAAGTGGGTATAACACATAATCTAGTGATTTTACGTCTTTTCATCCATCCATTTTTGTGTTTTGATTAGATTTCCAAAAACACCAAGAACACACACTAAGTGTTCTTAGACTTGTAGCTCAATTCAAGCTTCCATATAGTAAGTACTTTTATCCTAGAGTCTTATAAAGCTTTCTATACATGTTTGCATCAAGAAAATGTCCCTAGAACACAAAGAGAAAGGTGTTCACGGTCCAAGAATGTTCTTGGGCCATAAACACCAAGTAAGGGCACCAAAGTGTGCCTAAGTCTCTCTCTAGCCCTAGATTGATGTTTAAATCCTTACTTGATGTGTTTAAGCCATGAAAAACACCAAAATCCATCATTTATATGTGTTTACGGTTTGGGGATCTCCCAAAACCGTAAACACCCCAATGTGGGTATAAATGGACCATATTCCTTCCTTAGGCCAAAAATCTAACCTAGACTTTTACCTTGTTGAGCTAAGGACTTGAAAAGATGAAAATACCACTTTCCATATGGGTTTACGGTAGTAAACCCAAAAGGAAATGACCTTGGGACCGTAAACTCCTCAAAGGAGTGTATTGATGCCATAATCCCTTCCAAAGGCCTAACCACCAAGTAGAAATGCTTCAAAGGACTTGTAAAACCTCAAAACAACTTATAGTCATAAAGTGTAGAGTTTACGACCGTAAACCCTTGAGTTTACTGCCATAAACTCCTTGGGTAATGGTCATGAAAACTGTAAACTCCAAAGGAGTTTACCCTTGAACCCCAAACACTCTAGCTTTGCCCTACAAACACTTGGATGCAATGCTTGTGATCTTTAACACTTGAAACAAAGTGTTTTCATGTTCTAGGGTGTCCCAACTTAATTTATTAGTTATAATTTGGTTAATTAGTTATATATATGTTTATTATATGATAACTAGGCTCGTGCGTGTGTACAAGTCTCCATTTGTCACCTAGCACCGTATCCGACACTTCAATCCAATCCACTCACTGCAAGTGATTTCATACCCCTTTAACTAACCTTTCAAATGCTTTTAAATGTTTTAAATTCTTTATGGGGGGATACAAGTCGAACCATGTTAGTTATTAGATCAATCACATGTGATTAATAACCAACATGCAAATAGATTTTTAATTCTTTAAACTATTTTATCAAGCAAATGACTTTAAACTGTTATCAAACTATTTTACATGTTTTTAAACTTATATATTGTTAAAAACCATGTCCACAACATATATATTATGTGTATATGTATAAGACATAAAGATTTATATCTCAGCTGAGTACATTCAGTCATTCATCAAATTTACTAATAAACTATAATAGGTGTAGTTTAGGGGCATACTACTTACTACTTTCAGTTCCACAAATCATACAAGAAGTCAGTTCATTCATGAGTCAGTACTTATTACTATGAGAACATATACATTATACTAGAATGAGAACATATACAACTATAATAGAAGGAGAACATATACAACGATACTAGAATGAGTAACAAAACATTACATATACATGAATACATTAACATAAATGTGATCCACTGTATCGGAGCATGCCTTCAATGTCATGGCCCGAGTTGTAGCCAGAGTCTCTTGGAGGGAGAGCATGAGTTTGCGTATAGATCTATACTGGATTGACTATCCTACACCTTGCTGCTAGCTACAGCCGGACCTGCAGGTCTGTGGGTGCCAAACATCATACCTTTTTACGACCTACATTGTCGTGTTACACAGTCGATAGTATGGTACAATAAATCACATAATACCTTATTATAAATCAAGTTTAAGGTAATTAGCACAATAGTAGTTCCTATAATACAACACTACAGTACTACATTAATTTACCCTTTACATATATTTAGTGATCATTTCACTTAAACATTAATGTACAAACTATATTTTGATAATGATAGTTACACTTGGGAAATTACACACTTTTACAATAAACAAACATACAAAATAGTTATGCCTTGGTAGAAGGCTACTTTTAGTAGAAAATATAGGATTTTCTAGGAGGTTCAAACTGTTACAAACACTCACAAACATTTATATACTTTTATTACAAATGTTTACAAACTCGTACTTCAAAATTACGTTCAAACATTTTGATGCAAACACCGACACTAAAATACTTATGAACTCACCAGCTTTAATGTTGATAAACTCTTTCAAAATAACTTGTATTCTCAGGTCATCAGTAGACAGGTACCAAGGCCAGCTTTTGAGAAGATGGAGCGCATTCAAGACTCATCTTATTATTTTGATTAACACTTTTGGTGTCTATAACTGTACATAACACATTTGTATTAAAATTATATATTTAATGCAATGGATGATGTTGTTTGCTTGTTTGCTATTATATTGTGTTGTGATACTTTACATGACGTCCTCCGCCCCAGAATCTTTCCGCCGTTATCGGTTTTGGGGTGTGACAGATTGGTATCAGAGCATTGTTTATAGTGAATTGAGTATATCAACCCATAAAAGATATACTAACTATAAACCCATTGGGATTAAAACACTCTGACCAAGAGTCTATACTTTAAATACTAAAATATTTAACTAAGTATACAAGTCTCATACTAAAATCGGTGTCACAATGACAAGAACAAAAGTATTACGATTGTTAGATATCACAAGTGAGCTCGGGGATGTATGGTCAGTCCTGGGAATGGCATAGCCTGATCAACTATGCTGGTCCGAGGAGTGATTAGCATATGCCCTAGAATGGTTGTGATATGGTAACAAGTCTAAAAACTTACCAACACTACTATAATAAGAACATTAGAACAGAACATATGTTTAAAATACTATAGGAGTATTTTGTGTTACTTTAATCAATTATCTAAGAACTAAAAAGGGTCGCTATCAAGTAGGTCAATAGTCGTTAAGTAGATACTCCAAAGTTGTATGAAATTAGGTGTTATAGTTTGAGAATCTGTGACCTTTGCTTCACTTCCTGTCCTTGTTTGGTTGCGGTTTCGGAGTTAGGGCTACTTATTCGAAGGCCTATCCTACTCTACCTTTATGTAACTGGTATGAACTACACAAGTATTGACATAATTGATATAGATCATCCTATAATTATCTTAAGTAGTACGTCTAATTATATAAGATTCTTATATCCCCTTTCTCGCATAGATATCATAACTGGATTCCATCATGGCGACCCGTAATTCCCAAATGAAGGCAATGCTGGATGGCTTGAAGATGAGCACCCAATCCCTTTGGATGATCACCTCGTTGAAGGCTTTTTGGATGGATCTGACTCCGAGCCTAAAGTCAACAACCTACCGCGAGTAGGTCAAGCCCCAAACAACAATCCCCGACCATTTTTCCCAGGTCCCACACCCTTGTGGGCAACCAACTTGAATCCCTGGAGTGACGAACAAGGTCATCCCTTACCTTACTTTGGGGACCGAAGCTTTTACAATCTCAGCGAAGGTGGCTCTACGGATCGAGCTCTTCCCATCATTGTCCGCATAATAGCTCGTAATTTTGAACAAGGTCGAGCAGCCATTGACCGGGTCATGAAAATTGATGCCAACTCTGTTGTCAACACAGTCTGCATCCGCCATCTTGAAGAAGAAATGGAAAGGACTAGGAGAACCAATGAGACCCTGCAGCAACAACTAGCTGCCTCCCGAGCCGAAGTCATAGAACTTCGAGTTCGCCAGAGGGCTCATGAGCGACACCTTCATGAGGTGGTTCGTCAACTGGCAGACCTTAGGGTTCGCCCGAGGAATTCCCATCGCCGTTAGAAGAAGTCTAGTACATCTTTGTCTTTTGGTTAAGGAATAGCCTTTAGTATCTGTGCTCTAAGTAGCACTTGTCTGTAAAATATTCCTAACTTTCAGTACTCTAACTAGGAATCTAAGAACTGTCAAACTTTTTCCGTATGGTATGATGTAAGACCTACTATTAGGTCAATTTTCCCTGAACTTGTTACATCAATAATATCGGTAATATTGTCAGCTACCTAATATGTGGGAAAAATCTCTACACTTGTGTTTTCCTACTATCCTTCTATATTGTGATCTCAAAACACTCATTCAACTGTTGGGCTATGGCTATTTAGTCCATGTGTCTCTCTCACCCTGCTTACAATTGATTCTTACCAACGTGTTCGTCTTTATAAACTTACAGCTGCAAGATGCCTCCTCGCAAATTACCATGGCATAATCCTCCACGACCGCCTCCTCCTCCGGTCATCGATACTGCAGCCCTCAAGAGAGTGCTCCGACAAGGATTTCACAAACTACAAGCCGAAGTCCTTCAAGGGGACCGGCGGAGTCATTGCCCTCTCGCAATGGTTCGAGAAGACTGAATCGGTCTTCGAAATTTGTCCTGCTCTGCTGCGAGCAAAGTCAAATTTGTCGCGTGCACCTTTGAAGAGAAGGCCCTGATATGGTGGAACGGCCATGCTAAAGCACTAACTCTCGTAGTGGCCAATGACATGGGCTGGGAAACTATCAAAGACCTCATGATTGAGGAATACTGCCCGAGGGGCGAGATCCAGAAATTAGAGCAGGAGCTGTCGAGCCTAACCATGAAGGGCTCCAACATAGTCGCATATACCGCCAGATTCAGCGAACTGGTAGCCCTCTGCCCCAATATGGTTCCCACTGAAGGGAAAAAGATCGAGTGGTACATCTGAGGGCACAGCGACTCATTTACCATGGGGTCCAAACCCCATCAGCGACAACAACCCTAGCCATCTCGGAACCCTCCAAACCTGCTGACATTAAGCGGAAGTTCTAGGATGACAAGAAGAAACAGCGAGCTGCCAAAAAGCAGTAAATTATGGTTGTGCATGCCGCGATAACCCCTGCTGTTGCTACTGCTCCGGTGAGGCAGTATGCCGGAAGTTTGCCTTAGTGCAACAAATGCAACTTCCACCACAACGGCCCCTGCTGAGAAATGTAGTGCTTTAACTGCAACAAGAAAGGACACACTGTCCATTTCTGCAAAACTCCGGCGAGGCCGATCACCCAAGTCCCCGGCACCTGCGTGAGCCAGGCTTGCTATGGATGTGGCGATGCGGGCCACTACAAGAGGGACTGCCCCAAAGCAAAGAATGTTGGTGGAGCGGGAGAGTACTAGCGATAGGCCATGGGGAAGCGGTTGCTGACCCAACGGTGGTGAATAGTACGTTTCTCCTCGATAACTCCTATGCATGTATTCTGTTCGATAGTGGAGCGGAGCGAAGCTTCGTGAACCATAAATTTGCTCGCATCCTTAAACAACAACCACACGCACTTAAAGAACAATTCACGGTAGAAATGGCTAATGGAAAAACTAAATGCACAAATAACATATACTTAGGATGTACCCTAACTCTAGATAACCATTCATTTCCAATCGACCTCATGTCGGTCTCGATTAAAAGCTTCGACGTCATCATCGTCATGGATTGGTTGAGTCTTCATCGCGCCGACATCATGTGCTACAAGAAAGCAGTTCGTCTAAACCTTCTGTCTAACGAAACTCTTGCCGTCTACGGAGACAAACCCGATACGAGTCTTCGTATTATCTCAAGTATTCAAGCACAGAAGTATCTACGTAAGGAATATCATACATTCCTTGCTCACGTTGTCGATACGAGCCTACAGATGAAAGAACTAAAGAACATTCCAGTAGTGAGCGACTTTCCCGACATCTTTCCAGAAGAGCTACGAGGATTACCTCCGCAACGACATGTCGAGTTCAGGATCGACTTAGTCCCAGGAGCTACCCCAGTAGCCAAGTCGCCCTACCGATTAGCACCAGCAGAGATGCAGGAACTATCTGGTCAACTTAAAGAACTGCTCAGCAAGGGCTTTATAAAACCAAGTTTCTCACCTTCGGGAGCACCGGTCTTTTTCGTTAAGAAGAAAGACGGATCATTCCGTATGTGTATCGACTACAGAGAACTCAACAAGCTGACGGTCAAGAATCGTTACCCTCTGCCTCGCATAGATAATTTATTTGACCAACTGCAAGGGGCGAATTACTTTTCCAAAATTGATCTAAGATCCGGATATCACCAGTTACGAGTGCTAGAGGAGGATGTTCCTAAGACAGCCTTCCGAACTCGTTACAGACACTACGAGTTCGTGGTGATGCCATTCGGATTGACCAATGCGCCCACAATGTTCATCGATTTGATGAATAGAGTATGTCGACCTTACTTGGATCAATTCATCATCGTCTTCATTGATGAAATCCTGATCTACTCCCGAAGTGAGGAAGAGCATGGCGATCACCTGCGACAAGTTCTGGGAGCTTTACGAATGGAGAAGCTCTATGCGAAGTTTTCTAAATGTGAATTTTGGATCCGAAGAGTCGAATTCTTAGGACACGTGGTAAGCGAAGAGGGAATCCACATGGACCCATCCAAAATTAAGGCCATTGAGAACTGGTCAGCACCGAAGACGCCTACATAAATTCATCAAATTCTAGGTCTCGCTGGCTACTACCGTAGGTTCATACAGAACTTCTCTCGCATTGTGAAACCTCTTACAACACTGACCCAGAAGGGTGTGGCCTTTGACTGGGAAGAGAAACAGGAAAGAGCATTCCAAACGCTCAAGCGAGCCTTGTGCACCGCACCAATATTGTCCCTCCCCGAACGGATAGAAGACTTCGTTGTCTATTGTGATGCGTCAAATCAAGGGCTCGGTTGTGTTCTGATGCAATGGGGTAAGGTCATCACCTACACCTCGAGACAGCTAAAGACACATGAAGTTAACTACACCACACACGATCTTGAGCTAGGGGCAGTTGTGTTTGCCCTGAAGATCTGGAGACATTACATGTATGGCACAAAAAGCACAATTTTTACCGACCACAAGAGTGTACAACACATATTCGATCAGAAGGAGCTCAACATGCGTCAACGACGGTGGGTCGAGCTACTCAATGACTATGAATGCGATATTCGTTATCATCCGGGTAAAGCCAACGTAGTAGCAGATGCCTTAAGTCGGAAGGAAAATTCTTGTCGAAGAGTTAAGTCGTTGACAATGACTATCCATTCACACTTGGGGAGAGTCGTAACATCTGGAATATAGAAGGTCAATTCTGGAAGTGAAACCCCCATTTCTAAAGAGCAACTTGTTGAGTTTGGGACACAAAACTCGATCTATTGGAAATTAGGGGCGCGTGTTTTTGGAAGAACATCTCGACGAGTAGGGGAGGATCAACTTGACGAGTTGGACAGGGTTCGGGAAACCTTAAATCAGGACTTTGCACCCTATTTAAACAAATTAAGCCCTAGGGTTCAGCCTCATTTTCGGCATCCAAGTCCCTAACCCTAAATCTCGAGACCCTAAAGCTATTTTGAGAGTTTGCGGGTCATTTTGAGTGTTTTTGGTGAGTGTTGAAGGTATTGGAAGAAGGAAGAACTTGGAGACACAAGAAGGAGCATATAGATCCATAATCCTTTCCTCATCCTAGATACTTTTATGGTACAAAGCTTAAACTTTGTCTTGTAATCATCTAGATCACCTTTTTAGGGTTCTTGGGCTTCTTTTGCCAAAATCAAATGGTTATTGATGGGTTCGGCATCCCGTATGGAAAACATTTCAGATCTAGGGCCTTGAGGTGCTCTCATGGCATAAAGGTGCAAACTTTGTGGCCCTAGAAGGCCCATACAACCTCTAAGCTCTTGTTTTGACCTTTCAAGTTCCACATGGTCATGCATGTGGATAAAGTTTAAGACTTTCAGTTTCCTTCTATTATCTAAGGTCCATATCTATGTTCTCATGCCCTATCTTGAAGTTTTGAGGACCCTTGTATTTAGATTTAAGCCTTTTAGAGTTAGGGTTTGGGCTTACTTTCTTTAGGAAAGTTATTAACAGGTAAATTTGGAAACTTTACCCTTCTAGAGGCATTTCCAGCCTAGATCTGGAGTATAAGGTTTCGATCTGAAGAATAATGGCTTAATGCATTAAGAAAGGGATTCAGACTGAAGAACTCGATGAGTTCATGGAGGAACTCGATGAGTTGATTTGAAGTGTCCCGATTCTGTTAAAAAGGAGAGAACTTGTCAAGTTAAGAGAGAACTCGACAAGTTCATTCGTAATATCACGATTCTATGGTTTATGGGAACTCGCCGAGTTGAGTCAACTCGGATCGTTGACTATGACCATGACTTGGATGTTGACTTTGACCTTGACTTGACTTGACCAAGGTTGACCCCTAGAGGGTTATTAATTACGAAATAGGTTCTAAATGGTAGTTCCATGTAAGGTTTGGGCCCAATTTGGAAACTTGGGCCATTGATGGGCTTTCATGGATTTTATAGTATGGACCTTGATGGGTCAGGGGTGAAGCGGTCATTTCACCCCCATTAAGGATTATCGATCATGGTTTAAGACCCAATTGCTAATTGGGAGATATTTTGGTATTGATAGCTCACAGAGTTGTCAGGGCAGCAGCTAAGTATTCTTGCAGTGACTTCGGTAGTGTGAGATGAGTCTCCTCGCCATACCAATGGGTCGAAGGCACCAAGGCCGGCCCATGTTATTTAGTTGGGATATTATTGCATACGTGATATTAGTGTGTTGGGTATTATGTGAAGACCATGTGGGGGGTTCCAATGGCAGTGGAATAAGACCATGCGGGGTTCCCATGGCATTCGGTGTAAGACCTTGGAGGTTTTCCATGGCAACCTAGTATGTTCGCATGTTTAGCTTGTATGATATTTTCTTGGTTAGCTAAGACCATGTGGGGGTTCCTATGGCAGTTAGTGAAGACCATGTGGGGGTTCTCATGGCAGTTAGCGAACACCATGTGGGGTTTCCCATGGAATGTAGGTAATACCATGTGGGGGTTCCCATGGCAGTGTGTCACACACCAAAACCAATAATGGCGGAAACGTTCTGGGGCGGAGGACGTCATGTACAGTATCACAACAATGTAAGTAGTAAACAAGCAACAACATCATCCATTGCATTAATAATATAATTATTATACAAGTGTGTTCTGTCAAATTTTGATAAACACTAAAGCATAAATCAAAATGAAAGATGAGTCTTCAACGAACTCCATCTTCCCTAATCCTTGCATTAGTACCTGTCTATGATGACCTAAGGATACAAGTAATTGTGAAAGCGAGTATCAGCTTTGAAGTTGGTGAGATCATAAGTATTTTAGTGTCTTAATTTGTATGTAAGAAATTGTTTGTAAATGAACTGTAAAATATGGAAAAATGTAGATGAACTGTAAGTATAAAAATGTTTGTAAAACAACTGTAAACGTTTGAAAAACCCTAGAAATCCCTATGATTCCTACTTTATATAACGGTGTCTTCTATCAAGACTTAACTGTTCTCAATGTAGTCTTCTACCAAGACTTAACTGTTCTAAATGTTTGTTTCTTGTAAAAGTGTGTAATTTTCCCAAGTGTAACTATCATTATCAAAATATAGTTTTTACATTAAATGTTTAAGTGAAATAATCACTAAATATATGAAAAGGGGAAATTAATGTAGTACTGTAGTGTTGTATTATAGGAACTAATGCTGTACTAACTACCTTAAACCGGATTTATATTTAAGGTATCATGTGATAAATTGCACCATACTATCGATTGGTAACAACGACATACGAATGGTCGTAAAAACGGAATGACGTTTGGCACCCGCAGACCTGTAGGTCCGGCTGTAGCTAGCAGCAAGGTGTAGGATAGTCAATCCAGTATAGATCTATATGCAAACTCATGCTCTCCCTCCAAGAGACTCTGGCTACAACTCGGGCCATGACATTTAAGGCATGCTCTGATACAGTGGATCACAATTTTGTTAACGTATTCATGTATAAGTACTTATGTAAGCATAATCATGTAAAAGTATATGAACGTATGCCTTTGCTACCCAAAGGTACTGAACTGACTGAAAGGAACTATTATGTCCATATATGTATGCATGATATATAATTAATATTTAAACGACCTTTGGACGGTACCCGATATCCCACCAGACCACATCTCAAGCGCGAAAAGGAAATAGGGTGGATAGCCTTCCTAAGTCTTTTAAACATTACTTATATAACTATACATAGTTAGGCATGCTTATAACAGAATCTCTTATGTAAACGTAATTATGTAATTGTATAATAATGTACTGTAATGTTCTAGCTGTAATGTATGTTCTCTCTATCTAGCAAGTATTGACTCATGAATGAACTAACTCATTATGTGATATCGCGTTCTAGTAATAGTTCTAATATGTTCCTAAACTACCCATATGGTAGCTTACTAGTAATATAACTGGTATGTATGAACATGGATATATATATATATATATATATATATATATATATATATATATATATATATATATATATATATATATATACCCTTGCTATCCAAGGGCATTGGATGAACTGGAAAGACCTTTTATGACTATATATGTACACATGATATATAACTAATATTTAAACGACCTTCGGACGGTACCCGATATCCCACCAGACCACATCTCAAGCGCGAAAAGGAAATAGCGTGGATAGCCTTCCTAAGTCTTTTAAACATTTCTTATATAACCATACATATAGAGGCATGCAATTTATAATAAAATCATAAAATAAGTTTTGTAAAAACCTTTGAACATAAATATTTTCTAAGAAAATATCAACTTGATGTCGATCTATAAAAGGGTTTTGAAGGCATGCGTTTGATAAAACGGTTTAGTATAACGAAACATTTGTTTGAAACACAAATTGTAAATAAGTTTGAAATGTAATATACAGAGTAAAAATGTACAGTGTAATAAGGAGTATTAAACATATAAAGTGTTTATGAAAATCATTTGAAGGAAACTGTTTGGTAAAACGGCTAATGAGTAGTAAATCATTTGAATGCTGCTTATTAATCACATGTGATTGATATAATAAGTAGCATGATTCTACTTGTATCCACCCCCCATAAAACATTTAAAAATAGTTAAAACATTGATTAAGGGGTATGAACTCACCTGTTGTGGGTGATACGAATGAACTGAAGAGGTAGGACCGCTAGGTGTCAAGTGAAGTCTTGAACACATTTATGATCCTAGTTAACATATAATTTCACACATATGTAACAAACTAGTCTACAAACAACTAATAAACAAGTCAAGACACCCTAAGACATGCTAAACACCTTTATCAAGTGTTTTTAGCCTCTAGGATTGCATCTAAGTGTTTGTAAGGGAAGCTATTGTGTGTAGGGCTCAAGGAAAACTCCATAAGGGAGTTCACGACCCTAACAACACTACAAAATGAGTTTACGGTCGTAAAATCATGATTTTACAGCCGTGAACTCATACCTATGTGCCCATTAGATGTTTGTTGCTCTATAAGGCCCTAATAAGCATTTCTACTTAATTGCTTGGTCTATGGAAGAGTTTAGGGCATAATATAACTCCTTTTAGGAGTTTACGGCCCTGGGACCATATTCCCTTGGAGTTTATGGCCGTAAACTCCCTTGGGAGGATGTTTAAGGTGTTTTCAAGTCCCTAAATTAACTAGGAACTAAACTAGGCTATTGTACAAGGCTTTGGAAGAGTTTATGGCACCTTTTGGCACCATTTTATGGAGTTCACGGCCCTAGAACCTTTTGGGCCGTGAACTCTCTTTCTTCCTTGAATCTTAATTGTTTTGGTGGTCCAAACATGTAATGTAGGCTTCTAGTTTGAGATCTAAGGCTTTGAGGAACATTGGGACACTTTTGGCCCTTAAAATGGAGTTTACTCCCCAAGTGTTCTTGGGCGGTAAACTCCCAAATCTTGGGGTTTTGGATTGTTTTCTAGTCCTAAATACATTTATAAATAAGCCTAAGTTCATTACTTATCATGGGGAAAAGACTAGGTAGCATTTAAGCCACATTTTGGAGTTTACTCCCCAAGAACTTTCTTGGGCGGTAAACTCCCGAATCTCACAGATTTGATATGTAATCTAAGTTATTAAGCACATAATAAGCATTATAAGACAACTAGAGAAGTGTACTCACGATTTGGGATAAAAACCCGAAGATCTATGAGAGAGAAAATGGCTTTTCTCTAGTTGGAAATGCGAATAATGAATGAATTTGGTTCAGAATTCTATTTATAGTCCTGAGATATTTTTGGCAGAAAATATTTTTATTCCCGAAATGATTTCTAATATAACAGAGTGTTGGAATAACAGTGTTGCACGAAACCCTAGTGCATCCACTCTCTTGATATCTCCTTAAGTGTAAATCCTGAAAACTACCAAACTTATACTCGAAGTCTGGGATTTCACTGTAACTGTTCTAACTTCTATTGGATTGATATGGTTTGTTCAGAATGGAAATTTCGAGTTGTCACACAGTGGGTTAAGAGCATGTGGGGATTCCAGTGGCACCCAGTGTAAGACCATCGAGGGTTTCCATGGCATTCTTATATGTTATGTGCATGGTTTATGTAGCTTATATGGTTGATATTGTTTATGTGATTATGTGGATTGTGTAGGGAATGTTATGGGGAACTTACTAAGCTTCGTGCTTACATTTTTGTTTATGGTTTCAGGTATCACTGGTTTGGACCAGCTTGATCACAACGCACACACCGGTGTTTTCCACATTATGTGATTTTGGGATGTAACTCTGATAAATGTTTTAATTAAGCAATGTTTTTGAATGGTTGGATTAAGTAACATCTGTGTTTGACTATAATGGAAACTGAAATTTTTACCCTGTATTTTTGGGTCGTTACAAAACAAGGTTATGAGAACAATTCACCAAAGATTTTCCCTACTCACTAAGGAAACAAGATACAAGACAAGATTGTTAAATGTGACTCGAGCATTTGGATCATGTTCATGGAGCATTTGGATCATGTTTAGGGAGCACTTGGAACTAAACGGAGCACTTGGGCTTCATGGAGCATGTGACAAAGGAGCAGATCATCTGAGAAAGGAACATATCAAGTGCCAAAACAACGGATCATACAGATGAGGGTTTGGAGCACTTGGAAGGGGTTTGGAGCACTTGGGAGTTATATAGAGCAACAAAGGGACCTTGTTGCGTGATATGTTGAAGGGTTGGGCCAAGAACGATGTTGTAACGCCAATGGCACTCCTTCTTGCCCCAAACTACTCCCTTCTATGCCATGGGATACCTTTCTTGCGCCATGTGGTACTCCTTTTGTTCCATGGAGTATGCTGTTGCGCAGTGAATTTTGTTGTTGTGCTAAGATGGTGATGTTTCTCCAACTTAGAAGTTCTTGCGCCACAATTGATGCCTGTTGCGCCATCCTTGCACACTTAGGAGGTGGAGTTTGAAACAGAAGCCCCACGCAGTTTTGTGATAAATGAGGAACATCAGGGTAGCATGGATCATCATAGACATAAGGAATCCCTTGATCAACCCATGGAAGAAGTGTCTAGTGATGCTGATGCCTAGACAGACAACTTGAAGAAGCTTTTGGAGCACTAGGAACTAAATGGAGCACTTGCGGTTCATGGAGCATATGACAAAGGAACTGATCATCTTACAAAGGATGGATCAAGTGCTAAAGGAATAGATCATACATAAGGGGTTTTGGAGCACTTGGGAGTGATATGGACCAACAAGGGGGCCTTTTGCACGATCTATTGAAGGGTTGGGCCAAGAAGGATGTTGTTGCACCAATGACACTCGTTCTTGTGCCAAACTACTCCCTCTTGCGCCATGGGATACCTCTCTTGCGCCATGAGGTACTCCTGTTGCGCCATGGAGTATGTTGTTGCGCCAAGCATGGCCTTGTTGCTCCATCCATGTTGTTTTTGTGCCAATATGGTGATGTTTCTCTAACTAAGAAGTTCTTGAACCACACTTGAAGCATGTTGCACCATCCTCGCATATGTTGTGCCATCATGGTGCAAGATGGGCCATTTTGGTTCCTTGACGAGCCATGATATCCTTGATGAGCCAAGTACACTTTGTATGATGTTCAATATCATTCAAGGATGCTCAGAAGTTGGTATTTCTTAAGGATTACACCACGTGTGTTCCACCATGATGGATGTTGGGCCATTAGTGTTCATGATGCGCTACATGTGCATCATGTTGCTCCACTATGGTCAAGGTGGTCCATCATGTGTGTTGTTGATGCTCATTGGTTGTATGACATGGAAGAATGTTCTAGAATATGGTGCATGATAGAATATTATTGGTTGACACCTTTTGTGGGCGTATGGGACAATGGGCTTGGACCATTAAGGTTTTAGGTCTGATCCCAAAAGTATAAATAGGGATGCATGCAGAGTCATTTGAAGTGTCTTGTGTCTTGTATCTTGTATCCTTATTGATTAGGACGAATCTATGGTGAATTGTACTTGAAACCCTGTTTGAGAACTCTAACATAAAAAAATACTCCCCTCCTGCCCGTGGACATAGGTCACCTTAACCGAACCACATAAATACTATGTCTTTGTGTGCATATAGTTTTGCTTGTTATCCACATTACTTCCTAAGGCATCCAAGGCACCCTTAATGCCCAAGGAAACCCTAGAAATCCTTCTAGAATTTGTCACCCCCTCCCCAATTGAGGTTCTATAATTGCTCAATGTTCAAACTATTCAACATTGTCACCTTTAGTCCTCATACTTTTAGTTAATCTAATTAATCCCCAAAGTAATTCCAATTAATTTTGGATTAATTATTAATTAAATATTATAATTTCTAATTAATATATTATTCTCATAATATATTAGTGAACTATTAGTTTTTCATTTCCAATTAATTTATTAACCAATATAATAAATTTATCAATCAATATCTCTCTCTAAAGGTTATCCTATTCAATTGCTAAGTTTGACGGTAACCCAAAAGGATTGTGCTACTATCAATTAAAGTATATACCAATTATAGTTATGGACTTAGACACCTAATCGAACAGTCTCCCACTTAGATAACTCTAATAATTATAATTGCCAGTATAACTTCCAAACTGATCAACAAATTATAGCTTCCAAAAACCAATGTCGAAATGTAACCCAGTCAGTTACATATCCTAAGATAAGTGATCAAATATTCCTCCATTCTATAAGATATCATGCAGACATGAGACATGGATAATAATCAATCTCATTGTCAAAGTTTTGTTTCCTAATTTATGATTGTTGAAGATTCAAATTAGACTACTAATTGAACACGTCAATTCAACCCAGGCTTGGCCAAGCACTTTAGATGTCATCATCAAATCATCGAGGGGCCCAAAGATATCGCATTTCCCGTTAGGGCAAAAGGAACAAATAAACTTTCACTTACATTCTTGCACTATTTGCTCATCAAATTATGCATAACAATATGTTTTATAACATCAAGTTACTGATGCGTTTACATATTATCAATGCACAAATGACTTGTAAAAAACAAATCATATATCTCAGTTTCAAGAATATAAGATATTATCATCTCAAAATTACTCATGATAAAATCCATGAAGTAATTCTCTAAGCATGGGCTTATCCAATACTCAAAATCCCCATTTTCAAAGTACTCATGAACATTACACAAAAACTATTTCTATGTCTAATCTCCATAGACAATCTACAATTGAATTCATGATAGTCTTAATTCATTACTTCCAGAAGTACGAGCGACTGTGGATGTTTGAATAATCCAATTATTCGAGAAGTAAAACATGCAACGTGAAACACAATAATAACCTAATTAACTATGATCTCAAAACTATTAAATATAAATAAAACCCTTATTATTTAATCACCATATTAATTAAGACTTTATTCATTGTAAAATGCTTCGAGTAATCAACTAATAACTTGAAGTATTCTAGTGATCTCTTTATCGTCCTTCCTTTGTGAATAGATCGACTGGACAATATTCCAATGATCGTCATTTCACAATTCCAAATTCTTTTTATTATCTTAAATGCATTTGAATTCTAACTTTACATGCATTGTCCTTTTATGATGTCGAGGCTACAAAGTCACAAAGACTTAGCCAAGGATATTATAGAATGCTCCATTGGATGTTTGTTAACAAAAACAATTCCATGAGAAGAAGTCTTAGAGTTAAGATATACTCCCTGAATACCTTCCTTGCATCAAAGTTTCCAATTCACACATAGATTTTAATAGTCAAACTCCCACTATGGAAACATTTCCATATTCCACATGTCACTATGGTCCTTCCAAACAACACTATATTTCCAACTATCTATAAGCAACCAATCTTTAGTAAACCTTAGAATGTTCTTGACAGATGTTTAACTCTAATGACACAAAGTTCTAGTCCTTTCTCCTCATAATTCCCATGGCATTTAGAAAAAACATAACAAGTGAATATTATAGCATATGCAATCGACCATACATCCAAAGAATATGGGACTCGATTACTAATGTCTTACATAAAGACATGATATCTGATCTGTCTCTTGCTATAATATTTCCATATATCGAATTTCCTATGTTGAATCATTTCAACACGATATTCGTATATATCCATGACTAAGTTCTATTAAACTATGCAATCTAAACTTTTAGATTCAAAACAGAGTATAAGTGCCCTTTCCCTTAAGCCTTTCTATAGCGAAACAATTTCCAAACTTTGCTACTTTCAAATTTGAAAACTTTGTTTGCTACAAATAGTATTGCCAAATTGAAACACTTATCATAACAATTATGCTCCCACTAGCATAACAATTATGCTCGTAATAGCACAACAATTATTCTCCCACTAGCTTTTATATGTACCTAGAAATCAACTGGACTTCTAGAAATCAATACTCTTAACTTTCTTACTAAAGTACAGATTTTTGATACACGTTGCTTCGATAAGTCTCCAACTATATTTCTCAAGCTTATACACCTTCATTAGATAGCATATGTGTGTGTGTGTTCAAACCTTTTCAGAAATTATAGCTATATGCTCTGAAAGTTCAAACAATTCCTTGCCATTTCTCACAATTCGAAATATGAAAACAGATTCCGTAATCATATTACGAATTTGAGAATGCAATTAACACAACCATTAACCATAATGATATTTATCAGATCTTTCAAATCTACTAGCGAAAGTGTTTCCTCATAATGATTCTCATGAACAAGAGCGAATCCTTTTGCCACCTAGATATTATGGTGTATATGTTCCCATCCATGTGAATCTATGATTTCCAACCTACAATCATAAGATAAGGTTTATGGCAAAACCAAATTCAAATTTAGTTTTACTTTCATGGACTTAACTTCGCTTATTCTTAATTTCTTGTCATCTAGTAGTACACGGGCCTACCAGTGCTTCCATGTTGTTAAGCAACTCATCCATATTGATCAATGTACATTCACTGACCAACGTGCTTTACCATAACAGTCAAATGAGAACCATATAACTCATAAGCATTGTCAACTCAACTGGAAGGTGCACGTAAATAAGAATGTGTCAACTTAAACAAATAGGTCATCAAACTTAGGTCGTGTGCTAGTGATAACACAAAAGTTTTATTCTCAATTGAATCCTGAAACTCTTCATGATCAACAAGACTCGTACTGAGTTCTTGACATATAACCTTTTCTTTCTCAAGGACCGTTCCTTTACGAGCTAAAAACAAATATTCAAAAGTCAGACTAGATTCTCGACACGAAACACTTCAAGAATTGATTATAGTTTATGCTTAGTTTTAACCAAAACATCACAACCTCCAATTCCAAATGTGCTAGAGTATGAAAACATTATCACTCCACATTTTATGAGGTGTTATAAACCTACTTAGTATGAAATACGCTTCAAGATATAATGTGTAGTAACTAGAGCATGGCTCTAATACTTGATAAGAAATGAAGTATGACTCATCTCTCGATTGAACCATTTCAACAATTTATGATTCCTTTTCTTAGTCATACAACTGCACCAAGATGTTCTTCGAGGATCACTTGTGATATAGTTCTACAACCATTAAGATGATCATAAAACATGATACTAAAATACTCTCCTTTCCTTTCAGATTGGAGAAACTTTTATCTTTCTGCCTAATAGATTCTTCATATTCGTTCTGCTAATCTTTGAAACTTTTCAAACATCAGAATTGTGCTTAATCTTATAAACACAACCATATTTACTGAAACACCATTAAATCATGACAAATAAGTATAATCCTTTTTGATGGATCTAAATAGTCCATATCAACATGTACTAGATCCATTAGTCCTTCACTTTGACTCACATAAACATGTCATCAACGAATTAGTCATAATCTTCCAACGCTCAAGATTTTCAGACATAACACAATTCAAATTGCATGACTCCAACTTTCCATCCAGTTGAAACTTGGGTGATGAGGATTCTTTATCACTTAGTTAGTTATGATATTACCACAAGTGATATAACAAGAATCAAATCCACATTTTAGCATTGCTAATGATAGAAATGCAACCACTAATTTTCATAAAATCCATTATAATATAAAGTAAACCAACTAGATAAACCGAAAATTTCACTTGTATTGATAATAAAGGAAAATTTTGGAACTTGTCCTTACAATGCATAAAATAAAAACAATGTTTCTAGACATTTCCTAAGAAATGTATTAAATTATCATAACTCCTAAGTAGCAGCTCTAAATTCTGATCATCGAACCATGCGGCCGAAATCCATCTCTCACGATCAATATCAGCTCACTCTTTTTCAGCTTCCTTCTTTCTCTTAGATCCTGAATATCCTCAAAATGTGATCATCACATCATGTATTAAGAATTTTTGAATAGGAACTTGTTAGGATAATGGAGTTAGATAATGAATATACCTGAATTAGAGTCACACGACCTGACTTTACCATCTCTGAGAACTTTCAGGTAGTCAGGGAAGCTTCGCAACCAATGTCTCTTCAATTGGCATTTGGACCTCTTAGGGTTAGCACATGGAGCTATCTCTAAACAAGCCTTTCTCTTTACCATACGATCAAATTGTTTGACCTTGGCCAATCCATTTCCATTGGGAAGACAAATCTTTTCTGAACCAACATTGTTACTATTGTCCATATTAATGGAACCTTTAGAATTAGATCCTTCAGACAATTTTTCTTCACTTGTGCTCTTAAGCATTTCTGCTTCAGCAAGAATCAACATATGTGTCAAATCAGTTAGGGTCACATCGAGGTCGCTCATATAAAAGTTCTCAATAAACTGACTATATGAATTAGGAAGTGAAAGGAGAAACCAATCAATAGCTTGCTCCTTTGATAAAATGACACCCAATTTTTCTAATTTGTCAATGTATGATTTCATTTTTAGAACATGCGTACACACAAAATTTCTATCTTTATGTTTACATGCCAATAAGGCTTAAGTAGTTTCGTATCTTTCAACTCGTGAATTGGGGAGAGTTATTAGAGGAGGAGTAGGAAGAGTTGGAGAAGCACAAAGTCCAATGCCACCATTGCTTGAAGAAGGGAACATACTTTGACCTTGATCAGAATGTGGAAGATCATCTTTAGATGGTAGATGAAAACCATTTCCAAAAGAATTAGGAAGACCATTGTTGTCTTGACTTGACATCTATAATATGAGAAAAGAGACTTTAAGTTAGTAATTTTAATCCTTAAGTATTAGCCCATAAATTTAAATTAAGGCTAGGATCTATATGTTTTATTCGAATTTGAAGAGGAGTGTCATAATCAAATTCGAATCTATTTTACGTAGGTAAGGCTTTTACCAGTTTCAATCTTATGAAACTCCTAGATCTTTTGGGATTCATTGAATCTAATCAATGACATGTTTAATCTCATATTACTCTCTCACTTTTGTGAGTGGGATGTCGAGGATCACAAACGTGATGTGAATAACCATGCAAATCAGTTTGGTACTCTCGATGTTATTTATCATCCCATTTTAATGTGTAGGTTAGCCACACGCGCTCCATTAATCAACGATAATTTTTGAGACACCCATTACCACCCTTTATTAGTCCCCCATTAGTGTGTTGGTTAACCACACACGCTCCACTAACAACTTATAAAGTGTAATGTGCAATTTCATAGATTAGCATACATATTCACATTTTTTTTTTCCTATAGTAACTAAGAGTACGATTTTAAAATAGTTTTGTTACTTTTTAATCACATTATACTTATTAATGAAAATTAATTGTCTTATCAAACCTGTTCGGCTAACGACCTTCCACTAATCAAGGAAGCGGTGGGTGAGGGTAGACACCCATTCCACTACCATTTTATACGCAGTTTGTTTATACCCTCCTTATAGACTAGCTTCGTGAATGAGGCGTACTAACGGTTTGACTGACTATTCTTATACATATAATACATATTAAACATTTAATTATATACATAGTATAAGGTGTATTTTAAAGCATTATAAAATAACAAGAGTTTAATCTAATAATAAATTAAACTTTTAATTTACTTTAATTTAAACCATTTATGGATTTATTAATTATCCTTTAATTAATCATTTAATTAAATCAATAATAATATCCATAATGATGTATTTTAAACTTTTGAAAATACTAGGGTTTATATTTAAATTTTGAAAATTAATTAATAAACAAATAAATTTTAATTTTAAAAATAAACCAATCATGAATTCAAGATAATGATATCTAGTTACTTAGATAATTATTCAATTTTAATTAATTAAAACATTATTTCAGGTAATTATCCTAATCAATTCATGAGATAAGTAAAAGACTTGATTTTATGGATCTGACCGTCCACCATGTTGTGGCAAGGAATTACCACGTCGTGGTCAAACAAATTTAGTGGTCACCACGTCGTGGTGGCAGAACAGAATGACGATTTTGTTTTTCTTCTCCTTGTTCAAATTCAACAATATACATTCAATTGTTAGACAACCTACGCTCTAATACCACTTATGAGTTTTACATATTGTTAGACAACCTACACTCTAATACCACTTATGGGTACATGCAACCTAAAGATCTATGTTATAACTCTATTGAAGTAATATGCTATTGAAGAACCAAACTTTATAAACCCTAGGTTAATTTCTAACATATACTTGAAGTATTTTTCATTTAATAATCGGTTTGTAAAATGTGTTGTAGTTTCCCGAGATTTGACATGTATTCTATCATGTATATTGGAATCTTTTGATAGCTTTAAGTTTCCCATTGGAATGAATTTGAATGTATATTTAGTTAAGAGCCCTTATGTGCATATATGTTTATTTTAAAAGACAATATCTTTCTTTATTTAGAAAGCTGTCAGTCGTGAAGTATGGATCTAGTTTACTCAACTTGTTTTCCAAAAGAAAGTGATACGAAATTTTTATGTTACTTCTACTTTAGATTTTGTAGATCCAAAATTATATATATTTTTTCTTTTGTTTACATAAATGAGATGTTATCTATATCTCTATTCACTTTTAATAATAACGCATATTTTCAAGGAAATACATTAGATTATAGTCAAGTTGGCACTAATTTTATCTAACTAAAACACCATTAATAATGGTTATTAAAATTGTGTTGATTTCAATGGGAAGTCGTGCATATTAAAAGCTATGAAACTTTTGGATAAAAGCTATGAAACTTTTAGATAAAAGCTATGTTTTTTAATGTCAAGTATTTATTTTTCTTGTTATTATTTCAGTTGACGTTTTCTTCTTCATGTTGATCTAAAAGTGCATATGTCTCGCTAGGGTGCTCTTACATGGTTATAGTGATATCTATAACGAAAGTATTACGTTTAACAATATTTTTTTTTTTATTTTTTTTAATGTTGTATACCATTTTCTAAGATCATTTTAAAAGACGAGGGTGATCAAGGGCTTGTGATATCCAATAGTCTCTTTACATAGGCCCTTGCTATCGATAGTCTCAAAACAAACTGATTACATCTTAATGTAATTATGTTTTCCCTTCTTTTTAAACCCTCAAAAAAGCAAATGAGAAAAGTTATAGATTGATTTTGTGGGTTGAATCTTGATATGTCCTTTTATGGCCCCTTTGTTTAGACATAAAGAAGCCATGTCGAGATAACACAATGAATTTACCAATCAAATAAAGTGTCCAAATTAATTTATTTTATAGGGGCTTACAAAAGGCTACAATAATTAAGTTATAATAAAATAATATATACAAATAAAAAGCTAGTGATTATATTAATGAAACCATAAGATTGTGGTGAGAAATTTCCCGATCTTATACTAAAATAGAAACCTTCAGAATCCACACTTTTGGTATTTTTACATAATTAGACTTACGATGGGGTTAGAATCTAGTGGAAACCCTAAAAATAATAAAAAAAAAAAAAAAAACATAATGAAATTGTTTGATCATCTATTAAGAAACAAACGTCAAACACATTTATGATGTAATCACATGTATCGCATATATTGGTAAAACCATACACAAACTCAAAAATATTATAATTGAGCATTTTTTATTTTTTTTTAATGTCTTTAAACTCGTTTTAAGTGTTTTTTGTTTTATTCATTTTAGTATATTTAATATGTTTTGAGTGTAATTGTTTTATCTTTTTTTTTTTCTAAATTATTTTATTTTATCATTAGTTTTTTTGTTCTTGGTTTTTTGATACATAAGGCATTCTGTCGTTTAAGGTTTAAAGATAATAATTTTTTTCAGTCTTAATCAATAATACCAATATTTTTGAATCCTAATATTTTTATATTATTAGACGTAAAGAACATAAACGTTTTTGATAATAATTGTTTTGAATCATATTATTTCATGCCAAAATAATGTTTTTTATATAGACTTCGGTTCATAACGAGTTTTGGTTCACAATGATTTGAATCATAACCATATTATTTCATGCCAAAATAATTTTTTTATATAGACATTGTTTCGTAACGAGTTTTGAGTCACAATGATTTGAATCATATCATATTATTTTAAATTTTAATATTTTTGATAATATTGTTATAGATTAAATCAGTTTGGATCATAATATCATAGTTTAGGATTCTAACATTTTCAACAAAATCAATTTTTGTTGCGTAATAAGTTTTCAATCAAAACATTTTTTTTAATTATATTAATTTGAATCATAAATATATGATAAATGATCATAACATTTTAGATCATTGTAAAAACCAATTTTTTTTTTTAATTTAAACACAAAGTAAATCGGTCATTACTCTTTTAAGTTTTCCAAACATTATTCACAATTCGTAGGACAATAATCTGAAAATTTAATGAAAGTAATACATATATCAGTGTAACAAAACCTCGTACAAATAACTTAAAAATCTTGGAGAAAATGTGACATGTAGTCACGACGGTCTTGTAACATCTCGAGTCCAAGTATACCTCGAAAACCTTAATCTTTTGAGCTATTGTCATTTTTTTGGCCTTATTTATAATCAGTGAAAAACGAGTATGCGGGGCGTACCTGAGGGTACGCTTAGCGTATTCGTCAATGTCCATGAAACACGGAGACCACCCAGTACGGTGGGCGTACCCGTGAGTGCATTGGGCGTACTAGGCCCAAAATGTAACCCTAATTTGGGGTGAGTCCCCTAATATAAGGAACATGATGGCCTCATTTTTGGCTATCATTTCCAGAGAGAAAACCCTAAGAGGGCCCTAATCTTCATTCTAGAGCTTGAGTGTGTGTGTTTGAGCTTTGAGAGAGTGTTTGTGTGGTTTTGAAGAGAGGAGAAGGTCTTAAAGAAGGAGAGTTGGAGTCCAAGCTTCTAGATCTGAGCAAATCTGGGTGGGAAGCTTCTCTTTGAGGTATAAAGTTTCAGACTTTTTTCTTTCCTTCACACGAGCATGTTGTGTTGAGCATTTTAGGGTTTTATCTCATAAAGGTGGAGTCTTGATGAGATCTTGAACTCCAGAGTCTAGGACCAACCCCTTTTGAGTGTATGTGTAGTGTTATTCCATAAAAATCCAATCTTGGTTGGTGAAATCACTCCATGCATGATTTATGAGACCCTTGGGACAAAAGAGTTTGGATTTTTGGAGGATGGTGACTTTCCAGCCATGCAAAGGCTTAAAGTCGATGACTTTATGGATTAAGAGGAATTAGAAGGTCCAGATCTGAGATATGAGCTATGTCTTAACTGATTAAGACCATAAATGTGAGAAGAGTGAAATTGAGGTGAACGTTGGGCGTAACCCCAGTACGCGCAGCGTAGGGGTCGAGCACCCCCAATTATGTATAGCAGTTGAGTACGCCCAACGTAGGGAGTTGGAACGCGTACTCCCTGTTGTTGACTTTTGTTGACTTTTAGGGTTTGGTCAAGATTGAGGACTATTAAGCCTTGGAGGGGTAAAATTGTCTTTTACCCTTCTGTGAGTTGTAGAAGGGTTAGTCTAGCTTCTTGAGGGCCAATATTAATTAGGGATAATTATTATGTGTTAGGCGAGGCTAGACCGGTGGGATAATTATTATGTGTTAGGCGAGTGCGACATTTTCATTCATTAGCTTACGAGGTGAGTCTTCTCACTATACTTACCTAGAGTGGTAATTTTTATGTGTAACCAGAAGGTCTTATGTGTATGAGCTGTGTAATGAGATATCCTGCTATTTGCTTCGTGTTATGCTTTTGTGTATTATATGGAGATGTTGAGTTGAGGGACCGGAGGGTCCATCTGGGTTGTAGGATTGGAGGGTCCCACTGAGACACATTGACCGGAGGGTTTTATTAAGTTTTAACCTCGAGTGGCTAATGAGTTGTATGTGGTATTTTGGGGAACTCACTAAGCTTTACGCTTACCGTGTTATGTGTTATGTGTTTCAGGTAGTTCCAATGATCGCGGAAAGGCACCGGCGTGATTGTGCACACTGGCGAGGGATTGTTTTATGATTCTGGGATTTATGTTTTTTTATTGACATTTGAGACATATGTGATTTTGATAATGATAAATTGAGATATATTTTGTTTTAAAATGAGAAAAATTTGTTTGAAAATTTTACGTTGTTACAAGTTGGTATCCGAGCCCAGGTTTGAGGGATTCAGATGCACCCTCGAGTGTGTTTGGACTCAAACTGAGGATTTGAGAAAGATTTTCAAAAAGAGATAATTTTTTTTATAAAAATGAGCAAGAGTTTAAGAGAATACGAGCTGGGGCAGTGTATACAATCAGCTAGAGCCCGAGTGGTGATTTCCCAAAATACGCTCATTTTGTATTATGAGATATTTTATGTGATATAATGCATGCTAGAGAATACGCTAGGTGATTCATATATTAGGACTACGGTGGCCTGATTTCTAATGCCTTAGCCTAGGTATTTCCGCTATTAGTGTTTAGCTCGAGTATGAGTACCTAGCAGGAGCGAGCTAATGAGAGGACTACTGTGAAAGTAGCTTGTGAGGCATAGAGTGCTTGTAATTGGGATCCGAGGAGGAGGACTTGGGATGAACACTGATGCGGTGGGGAAGGTAGTATTGGGCCCGTACTACTAGAAGCACCAGATCAGTGAGCGGTCCAGGTAAGAATCCTAAGGATGCTAAGGAACAAGTAGGGGCGGGCGATCAAGTGTGAGTATGCTCGAGCAAGTCTCTGATGATTTTGTGTTCTGTTTCAGAGACATCATGGTGGGTACACGCCACAACCCTGGGAGCAGTAGGAGTATTGATGAGGAGATACGGAGGATGATCCATGAGGAGGTGGCTGCAGCTATCCGAGCAGAGATTCCAGAGATGTTTAGATCTATCAAGACCACCTTCATACAGAAGTTTGACGAGCGATACGCTGCTATCATTGAGGTTGTTGCTGTTGCGGCCACTGCAGTCGTTGCCACTGCTAGACCTCAGGGTGGTGACTCGTTGTTGTTCCGAGAGTTCAACAACACGAAGCCAGTAGAGTTTGATGGGACGCAGGATCCAATTGTTGCGATGAGGTGGAACTCTGATATTGAGGGGTGTTTTTAAAAGTGTTCGTGTCCCGATCATTTGAGAGTTCGGTTTGTACTGAACCAGCTTCGCTTGGGAGCGAAGTACTAGTGGAAGTTTGCGACAGCTGGTTTTACCCCAACAGATCATGCTGCAGTGTCATGGGAGAGGTTTGTTCAGATGTTCCGAGACGTGTTTGTTCCCTCGGTGGAGAGGGAACGTTTGGAAGATGTTGGGTCAAAATATGGTTTATACTTTGCTTTTCTGGGCAATTATATTTTTATGTAATATTTTATGAGCTTTCAGTCTAGTTTACGGTCAGGTGGTGTTTACGGTTGAGTTTACGGCCATAAACATGTTTACGGTCAGGTGGTGTTTACGGCCGTAAACCCATTTACGGCCCATGTCCACCAAGACCATGTTCCCCTTGTATAAATATAGGTGTTAGGGTGTGAGGAACTGATTGATGAACGAGAGAAGAGAGAAACTAGAGAGGAGCTTTTGTGTGTGTGAATCTTTTGTATCCGGATCTTCATTCTAGTCAATTCATACATAGATTCATCATATTCTTCTTTTTCTTCTCTTCTATTTTATTTGACATCATCCATTTGATTGGTATTCCGCACCATCAAACGGATCTTATTGATACACAGGCATTTTAGGGACTTACAATCGGTATCAGAGCTTGGTTGTATCAGTCAATTTTGTCAGATTTGGAGCATTATTTGATCTTATTTTCGAAATATTCTTGCGTTTTTGGATTGATCTCTGAAAAATAAGGGGGGGTTTGTTCTTCATATTTTTCATAAAAAAGGTTTTTGATTGGGTTTTGGAGCTTCAAAATCGAAAAATCGTTGTTTTTTGTCGTAATCAGCGAGGAGTTTGCGGCCGGCGGCTACGGTTTCGGAGTTCACGGCCGGAGTTTACGGCCGGAAACTGTTCACGGTCGTCGGAGGATTTCGGCCGGTGTTTGCGGTCCGAGGAGTTCACGGCCTCGGTTTGCGGCCTCGCACTCAGCAGCTCGTTCAGCAAGCCTCGCAGCACAGCAGCGTCAAATAAAAAGGAAGCGAAAGTGCAGGTGTTGGGTTTCAAACCCGCGACCTCAAGATCAACAAGCATGCGCCTTATCCAACTCAACTAGCCGAATCTTTGTCCCTTTCCTTCGAAATTTAAACTATAACCCGTTTTTCTCGCAGCAAGTTTTCCTATTTTGACACTTTTAACCCAAAATTCAATTCCTTTTTCATCCAAAATTAAAATAATAATAATAATAATAATAATAATAATAATAATAATAATAATAACAAATTAAAATTAATAAATTTTAATTTTTGACTTTTATTTTTTAACTTTTGACCTTAAATTTTGACTTTGACTTCCAATTTTGACCTTTGACTTTAAACTTTGTCTTTTTCGTTTAACTTTTAAATTTTCAAATTTAACTTTTCGGTTTGACTTTTCAAGTTTGACTTTTGAGTTTAACTTTTTAAATTTGACTTTTAAGGTTGACTTTTATAATCAAAGGGTTTGACTTTTAAGTTTGATTTTGGCTTCTAGTTGTGCTTTTTAATTGATTTTAAGGTCTACAAGGGAGTTGAAACATGAAAGAGAGTCGTCAGGATATGTTAAGACAAAATTTCAACATTTTCGATTATATTCCTGGAGAAACCCTCGAAACTCAGTTGCAGTGAATTACTACACTCACTACTGAGATGAATATAGCTGGGATCTTCTTGACTAAGTCCGAGATAAACAAAAAGCTGCTAAATTCACTTCTGAAATCATGGGATATGAACGTGGCTATCATCAAGAAGACAAAAGATCTCAATCATCTTAGTCTTCCTGATGTAATTGTAGAACTTGATGCTTTGAAGTGTAGAAAAACAATGAGTTCTAAAAACATTTCGGTCACTGAAGTTACATGTACTCCAGCTTGTGAAACTACGATTATATTTCTTCAGGAACAACTTGATTTATTAAAAAGAGAAGTTGAGGACCTGAGATATGAAGGATATCAACTCAGGAAAGGACAAAAACCCCTGAAGGCTGAATTAGAAGCAAAAGTCAAAGACTTTAGGAAGCTTCAGGAAGAGTATAGCAACAAGTGTAAAAATTATGACTATATTAAGAGACAACTTGCTGCTGTAACCGAAGAACTTGACACTTTGAAAATTTAGTGTGGAAAAACAGATGTTAGTTTTAAAAATTATACTGCGTCAAGTCAGACAGTCGAGCCCTTGTTTGAAACCCAATTAAAATTCAAAGATAAACAAAACATGGTCTAGGGTATGATAGTGTTCCTCCACCTTTCAATCATAACTACACGTCCATCCCTATGACTCAGGAAGAAATTGCCAGGGAGGCACATCTTCAATATGGAAAACGAGTTGGATTTATGTTAGGAGGAGTTATTAATGTTGAAAATACTAATGTTTCTACTTCATGTGCAGATAAAGTAGCAGAAGATGAGAACAAGGAGAGCACTACTGAACAAACCAATGACACCTTGAACTCAGAATCTATTGCTTCGAATTCTCTTACTTCTAACAAACCTGTCGTTGAGAAATATAGGCCTCCAATTCCAACGCAACAGAATGCTTGTTGCAAGTGTGCACGTGGGATCAACAAGAAACGAGGTAAGGATGCACCACCAGGGGCAGGAAAAGACAACTCCCCAGTGAAGAAAAATACATGTTTTCACTGTGGAACACCTGGACACATTACCAAAAACTGTCCAAATCGCGCATACGTTCCCTACTATGCTCAAGGCTGGTAGAATGCGCCAAGTGGGAGATACTTCAAAAGAAATCCTTCCAGGTCACGTTAAGACAATGGTGAACGGTACGCGCAGAAGGCCAAGAATCAAACCCACAAGGCAAAGAATCCGAATCCCAAGGGAAATAAGGGAATGTTGGCCCAGAAGTCTAGTTCAAGAGATGCTCCAGTGAAGCCAAGATCGGTTAGGTCAAAGTTATCTTGGCAGCCGGCTTCAAGTTCCAAATCAAGTGTCGAGGCACCTACCGGATCGAACAAGAAATGGGTTAAACCCAACTACAAATGGGTTCCGAAGGCTCAATCTCCTAAATCTTCTAACGATTCTAATATTTCTATATCTTCTGTTTGTGATAAACAGGACATGTCATGGGAGAAAGTACCTTGCGTTGATGACAAAGGTCGACCCAGTTTCAAAATGGAATGGGTTCCAAAGACCAACTGATCTCGCTCTATGTCAGAGCAGCTATAGAGGCATATCATCATATTTTAGTTTGTTGATAGTGGCAGTTCCAGGCACATGATAGGGGACATCTCTCAACTGTACAACATTCAGAGTTTTGTTTGAGAGTATGTGTCCTTTGCGGGAAGGGAAGAAAGGAAGGGATCACATGGGGTTTGTGCTTAACGATGTGAAGAATTTTTTGATCTGTTCTGAGATTACGCGTGCTGTTCTCAGACCTTCTAGATGCAAATTCAATCGGTGACTTACGATTTGAATTTTCTTCTCTATACTCCTGAGTTTTTCTTAAGCTGATTCGCTTTAAAGACTAATTTTTGTTTTAGGATAGTTTAAATTTTCACATTTACTTTCGTTTCACTCCTATGCACAAATTTAGGGGGAGAAATAAAAACAAAACAAAAATTAGAAAAATTTCAAAAATCCAAAAACATTAGAAAATAAAAAAATAAAAACATGATGTTAATGATATGTGCTTGAGGGAGATGTTTTGGGAAGTGATATAATCATGTGATAACAGGGAATCTGAATATGTGTGAGGGACTGAATCTGAATTGTCTAGGCTCTGTGTTCGATGCGCTGGTAGGCACGAAAGATTTTAAATGGACTTGACTAGGAGGAGTTAAAACTTAAGAAATTCAAGGACTTGATAAACATTGACCTAGTTAGATCTGTTTAGCCTGACAATACGACGCTCGGATAGGTTGAGCAGGGAGATATACATGGGAATCTACCGATCACATTAAATGAACCCGTACTTAGAACTGTGGATTCACTTTTCCTCGATGTGCGGATTCTATCCTTAATTCCGGTTGGATGGGGCGACTGGTAAATTCCGATAAATTAGGTTTGTAGAAAATTGTTTTCTTTCTCTCTGTCTGTTAGTCATATGTTGTCTCCTTTGAGTGACTTCCAATCCGACCTGGTACACAACATATGCAACTCTATTTCTCCGCATGTTATATATATATATATATATATATATATATATATATATATATATATATATATATGAAATTCCTCTTATCTGTTAGCCATATGATGTCTCCTTTGCGTGACTTCTAATCCGACCTGGTACACAGCATATGCAATCTTCTACTTCTCAATCCCTCTAAAACTATAAGTAATAACAATATGAATCTATCCTCTCTCCTAATGATTGTCTGCTCACCCGATGTAAGGAGTAGTCTGGAAGTTCTTGATGTCTGGGGCATATAAGGAAGCGGGAAACACGTTCTAGTACAATTAAAATTTGAACAGATACAGGTTGTCTATAGATCTCGCTGCTCAATTTAGGTGGACAACAATATCTTTGGTCATCGTCAGTTGAATGGTCCTTAAGGAATATTATCTACGAACTTAGGATCACATTGTCTTGTCACTTATAGTATGTCCTAATTTTGTCACAATCTCTCGTGTTTAAGTGGACCACAATACCGGCGATTGACCAGATCTATTCATGAAGGGAGAGGTACTGATAAACGGATAAAGGCTGTCTAAAAACTTTGATCCCAAATCACTCTTTAAGTTAGATATCATTTTATTTTTGTTAAACTTGTTCATAGTTTCTTCTAATTTAAATATTAGGGGGAGAATTAAAAAAATAAAAATAAAAAAATAAAAAATCAGAAAAATTCAAAAATCAAATAAAAATCAAAAAATTAAAAAAATCCAAAAATAGTGTTATTAATGTTTTGTTTCTGTTTTAATTTTTCTTTTAGTTTTGTTTTGTCTTGAAAAGTGATTTCAGGTATAGATAAGACTCATGGAGATTGTGTCGAAGATTTCTGAGCCAAGGCTTCATCCGTGATCATCGAAGAATTCTTATTCGAAGGAGCAAGAAATAAAGATTATTCTTTCAAATTCAATCTTTCAACCCCAGAAGCAAGGTGAAGCTGAAATTGAAGATTATGTGACGGATTGCATTGAAGCCTCCTCAATCAGTCTGCTGCTTTCTTAAACCTGCTGAAGAGATCCAGAAGATTATTTCTCTCTGATGTTCTCTCTGAAGATTCTCAAGCTGAAAGCGCCATCTTTCAAGAATCAATACAAGAAGCCTCCTCACCCAATGTGAGTTCAATGCCACATTCTGAAGAAAATCTCAAGGGCTCAAGATGAAGTCATTCAAGGAAGATTCATATGTTCATCTTGATACTGTGAAGAAATCGAAGGTTAAAGCTGAAGCCAAGCTCCCAATGAAGATTAACAAGAAGAGCCAACTACTTTTTAGGGGGAGCTTGTTGGGTCAATTAAGAAAAGAAAGCTATAAACCAAGGGGGAGATTTTTGGGTCAAAATATGGTTTATACTTTGCTTTTCTGGGCAAGTATATTTTTAAGTAATGTTTTCTAAGCTTTCAGTCTAGTTTACGGTCAGGTGGTGTTTACGGTTGAGTTTACGGCCGTAAACCCATTTACGGCCCATGTTCCCCTTGTATAAATATATGTGTTAGGGTGTGAGGAACTGATTGATGAACGAGAGAAGAGAGAAACTAGAGAGGAGCTTTTGTGTGTGTGAATCTTTTGTATCCGGATCTTCATTCTAGTCAATTCATACATAGATTCATCATATTCTTCTTCTTCTCTTCTATTTTATCTGACATCATCCATTTGATTGGGATTCCGCACCATCAAACGAATCTGATTGATACACAGGAATTTTAGGGACTTACAGCACAGGAGTTTCTGTCTCTCAAGCAGAAGACATAATCAGTGACTGAGATTTCGAGGATGTTCTATGAGAGGTCGATGTTCTGCCCTGAACACATGTCCACTGAGTTGGCACATGTGAGCCGATATCTGAGCATTTTGAGGAGGGACATATGAGAGTTCGTGGCAAACTCGTCGTATAAGACATTGGCCGAGCTTCCGGCTAATGCCAGGAGGAGGGAGATTGAGCTTGAGTTACAGATCAGGGAGGAGGAGGAGGAGGAGTCCTGGGGAGGGACCGAAGACAAGTGCAGTTGCAGCCAGCGACGAAGCAGGCCAAGACCGCTGATTCCAGAGTTAGGGGTCAAAAGGGCCGCACTTGTGTCAAGTTCGGCAAGAGCCACGAGGGTTCTTGCCGTTCGGGGATTTGCTACAAATGCGGAAAGGAGTGGCATATGGCGAAGGATTGCCCCAAGTGGTTCTCGGTTTGCTTTCATTGCAACCAGACTGGCCACCGGAAGGCCGAGTGCCCTCAGTTCGTGCAAGGATCGTCCCATGGATCTATACCTACTTCAGTGGGTGCTACTGACATTCGACCAACGAAGGTCGAGACACCGAGGGTTCGTGGGAGAGCCTTTCAGCTGACAGCGGAGGAGGTCCGCGTAGCACCTGATGTTGCGGCTGGTACGTGTTCTTATCGTATTCTTTTGAGATATTGTGTGCTTATATTGTGATTGTGTACACATACTTTTCTGGTGTGTTCTGTACCTGCCTTGGTGTTATTTGACTCGGGTACCAGCCGATCCTTTGTATCATTAGCATTTAGTCGTCACATCAGTATCCATCGGGAGGCGTTGAGTCAACCTCTGAGAGTTTCTATAGCAAATGAGCATGTGGTTTTTGCGACTGATGTGATTCGTGGATGTGTGCTTGAGATCTTCGGAGTTGAGTTTCCGATAGACTAAGTACCGATTGCGATGAGGGACGTCTGTGTCATCGTGGGCATGGACTGGCTAAGTCGATTTGGGGCAATGATCGACTGTGAGCTTCAGCTGGTGACTATACAAGACCCTAGTGGGGGAGTGCTTTCATTATATGGCGAGGGTACCCGATCAGGGTCGATATTTTGTTCGGCCGCCAGAGCGAGACAGAGTCTCTAGCAGGAATGCATGGGATTTTTGGTGTATGTGATGGATGCACGGGCTACTACAGAGAGATCGAGTCCTCTCTCCGAGGTTCCGATATTGTGCGAGTTTCCAGATGTTTTTCCCGAGGAGTTTCTAGGAGTGCCTCCCGAGAGGCAGGTAGATTTTCGGATTGATTTGGTGGTGGGACCGACACCCATCGCCAAGGCACCTTATCGCCTCGTGCCTCCGGAGATGCAGGAGTTATCCTCACAACTTCAGGAGCTGTTGGGGAAGGGATATATCAGGCCGAGTAGCTCGCTGTGGGAGCTGCGATCCTTTTTGTCAAGAAAAGGATGGTTCACACTGGACGTGCATTGATTACCGGGAATTGAACAAGTTGACGGTCAAGAACCGTTATCCACTTCCGAGGATCGACGATTTGTTCGATCAGCTGCAGGGGGTGTCTTGGTTTTCCAAGATCGATATGAGGTCGGGGTACCATCAGATGAGAGTCTGTGAGGAGGATATCCAGAAGACGGCCTTCATGACACGTTATGGGTTTGTGGTGATGCCTTTCGGGCTCACCAATGCACTGACAACGTTCATGGACCTCATGAACGGGGTGTGCAGGCCCATGTTAGATCGCTCGGTGATTGTGTTCATCGACGATATTTTAGTGTATTCGAGGACCAGAGAGCAGCATGAGGAGCATCTGAGAGAGATTCTGGGTATACTGAGGTCGGAGAGGCTCTATGCCAAGCTCTCCAAATGTGATTTCTGGTTGCGAGAGGTCCAATTCCTGGGACACCTCGTTAACCAGAATGGTATTTTGGTTGATCCGGCCAAGATTGAGGCAATTATGAGGTGGGAGGTGCCAAGATCCCCCACCGAGATCAGGATTTTTTTGGGACTGGCCGGGTACTATCGGAGATTTATCAGGGATTTCTCCAAGATTGCTGTCCCACTCACCAGTTTGACCCAAAAGGGTGTCGTGTTTACTTGGGGTCCCGAGCAGCAGACCTCATTTGAGACCCTTCGCCAAAGATTGTGTGAGGCTCCCATGTTGGTCCTTCCGCAGGGGATGGAGGATTTTGTGGTTTACTGCGACGCATCTATTACGGGCATGGGTGCGGTACTGATGTAGAGAGGACACGTGATAGTGTACGCATCGAGGCAGTTGAAGCCTCATGAGACGAGATATCCCACCCATGATCAGGAGCTGGGGGCAGTAGTGTTTGCCCTCAAGATCTGACGTCACTATCTGTATTGGGTTAGGTGTACCATATACACGGACCACAAGAGTTTGAAATATCTTATGGATCAGCCCAACCTTAACATGAGACAAAGGAGATGGTTGGATGTTGTGAAAGATTATGACTGCGAGATCCTGTACCATCCGAGCAAGGCTAATGTGGTAGCCGACACCCTGAGTCGTAGAGCAGAGAGTGCTCCGGTCCGAGACGTGTGTATGAGGATGACAATGATGAATCAAGTGTTATATATCTTTCGAGAGGCCCAGGTGGAGGCCGTGACCCCAGAGAACCACAAGAGGGAGCAGGTGATTGGGCAGGTGTCCGAATTTATGATGGACAGCTATGGGCTTATGACCTTCCGAGGAAGGATTTAGGTGCCCTATACAGGCGGAGCTCGACGTACCCTGATGGAGGAGGCGCAAGGATCGATATTTTCGATCCATCTCGGGGCCACTAAGATGTATTTGGACCTGAAGAGAGATTATTGGTGGCCCTATATGAAGAGGGACGTTGTGTGGGTAGTCGCGAGTTTCCCCAGTGGAAGTGGGAACAAATTTCTATGGATTTTATCACCAAATTTTCGAGGACCGCGCGGGGTGTCGACGTGATTTGGGTGATTGTTGACTGGTTAACGAAGAGTACTCACTTTTTGCTATTAGTGAGAGCTCTTCTGCGGAGAAGCTGGCAGAGATATATGTGAGAGAGGTGATGGCTCGGCATGGGGTGCCGATATCCATAGTGTCAGATCGGGATGTGCGGTTTACTTCCAGATTTTGGAAGAAGTTTCATGAGGAGTTGTGTATGCGATTGCATTTTAGCACAAACTACCACCCACAGACAGACAGACAGACTGAGTAGACGATTCAAATGCTCGAGGACATGCTTCAAGCGTGTGTTATGGACTTTGGTGGAAATTGAGACACATACCTACCCCTGGCTGAGTTTTCTTACAACATCAGCCACCATTCCAGTATCGGCATGCCTCCATTTGAGCTCCTTTATGGGAGGAGGTTTCGGACCCCCATCTGTTAGGGGAGGCGGGGCAGTGAGTGATGGGTGGCACTGAAATAGTGCTCAATATGACGGTACAGATTCAGCAGGCCAGACAGAGATTACTGACGACTCAAAGTCACCAGAAGAGTTATGCGGACAGGCGACGGTCCGAACGTGAGTTTCAGGTTGGAGATTTCGTTCTCCTGAGGGTATCCCCGTGGGAAGTGGTAATATGGTTCAGGAAGAGTGGCAAGCTGGGGCCCCGATACATTGGCCCTTTCAGGGTGATTGCTAGTGTGGGTAAGGTAGCTTACTGCTTGGAGCTACCAGCGGAGTTGAGCCAGATCCATGACACTTTCCATGTGTCCTAGTTGAGGAAGTGTGTGGCCGATGAGACGGCAGTGGTACCACTAGAGGACATTCAGGTGGATGCGAGCCTGAATTATATTGAGAGACCTATCGTGATTATGGGTCGAAAGGTGAAAGTGTTAAGGAACAAAGAGGTGCCCTTGGTTCAGGTTAGGTGGCAACATCGGAAGGGGTCCGAGATGACTTGGGAGCCAGAGTCCGAGATGCGGGAGCAGCATCCAGAGCTATTTGAGGAGCATGACTTCGAGGGCGAAGTGTGATCCTAGTGGAGGAGAATTGTAACATCCCGAGTCCAGGTATACCTCGAGAACCTTAATCTTTTGAGCTATTGTCATTTTTTGGCCTTATTTATAAAGAGTGAAAAACGAGTACGTGGGGCGTACCTGAGGGTACGCTTAGCATACTCGTCAGCGTGCATGAAACGCGGAGACCACCCAGTACGCTGGGTGTACCTGTGAGTACGTCGGGCGTACTAGGCCCAGAATGCAACCCTAATTTGGGGTTTGTCCCCTATATAAGGAACATGATGGCCTCATTTCTGGCCACAATTTCCAGAGTGAAAACCCTAAGAGTGCCCTAATCTCCATTCTAGAGCTTGAGTGTGTGTGTTTGAGCTTTGAGAGAGTGTTTGTGTGGTTTTGAAGAGAGGAGAAGGCCTTGAAGAAAGAGAGTTGGAGTCCAAGCTTCTAGATCTGAGAAAATCTGGATGGGAAGCTTCTATTTGAGGTATAAAGTTTCAGACTTTGTCTTTTCTTCATATGGGCATGTTGTGTTGAGAATTTTAGGGTTTTGTCCCATAAAGGTGGAGTCTTTATGAGATGTTGAACTCCGGAGTCTAGAACCAACCCCTTTTGAGTGTATGTGTAGTGTTATGCCATAAAAATCCAATCTTGGTTGGTGAAATCACTCCATGCATGAGTTATGAGACCCTTGGGACAAAAGAGTGTGGATTTTTGGAGGATGGTGACTTTCCAGCCATGCAAAGGCTTAAAGTCGATGACTTTATGGATTAAGATGCATTAGAAGGTCCAGATTTGAGATATGAGCTTATGTCTTAACTGATTAAGACCATAAATGTGAGAAGAGTGAAATTTGGAGGTACGCTGGGCGTAACCCCAGTACGCACAGTGTAGGGGTCGAGCACCCCCGATTCTATATAACAGCGGAGTATGCCCATCGCAGGGAGTTGGAACGCGCATCGTACTCCCTGTTGTTGACTTTTTTTTGACTTTTAGGGTTTGGTCAAGATTGAGGACTATTAAGCCTTGGAGGGGTACAATGGTCTTTTACCCTTCTGTGAGTTGTAGAAGGGTTAGTCTTGCTTCTTGAGGGCCAGTATTAATTAGGGATAATTATTATGTGTTAGGCGGAGGCTAGACCGGTGGGTAGAGATCGAGATCCCGAGTGAGAGATTTTCATTCATTAGCTTACGAGGTGAGTCTTCTCACTATACTTACCTAGAGTGGTAATTTTTATGTGTGACCAGAGGGTCTTATGCGTATGAGCTGTGTAATGAGATATCCGACTATTTGCTTCGTGTTATGCTTCTGTGTATTATATTGAGATGTTGAGTTGAGGGACCGGAGGGTCCATCTGAGCTATGGGACCGGGGGGTCCCACTAAAACACATTGACCAGAGGGTCTTAATGAGTTATAGCCTCGAGTGGCTAATGAGTTGTATGTGGTATTTTGGGGAACTTACTAACATTTATGCTTACCGTGTTATGTGTTATGTGTTTCAGGTGGTTCCGAGGATCGCGGAAAGGCACCGGCGTGATTGTACACACTGGCGAGGGATTGTTTTATGATTCTGGGATTTATGTTTTATTATTGACATTTGAGACATATGTGATTTTTAGAATGATGAATTGAGATATATTTTGTTTTAAAATGAGAAAAAATTGTTTTAAAGTTTTACGTCGTTACAGGTCTCTTTCCCTTATTAGTACCTAAAGATCCTGAAAAATGTTAAATAACAACCGGTAAAGGAAACCCTTAGTGAGCATACACATTACTCAACCATCAGGTATATCACTTACTTTGACATACTACACATTAACATTTCACATAACATATAAAACATAAATATTCCTAACACATATTGTTGGTACCAACCATAACCTTGTTCTCCCTTCCAGGAACTTCCCCTTTACTCCCGAATATGGCAATAAAAGACAAGACTACTGCTTGTCTCACTAGATAACAAACTACACTTTGCCTTCCCTTGCTCACTCTACCGAATTAGGGTATATGTAAACAATAACATAAAACAAGTAATGCTTACATAATAGGAGAATTAATGTAACTCTCCTATCTTTAACTTGAAAAATTAGCTAGCGGGAGCCAAAAGAATCCTTTCCTTTCCGGGAACCTACAAAAAAAATTATAATAGTACTTAGCATGTGCTTTATTATATTACACTTAACATACTTATATGTCTATTTCTTTACCTTCTCTTCGATTTTAATTGTTCTGATCGGGATCTGATTTCTTACTTTTCAACCCATTCTTAACTTATTATTATATTATATCGCTATAGGTCCCTCTCCTACCATCTAAATATATAAAGATCTCACTCTAATGATCTTTGGTTCATTTTATATCAATTTTACAAGTTAAAAACTTTGATTTGTCACTTTATGGACCCATTCGTAAAGGTAGCGACTTTTACTTTTACTTTAGGAAGAGTAAAATTCGGTTCTTAGGAAAAAATTATGGTATACTAGACATCCCACCCAAATCATAACTTAGGAATTTTCATGAATTGGAGTTTTGTATAATTAATTATGCATGTTACAAGTTGATATATAACTTTCGTAACTTTTTGGACCACTAAACACTTTTTGAATAAACTGCACCAATCTGCTAGGAATTCCATCAAGCCCTCAATATGGAGGGAACTAGACATCCGTATCTAACTACAAGCCATCAAATTTTGATATTTGAAGTCTTAATGATTTTATTATGAGTTTTCAAAGACAATATATGAAATTTGTGATAGTACAACCTAGTTTGAGCAGATTGACAGTTATACCCTTCAAGGATTTAGAATTAGTAAAGTGATTCAAATTTTGGAGAAACCAGACACCCTATCCTTTCCAGAAAACTAAGTTTCATGATTTTCGGGTGTTCTAATATCCTTGGATGCCTTTTAAAAGTTAAACGAAAAATTCTAGGAATTCAGTCATTACAACTTTTAAGCCACTTTTGATGTGACATTAAGGACTTAATAATTAAGCTTTAACTTTAACACTTTTATCATAATTAATGGTTACTTATTAGGATATTAAGATATGTAATTCAACTTAACTCAAAGGACTTAATACTTTACTTAATGAGAATTGAATGTTAGGAACTTTACATAAAATATCTACCTCTACACTTAGTAGGGTTAAGTTACTCACTTCACCAATTAAGCTTCTTATGATAGAAAATGGATGGAAAATTATTTTCTTCATAGCACCAGCATCTGTTGATGGTATATTGATGGTGGTGTGGTGGTCAAACACCCAAAAACATAAAGTACAATGTTATTAATGGAACATATCTCAAAATAAAACCTAATCTTCCAACCAATTGACCCAATGATCATAAGTAGCACCATGATGGCCATGACTATCATCCATGGTGTTTATAGTGGTGATGATGAAAATCGGACCATGGGAAGGAAAACAAAGGAGTTTTGAAGGATCCTATCACTTACTAGCACTAGGATCAAGTCAACAGGCTTCTCTCCTCTCCTTTACTAGTGAACCACCAACACAAACCCTCTTTCTAGAGCACATTCTCATTCTCGTCCCCTCTCTTCTTTGTCTTCTTCCTTTGGCCACCTCGATCATTGATACACGTGTACAAAGGAATACAACGACTAAGGTTGGGTTTTTGTTGCTTAATGAGCTGGGATTGGAAGGATCTGACCCCAAGAAGAAGCCTATCCTCCAATACCATCGATTGCATTGAATAAATATAGATTTTACATTTTTAGCCCCTAAATTTCCCATAATAACACCCCCTAAAAACAAAACAAATTTCTTGACAAACGAAAGTTTTAAACTTGACAATTTCAACCCTTTTTCCTAAAACAATTATTATTATTATTATTATTATTATTATTATTATTATTATTATTATTATTATTATTATTATTATTATTATTTCTTTTTCTTTCATTATTGTCTTTATTTAGAATTTAATCGCTTAAAAATTATCGAATGCCTTTTATTTGTTATATTCATCGATATAATTCTCTAGAATTTGTATATGTAATTATATAAGTCATCATTTTAGTTAATAAACTCCTTTCCTAAACTACTAATGAGAAATATGACGCTACAACTATCCCCCACTTATAAGAACTTCATCCTCGAAATTCCATTTTCGAACAACTCTAGATAATGTGCTTGCATTTCCTCTTCGGCTCCCACCTCAATTCTGATCAGAGCCAATGTTTCGATTGTGCCTTTATAATCCCAATTGCCTTCTTGATCATATCTAGTAGCAGGGTAACCTCAATCATCCTCAAACATGTAACACAGTGACGTTTTAGCTTTCTTTTTACTAAGCACATCAACTAATACATCATCTTTACCTGGATGGTAAAGTATCTCACAGTCATAATCTTTTAGCACATCAACCACCTATGATGCTTCATGTCCAAATACCATCTAGCCATGAGGCACTTCAAACTTTTGTAACCCTTTTCTTTATATGGTTTATTTACGCTTTCCATGATGGCAAAATGATCCTTGGTGCCTTAAAATGGTTTTAAGTTTATTAAAATCTTAAAATGCTTTCGTTGTTAATCACATAGTTTTGACTCTATAATTAGACTATTTTTTGAATAAAAACCAACACCTATCACATCATATATATAATGCATACATACAAAGGCTTATAGTCAACACTGTAGTAGGCCTATAGGTTTGTAGCTAACATCCCAAAGACGTATTGAACTTCCAACCATTAGTAGCTCATAGTCAACACATCAGTTTTCCTATATGCACATGGCCATCATCCAAAAGACATGTTGAACTTCTAACTACCTATTATAGTGTGCCTGAAGGCTTACAACTAGCTTCCCTAGACTCCAACACATTACCAGAAAATAGACTAATCAACCTAAATATTCAGTAATATCCTAATAGTAACCACTCAACTACCATACTCGACATACAATGTTAGAAACAATATAGTGAGGGAACTCAACTAATTCTAATCCCCAGAATTGATGGTATTTGAGCATTCTAACACTTCCTAAGTGTACATGTAACCCTAATAACCTTGGATCTATGTTTGTCTAATAATCATGCAAAGTTGTTTTTCCAAGGTTATGAACCTATCTAGCATACATGGGGTACAGTTTTCTTTGTATAAAAGATAGAAGTACATACCTTGTTGTTGAAAGTGTTCCTTGAAACCTTGTGAGCCTAGCACCTCAAGTGTGATTCCTCAAATGCTTCACACAACACCAAATGCAAGGAATAAATTTTAGAGAATACAATAACACATGAAAAATCGGCCATGCCCTCTTGTTTCTTAGTGTAACCGATTTTGGGGAGAAACACATTGCTTATATAGTGTGTTGCATTAGGTAAACCCTAATGTAACATGACTCTTCATTTCTTGATCCATGGGTTAACTCCATGGAGCATGTATGGAGCATCCTATGGGTGGAACCCAACTTGACAATCCATGGAGCCTCTTAGCCCACTATATAAGATATGGAAGATTTACATAATCTACCCATATATTTAATTAGTTATCTTTTGATCACTTAATTAATTCTAAATTAATTCTTGATCAAAACTAATTAAATAATATTATTAATATATTAGAACTTATAATATATTAATAAACCATATGTGTTATTTCTCTCATTTAGTTTATCCAATTGCATGGTGCCATGCAACCCAAATGGACCATGCCGGGTCGGGTCAAGTACTTACCAGAAATAGTTATGGACTTAGACACCATATCCAACAGTCTCCCACTTGGATAAGTCTAATAACTATAACTGCAATACTTCAGGAACCGATCGGCAATCGTAGCTCTTTCAAGGTCTCTCGGAACTGAGAAGATGTTGATACGCCATTTAAGATAAGTGATCATATAATCCTCTGTTCTAGATATCAGGCGAAAAATTACATGGAACAATTTCTTACTTATTGTCCCACAGTTTGTTTCCCGATTCCCGATTTGTTTGACAAATAACTTAATTGAACACATCAACTTAGTTCTGACCGGGCCCGGTACATAGGTCAAAACAAAATCATCGAGGGGTCCAGATATCAGCTTCTAATCCAAGAAGGAATAGATAAGCTTCGACTCATTTGTTTGTTCTACCACTCATTGAATTATACACAAAAGCACGTTTTATAACATCGAGTTACCGATGCGTGTTCGTACAATTAATGCATAACCAACTCGTAAGTAACAAATCATATATCTAGGTTTGAAGACTTATATGATATTACCGTCTCACGATCACTCGAGATAAATTCCGTGAAGTGATTCCAATACTCAAAACTTATGAGCACTCATGAAGTGTTGTCTTAAATCCTGACACCTACAACCAACTTCATGACAGTCTTACTTCATATCTACTTCCAACATATGACTGACTGTGGAAAATTTGAATAATATGTGAAAACACAACGTACTATTCTGGAAGTCAAAACATGCAAAAAGAAATTATAGTAAACGATTGAAAATAGATAGCAACACTTTACTCATGAATAAACACAACTTTTATTCATCATCAAATGTCAATTACACTTTACAAATTTCATAATTTATCTAACTTCTAAAACTTATATCATCCTTCAACCCTATGCTTCGAGCATGCTGGAGATGCTTAACCCTACTCAGTCCCTTTGTGAGGGGATCTGCTGGGTTCTTATCCGATGATACCTCTTTGCCACGAGGATTCCTTCTTCTATGCGATGTCTGATAAAATGATATTTTCTGTCGATGTGTCTGGATCTCCCGTGATCCCTTGGTTCCTTGGCTAAGGCAACATCACTTTCACTATCACAGAAAATTTCCATGGGCTCCTTTATAGCTGGTACTACTCCAAGGTCTCCAATGAAGTTCTTCAGCCATATAGCCTCCTTTGCTGCCTCGCTCGCTGCTATATACTCTGATTCACAAGTGGATCAACCACTGTCACCTGCTTGGAACTCTTCCAAGTGATTGATCCTCTGTTTAGGGTGAAGACCCAGCCCGACTGAGAGCAGAAATTATCCTTATCAGTCTGGAAACCAGCATCACAATACCCTACAATTCTGAAGTCATCACTCCCACCAAGGGTAAGGACCCATTCCTTAGTCCTCTGTAGGTACTTGAGGATATTCTTTATCGCAATCCAGTGAGCCTTCCTAGGGTTCCCCTGATACCTGCTAACCATGCTCAAGGCAAAGGCTACATCAGGTCGAGTACAAGTCATAGCATACACGATCGAGCCTACTGCCGAAGCATAAGGCACTCGACTCATTTCTGCTATCTCAGCCTCAGTACTAGGGCTTTGTGTCTTACTCAATCTGGCATTACTCTGGATGGGTAACTCTCCTTTCTTGGAGTTCTGCATGCTGAATCTCTTCAATACCTTGTCCAAGTAGGTACTTTGACTAAGTCCAATTAGTCTTTTACTCCGGTCTCTCAAAATCCTTATCCCTAAAATATAGGCAGCTTCTCCTAAGTCCTTCATAGAGAAACACTTCCCAAGCTAGGACTTAACTTCCTTTAGAGTTGGGATGTCATTTCCTATGAGTAGTATGTCATCCACATACAATACCAAAAAGCGAACTATACTCCCACTAGCCTTGACATACACACAAGATTCATCTTCACTCCTAGAAAAGCCAAATTCCTTGACTTTCTCATCAAAGCAAAGATTCCATCTGCGAGGTGCTTGCTTTAATCCATAAATGGATTTCTCAAGCTTACACACTCTATTAGGGTACTCGTTACTGACAAAACCTTCTGACTGAGTCATGTAAACATCTTCAGTCAACTTTCCATTAAGGAAAGTGGTTTTGACATCCATTTGCGATATTTCATAATCATGAAATGCAGATATGGCTAACATAACCCTAATAGACTTAATCTTGGCTACTGGAGAAAAGGTCTCATCATAATCCACTCCAGGAGTTTGAGAGAAGCCCTTCGCAACCAGTCACGCCTTATAAGCGTGTACATTACCATCCATGTCGGTCTTCTTCTTGAAGATCCATTTGCACCCTACAGTCTTACGACCTAGTACATTCTCAACCAAGTTCCAAACTTGATTGTCATACATGGATTGTATCTCGCTATCCATAGCCTCTTTACATTTAGCAGACTCAGGGCCTGCCATGGCTTCCGCGTAACTGTTAAGTTCATCCAGACCTACTAGTGTCTCATCACTAATAAGTGTCTCACCTTCCGCAGTAATATGGAAACCATAGTAACACTTAGGTGCATTCCTAACTCTCGTGGAATGCCTCAGAGGTACAGACTCGTCAATTGGCTCAACAGGAGTTTCCTCCTCAAGTTTAGGGCTAGGGTTTAAAGTTCCTTCACCACTTGACTCTTGAAGTTCTTCAAGGTCAATTTGCCTCCCGCTGTCTCATTGGCTTATAAACTCTCTCTCTCGAAAGACTCCTCTTCTTGCTACAAAGACCGCATTATCACTAGGTCTGTAGAAGAGGTAAAGATAGGATCTTTGTGGGTAGCCGATAAAAATACACCTCTCGCTTTGGGGTTATAGCTTATCATGAGACTCGCGCCTCACAAAAAGCCTCCCAACCCCAAATCTTGATGTCGTCTAGTTTGGGTACTTTACCAGTCCACATCTCGTGAGGAGTTTTGGCAACTTTCTTTGTAGGGACTAAATTAAGGATATGGGCGGCTGTCTCTAAGGCCTACCCCCAAAATGAGATTGGTAGCGAAGCTTGACTCATCATGGAACGAACCATATCCAAAAAGGCTCGATTACGCCTCTCAGCTACACCATTCAACTGCGGTGTCCTGGGAGGTGTCAATTGTGAGATAATCCCACATTCCCTAAGATAGTCAAGGAACTCTGAACTAAGACACTCACCACCTCGATCAGATCAAAGCATCTTAATGTTCATGCCCAATTTATTCTCGACTTCCTGTTTAAATTCCTTAAACCTTTCGGAAGTCTCTGACTTATGCTTGATTAAGTAGACATATCCATATCTACTATAATCATCAGTAAAAGTCAAATAATAATGATTAGCATCCCTTGTGGCATGTTTGAATGGTCCACATACATCCGTGTGTACAAGGTCCAACAAACCTTCACTCCTCTCACAAGAACCTGTGAAGGGTGACTTTGTCATTTTTCCAAGTAAGCATGATTCGCAACTATCATCTGACTTTAGGTCAAATGACTCCAAGACTCCATCCTTTTGGAGTTGGGCTATGCGTTTCTTGCTTATATGTCCAAGATGACAATGCCATAATGATGCTTTATCCAAGTTATTATTATTAGGAGAATCAATACAAAAAACGTCATTTCCTAAGTTATCTACAACAGATACAGTTTCATACACGCCATCACAAGGTAATGCATTAAAATAAAGACTATTATTAAAGAAAGCATTAATCGAACCAACTTCATTATTAAATGAAAAGGTAAACCCTTGTTTATACAATGCATGAAAGGAAATAATATTTCTTGCCATTTCTGGCGAGTAACAACATTTATTCAAATCTAAATTTAACCCACTACTTAGCGACAAAGAATAAACTCCAATCTTGGTGACAGGTGTAACTTTCCTATTCCCAATGATTAAGTTTATCTTTCATTGCTCCACATTCTCACTTCTTCTTAGTCCCTGCAAGTCACAACAAATATGAATACCACAACCGGTATCAAGGACCCAAGAATTAGAATGGGGTGAGTTATTAGATAAGATAGTGTAAATACCTGCATGGTTGGGTTTAATTTTCCCATCCTTCACATGTTTCTGGTACTTTGGGCAGTTCCGCTTCCAATGTGCCTTTTCATGGCAATACAAGCATTCAGCCTCTTTTGGGTCAGAAGAAGGAGTGATGAAACCTTTCTTGGTTCCACTTAAAGAAGAGCCACCAAGGGTCCTAACCTTGGTACCCTTCGAAGAACTCCTTCTCTTCTTCCCTCGTCCTTTCCCGATTGCCAAGACAGGGGTGGAGATGGTAGGAGTAGGAGTAGTAACAACCGGCTTACCCTTAAGACCACTTTCCACGGTCTTTAAGAGTCCTTGAAGTTTGCTGAGAGTGACCTCTTCCTTATTCATGTGGTATGTCATGCGGAATTGATTATAACATGAAGGTAAGGAGTGCAAAATGATATCTATTGCAAGCTCCTCGGGGAAGTTCACATTAAGCTTCAGCAAACGGTCCACAAATCTTTGCATTTTCTGCATGTGGCCCGTGATGGGTTTGTTGGATTAGTGTCTAAGTCCATAACTATTTTGGTATATACTTGACCCGATTATGAGCATGGTCCTTTTGGGTTGCCTTCACCATAGCAATATGTAGGATGATTTAAGGAGAAAAAGGTTTAAATATGATTATGAGAATAATATATTAAAGGAGAAATCATATTGTTTAATTAATATTAGTCAAGAATTAATTGTTAATTAATTTTATGGCTAAAAGAGATTAATTAAACTTAGGGGACTGAAGTTGTAATTATAAGATAATTATAATTGGGCTATGGATCACCTAATAATATATAGGTTGGACGAATTCTATGGGAAGCCCATTAGAAATCGTCCAAGGGATATGTTTAAGGAGTCCATGGGATGCTTAGGGCCTAAGCAGTCAAATTAGGGTTTCCTAGTTGTAAACCCTAATAGCCTACATGTATATAAAGGGCCCCTATGCCCCAAAAACGTGGACAAGTCTTCCATTAGGGTTTCCAGCCGTTTTGGTGCCTCCTTTTCTTCTCCTCTTCATCCAAGTTGCATATGGTGTTTGTGACTCCATTAGAGGTACTACACTTGTGGTACTTGCTTTCAAGAGCTAAGGAAATTCAAGGAACTAGTTGTTATTGCTATATAACAACAAAAGGTATGTATTCTAGCTTTATATATGAATTTTGAAAATTATAGTAGCATGCCAGGTTTCTTTTTGTGTTCATAAAGCTGTATAACTAATAGTGAAAACATAGATCCAATACTAGGGTTGCATGCACACATAGGATTGTTTGTATTAAACCCATCAGTGGTATCAGAGCCATTGGTTTTTGTTTTCAATTAGCTTTTATTCAAATTTATGAACTTGACATATTAGGGTTTATGGCTAATGAACCCTAAAGGCTAGGTATTTTTCGCAATTAGGGTTGCTAAACCGTAGATGGCGATTTTTGCTAGGGTTTCCCAAATCCTTTCCTTAGCCTCCAAGATTTTGAAATCTAGGGTTTTCCAACCCTTGGATTTCGAAATTACCTCCTTCCCCAAGGTTAGATCCTAAATTTTAGGGATTTGGATAATCCCATATCTTGTAATTATCTTTTAATTGTTAAATATGGTAATTAAAGATCTTGATTTATCCCATCCCTTATTTTCGTGATTTAGAGAGGGATTCAAGGGATTTGGATATCTTAGATGTATAATTGGTAATTATCCTCATGATCTAGATAATCCCTTGTGATTTAATAATTTAAATTAATTGTTTAATTTATGGTAATTATTAAATCAACAGTTTTAATATTTAAAATTTTAATTTAAATGTCTCAAATTCAAAAATTTTAAGTGAGATTAAAACCTAATTGTTTTGAAGAGTTTCAAAACTTGCCCTCAAGTTTTGGAATTTAAATTGTTGATCAAAAGTTAATTTTGAAAGTCTAAAATCCAAAACCCTGATTTTGAAAAGTTCAAATTAAACCCTTATGGTTTTATTAAATTAATTAAGTGTATAATTAAAAGAGATTTAATAAATCCATAATGATTTTGGTTAATTAAAAGTATAATTTAAACCACCTAGTATTTTAAAAGTGTAAAATACACCCTTATACTATATATAACATTAAAAGTCTAATATTATATATGTATGAGTAAACAGTCAGTCTTACCGTTAGTAGGCCTCATTCACGAAGCTGGTCTATAAGGAGTGTTTAAGGAAATTGCCTATAAAATGGCGATTGAATGGGTATCCACTCTTACCCACCGCACTCTTGACTAGTGGAGGGTCGTTAGCCGAACGGGTAGGATAGGACAGAAACCTTCCATTATAAGTATAATGAAGTACAAAGTAACTAAATGCTGTTTTTTCAAATTCCCAAATCATAGTTACTTTAGGCAAAATGTGAAATTGTATGCTAACCCATGGAATTACACTTTGTACCCTTGTCAAACGTTAGTGGAGCGTGTGTGGTTAACCGGCACACTAATTTGGGGATGACATTGGTAGCGAAGGGTGACTCGATGTTTGTCATAGATCAATGGAGCGTGTGTGGCTAACCGGCACATTGATTGGGAGATTGTAGCATTGGGTGCACCACGTGATTCGTATGGTTATTCACACCTTGTTTGTGATCCTCGGCATCCCAGTCACAAATAGTAGGGCATAATCGAGATTAAACATGCCATTGAAAAGTTCAATGAATCTCAAAAGATCTAGGAGTTTCAATTCATTTAAAACTTAAACTTCTTTTTCGTTTTTCATGGTGGAAATTGGTAAATCGTCGTTTACCTACCTTCAAATATTCTGCAACTAGATTATGGCATCCCTCTTCTAGGTTGTAGAGTATTGTGTTGGATCCTAGCTTGATGTTTCATTTGGGTGTTGCATCAAGAATTCTAATCAACTTAACTTGAACTTTCTCCCGTTATGTAGATGTCTGAATCTTACAATAGTCTTCCCAAATCCTTTGGAACAAGCTTTCCAATTGAAGATGACGTTCCGAGATACGATCAAGGAAATGAGAGTCATGCTTCACTTCCTCCACCTCCTCCAATTATTCTCCCTGACCCACAAGTTCAAAGGCTTGAAAAGTTCAAGCTCACTCAAGCCCTTTTGGCAAGTAAACACGAAGATGGGAAACCTGTGTGTGCGCACGTCTTAGAGATGAAGTCATACATCGATAGGTTAAACATGTTGGGTGTCGAGATTTCAAGTGGGTTGGATATTGACTGGGTTCTTCAGTCACTTCCTGAATCATATAGTGAGTTCGTTAGAGAGTACTATATGATGGACCACGACGTGACCCTAATTGATCTCACCTATTTGCTTATAGCTGCTGAATCAGCAATGATTTGGCGTGCTGGTCAAGCAAATTTGTCTGGTGAATCAAACTCCCAAACTTCAATGGACACTGGCAACATTGGAAGTCCAGAAAGAACTAAGTCTGTGATTGTCCGATGTGCTCTGCCAAAGGAGTCCATTTGCTATTATTGCCAAGAGAAGGGGCATTGGAGACGAAACTGCCCTAACTACCTGAGAGATCTAAGAGATGGGAGAGTCAAGACGCTTGGCTCTACTTCAGGTAAAATCCATTATCTAACTCTTTTAAGTTCCTATTCTAGATTCTTAATACATGATGTGATAAGATTGCATTTTGATGTTTTGTAGGATCGAAGAAAAGAGAGGAAGCTTAAGGGAAGAAGTGAGCTGAATCTGATCGTGAAGAAATGGATTTCGATCACATTACTTGAAGATTGGATTCTTGAGCTACTACTTGGAGTTAGAATAGATTGTTAAGAAATATGTAATAACATAGTTTTTCAATTGACTTGCATTGTAAGGACAAATTTTTCCGCAATAAAATGATTTTTGATTTTATCTTATTTATCCTTGCAATGGCATGTATGAAAAATTGATGTTTGAAGGTTTCTATTATTAGCAATAATGGATATGATTCTTAATTGTATTATTTGTGGAAATATCAAAAGTTTACCAAATATGGAGAGTTTCTCATCGCCCAAGTTTCAATTGGACAGAAACTTGGAATCATGCAATGTGTATTGTATGATGAATGAAAAACTTTCACATTTGGGAAACTTAGACTAATTCTTTGACAAAGTGTCAAATTGAAGGACTAGGAAGATCAAGTACACTAGGTTGTGCGTTGATCAAGTCTACCACAAGAGTGACAAAGATATTCGTCATGATTTACTAAAGTTTAGTAAATATGGTTATACTTATAAGATTGAGTATAATTCTGAGTTAACTGAAATAGTTTCAATCAATAGCAGAATGAATAAGAAGAATCAAGAAGGCAGAAAGATAAAAGTTTCTCCATTCTAAGAAGAAGGGAGAGTACCTTTTATTGTGTTTTATGATAAGTCTTAATGATTAAGAACCATGTCTCAATTGATCCTCTAAGTGAGTCTTAGTGCAATTGCATGTCTAAGAAGAGGAATCAAGAATTATAGAAATGGTTAAATCAATAAGTCAATCATACTTCGTTCCAATATCAAGTCTTAAAGTCAAGATTGTGACATTGAGTGAAAAGTCTTAAGTAGGTTTATAACACTCATCAAATGTGGAATTTGGAAAAGTTTTCTTATTCTTGCACATTTGAAATTGGTAAGTTGTGCTGTCTTGGATAAGACAAAGACCAACTAGGACCAATTGTGTGAAGTGTTTTGTCTTGATAAATGCTTCACTAACTATTGAATATTTGTTTGTCAAGAAATGTTTCTTGACAAGAGAATCTTATATGTCAAGAATTCAGTGGGAGTCTTAATGGTCTTGAAAAGGTTTCAAGAACAAATCAAGAATAAACCTTATCGATCATCACTAGCACACGACTTGAGGTTTACAACCTATCGTGCTGACATTGTTTTGTTTCTGTGCCATTCCAATTGAGTTAATTGTGTATATGAGTTCTATGAGTTCTCATTTGAATACACACTAAAGCCTTAGTCGATGGAAAGTAAATTGATATGTAAGGACAAGTTACTAAACTACTTGGAAGGCGTGGTGGGCACTCGTGTTACCATAGGGCAAGAAATCAAGATTAAGAAAGTTCAGTCCATATGAGTTTTGGATTTGTCGCAAACCTTGTTTTTGGCAAATTCACATGGACAGGAACTCATACACCATAAAATCTAAGTGTCATAAGATTCCCTCCTTCATGAAAATGACTGTGAGGAAATGCTTTCACTAAGAGAGATTTTAAGAAGATAGCAATTGTGAAAATTGTACTCTCAATCGATTATGGTTACGGCATCCCTTTCCATAGTTCGAATTGTGAGATTTGGCAATTAGTTTCAACATTTGGAACTTAGTAACATAAGTTATGAATTGTTTAAACACACATATGAGCTATCTAAGGCAAAGGTGTATAAGGTTAAGAAGCTTAGATAAAGGCTTATCGAAGCATCTGGTATTAGAAATATGGATTTCAGAGATTCAATAGGCATTGTTTTCTGAAAGTTCATTTGTTTTCTGAATACATGTCAAAGCTAGTGGGAGCATAAATGTTATGCTTATATGATAATCATCATGATAGTGGGAGCATAAGTGTTATGCTTGTATGATTGTTATGGCGAGTATTGCAAGTTAGCAATATTAATTATAGAAAAACAAAGATTCCATTTGCAAAGTTGCATGGGTTGAAAAGTTGTTTTGCTATAATTAAGGGAGAGAATATTATACTCCGTTTCAAAATCTAAAGCTTAGATTAAGAAATTTTAATATTTTCAGTCCAAGGATACATTGTGTGTTCTTAAAATTCGATTATGATTAGGGCATCCCTCTTCATAGTTCGAATTGTGAGAAGATGACACAAAAGATTGGTAAAGTATCATATATTTATGTAAGACATTATGCATCGTGTCCCATACGCTTCGGGTATAGGATCGATTGTAAATGCTATAGTATTTTACCATTCTAAAATACTATAGCATTTACAATCGATCCTATACCCGAAGCGTATGGGACACGATGCATAATGTCTTACATAAAGATATGATACTTTACCAATCTTTTGTGTCATCTTCTCACAATTCGAACTATGAAGAGGGATGCCGTAATCATAATCGAATTTTAAGAACACACAATGTATCCTTGGACTGAAAATATTAAAATTTCTTAATCTAAGCTTTAGATTTTGAAACGGAGTATAATATTCTCTCCCTTAATTATAGCAAAACACCAAGAAAAACTTTGATTTAATAATTATCCCATTTACAAACAATCCTATACCACTGTTATGTTTTATACAAACAATCCTATGTGTGCATGCAACCCTAGTTGGATCTATGTTTTCACTATAAGACATACAACTTTATGAACAAAAAATAAACCCTGGCATGCTTCTATAATTTTCGAAAATCACATAGAAGTGTAGTAGACATACCTTTGTTGTTATATAGCAATAACAACTAGTTTCCTTGATCTCTTGAACTCTCTTGAACTCTTGAAAGCAAGCACCACAATTGTAGTGCCTCTAATGGCTCACAAACACCTTGAAGCAAGAAGGAAACTAAGAGAGAGAAGGAATGATGCTAATTTCGGCCCTAGGGTTTCCTTGGAATCAAGTGGCCTTAAATTGAAGCATAGGGCATGTATTTATACTATAGGGTGCTAGGGTTTTAGTCAAAACCCTAATGGACAGCTTAGCCACCAAGCAGCCCAAGGAGCCTTATGGAATGAGGCCTTGGACGAAAATATGATGATCCTTCATCATAATTTCGTTCCCCCTTAGTCCATTAGGTTTCCTAGCCCAAAACTCAACTATCACACATTTGACAGTTTATACCCCTTTATTTAATTAATCTCTTTTAGTCACCAAATTAATTCCTAATTAATTTATGACTAATACTAATTAAATAAATATGATTTCTCCTTTAATATATTATTCTTATAATATATTAATAAATCATAATATCTCCTCTCTCTTATCAAATTACCTTGTCAAGTTGCTTTGGTGAAGGCAACCCAAAAGGACCATGCACACTCGGGTCAAGTATATACCAAATATGGTTACTGACTTAGACACTAATCCAACAGTCTCCCACTTGGATAAGTCTAGTAACTATATCTCACATATGACTTCCGTACCCGATAGCAATCGTAGCTTTCAATAGCCGCTGTCAACCCTGACCAATAATCTGTCCTTTAGATAAGGGATCGTATAATCCTCTGTTCTAGATATCATGCTAACAATACTTATTGTCTAGCACTCTATTTCTTGATCTCTGATTTGTTCGACATAGAACTTAGTTGAACACATCAACTTTGTCCTGACCGGGCCCGGCACATAAGTCAAACCAAATCATCAAGTGGCCGAGATATCGCTTTTATCCTCATGGAATAAAACGAACAGAAAACCGTCGACTAATATGCCTTTATCATTTACTAGTTAAACCACACACAATAATACGTTTTATAACATCAAGTTACTGATGCGTTTTCACATTATCAATGTATAATCAACCAGCAAACAATAACCATATCTCTAGGTTTAAACATTATATGATATTATCATCTTGCGATCACTTGTGATAACATTCATGAAGTAATACCAGCAAGTGTGGGTCTATTTCAATGCTCAATACAAATTTCATAAGCACTCATAAACTTTGCAGCAAACCTTTGCTATGTCTAAAACTTTTCAGACAATCTACAAACAAATTTATGACAATCTTCCTTCATATCTACTTCCAACATATGAGCGATTGTGAACTGTTCGAATAATCTTATTATTCAGGAAGTCAAAACATGCAAAATCGACACAATAGATAAATAATCAACACAAGATAGAAACTTTCTTATAAATAACACACCTTTATTTAATCATCATTTGTTGAATATGACATTATCTATTACAAGTTTCGTACCTATCTAATCTAAACTAATATCGTCCTTCAGCCCTACGCTCCTAGCGTGCTGCAAATGCTTGACCCTACTCAGTCCCTTAGTAAGGGGATCTGCTGGGTTATCTTCTGACGATACCCTCTTCACAACGAGGAGTCCCTCTTCTACCCGATGTCTAATAAAGTGGTATTTCCTGTCGATATGTCGAGATCTGCCATGATCCCTTGGTTCCTTGGTTAAGGCAACCGCTCCTTCATTATCACAGAAAATTTCCACGGGCTCCTTTATGGATGGCACAACTCCAAGGTCTCCAATGAAGTTCTTCAACCATATAGCCTCCTTTGACGCTTCGCTTGCCGCAATATACTCTGATTCGCACGTTGAATCAGCTACGGTCTCTTGCTTGGAACTTTTCCAAGTTACTGCTCCTCCATTTAGGGTAAAGACCCAGCCCGACTGCGATCGGAAGTTATCCCGATCCGTCTGAAAACTAGCATCACTGTACCCTCGTACCCTTAAGTCATCACTCCCACCGAGAACTAGAAACCATTCCTTGGTCCTCCGAAGGTACTTAAGAATATTCTTAACCGCAATCCAATGTGCTCTACCAGGATTCCCTTGATATCTGCTGACCATGCTTAAAGCGAAGGCCACATCAGGGCGAGTACAAGTCATAGCGTACATGATAGAGCCTACTGCGGAAGCGTAAGGTACTCGGCTCATATCAGCTATCTCTGTCTCTGTATTCGGGCTCTGAGTCTTACTCAGCTTGGTATTGCTTTGGATTGGCAACTCCCCTTTCTTGGAATTTTCCATACTAAAACGCTTTAGTACCTTTTCCAAGTATGTATCCTGACTGAGTCCTATCAGTCTCTTTTCCCTGTTTCTTACTATTCTTATTCCCAGAATATAAGTGGCTTCTCCGAGGTCCTTCATAGCGAAACATTTCCCAAGCCAGGACTTGACTTCCTGCAAGGTTGGGACATCGTTTCCTATGAGTAGTATGTCGTCGACATACAATACGAGAAAGCTTACTATACTCCCACTGGCTTTGACATACACACAAGATTCATCTTCGCTTCGCAGAAAGCCAAACTCTTTAACCTTCTCATCAAAACAAAGATTCCATCTGCGAGATGCATGTTTCAATCCATAAATAGATTTCTCAAGCTTGCATACTCTATTGGGATGCTTCACATCGACAAACCCTCCGGCTGATTCATGTAGACATCCTCAGCCAACTTTCCATTGAGGAAAGCGGTTTTCACGTCCATCTGCCATATTTCATAATCATGAAACGCAGCTATGGCAAGCATCACCCTAATAGACTTTATCTTCGCAACTGGTGAGAAGGTCTCATCATAGTCAACTCCGGGAGTTTGAGTAAAGCCCTTCGCAACCAATCGCGCTTTATAAGTATGCACTTTCCCATCCATGTCCGTCTTCTTCTTGAAGATCCACTTGCACCCGACTGTCTTACGACTCGGTACATTATCAACCAAATTCCAAACTTGGTTGTCGTACATGGACTGAATCTCGCTGTCCATAGCCTCTTTCCATTTTGCAGACTCTGGGCCTGCCATGGCTTCCTTATAGCTGCTAGGTTCATCCAAATTTACTAGTGTACTATCACTAATAAATGTATCCCCTTCAGTAGTAATATGAAAACCATAAAACTGGGGTGGAACACTAGCCCTAGAGGAACGTCGAAGAGGTAAGGACACGTCAACAGGTTCAACAGGAGTTTCCTCCTCAAGTTGAGTGCCAGTGTCAGAGGTTCCTTCATCGCTTTGATCTTGAATTTCTTCAAGTTCAATTTTCCTCCCACTGTCTTCTTGGCCTATCAATTCCTTTTCTCGGAAAACTCCTCTTCTAGCAACGAAGACAACATTGTCACTCGGTCTATAGAAAAGGTAGCCAAAAGACTTCTGCGGATAGCCGATGAAATAACACTTCTCACTGCGAGGTTCTAGTTTGTCGTGAGTCTCTCGTCTTACGAAAGCCTCACAACCCCAAACCTTGATATGCGCCAACGAGGGAGCCTTCCCTGTCCACATCTCGTGAGGAGTCTTGGAAACCTTCTTAGTGGGAACTAAGTTAAGTATATGGGCGGCAGTCTCTAAGGCATACCCCCAGAAAGCTATTGGTAACGAAGTCCGACTCATCATAGAACGAACCATGTCCAACAAGGTCCGATTACGTCTCTCAGCCACACCATTCAATTGTGGCGTTCTCGGAGGCGTCAATTGCGAAACGATTCCACATTCTTTTAGATAGTCGTGAAACTCAAGACTTAGGTACTCTCCTCCTCGGTCTGACCGAAGCATCTTGATTTTCCTGCCCAACTGATTCTCCACTTCATTCTTAAACTCTTTGAACTTTTCAAAGGTTTCCGACTTTTGCTTGATCAAGTAGATATATCCATATCTGCTATAATCATCTGTAAAAGTCACGTAGAAGCGGCAAGCATCCCTTGTGGTGGATCTAAAGGGCCCACACACATCGGTGTGTATGAGATCCAATAAACCCTCACCCCTTTCACAAGTGCCAGTAAAGGGTGACTTGGTCATCTTCCCAAGTAAACAAGACTCACACGTGTCATCGTCCCTAAGGTCGAATGACTCCAACACTCCATCCTTTTGGAGTTGGGCTATGCGTTTCTTGTTGACATGGCCAAGGCGACAATGCCACAAGCATGCTTTGTCTAGACTAGTAGACGAATCAATATTCAAAACATTATTTCCAAAATTATCAACAATCATCACTGATTCATAAATCCCATTACAAGGTAATGCATTGAAATAAAAGACACCATTCAAATAAACATTAATAGAACCATTACTATTATCAAAAGAATATCTGAAACCTTGTCTAAACAACCCATGAAAAGAAATAATGTTTCTTGCCATATCTGGCGAATAACAGCAATTCTCTAAATCTATTCCTAACCCATTACTTAACACTAAAGAATAAACACCGACTTTGGTCACAGGCGACGATCTTCTGTTTCCCATAATCAGGTTCATCTTCCCATGCTCCATCTCCCTACTTCTTTTTAGGCCCTGCAAATCAGAACAAATGTGGTAACCACATCCTGTATCAAGAACCCATGAAGTAGCAAATGATGAGTTATTAGATTTAATAGAATACATACCTGCAAATGTGGGCTTGATCTTCCCATCTCTTATGTTCTGCAGATATTGTGGGCAGCTTCGCTTCCAGTGGCCCTTTTGGTGGCAATAGAAGCACTCTGCTTCTTTAGGATCGGAAGAGGGTTTAATGGGGCCTGCTTTGGTCCCACTTGATGACGAACCATCACGGGGTTTCCCCTTATGGTGGCTCTTACATGGAGCCTTCCTCTTTTTACCCTTTCCTTGACCTATCGCCATCACGGGAGCGGCCACAGCAGGTGACGGTGCAACGGATTTGTCTTTGAGGTTGCTCTCAGCAGTCCTCAAGAGTCCTTGGAGCTTGCTCAAGGAGACCTCCTCTTTGTTCATATGGTAGGTCATCCTGAACTGATTGTAGCAGGAGGGCAAGGAGTGGAGGATTATGTCAATAGCCAAATCCTCATCAAACTTAACATTAAGTTTGAGAAGACGATCAACATACCTCTGCATTTTCTGCAAATGAGAGGTTAGGGATTCTCCACTCCCCATCTTAGCGGTGATCATGCTAGTAATGATCTCATAGCGCTCTTGCCTCGCGCTCTGGTGATACCTGTCCAGCAAATCCTGATGCATTTCATATGGATACATGTCCTCATAGGACTTTTGGAGTTCGAGGTTCATGGTGGCCAACATGATGCAGTGAACTTTCGTGGCATCACGCTCGTGGGCCTCAAAGGCGGCCAGTTCCTCAGGAGTAGCAACATCTGGGATGATCTTCTCAAGCTTTTCATCGAGGACATATTCTTTGTCCTCGTAGCGTGTGATCATGCGAATGTACCTCATCCACTCGTTGAAGTTTGAACCATCAAATGTCACTTTTTGACACAAGTTCATCAACGAGAATGACCCAGAAGCATTGTTGTTGTTGTTGTTGTTAGCAGACATCTGAAAAAGAAAGGGACAAAGCTTGATTAGAAATGAATCCCTAATTAAACACCCAAATGAGAAATTAGGGCTAGGATCCAACAACATTATTTACAACTTAGAAAGGGATGCCGTACTCTAAAAGTAAATAACTTGAAGGTAAGTGAATGACGATTCACTAATTATCACCATGAAAAACGAAAAAGCAATTTAGGTTTTAAATGTATTGAAAAACCTAGATCTTTGAGATTCATTGAACTTTTTCAATGGCATGTTTAAATCTCGATATGCATTTCACATTTGCGACTGGGATGCCGAGGATCGCAAACAAATTTGTGAATAACCATGCGAATTAACGTGGTGCACTCAACGTCACTATCACCTAATCAATGTGCCGGTAAACCACACACGCTCCATTGATCTATGACAAACATCGAGTCACCCTTCGCTACCTATGTCATCCCCAAATTTATGTGCCGGTTAACCACACGCGCTCCATCAACGTTTGACAAGGGTACGAAATGTAATTCCATGGATTAGCATCATTTTCACATTTTACCCTAAAGTAACTAAGAGTGGGAATTTGTAAAACAATGTAGTTACTTTAACATTTCCATTATACTTTTAATGAGGAATTAAGTGCCCTATCCTATCCGTTCGGCTAACGACCCTCCACCAGTCAAGCAAGCGGTAGATGTGAGTGTACATCCATTAAGCGCCATTTTATAGGCAGCAACCTTATACCCACCTTATAGACCGGCTTCGTGAATGAGGCCTACTAGCGATAAGACTAGCTTATTCTTATACATATATAATAATTAATCTTATAATATCATAATTGTATAAGGGTGTATTTTAAAGCATTTCAAAATACTAGTATCTTAATGTGTATTTAAAATTTTCGAATATTAAGGCTATTTAATTTAAAAAATTTTAAACACCAAGAAAACTTTGATTTAATAATTATCAAAATTAAACAATTAATTTGAACTATTAAATCTTTAAGGTTTATCATAAAATTAAATTATTAATTTAATTAATCCTTTTATCCCCTAGATTTTTAAATATATGGAAAGGATAATACAAGATCTTCAATTATCTAGTTTAAACAATTAAATGGATAATTATAAAGATAGCAATATCCAAATCCCTAAAATCTTGGGATCTTATCTTGGGGGCAAGGGAATTTCGAAATCCCTAGGGTTTCTTAACCCTAATTTCGAAATTTGGAGGCTAGGCAAAAACAGTTTAAGAACCCTATCAAAAAATCGCCAACTAGGGTTTTGCAACCCTAATTTGCGAAAATCCCCAAGCCTTAGGGTTTACTTGCCATAAACCCTAATTTGTCAAATTCATAATATGCATCAAATCCAATTGAAAACAAAAAACCAATGGCTCTGATACCACTGTTATGTTTTATACAAACAATCCTATGTGTGCATGCAACCCTAGTTGGATCTATGTTTTCACTATAAGACATACAACTTTATGAACACAAAATAAACCCTGGCATGCTTCTATAATTTTCGAAAATCACATAGAAGTGTAGTAGACATACCTTTGTTGTTATATAGCAATAACAACTAGTTTCCTTGATCTCTTGAACTCTCTTGAACTCTTGAAAGCAAGCACCACAATTGTAGTGCCTCTAATGCCTCACAAACACCTTGAAGCAAGAAGGCAACTAAGAGAGAGAAGGAATGATGCTAATTTCGGCCCTAGGGTTTCCTTGGAATCAAGTGGCCTTAAATTGAAGCATAGGGCATGTATTTATACTATAGGGTGCTAGGGTTTTAGTCAAAACCCTAATGGACAGCTTAGCCACCAAGCAGCCCAAGGAGCCTTATGGAATGAGGCCTTGGACGAAAATATGATGATCCTTCATCATAATTTCGTTCCCCCTTAGTCCATTAGGTTTCCTAGCCCAAAACTCAACTATCACACATTTGACAGTTTATACCCCTTTATTTAATTAATCTCTTTTAGTCACCAAATTAATTCCTAATTAATTTATGACTAATACTAATTAAATAAATATGATTTCTCCTTTAATATATTATTCTTATAATATATTAATAAATCATAATATCTCCTCTCTCTTATCAAATTACCTTGTCAAGTTGCTTTGGTGAAGGCAACCCAAAAGGACCATGCACACTCGGGTCAAGTATATACCAAATATGGTTACTGACTTAGACACTAAGTCCATAACTGTTTTGGTATGTACTTGACCCGATTATGAGCATGGTCCTTTTGGGTTGCCTTCACCATAGCAATATGTAGGATGATTTAAGGAGAGAAAGGTTTAAATATGATTTATTAATATATTATGAGAATAATATATTAAAGGAGAAATCATATTGTTTAATTAATATTAGTCAAGAATTAATTGTTAATTAATTTTGTGGCTAAAAGAGATTAATTAAACTTAGGGGACTGAAGTTGTAATTATAAGATAATTATAATTGGGCTATGGATCACCTAATATCATATAGGTTGGACGAATTCTATGGGAAGCCCATTAGAAATCGTCCAAGGGATATGTTTAAGGAGTCCATGGGCTGCTTAGGGCCTAAGCAGTCAAATTAGGGTTTCCTAGTTGTAAACCCTAATAGCCTACATGTATATAAAGGGCCCCTATGCCCCAAAAACGTGAACAACACTTCCATTAGGGTTTCCAGCCGTTTTTGGTGCCTCCTTTTCTTCTCCTCTTCATCCAAGTTGCATATGGTGTTTGTGACTCCATTAGAGGTACTACACTTGTGGTACTTGCTTTCAAGAGCTAAGGAAATTCAAGGAACTAGTTGTTATTGCTATATAACAACAAAGGTGTGTCTTCTAGCTTTATATATGAATTTCGAAAATTATAGTAGCATGCCAGGTTTCTTTTTGTGTTCACAAAGCTGTATAACTAATAGTGAAAACATAGATCCAATACTAGGGTTGCATGCACACATAGGATTGTTTGTATTAAACCCATCAGTGGTATCAGAGACATTGGTTTTTGTTTTCAATTAGCTTTTATTCAAATTTATGAACTTGACATATTAGGGTTTATGGCTAATGAACCCTAAAGGCTAGGTATTTTTCGCAATTAGGGTTGCTAAACCCTAGATGGCGATTTTTGCTAGGGTTTCCCAAATCCTTTCCTTAGCCTCCAAGATTTTGAAATCTAGGGTTTTCCAACCCTTGGATTTCGAAATTACCTCCTTCCCCAAGGTTAGATCCTAAATTTTAGGGATTTGGATAATCCCATATCTTGTAATTATCTTTTAATTGTTAAATATGGTAATTAAAGATCTTGATTTATCCCATCCCTTATTTTCGTGATTTAGAGAGGGATTCAAGGGATTTGGATATCTTAAATGTATAATTGGTAATTATCCTCATGATCTAGATAATCCCTTGTGATTTAATAATTTAAATTAATTGTTTAATTTATGGTAATTATTAAATCAACAGTTTTAATATTTAAAATTTTAATTTAAATGTCTCAAATTCAAAAATTTTAAGTGAGATTAAAACCTAATTGTTTTGAAGAGTTTCAAAACTTGCCCTCAAGTTTTGGAATTTAAATTGTTGATCAAAAGTTAATTTTGGAAGTCTAAAATCCAAAACCCTGATTTTGAAAAGTTCAAATTAAACCCTTATGGTTTTATTAAATTAATTAAGTGTATAATTAAAAGAGATTTAATAAATCCATAATGATTTTGGTTAATTAAAAGTATAATTTAAACCACCTAGTATTTTAAAAGTGTAAAATACACCCTTATACTATATATAACATTAAAAGTCTAATATTATATATGTATGAGTAAACAGTCAGTCTTACCGTTAGTAGGCCTCATTCACGAAGCTGGTCTATAAGGAGTGTTTAAGGAAATTGCCTATAAAATGGCGATCGAATGGGTATCCACTCTTACCCACCGCACTCTTGACTAGTGGAGGGTCGTTAGCCGAACGGGTAGGATAGGACAGAAACCTTCCATTATAAGTATAATGAAGTACAAAGTAACTAAATGCTGTTTTTTCAAATTCCCAAATCATAGTTACTTTAGGCAAAATGTGAAATTGTATGCTAACCCATGGAATTACACTTTGTACCCTTGTCAAACGTTAGTGGAGCGTGTGTGGTTAACCGGCACACTAATTTGGGGATGACATTGGTAGCGAAGGGTGACTCGATGTTTGTCATAGATCAATGGAGCGTGTGTGGCTAACCGGCACATTGATTGGGTGATTGTAGCATTGGGTGCACCACGTGATTCGTATGGTTATTCACACCTTGTTTGTGATCCTCGGCATCCCAGTCACAAATAGTAGGGCATAATCGAGATTAAACATGCCATTGAAAAGTTCAATGAATCTCAAAAGATCTAGGAGTTTCAATTCATTTAAAACTTAAACTTCTTTTTCGCTTTTCATGGTGGAAATTGGTAAATCGTCATTTACCTACCTTCAAATATTCTGCAACTAGATTATGGCATCCCTCTTCTAGGTTGTAGAGTATTGTGTTGGATCCTAGCTTGATGTTTCATTTGGTTGTTGCATCAAGAATTCTAATCAACTTAACTTGAACTTTCTCCCGTTATGTAGATGTCTGAATCTTACAATAGTCTTCCCAAATCCTTTGGAACAAGCTTTCCAATTGAAGATGACGTTCCGAGATACGATCAAGGAAATGAGAGTCATGCTTCACTTCCTCCACCTCCTCCAATTATTCTCCCTGACCCACAAGTTCAAAGGCTTGAAAAGTTCAAGCTCACTCAAGCCCTTTTGGCAAGTAAACACGAAGATGGGAAACCTGTGTGTGCGTACGTCTTAGAGATGAAGTCATACATCGATAGGTTAAACATGTTGGGTGTCGAGATTTCAAGTGGGTTGGATATTGACTGGGTTCTTCAGTCACTTCCTGAATCATATAGTGAGTTCGTTAGAGAGTACTATATGATGGACCACGACGTGACCCTAATTGATCTCACCTATTTGCTTATAGCTGCTGAATCAGCAATGATTTGGCGTGCTGGTCAAGCAAATTTGTCTGGTGAATCAAACTCCCAAACTTCAATGGACACTGGCAACATTGGAAGTGCAGAAAGAACTAAGTCTGTGATTGTCCGATGTGCTGTGCCAAAGGAGACCATTTGCTTTTATTGCCAAGAGAAGGGGCATTGGAGACGAAGCTGCCCAAATTACCTGAGAGATCTAAGAGATGGGAGAGTCAAGTCGTTTGGCTCCACTTCAGGTAAAATCCATTATCTAACTCTTTTAAGTTCCTATTCTAGATTCTTAATGCATGATGTGATAAGATTGCATTTTGATGTTTTGTAGGATCGAAGAAAAGAGAGGAAGCTTAAGGGAAGAAGTGAGCTGAATCTGATCGTGAAGAAATGGATTTCGATCGCATTACTTGAAGATTGGATTCTTGAGCTACTACTTGGAGTTAGAATAGATTGTTAAGAAATATGTAATAACATAGTTTTTCAATTGAGTTGAAAGTATGGTATTGGATGGACTGTTGGGTTTAATACAAACAATCCTATGTGTGCATGCAACCCTAGTATTGGATCTATGTTTTCACTATTAGTTATACAGCTTTATGAACACAAAAAGAAACCTGGCATGCTACTATAATTTTCGAAAGTCATATATAAAGCTAGAATACATACCTTTGTTGTTATATAGCAATAACAACTAGTTCCTTGAATTTCCTTAGCTCTTGAAAGCAAGTACCACAAGTGTAGTACCTCTAATGGAGTCACAAACACCATATGCAACTTGGATGAAGAGGAGAAGAAAAGGAGGCACCAAAAACGGCTGGAAACCCTAATGGAAGTGTTGTTCACGTTTTTGGGGCATAGGGGCCCTTTATATACATGTAGGCTATTAGGGTTTACAACTAGGAAACCCTAATTTGACTGCTTAGGCCCTAAGCAGCCCATGGACTCCTTAAACATATCCCTTGGACGATTTCTAATGGGCTTCCCATAGAATTCGTCCAACCTATATGATATTAGGTGATCCATAGCCCAATTATAATTATCTTATAATTACAACTTCAGTCCCCTAAGTTTAATTAATCTCTTTTAGCCACAAAATTAATTAACAATTAATTCTTGACTAATATTAATTAAACAATATGATTTCTCCTTTAATATATTATTCTCATAATATATTAATAAATCATATTTAAACCTTTCTCTCCTTAAATCATCCTACATATTGCTATGGTGAAGGCAACCCAAAAGGACCATGCTCATAATCGGGTCAAGTACATACCAAAACAGTTATGGACTTAGACACTAATCCAACAGTCTCCCACTTGGATAAGTCTAATAACTATTTTTCGTATGACTTCAAAACCTGATCAGCAATCGTAGCTTTGAAAAGCCGCTGTCAACTCTGATCTTATCAGATAGCGTGTCCTCTAGATAAGGGATTATATATTCCTCCATTCTCAAGATATCGTATAGACAAAAGACATGAATTTCAATCATTCTCTCTATACTATTTCCCGACTTCCGATTCATGACGACTGATAACAGACTACAATTGAACACATCAACTTAGTCCCGGCTTGGCCAAGCGCTTAGATGTCATCACTAAATCATCGAGAGGCCCACATATATCGCTTTTATCCCACTTTGGGTAAAAGGAATGGATAAACTTCGACTCAAATGCTCGCTTGCATTTACTGATCGAATCACACACAACAATAAGTTTTATAACACCAAGTTACTGGTGCGTTTACTTATTATCAATGTGTAACTGACCAACAAATAACAACTCACACGTCTCGGTTTCAAGAATATACAATATTATCATCTCACTAATCACTCGTGATAAAACCGTGAAGTGATCCAAGTGAGCGTGGGTTTAATCCAATACTTTAATCTTATCAAAGCACTCACGAACTTTGCAGCAAACTTGTGCCATGTCTAAACACTTCAGACAATCTACAGACAGATTCATGACAGTCTTTATTCATACCTACTCCCAACGTATGACCAACTGTGGATGTTTGAATAACCTAGTTATTCTGGAAGTCAAAACATGCAAATTGAAACATGACAACAATACTTAATCCTATATGGCCCCAAACTTGTGAGAGTAAATAAAACCCTTTTATTTATCCACCATATTGATTACTCATTATTTATCATTTAATGTTTCGGATAATCAACTCATTACTTGAATTATACCAACAATTGTCCCATGCTCTAAACATGCACACTTTGTTTCCTATGGTCCATGCTTTGTGAAATAGATCATCTGAAAACTTTTCCAATGATGCTCATTTCACAATTCCTTAATCCTAATTATTAGTGTAGGAACACAAGGTTCTTGCCACTACTAGAATATGCTAGATTCTAACATTTTATGCAACGATCCCTTTGCAAAATCATAGCACAAAAGTCACCAAGACGTAGCTAATGAAATTACAAAGTATTTTCTTAGAAATTGTTACAAGACAATTCTATAGATGTGAAGTCTCACATTCAAAGTACATTCCTTTGAACATCCTTCTTGCATAAAAGTTTCTAATTCAGGCACAGACTCTCAATATCCAACTCCCAATATGGAAACATTTCCACATTTGCCATATGACAACTCATTCTTAATAGAATCTTATCTATTCATAATAATGTCGATATGGTCCATCAACTACTTACAAGCGATCAATCCTCAGCAAACTTTGGATCATCCTTTGATAGTTGTTAAATTCTTTCAGTCAAAACCAATTCTATTCCTTTTTCCCTCTTAATGCGCTAGACATTTGGAAAATTTTAGAATGGTAAAATACTATAGCATTTACAATCGATCCTATACCCGAAGCGTATGGGACACGATGCATAATGTCTTACATAAAGATATGATACTTTACCAATCTTTTGCCATAATATTTTATGTGTCATGTTCTCACAATTCGAACTATGAAGAGGGATGCCGTAATCATAATCGAAATTTGAGAACACACAATGTATCCTTTGACTGAAGATATTAAAATTTCTTAATCTAAGCTTTAGATTTTGAAATGAAGTATAATATTCTCTCCCTTAATTATAGCAAAACAACTTTTCAACCCATGCAACTTTGCAAATGGAATCTTTGTTTTTCTATAATTAATATTGCTAACTTGCAATACTCGCCATAACAATCATACAAGCATAACACTTATGCTCCCACTATCATGATGATTATCATATAAGCATAACATTTATGCTCCCACTAGCTTTGACATGTATTCAGAAAACAAATGAACTTTCAGAAAACAATGCCTATTGAATCTCTGAAATCCATATTTCTAATACCAGATGCTTCGATAAGCCTTTATCTAAGCTTCTTAACCTTATACACCTTTGCCTTAGATAGCTCATATGTGTGTTTAAACAATTCATAACTTATGTTACTAAGTTCCAAATGTTGAAACTAATTGCCAAATCTCACAATTCGAACTATGGAAAGGGATGCCGTAACCATAATCGAATTTGAGAGTACAATTTTCACAATTGCTATCTTCTTAAAATCTCTCTTAGTGAAAGCATTTCCTCACAGTCATTTTCATGAAGGAGGGAATCTTATGACACTTAGATTTTATGGTGTATGAGTTCCTGTCCATGTGAATTTGCCAAAAACAAGGTTTGCGACAAATCCAAAACTCATATGGACTGAACTTTCTTAATCTTGATTTCTTGCCCTATGGTAACACGAGTTCCCACCACGCCTTCCAAGTAGTTTAGTAACTTGTCCTTACATATCAATTTACTTTCCATCGACTAAGGCTTTAGTGTGTATTCAAATGAGAACTCATAGAACTCATATACACAATTAACTCAATTGGAATGGCACAGAAACAAAACAATGTCAGCATGATAGGTTGTAAACCTCAAGTCGTGTGCTAGTGATGATCGATAAGGTTTATTCTTGATTTGTTCTTGAAACCTTTTCAAGACCATTAAGACTCCCACTGAATTCTTGACATATAAGATTCTCTTGTCAAGAAACATTTCTTGACAAACAAATATTCAATAGTTAGTGAAGCATTTATCAAGACAAAACACTTCACACAATTGGTCCTAGTTGGTCTTTGTCTTATCCAATACAACACAACTTACCAATTTCAAATGTGCAAGAATAAGAAAACTTTTCCAAATTCCACATTTGATGAGTGTTATAAACCTACTTAAGACTTTTCACTCAATGTCACAATCTTGACTTTAAGACTTGATATTGGAACGAAGTATGATTGACTTATTGATTTAACCATTTCTATAATTCTTGATTCCTCTTCTTAGACATGCAATTGCACTAAGACTCACTTAGAGGATCAATTGAGACATGGTTCTTAATCATTAAGACTTATCATAAAACACAATAAAAGGTACTCTCCCTTCTTCTTAGAATGGAGAAACTTTTATCTTTCTGCCTTCTTGATTCTTCTTATTCATTCTGCTATTGATTGAAACTATTTCAGTTAACTCAGAATTATACTCAATCTTATAAGTATAACCATATTTACTAAAATTTAGTAAATCATGACGAATATCTTTGTCACTCTTGTGGTAGACTTGATCAACGCACAACCTAGTGTACTTGATCTTCCTAGTCCTTCAATTTGACACTTTGTCAAAGAATTAGTCTAAGTTTCCCAAATGTGAAAGTTTTTCATTCATCATACAATACACATTGCATGATTCCAAGTTTCTGTCCAATTGAAACTTGGGCGATGAGAAACTCTCCCTATTTGGTAAACTTTTGATATTTCCACAAATAATACAATTAAGAATCAAATCCATTATTGCTAATAATAGAAACCTTCAAACATCAATTTTTCATACATGCCATTGCAAGGATAAATAAGATAAAATCAAAAATCATTTTATTGCGGAAAAATTTGTCCTTACAATGCAACTCAATTGAAAAACTATGTTATTACATATTTCTTAACAATCTATTCTAACTCCAAGTAGTAGCTCAAGAATCCAATCTTCAAGTAATGTGATCGAAATCCATTTCTTCACGATCAGATTCAGCTCACTTCTTCCCTTAAGCTTCCTCTCTTTTCTTCGATCCTACAAAACATCAAAATGCAATCTTATCACATCATGTATTAAGAATCTAGAATAGGAACTTAAAAGAGTTAGATAATGGATTTTACCTGAAGTAGAGCCAAGCGTCTTGACTCTCCCATCTCTTAGATCTCTCAGGTAGTTAGGGCAGTTTCGTCTCCAATGCCCCTTCTCTTGGCAATAATAGCAAATGGACTCCTTTGGCAGAGCACATCGGATAATCACAGACTTAGTTCTTTCTGGACTTCCAATGTTGCCAGTGTCCATTGAAGTTTGGGAGTATTATTCACCAGACAAATTTGCTTGACCAGCACGCCAAATCATTGCTGATTCAGCAGCTATAAGCAAATAGGTGAGATCAATTAGGGTCACGTCGTGGTCCATCATATAGTACTCTCTAACGAACTCACTATATGATTCAGGAAGTGACTGAAGAACCCAGTCAATATCCAACCCACTTGAAATCTCGACACCCAACATGTTTAACCTATCGATGTATGACTTCATCTCTAAGACGTGCGCACACACAGGTTTCCCATCTTCGTGTTTACTTGCCAAAAGGGCTTGAGTGAGCTTGAACTTTTCAAGCCTTTGAACTTGTGGGTCAGGGAGAATAATTGGAGGAGGTGGAGGAAGTGAAGCATGACTCTCATTTCCTTGATCGTATCTCGGAACGTCATCTTCAATTGGAAAGCTTGTTCCAAAGGATTTGGGAAGACTATTGTAAGATTCAGACATCTACATAACGGGAGAAAGTTCAAGTTAAGTTGATTAGAATTCTTGATGCAACACCCAAATGAAACATCAAGCTAGGATCCAACACAATACTCTACAACCTAGAAGAGGGATGCCATAATCTAGTTGCAGAATATTTGAAGGTAGGTAAATGACGATTTACCAATTTCCACCATGAAAAACGAAAAAGAAGTTTAAGTTTTAAATGAATTGAAACTCCTAGATCTTTTGAGATTCATTGAACTTTTCAATGGCATGTTTAATCTCGATTATGCCCTACTATTTGTGACTGGGATGCCGAGGATCACAAACAAGGTGTGAATAACCATACGAATCACGTGGTGCACCCAATGCTACAATCACCCAATCAATGTGCCGGTTAGCCACACACGCTCCATTGATCTATGACAAACATCGAGTCACCCTTCGCTACCAATGTCATCCCCAAATTAGTGTGCCGGTTAACCACACACGCTCCACTAACGTTTGACAAGGGTACAAAGTGTAATTCCATGGGTTAGCATACAATTTCACATTTTGCCTAAAGTAACTATGATTTGGGAATTTGAAAAAACAGCATTTAGTTACTTTGTACTTCATTATACTTATAATGGAAGGTTTCTGTCCTATCCTACCCGTTCGGCAAACGACCCTCCACTAGTCAAGAGTGCGGTGGGTAAGAGTGGATACCCATTCAATCGCCATTTTATAGGCAATTTCCTTAAACACTCATTATAGACCAGCTTCGTGAATGAGGCCTACTAACGGTAAGACTGACTGTTTACTCATACATATATAATATTAGACTTTTAATGTTATATATAGTATAAGCGTGTATTTTACACTTTTAAAATACTAGGTGGTTTAAATTATACTTTTAATTAACCAAAATCATTATGGATTTATTAAATCTCTTTTAATTATACACTTAATTAATTTAATAAAACCATAAGGGTTTCATTTGAACTTTTCAAAATCAGGGTTTTGGATTTTAGACTTTCAAAATTAACTTTTGATCAACAATTTAAATTCCAAAACTTGAGGGCAAGTTTTGAAACTCTTCAAAACAATTAGGTTTTAATCTCACTTAAAATTTTTGAATTTGAGACATTTAAATTAAAATTTTAAATATTAAAACTGTTGATTTAATAATTACCATAAATTAAACAATTAATTTAAATTATTAAATCACAAGGGATTATCTAGATCATGAGGATAATTACCAATTATACATCTAAGATATCCAAATCCCTTGAATCCCTCTCTAAATCACGAAAATAAGGGATGGGATAAATCAAGATCTTTAATTACCATATTTAACAATTAAAAGATAATTACAAGATATGGGATTATCCAAATCCCTAAAATTTAGGATCTAACCTTGGGGAAGGAGGTAATTTCGAAATCCAAGGGTTGGAAAACCCTAGATTTCAAAATCTTGGAGGCTAAGGAAAGGATTTGGGAAACCCTAGCAAAAACCGCCATCTAGGGTTTAGCAACCCTAATTGCGAAAAATACCTAGCCTTTAGGGTTCATTAGCCATAAACCCTAATATGTCAAGATCATAAAACATATAAGCATCAAATACAACTGAAACCAATCAAGGCTCTGATACCACTGATGGGTTTTAGGCATAAGAAACCCATCAGTGGTATCAGAGCCTTGATTGGTTTCAGTTGTATTTGATGCTTATATGTTTTATGATCTTGACATATTAGGGTTTATGGCTAATGAACCCTAAAGGCTAGGTATTTTTTCGCAATTAGGGTTGCTAAACCCTAGATGGCGTTTTTTGCTAGGGTTTCCCAAATCCTTTCCTTAGCCTCCAAGATTTTGAAATCTAGGGTTTTCCAACCCTTGGATTTCGAAATTACCTCCTTCCCCAAGGTTAGATCCTAAATTTTAGGGATTTGGATAATCCCATATCTTGTAATTATCTTTTAATTGTTAAATATGGTAATTAAAGATCTTGAATTATCCCATCCCTTATTTTCGAGATTTAGAGAGGGATTCAAGGGATTTGGATATCTTAGATGTATAATTGGTAATTATCCTCATGATCTAGATAATCCCTTGTGATTTAATAATTTAAATTAATTGTTTAATTTATGGTAATTATTAAATCAACAGTTTTAATATTTAAAATTTTAATTTAAATGTCTCAAATTCAAAATTTTAAGTGAGATTAAAACCTAATTGTTTTGAAGAGTTTCAAAACTTGCCCTCAAGTTTTGGAATTTAAATTGTTGATTAAAAGTTAATTTTGAAAGTCTAAAATCCAAAACCCTGATTTTGAAAAGTTCAAATTAAACCCTTATGGTTTTATTGAATTAATTAAGTGTATAATTAAAAGAGATTTAATAAATCCATAATGATTTTGGGTAATTAAAAGTATAATTTAAACCACCTAGTATTTTAAAAGTGTAAAATACACCCTTATACTATATATAACATTAAAAGTTTAATATTATATATGTATAACTAAAAATTCAGTCTTACCGTTAGTAGGCCTCATTCACGAAGCTAGTCTATAAGGGGTGTTTAAGGAAATTGCCTATAAAATGGCGATTGAATGGGTATCCATTCTTACCCACCGCACTCTTGACTAGTGGAGGGTCGTTAGCCGAACGGGTAGGATAGGACAGAAACCTTCCATTATAAGTATAATGAAGTACAAAGTAACTAAATGTTTTTTTCAAATTCCCAAATCATAGTTACTTTACGAAAAAGGTGAAATTGTATGCTAACCCATGGAATTACACTTCGTACCCTTGTCAAACGTTGGTGGAGCGTGTGTGGTTAACCGGCACACTAATTTGGGGATGACATTGGTAGCGAAGGGTGACTCGATGTTTGTCATAGATCAATGGAGCGTGTGTGGCTAACCGGCACATTGATTAGGTGATAGTAACATTGGGTGCACCACGTGATTCGCATGGTTATTCACACCTTGTTTGTGATCCTTGGCATCCCAGTCACGAATAGTAGGGCATAATCGAGATTAAACATGCCATTGAAGAGTTCAATGAGTCTCAAAAGATCTAGGAGTTTCAATTCATTTAAAACTTAAACTTCTTTTTCGTTTTTCATGGTGGAAATTGGTAAATCGTCATTTACCTACCTTCAAATATTCTGCAACTAGATTACGGCATCCCTCTTCTAGGTTGTAGAGTATTGTGTTGGATCCTAGCTTGATGTTTCATTTGGGTGTTGCATCAAGAATTCTAATCAACTTAACTTGAATTTTCTCCCGTTTTGTAGATGTCTGAATCTTACAATAGTCTTCCCAAATCCTTTGGAACAAGCTTTCCAAATGAAGACGACGTTCCGAGATACGATCAAGGAAATGAGAGTCATGCTTCACTTCCTCCACCTCCTCCAATTATTCTCCCTGACCCACAAGTTCAAAGGCTTGAAAAGTTCAAGCTCACTCAAGCCCTTTTGGCAAGTAAACACGAAGATGGGAAACCTGTGTGTGCGCACGTCTTAGAGATGAAGTCATACATTGATAGGTTAAACATGTTGGGTGTCGAGATTTCAAGTGGGTTGGATATTGACTGGGTTCTTCAGTCACTTCCTGAATCATATAGTGAGTTCGTTAGAAAGTACTATATGATGGACCACGACGTGACCCTAATTGATCTCACCTATTTGCTTATAGCTGCTGAATCAACAATGATTTGGCGTGCTGGTCAAGCAAATTTGTCTAGTGAATCAAACTCCCAAACTTCAATGGACACTGGCAACATTGGAAGTGCAGAAAGAACTAAGTCTGTGATTGTCCGATGTGCTGTGCCAAAGGAGTCCATTTGCTTTTATTGCCAAGAGAAGGGGCATTGGAGACGAAGCTGCCCAAATTACCTGAGAGATCTAAGAGATGGGAGAGTCAAGTCGTTTGGCTCCACTTCAGGTAAAATCCATTATCTAACTCTTTTAAGTTCCTATTCTAGATTCTTAATGCATGATGTGATAAGATTGCATTTTGATGTTTTGTAGGATCGAAGAAAAGAGAGGAAGCTTAAGGGAAGAAGTGAGCTGAATCTGATCGTGAAGAAATGGATTTCGATCGCATTACTTGAAGATTGGATTCTTGAGCTACTACTTGGAGTTAGAATAGATTGTTAAGAAATATGTAATAACATAGTTTTTCAATTGAGTTGAAAGTATGGTATTGGATGGACTGTTGGGTTTAATACAAACAATCCTATGTGTGCATGCAACCCTAGTATTGGATCTATGTTTTCACTATTAGTTATACAGCTTTATGAACACAAAAAGAAACCTGGCATGCTACTATAATTTTCGAAAGTCATATATAAAGCTAGAATACATACCTTTGTTGTTATATAGCAATAACAACTAGTTCCTTGAATTTCCTTAGCTCTTGAAAGCAAGTACCACAAGTGTAGTACCTCTAATGGAGTCACAAACACCATATGCAACTTGGATGAAGAGGAGAAGAAAAGGAGGCACCAAAAACGGCTGGAAACCCTAATGGAAGTGTTGTTCACGTTTTTGGGGCATAGGGCCCTTTATATACATGTAGGCTATTAGGGTTTACAACTAGGAAACCCTAATTTGACTGCTTAGGCCCTAAGCAGCCCATGGACTCCTTAAACATATCCCTTGGACGATTTCTAATGGGCTTCCCATAGAATTCGTCCAACCTATATGATATTAGGTGATCCATAGCCCAATTATAATTATCTTATAATTACAACTTCAGTCCCCTAAGTTTAATTAATCTCTTTTAGCCACAAAATTAATTAACAATTAATTCTTGACTAATATTAATTAAACAATATGATTTCTCCTTTAATATATTATTCTCATAATATATTAATAAATCATATTTAAACCTTTCTCTCCTTAAATCATCCTACATATTGCTATGGTGAAGGCAACCCAAAAGGACCATGCTCATAATCGGGTCAAGTACATACCAAAACAGTTATGGACTTAGACACTAATCCAACAGTCTCCCACTTGGATAAGTCTAATAACTATTTTTCGTATGACTTCAAAACCTGATCAGCAATCGTAGCTTTCAAAAGCCGCTGTCAACTCTGATCTTATCAGATAGCGTGTCCTCTAGATAAGGGATTATATATTCCTCCATTCTCAAGATATCGTATAGACAAAAGACATGAATTTCAATCATTCTCTCTATACTATTTCCCGACTTCCGATTCATGACGACTGATAACAGACTACAATTGAACACATCAACTTAGTCCCGGCTTGGCCAAGCGCTTAGATGTCATCACTAAATCATCGAGAGGCCCACATATATCGCTTTTATCCCACTTTGGGTAAAAGGAATGGATAAACTTCGACTCAAATGCTCGCTTGCATTTACTGATCGAATCACACACAACAATAAGTTTTATAACACCAAGTTACTGGTGCGTTTACTTATTATCAATGTGTAACTGACCAACAAATAACAACTCACACGTCTCGGTTTCAAGAATATACAATATTATCGTCTCACTAATCACTCGTGATAAAACCATGAAGTGATCCAAGTGAGCGTGGGTTTAATCCAATACTTTAATCTTATCAAAGCACTCACGAACTCTGCAGCAAACTTGTGCCATGTCTAAACACTTCAGACAATCTACAGACAGATTCATGACAGTCTTTATTCATACCTACTCCCAACGTATGACCAACTGTGGATGTTTGAATAACCTAGTTATTCTGGAAGTCAAAACATGCAAATTGAAACATGACAACTTTTTCCGCAATAAAATGATTTTTGATTTTATCTTATTTATCCTTGCAATGGCATGTATGAAAAATTGAGGTTTGAAGGTTTCTATTATTAGCAATAATGGATTTGATTCTTAATTGTATTATTTGTGGAAATATCAAAAGTTTACCAAATAGGGAGAGTTTCTCATCGCCCAAGTTTCAATTGGACAGAAACTTGGAATCATGCAATGTGTATTGTATGATGAATGAAAAACTTTCACATTTGGGGAACTTAGACTAATTCTTTGACAAAGTGTCAAATTGAAGGACTAGGAAGATCAAGTACACTAGGTTGTGCGTTGATCAAGTCTACCACAAGAGTGACAAAGATATTCGTCATGATTTACTAAAGTTTAGTAAATATGGTTATACTTATAAGATTGAGTATAATTCTGAGTTAACTGAAATAGTTTCAATCAATAGCAGAATGAATAAGAAGAATCAAGAAGGCAGAAAGATAAAAGTTTCTCCATTCTAAGAAGAAGGGAGAGTACCTTTTATTGTGTTTTATGATAAGTCTTAATGATTAAGAACCATGTCTCAATTGATCCTCTAAGTGAGTCTTAGTGCAATTGCATGTCTAAGAAGAGGAATCAAGAATTATAGAAATGGTTAAATCAATAAGTCAATCATACTTCGTTCCAATATCAAGTCTTAAAGTCAAGATTGTGACATTGAGTGAAAAGTCTTAAGTAGGTTTATAACACTCATCAAATGTGGAATTTGGAAAAGTTTTCTTATTCTTGCACATTTGAAATTGGTAAGTTGTGCTGTATTGGATAAGACAAAGACCAACTAGGACCAATTGTGTGAAGTGTTTTGTCTTGATAAATGCTTCACTAACTATTGAATATTTGTTTGTCAAGAAATGTTTCTTGACAAGAGAATCTTATATGTCAAGAATTCAGTGGGAGTCTTAATGGTCTTGAAAAGGTTTCAAGAACAAATCAAGAATAAACCTTATCGATCATCACTAGCACACGACTTGAGGTTTACAACCTATCATGCTGACATTGTTTTGTTTCTGTGCCATTCCAATTGAGTTAATTGTGTATATGAGTTCTATGAGTTCTCATTTGAATACACACTAAAGCCTTAGTCGATGGAAAGTAAATTGATATGTAAGGACAAGTTACTAAACTACTTGGAAGGCGTGGTGGGCACTCGTGTTACCATAGGGCAAGAAATCAAGATTAAGAAAGTTCAGTCCATATGAGTTTTGGATTTGTCGCAAACCTTGTTTTTGGAAAATTCACATGGACAGGAACTCATACACCATAAAATCTAAGTGTCATAAGATTCCCTCCTTCATGAAAATGACTGTGAGGAAATGCTTTCACTAAGAGAGATTTTAAGAAGATAGCAATTGTGAAAATTGTACTCTCAAATTCGATTATGGTTACGGCATCCCTTTCCATAGTTCGAATTGTGAGATTTGGCAATTAGTTTCAACATTTGGAACTTAGTAACATAAGTTATGAATTGTTTAAACACACATATGAGCTATCTAAGGCAAAGGTGTATAAGGTTAAGAAGCTTAGATAAAGGCTTATCGAAGCATCTGGTATTAGAAATATGGATTTCAGAGATTCAATAGGCATTGTTTTCTGAAAGTTCATTTGTTTTCTGAATACATGTCAAAGCTAGTGGGAGCATAAATGTTATGCTTATATGATAATCATCATGATAGTGGGAGCATAAGTGTTATGCTTGTATGATTGTCATGGCGAGTATTGCAAGTTAGCAATATTAATTATAGAAAAACAAAGATTCCATTTGCAAAGTTGCATGGGTTGAAAAGTTGTTTTGCTATAATTAAGGGAGAGAATATTATACTTCATTTCAAAATCTAAAGCTTAGATTAAGAAATTTTAATATCTTCAGTCAAAGGATACATTGTGTGTTCTCAAATTTCGATTATGATTACGGCATCCCTCTTCATAGTTCGAATTGTGAGAACATGACACATAAAATATTATGGCAAAAGATTGGTAAAGTATCATATCTTTATGTAAGACATTATGCATCGTGTCCCATACGCTTCGGGTATAGGATCGATTGTAAATGCTATAGTATTTTACCATTCTAAAATTTTCCAAATGTCTAGCGCATTAAGAGGGAAAAAGGAATAGAATTGGTTTTGACTGAAAGAATTTAACAACTATCAAAGGATGATCCAAAGTTTGCTGAGGATTGATCGCTTGTAAGTAGTTGATGGACCATATCGACATTATTATGAATAGATAAGATTCTATTAAGAATGAGTTGTCATATGGCAAATGTGGAAATGTTTCCATATTGGGAGTTGGATATTGAGAGTCTATGCCTGAATTAGAAACTTTTATGCAAGAAGGATGTTCAAAGGAATGTACTTTGAATGTGAGACTTCACATCTATAGAATTGTCTTGTAACAATTTCTAAGAAAATACTTTGTAATTTCATTAGCTACGTCTTGGTGACTTTTGTGCTATGATTTTGCAAAGGGATCGTTGCATAAAATGTTAGAATCTAGCATATTCTAGTAGTGGCAAGAACCTTGTGTTCCTACACTAATAATTAGGATTAAGGAATTGTGAAATGAGCATCATTGGAAAAGTTTTCAGGTGATCTATTTCACAAAGCATGGACCATAGGAAACAAAGTGTGCATGTTTGGAGCATGGGACAATTGTTGGTATTATCTGAAACATTAAATGATAAATAATGAGTAATCAATATGGTGGATAAATAGAAGGGTTTTATTTACTCTCACAAGTTTGGGGCCATATAGGATTAAGTATTGTTGTCATGTTTCAATTTGCATGTTTTGACTTCCAGAATAACTAGGTTATTCAAACATCCACAGTTGGTCATACGTTGGGAGTAGGTATGAATAAAGACTGTCATGAATCTGTCTGTAGATTGTCTGAAGTGTTTATACATGGCACAAGTTTGCTGCAGAGTTCGTGAGTGCTTTGATAAGATTAAAGTATTGGATTAAACCCACGCTCACTTGGATCACTTCACGGTTTTATCACGAGTGATTAGTGAGACGATAATATTGTATATTCTTGAAACCGAGACGTGTGAGTTGTTATTTGTTGGTCAGTTACACATTGATAATAAGTAAACGCACCAGTAACTTGGTGTTATAAAACTTATTGTTGTGTGTGATTCGATCAGTAAATGCAAGCGAGCATTTGAGTCGAAGTTTATCCATTCCTTTTACCCAAAGTGGGATAAAAGCGATATATGTGGGCCTCTCGATGATTTAGTGATGACATCTAAGCGCTTGGCCAAGCCAGGACTAAGTTGATGTGTTCAATTGTAGTCTGTTATCAGTCGTCATGAATCGGAAGTCGGGAAATAGTATAGAGAGAATGATTGAAATTCATGTCTTTTGTCTATACGATATCTTGAGAATGGAGGAATATATAATCCCTTATCTAGAGGACACGCTATCTGATAAGATCAGAGTTGACAGCGGCTTTTGAAAGCTACGATTGCTGATCAGGTTTTGAAGTCATACGAAAAATAGTTATTAGACTTATCCAAGTGGGAGACTGTTGGATTAGTGTCTAAGTCCATAACTGTTTTGGTATGTACTTGACCCGATTATGAGCATGGTCCTTTTGGGTTGCCTTCACCATAGCAATATGTAGGATGATTTAAGGAGAGAAAGGTTTAAAATATGATTTATTAATATATTATGAGAATAATATATTAAAGGAGAAATCATATTGTTTAATTAATATTAGTCAAGAATTAATTGTTAATTAATTTTATGGCTAAAAGAGATTAATTAAACTTAGGGGACTGAAGTTGTAATTATAAGATAATTATAATTGGGCTATGGATCACCTAATAATATATAGGTTCGACGAATTCTATGGGAAGCCCATTAGAAATCGTCCAAGGGATATGTTTAAGGAGTCCATGGGCTGCTTAGGGCCTAAGCAGTCAAATTAGGGTTTCCTAGTTGTAAACCCTAATAGCCTACATGTATATAAAGGGCCCCTATGCCCCAAAAACGTGGACAAGTCTTCAATTAGGGTTTCCAGCCGTTTTTGGTGCCTCCTTTTCTTCTCCTCTTCATCCAAGTTGCATATGGTGTTTGTGACTCCATTAGAGGTACTACACTTGTGGTACTTGCTTTCAAGAGCTAAGGAAATTCAAGGAACTAGTTGTTATTGCTATATAACAACAAAGGTATGTATTCTAGCTTTATATATGAATTTCAAAAATTATAGTAGCATGCCAGGTTTCTTTTTGTGTTCATAAAGCTGTATAACTAATAGTGAAAACATAGATCCAATACTAGGGTTGCATGCACACATAGGATTGTTTGTATTAAACCCAAGGCTCTGATACCACTGATGGATTTAATACAAACAATCCTATGTGTGCATGCAACCCTAGTTGGATCTATGTTTTCACTATAAGACATACAACTTTATGAGCACAAAATAAACCCTGGCATGCTTCTATAATTTTCGAAAATCACATAGAAGTGTAGTAGACATACCTTTGTTGTTATATAGCAATAACAACTAGTTTCCTTGATCTCTTGAACTCTCTTGAACTCTTGAAAGCAAGCACCACAATTGTAGTGCCTCTAATGGCTCACAAACACCTTGAAGCAAGAAGGCAACTAAGAGAGAGAAGGAATGATGCTAATTTCGGCCCTAGGGTTTCCTTGGAATCAAGTGGCCTTAAATTGAAGCATAGGGCATGTATTTATACTATAGGGTGCTAGGGTTTTAGTCAAAACCCTAATGGACAGCTTTGCCACCAAGCAGCCCAAGGAGCCTTATGGAATGAGGCCTTGGACGAAAATATGATGATCCTTCATCATAATTTCGTTCCCCCTTAGTCCATTAGGTTTCCTAGCCCAAAACTCAACTATCACACATTTGACAGTTTATACCCCTTTATTTAATTAATCTCTTTTAGTCACCAAATTAATTCCTAATTAATTTATGACTAATACTAATTAAATAAATATGATTTCTCCTTTAATATATTATTCTTATAATATATTAATAAATCATAATATCTCCTCTCTCTTATCAAATTACCTTGTCAAGTTGCTTTGGTGAAGGCAACCCAAAAGGACCATGCACACTCGGGTCAAGTATATACCAAATATGGTTACTGACTTAGACACTAATCCAACAGTCTCCCACTTGGATAAGTCTAGTAACTATATCTCACATATGACTTCCGTACCCGATAGCAATCGTAGCTTTCAATAGCCGCTGTCAACCCTGACCAATAATCTGTCCTTTAGATAAGGGATCGTATAATCCTCTGTTCTAGATATCATGCTAACAATACTTATTGTCTAGCACTCTATTTCTTGATCTCTGATTTGTTCGACATAGAACTTAGTTGAACACATCAACTTTGTCCTGACCGGGCCCGACACATAAGTCAAACCAAATCATCAAGTGGCCGAGATATCGCTTTTATCCTCATGGAATAAAACGAACAGAAAACCGTCGACTAATATGCCTTTATCATTTACTAGTTAAACCACACACAATAATACGTTTTATAACATCAAGTTACTGATGCGTTTTCACATTATCAATGTATAATCAACCAACAAACAATAACCATATCTCTAGGTTTAAAGATTATATGATATTATCATCTTGCGATCACTTGTGATAACATTCATGAAGTAATACCAGCAAGTGTGGGTCTATTTCAATGCTCAATACAAATTTCATAAGCACTCATAAACTTTGCAGCAAACCTTTGCTATGTCTAAAACTTTTCAGACAATCTACAAACAAATTTATGACAATCTTCCTTCATATCTACTTCCAACATATGAGCGATTGTGAACTGTTCGAATAATCTTATTATTCAGGAAGTCAAAACATGCAAAATCGACACAATAGTTAAATAATCAACACAAGATAGAAACTTTCTTATAAATAACACACCTTTATTTAATCATCATTTGTTGAATATGACATTATCTATTACAAGTTTCCTACCTATCTAATCTAAACTAATATCGTCCTTCAGCCCTACGCTCCTAGCGTGCTGCAAATGCTTGACCCTACTCAGTCCCTTAGTAAGGGGATCTGTTGGGTTATCTTCTGACGATACCCTCTTCACAACGAGGAGTCCCTCTTCTACCCGATGTCTAATAAAGTGGTATTTCCTGTCGATCTGTCGAGATCTGCCATGATCCCTTGGTTCCTTGGTTAAGGCAACCGCTCCTTCATTATCACAGAAAATTTCCACGGGCTCCTTTATGGATGGCACAACTCCAAGGTCTCCAATGAAGTTCTTCAACCATATAGCCTCCTTTGACGCTTCGCTCGCCGCAATATACTCTGATTCGCACGTTGAATCAGCTACGGTCTCTTGCTTGGAACTTTTCCAAGTTACTGCTCCTCCATTTAGGGTAAAGACCCAGCCCGACTGCGATCGGAAGTTATCCCGATCCGTCTGAAAACTAGCATCACTGTACCCTCGTACCCTTAAGTCATCACTCCCACCGAGAACTAGAAACCATTCCTTGGTCCTCCGAAGGTACTTAAGAATATTCTTAACCGCAATCCAATGTGCTCTACCAGGATTCCCTTGATATCTGCTGACCATGCTTAAAGCGAAGGCCACATCAGGGCGAGTACAAGTCATAGCGTACATGATAGAGCCTACTGCGGAAGCGTAAGGTACTCGGCTCATATCAGCTATCTCTGTCTCTGTATTCGGGCTCTGAGTCTTACTCAGCTTGGTATTGCTTTGGATTGGCAACTCCCCTTTCTTGTAATTTTCCATACTAAAACGCTTTAGTACCTTTTCCAAGTATGTATCCTGACTGAGTCCTATCAGTCTCTTTTCCCTGTTTCTTACTATTCTTATTCCCAGAATATAAGTGGCTTCTCCGAGGTCCTTCATAGCGAAACATTTCCCAAGCCAGGACTTGACTTCCTGCAAGGTTGGGACATCGTTTCCTATGAGTAGTATGTCGTCGACATACAATACGAGAAAGCTTACTATACTCCCACTGGCTTTGACATACACACAAGATTCATCTTCGCTTCGCAGAAAGCCAAACTCTTTAACCTTCTCATCAAAACAAAGATTCCATCTGCGAGATGCTTGTTTCAATCCATAAATAGATTTCTCAAGCTTGCATACTCTATTGGGATGCTTCACATCGACAAAACCCTCCGGCTGATTCATGTAGACATCCTCAGCCAACTTTCCATTGAGGAAAACGGTTTTCACGTCCATCTGCCATATTTCATAATCATGAAACGCAGCTATGGCAAGCATCACCCTAATAGACTTTATCTTCGCAACTGGTGAGAAGGTCTCATCATAGTCAACTCCGGGAGTTTGAGTAAAGCCCTTCGCAACCAATCGCGCTTTATAAGTATGCACTTTCCCATCCATGTCCGTCTTCTTCTTGAAGATCCACTTGCACCCGACTGTCTTACGACTCGGTACATTATCAACCAAATTCCAAACTTGGTTGTCGTACATGGACTGAATCTCGCTGTCCATAGCCTCTTTCCATTTTGCAGACTCTGGGCCTGCCATGGCTTCCTTATAGCTGCTAGGTTCATCCAAATTTACTAGTGTACTATCACTAATAAATGTATCCCCTTCAGTAGTAATATGAAAACCATAAAACTGGGGTGGAACACTAGCCCTAGAGGAACGTCGAAGAGGTAAGGACACGTCAACAGGTTCAACAGGAGTTTCCTCCTCAAGTTGAGTGCCAGTGTCAGAGGTTCCTTCATCGCTTTGATCTTGAATTTCTTCAAGTTCAATTTGCCTCCCACTGTCTTCTTGGCCTATCAATTCCTTTTCTCGGAAAACTCCTCTTCTAGCAACGAAGACAACATTGTCACTCGGTCTATAGAAAAGGTAGCCAAAAGACTTCTGCGGATAGCCGATGAAATAACACTTCTCACTGCGAGGTTCTAGTTTGTCGTGAGTCTCTCGTCTTACGAAAGCCTCACAACCCCAAACCTTGATATGCGCCAACGAGGGAGCCTTCCCTGTCCACATCTCGTGAGGAGTCTTGGAAACCTTCTTAGTGGGAACTAAGTTAAGTATATGGGCGGCAGTCTCTAAGGCATACCCCCAGAAAGCTATTGGTAACGAAGTCCGACTCATCATAGAACGAACCATGTCCAACAAGGTCCGATTACGTCTCTCAGCCACACCATTCAATTGTGGCGTTCTCGGAGGCGTCAATTGCGAAACGATTCCACATTCTTTTAGATAGTCGTGAAACTCAAGACTTAGGTACTCTCCTCCTCGGTCTGACCGAAGCATCTTGATTTTCCTGCCCAACTGATTATCCACTTCATTCTTAAACTCTTTGAACTTTTCAAAGGTTTCCGACTTTTGCTTGATCAAGTAGATATATCCATATCTGCTATAATCATCTGTAAAAGTCACGTAGAAGCGGCAAGCATCCCTTGTGGTGGATCTAAAGGGCCCACACACATCGGTGTGTATGAGATCCAATAAACCCTCACCCCTTTCACAAGTGCCAGTAAAGGGTGACTTGGTCATCTTCCCAAGTAAACAAGACTCACACGTGTCATCGTCCCTAAGGTCGAATGACTCCAACACTCCATCCTTTTGGAGTTGGGCTATGCGTTTCTTGTTGACATGGCCAAGGCGACAATGCCACAAGCATGCTTTGTCTAGACTAGTAGACGAATCAATATTCAAAACATTATTTCCAAAATTATCAACAATCATCACTGATTCATAAATCCCATTACAAGGTAATGCATTGAAATAAAAGACACCATTCAAATAAACATTAATAGAACCATTACTATTATCAAAAGAATATCTGAAACCTTGTCTAAACAACCCATGAAAAGAAATAATGTTTCTTGCCATATCTGGCGAATAACAGCAATTCTCTAAATCTATTCCTAACCCATTACTTAACACTAAAGAATAAACACCGACTTTGGTCACAGGCGACGATCTTCTGTTTCCCATAATCAGGTTCATCTTCCCATGCTCCATCTCCCTACTTCTTTTTAGGCCCTGCAAATCAGAACAAATGTGGTAACCACATCCTGTATCAAGAACCCATGAAGTAGCAAATGATGAGTTATTAGATTTAATAGAATACATACCTGCAAATGTGGGCTTGATCTTCCCATCTCTTATGTTCTGCAGATATTGTGGGCAGCTTCGCTTCCAGTGGCCCTTTTGGTGGCAATAGAAGCACTCTGCTTCTTTAGGATCGGAAGAGGGTTTAATGGGGCCTGCTTTGGTCCCACTTGATGAAGAACCATCACGGGGTTTCCCCTTATGGTGGCTCTTACATGGAGCCTTCCTCTTTTTACCCTTTCCTTGACCTATCGCCATCACGGGAGCGGCCACAGCAGGTGACGGTGCAACGGATTTGTCTTTGAGGTTGCTCTCAGCAGTCCTCAAGAGTCCTTGGAGCTTGCTCAAGGAGACCTCCTCTTTGTTCATATGGTAGGTCATCCTGAACTGATTGTAGCAGGAGGGCAAGGAGTGGAGGATTATGTCAATAGCCAAATCCTCATCAAACTTAACATTAAGTTTGAGAAGACGATCAACATACCTCTGCATTTTCTGCAAATGAGAGGTTAGGGATTCTCCACTCCCCATCTTAGCGGTGATCATGCTAGTAATGATCTCATAGCGCTCTTGCCTCGCGCTCTGGTGATACCTGTCCAGCAAATCCTGATGCATTTCATATGGATACATGTCCTCATAGGACTTTTGGAGTTCGAGGTTCATGGTGGCCAACATGATGCAGTGAACTTTCGTGGCATCACGCTCGTGGGCCTCAAAGGCGGCCAGTTCCTCAGGAGTAGCAACATCTGGGATGATCTTCTCAAGCTTTTCATCGAGGACATATTCTTTGTCCTCGTAGCGTGTGATCATGCGAATGTACCTCATCCACTCGTTGAAGTTTGAACCATCAAATGTCACTTTTTGACACAAGTTCATCAACGAGAATGACCCAGAAGCATTGTTGTTGTTGTTGTTGTTAGCAGACATCTGAAAAAGAAAGGGACAAAGCTTGATTAGAAATGAATCCCTAATTAAACACCCAAATGAGAAATTAGGGCTAGGATCCAACAACATTATTTACAACTTAGAAAGGGATGCCGTACTCTAAAAGTAAATAACTTGAAGGTAAGTGAATGACGATTCACTAATTATCACCATGAAAAACGAAAAAGCAATTTAGGTTTTAAATGTATTGAAAAACCTAGATCTTTGAGATTCATTGAACTTTTTCAATGGCATGTTTAAATCTCGATATGCATTTCACATTTGCGACTGGGATGCCGAGGATCGCAAACAAATTTGTGAATAACCATGCGAATTAACGTGGTGCACTCAACGTCACTATCACCTAATCAATGTGCCGGTAAACCACACACGCTCCATTGATCTATGACAAACATCGAGTCACCCTTCGCTACCTATGTCATCCCCAAATTTATGTGCCGGTTAACCACACGCGCTCCATCAACGTTTGACAAGGGTACGAAATGTAATTCCATGGATTAGCATCATTTTCACATTTTACCCTAAAGTAACTAAGAGTGGGAATTTGTAAAACAATGTAGTTACTTTAACATTTCCATTATACTTTTAATGAGGAATTAAGTGCCCTATCCTATCCGTTCGGCTAACGACCCTCCACCAGTCAAGCAAGCGGTAGATGTGAGTGTACATCCATTAAGCGCCATTTTATAGGCAGCAACCTTATACCCACCTTATAGACCGGCTTCGTGAATGAGGCCTACTAGCGATAAGACTAGCTTATTCTTATACATATATAATAATTAATCTTATAATATCATAATTGTATAAGGGTGTATTTTAAAGCATTTCAAAATACTAGTATCTTAATGTGTATTTAAAATTTTCGAATTTTAAGGCTATTTAATTTAAAAAATTTTAAACACCAAGAAAACTTTGATTTAATAATTATCAAAATTAAACAATTAATTTGAACTATTAAATCTTTAAGGTTTATCATAAAATTAAATTATTAATTTAATTAATCCTTTTATCCCCTAGATTTTTAAATATATGGAAAGGATAATACAAGATCTTCAATTATCTAGTTTAAACAATTAAATGGATAATTATAAAGATAGCAATATCCAAATCCCTAAAATCTTGGGATCTTATCTTGGGGGCAAGGGAATTTCGAAATCCCTAGGGTTTCTTAACCCTAATTTCGAAATTTGGAGGCTAGGCAAAAACAGTTTAAGAACCCTATCAAAAAATCGCCAACTAGGGTTTTGCAACCCTAATTTGCGAAAATCCCCAAGCCTTAGGGTTTACTTGCCATAAACCCTAATTTGTCAAATTCATAATATGCATCAAATCCAATTGAAAACAAAAAACCAATGGCTCTGATACCACTGTTATGTTTTATACAAACAATCCTATGTGTGCATGCAACCCTAGTTGGATCTATGTTTTCACTATAAGACATACAACTTTATGAACACAAAATAAACCCTGGCATGCTTCTATAATTTTCGAAAATCACATAGAAGTGTAGTAGACATACCTTTGTTGTTATATAGCAATAACAACTAGTTTCCTTGATCTCTTGAACTCTCTTGAACTCTTGAAAGCAAGCACCACAATTGTAGTGCCTCTAATGGCTCACAAACACCTTGAAGCAAGAAGGCAACTAAGAGAGAGAAGGAATGATGCTAATTTCGGCCCTAGGGTTTCCTTGGAATCAAGTGGCCTTAAATTGAAGCATAGGGCATGTATTTATACTATAGGGTGCTAGGGTTTTAGTCAAAACCCTAATGGACAGCTTTGCCACCAAGCAGCCCAAGGAGCCTTATGGAATGAGGCCTTGGACGAAAATATGATGATCCTTCATCATAATTTCGTTCCCCCTTAGTCCATTAGGTTTCCTAGCCCAAAACTCAACTATCACACATTTGACAGTTTATACCCCTTTATTTAATTAATCTCTTTTAGTCACCAAATTAATTCCTAATTAATTTATGACTAATACTAATTAAATAAATATGATTTCTCCTTTAATATATTATTCTTATAATATATTAATAAATCATAATATCTCCTCTCTCTTATCAAATTACCTTGTCAAGTTGCTTTGGTGAAGGCAACCCAAAAGGACCATGCACACTCGGGTCAAGTATATACCAAATATGGTTACTGACTTAGACACTAATCCAACAGTTATGTTTTAAACACCAAGAAAACTTTGATTTAATAATTATCAAAATTAAACAATTAATTTGAACTATTAAATCTTTAAGGTTTATCATATTTGGTATATACCAAATAGTTATTAGACTTATCCAAGGCTCTGATACCACTGATGGATTTAATACAAACAATCCTATGTGTGCATGCAACCCTAGTATTGGATCTATGTTTTCACTATTAGTTATACAGCTTTATGAACACAAAAAGAAACCTGGCATGCTACTATAATTTTCGAAATTCATATATAAAGCTAGAATACATACCTTTTGTTGTTATATAGCAATAACAACTAGTTCCTTGAATTTCCTTAGCTCTTGAAAGCAAGTACCACAAGTGTAGTACCTCTAATGGAGTCACAAATACCATATGCAACTTGGATGAAGAGGAGAAGAAAAGGAGGCACCAAAAACGGCTGGAAACCCTAATGGAAGTGTTGTCATAGTTCGAATTGTGAGAAGATGACACAAAAGATTGGTAAAGTATCATATTTTATGTAAGACATTATGCATCGTGTCCCATACGCTTCGGGTATAGGATCGATTGTAAATGCTATAGTATTTTACCATTCTAAAATTTTCCAAATGTCTAGCGCATTAAGAGGGAAAAAGGAATAGAATTGGTTTTGACTGAAAGAATTTAACAACTATCAAAGGATGATCCAAAGTTCGCTGAGGATTGATCGCTTGTAAGTAGTTGAAAGTATGGTATTGGATGGACCATATCGACATTATTATGAATAGATAAGATTCTATTAAGAATGAGTTGTCATATGGCAAATGTGGAAATGTTTCCATATTGGGAGTTGGATATTGAGAGTCTATGCCTAGATTAGAAACTTTTATGCAAGAAGGATGTTCAAAGGAATGTACTTTGAATGTGAGACTTCACATCTATGGAATTGTCTTGTAACAATTTATAAGAAAGTACTTTGTAATTTCATTAGCTACGTCTTGGTGACTTTTGTGCTATGATTTTGCAAAGGGATCGTTGCATAAAATGTTAGAATCTAGCATATTCTAGTAGTGGAAAGAACCTTGTGTTCCTACACTAATAATTAGGATTAAGGAATTGTGAAATGAGCATCATTGGAAAAGTTTTCAGATGATCTATTTCACAAAGCATGGACCATAGGAAACAAAGTGTGCATGTTTAGAGCATGGGACAATTGTTGGTATAATTCAAGTAATGAGTTGATTATCCGAAACATTAAATGATAAATAATGAGTAATCAATATGGTGGATAAATAGAAGGGTTTTATTTACTCTCACAAGTTTGGGGCCATATAGGATTAAGTATTGTTGTCATGTTTCAATTTGCATGTTTTGACTTCCATAATAACTAGGTTATTCAAACATCCACAGTCGGTCATACGTTGGAAGTAAGTATGAAGGAAGACTGTCATGAATCTGTCTGTAGATTGTCTGAAGTGTTTAGACATGGCACAAGTTTGCTGCGGAGTTCATGAGTGCTTTGATAAGATTAGAGTATTGGATTAAACCCACGCTCACTTGGATCACTTCATGGTTTTATCACGAGTGATTAGTGAGACGATAATATTGTATATTCTTGAAACCGAGACGTGTGAGTTGTTATTTGTTGGTCGGTTACACATTGATAATAAGTAAACGCACCAGTAACTTGGTGTTATAAAACTTATTGTTGTGTGTGATTCGATTAATAAATGCAAGCGAGCATATGAGTCGAAGTTTATCTATTCCTTTTACCCAAAGTAGGATAAAAGCGATATCTATGGGCCTCTCGATGATTTAGTGATGACACCTAAGCGCTTGGCCAAGCCGGGACTAAGTTGATGTGTTCAATTGTAGTCTGTTGTCAGTCGTCATAAATCGGAAGTCGGGAAACAGTATAGTGAGAATGATTGAAATTCATGTCTTTTGTCTATACGATATCTTGAGAATGGAGGAATATATAATCCCTTATCTAGAGGACACGCTATTTGATAAGATCAGAGTTGACAGCGGCTTTTGAAAGCTACGATTGCTGATCAGGTTCTGAAGACATACGGAAAATAGTTATTAGACTTATCCAAGTGGGAGACTGTTGGATTAGTGTCTAAGTCCATAACTATTTTGGTATGTACTTGACCCGATTATGAGCATGGTCCTTTTGGGTTGCCTTCACCATAGCAATATGTAGGATGATTTAAGGAGAGAAAGGTTTAAATATGATTATGAGAATAATATATTAAAGGAGAAATCATATTGTTTAATTAATATTAGTCAAGAATTAATTGTTAATTAATTTTATGGCTAAAAGAGATTAATTAAACTTAGGGGACTGAAGTTGTAATTATAAGATAATTATAATTGGGCTATGGATCACCTAATAATATATAGGTTGGACGAATTCTATGGGAAGCCCATTAGAAATCGTCCAAGGGATATGTTTAAGGAGTCCATGGGCTGCTTAGGGCCTAAGCAGTCAAATTAGGGTTTCCTAGTTGTAAACCCTAATAGCCTACATGTATATAAAGGGCCCCTATGCCCCAAAAACGTGGACAAGTCTTCCATTAGGGTTTCCAGCCGTTTTGGTGCCTCCTTTTCTTCTCCTCTTCATCCAAGTTGCATATGGTGTTTGTGACTCCATTAGAGGTACTACACTTGTGGTACTTGCTTTCAAGAGCTAAGGAAATTCAAGGAACTAGTTGTTATTGCTATATAACAACAAAAGGTATGTATTCTAGCTTTATATATGAATTTCGAAAATTATAGTAGCATGCCAGGTTTCTTTTTGTGTTCATAAAGTTGTATAACTAATAGTGAAAACATAGATCCAATACTAGGGTTGCATGCACACATAGGATTGTTTGTATTAAACCCATCAGGGTTCACCGTCCTTCATTCGGGTTGTTATCAAGGAGGAGATGATTTCATACCTCTTTTGTCTTGCACTTTGATGGTATCTTTCCATCAAATCTTGGTGCATTTCAAAAGGGTAGAAGTCCTCGTAGGACTTTTGGTGGTCGGCTATCATAGTGGCCATCATGATGCATGCCACCTTGGTGGCATCCCTTTCATGTGCCCTAAAGTCAGCGATCTCTTGTGGAGTAGCAACTGTCTCATCAATCTCCTTAACCTCCTTATCGAGGACATATTCTTTGTCCTCATAGCGGGTAATCATTCGGATGTTTCTGATCCATTCATTAAAGTTGGATCCATCAAAAGTGACTTTCCCACACAACTTCATTAGAGAAAAAGAGCCATTAGGATTAGAGCCAGAAGTAGCAGTGTTTGCAGACATCTAAAGAGAAGGAAAAATTTTGTTTAGATATAAAGATAGTCCTTAATAAAAACACCCAAATGTAGTATTAAGGCTAGGACCCAATCACAATATATTATACTTAGAAGAGGTATGCCGTAATCTAAGTAATAACATATTTGAAAGGTAAGTGAATGCCGATTCACCAATTTCCACCAAAGACGAAATATTAAAATATTTAATTTGGTTCTTAGAAACTCCTAGATTCTTTTGAGATTCAATGAACTTTTCAAAGACATGTTTCAATCTCGAGTGTGCCCTCCATGTTTTGTGACTGGGATGCCGAGGATCACAAAACAAGGTGTGAAGTAACCATGCAAATTACTTGGTACCCTTAATGTATTACCCCTCAATCGATGTGCCGGTTAACCACACACACTCCATCGATACTATGATAAACATTAAGTCACCCTTTATCTACCTTGTTAAGTTCAAGTTAGTGTGCCGGTTAACCACACACGCTCCACTACCGACTTAGACAAAGTGTAAAGTGTAACTTCATGGATTAGCACCTTATTAACATTTTTCCTAAAGTAACTAAGATTGGTAATTTAATAAAACATTTAGTTACTTTAATATATTCATCATACTTTTAATGAGAATTTATAAGTCCTTGTCCTACCCTTTCGGCTAACGACCCTCCACCAGTCAAGCAAGCGGTGGATGAGAGTGGACACCCATTAAGTTGCCATTTTATAGGCAACAACCTTATACCCACCTTATAGTCCGGCTTCGTGAATGAGGCGTACTAGTGGTAAGACGACTTTGATCTTATACATATATATATATATATATATATATATATATATATATATATATATATATATATATATATATATATATATATATATATATATATATTAACTTATAATATTATAAGTATAAGGGTTGAATTTTAACTTTTAAAATTCTAAGGGTTGGAACTAAAGTCTTAATCAAGACTTTACTTGTTCCAAAACTTGAGGGCAAGTTTTGTAAACTTTCAAAACTTTTCATTTCTTGTAACTTACGAGTTAATTAGAGTATTAAAAATGAAGACTCTACATTTTATAACCCATGTCTTCTTCTAATGGTTTTAAAAACAAAGTGACTTTTGGTTTTCCATAACTTGATGACAAGTTATGAACTCCATTAAAACACATAATGATCATGAATTAATCTACCACATAGGTTACAAATAATTCCTATGATCATCTAAACTTCATAATATCAAGAACATGAATATGAACACTTTCAAGAATCAAAAATTATACTTAAAACTTGTAATTTTGATGAGTTGTCATTGTAAATGGATTAACATGAACATTACACCAACTAAAACAAGTTTAAAAACACCAAAATAGTTTAGGGTAATGTTCCTAGTCCATTTCCAGCAACAAAAATCCAAATTCTGAAAATTGCAGCCTCTACTCGTCGAGTGCATGAACTGACTCGACGAGTAGCTTGCACTTGGTCATGGATTCGTCGAGTCCCCCCATGGACTTGGCGAGTTCATACGGGCAGAAAGCAGAAAACTCGATTTTTCAAGCAGTTTGCACAAAAATCAAACAAGCAAGCCTAGGCTCTGATACTACTGATGGGATTTGAGCATTCTATCACTTCCTAAGTGTACATGCAACCCTAATAACCTTGGATCTATGTTTGTCTAATAATCATGCAAAGTTGTTTTTCCAAGGTTATGAACCTATCTAGCATACATGGGGTACAATTTTCTTTGTATAAAAGATAGAACTACATACCTTGTTGTTGAGAGTGTTCCTTGAAACCTTGTGAGCCTAGCACCTCAGGTGTGATGCCTCAAATGCTTCACACAACACCAAATGCAATGAATAAACTGGAGAGAATACTCTAACACATGCAAAATCGGCCAAGGCCTCTTGTTTCTTCGTATAACCGATTTTGGGGAGAAAAACATTGCATATATAGTGTGTTGCGTTAGGTAAACCCTAATGTAACATGACTCTTCATTTCTTGATCCATGGGTTAACTCCATGGAGCATCCATGGAGCATCCTATGGGTGGAACCCAACTTGATAATCCATGGAGCCTCTTAGCCCACTATATAAGATATGGAAGATTTACATAATCTACCCACATATTTAATTAGTTATCTTTTGATCACTTAATTAATTCTAAATTAATTCTTGATGAAAACTAATTAAATAATATTATTAATATATTAGAACTTATAATATATTAATAAACGATACGTGTTATTTCTCTCATTTAGTTTATCCAATTGCATGGTGCCATGCAACCCAAATGGACCATGCCGGGTCGGGTCAAGTACTTACCAGAAATAGTTATGGACTTAGACACCTTATCCAACAAGAATATTAATAGTAGTCTCTATAATGAAACCTCTAGCATGGTGTAACATCCTAAAATACGAAGGTATAAAATCCAGTTTTAAAACAACCAAAACACCCATTTATCATTTACCCAAATACCTAAAAGTATTTTATATTAAAAACAGATATCAGAGTAAAATATCAAAATCACTCCATTGAGGAAAAGCAGAGGTGTGTGCGCTGCAATCAAGCCGGACACTTCCCTTTTTGAACCGTATGTACTTGAAACTATAACAAACAGCAACTATAAGCATAAAGCTTAATGAGTTCCCCAAATACCACATACCATACATAACATGTGAGCCAAACATAACATACATATCCAACATTCAATAGGAGGTGCTATGTGCCAATCATAGTCTTGCCATTATGCCATGAGCCATATATTGGTCTTTCCTTCCTAGTCTGGGGGCCAAAACCTTAGGTCTTACAAAGAAGTGCCAAGAGCCACCTCCTGGTATTCCATGCAAGCATCACAAAGACAATTAACATACAATCAACCACTATTGATCTAATTAACTGCCAGAGTCCAAACTCTAGTCTTGCATACAGATTGCCAGGAGCCACTTTCTAGTCTTTCATACAATTGCCAAGGGTCACCCCTGGTCTTCCTATAGTATGTAAACCAAATGGGTCGGCATTGGTGCCTTCGACCCATAGTGTTGTGAGGAGACTAACCTCAAACCAAGATAACTGAATACTCAAGCTGCTGCTACCGGAATCTGTGCACTGACAACATCGAATAATATTTCATCAATCATTGGTTCCCAACCCAACCAAAATTCTAGTCCAATAACCAACCTTCAGGGTAAAAGTCGATTTTACATTTTTCCCTTACTTTCCATAATTCTAAAGACCAATCCACAAGCATCATAAGCCCAAACACTGAAATGACACCATAAAGCCCAAGAAGGCCCAAATATCCAAATTGGGCCCAATCCCATCATGGGCCTAACCCGATAAGGCCCAATATCCTAAAAGGCTCAAAATAATCAATGGTCAACCCTGGTCAAACTTCTTGTCAATGATCCATGAACAACAAGTCAAAAAACAAGAAAAGTCAACCAGGCCGAGTACGCCCCGCATATTCAGCTGGTACGTGCAGCGTACAAACTTTGGGGCAAGTACGCACAGCGTACCAGATGGGTAGGACCAACGTACTCCCCTGAACCACATTTTCTGCATTAAGCACTTAGCCACTTATGTCCTTGCTCCAAACTCTCAGATTTGATTCCTATGGATGACCTAACACGTAAAGTTGGCAACTTTACTTACATGCATGGCTTAAAGGGGCTCTATAGTTCAAAAGAGCTAAATGAAAGGTCTTAACACATGCTTGAGTCCAAATAAACTATAAGATCACATTTTTGTTCCATTGGGACACCTCAAACGTCCAGATCTACAAGATTAATCCTCTGAAACAACCTTATCTCACAAGGACCAACCAAAAGAGGCTAAAATGACCATAAACAATCCCAAAAGAAGATCTATACAATGAGTAGAAAATATAGGGACTTTATACCTCCATAGTCACGAAATGAAGATGCTAACACTGGATCTCTAAGCTGCACTCCAATAAATGAGTCTATAGATTTACTCTTCTCTTAGACCAACCACCATAAACACTCTTCCAGGCTCCAAAACTCACTCAAGGCACCCTAGGGTTTCAATGTATGCTAAAAGGGATGGAGAATGGCCTAAAAGACCTAAAGGAAGATTATAATGATGCTTATCTAGGGGTAAAACCCCAAAATTAGGGTTTGGTGCTGAAGGGAGTACGTACCATGTACCCCTTAGTATGCTCGACATACTTATGGACCAACAACGACAAAGTTACTCGGTACACCCTGCATACTAGATGGACCTCCAAAACCCTAAAACTTTATTTGACCCTAACTCCTTCGTTCTAAGTCCATTTTCGATAAACTTTATATCCACGGAAAGGTAACGAGAAGCCCTACACTTCTAATAACTAACCTTAGCCTTAAAACTTCTCGAACCAACACCCAAAATTCATAAAGAACTGAGGTATCGAATCACGATTATACCCTTAGGCTCCGAAACACCATCGAACTCTTGGATCATCTAATCTATAATACCCACATCCAAAAAAGGGAAAAATCCTTTCTTACCCAAGGCCCTAAGCCTTATGATGACTAATGACCGAGACACAACCCTGAATAATGAAGCGATTCAAAACCGAATGTTACAACTCTCCCCCACTTAATCGATTTTGTCCTTGAAATCATTCTTTACCATCCGCGGCATGCCTGACCCCCTGAGGGACACACCCACAACCTTGAGCATACCACGACTTTCCCAAGGCAACCAAACCTAACCCAAATAGAACTTTACAACCTATAGAAGATGAACCCATAATCCCATGTAGAAAACCAACCCTACTATACCTAAAACCTGAAATCTTGAATTGGTCCGACTCCCTGATAGACCGCTCATACTGCACCATTACAAGGCCAAAACCTCATTGAAGTCCAGACTTAAAAATCATTCTTCTGACCCGTGATTGACTTGATGCTTGTAATGGAAACAAAATCACTGACCATTATTGTTGCAGAACACTTATACTTGATAGAAGGCTAAGATAATCCTTCAAATAGAAGACTCTTCCGTGCAATGGTTAGACTCAGACGAGAGTTGCACAACTGGGTCAAATCATTACTCTGAGATTATCCAATCCAAGCTACAAGTGACTTAGCATATTTTCCGAATAACAAGTGACTCTACACATTAATCCCCAATCATAATACCGCCTAGACTTATTGATGGGTTTTATGTACTCTAACAACCCTATGGTACATATACAACCCTAATGCTTTGGATCTAAGTTTTCTCAAATAATACATGCAATAAAATTATCCAAAGCATGGAACCTATAACTAGCATACAAACTTTGATAGTTGAAACATAAAACCAAGTAAGATGACTACCTCTTTGTTATAACTTGTAGAACTTGACCTTTCAAGAGCTTAGCACCTCAAGTGTGATGCCTCAAATGGTTCACAAACACCAAGAAAAACTGGAGGATAATGAGAGAAAGCTTGGAGGCACTAAAACGGATAGGGTTCTTCTTAGAACTCGTAGATCACGATTTTAGGATTTAGGGGTTACAAATATAGTGTAGAATTCCAAGAGTCACTTGTAAACCCTAATTCTTACACTTAGGCTTATGATCCAACAATTGACTTGGACTAAAACTTCATGGACTATCTCATAAGCTTAGCCCATTACAAATCAATAGTGGATCAATAACCCAAACCATATGTATCATTAATTTACATAATCAGTCCCCGTTAATTTAATCTGTATCTTTTGATCACTAAATTAATTCCAAATTAATTCTTGATCAATACCAATTAAATAATATATTTCTCAATTAATATTTTTATACTTATAATGTATTAATAAAACACAAATAACCTATTTCTCAAATATCCATCCTATCAAATTGCTCCATTGAAGGCAGGACCATGCTAGTATCGGGTCAAGTACATAACAATTATAGTTATGGACTTAGACACCTAATCCAACAGTCTCCCACTTGGATAATTCTAATAACTATAACTGCCAATGCAACTACAAAATCAGATTAGCAATCGTAGCTCTCAAAAGCAGCTGTCGAACTATGACGTGTCAATTATATAAGGGATCAAATATTCCTCCATTCCTAAAGATGTTGTATGCACTGAGACATGGATTATAATCATTCTCTCTGTCCATGTGTTGTTTCCTGAATTCCGATTTATGACGACTAACAACAGCCTACAATTGAACACAACAACTTAGTCTAGGCTTGGCCAAGCGCTTAGGGTGTCATCACTAAATCATCGAGGGGCCCATATATATATATATATATATATATATATATATATATATATAGATATATATATATATCGCTTTTATCCTACTTTGGATAAAAGGAATGGATAAACTTTGACTCATATGCTTTCTCTATTTACTAATCAAATCAGACACAACAATACGTTTTATAACACCAAGTTACTTGTGTGTTTACATATCATCAATGTGCAACCGACTTGTAAACTACAAATATATGTCTGTGTTTGAAGAATATAAGATATTATCATCTCACAATAACTTGTGGTAAAATCCATGAAGTGATTAATGTGAGCGTGGGTTTAATCTAATACTCAAATCTTATAACATGAGTACTCATAAAACACTGTAGCAAACTTGTGCTATGTCTAAACGCTTAAACAATCTACAGTCGGATTCATGACAGTCTTACTTCATTACTTACTTCCAAAGTATGATTGACTGTGGATATTTGAATAATCCTATGATTTGGAAAGTAAAACATGCATAGTGAAACACAAGAATAATCAAATACAATATAGTCTCAAAACTTTCGAATATAAATAAAACACTTATTATTTAATCACCATATTGATTACACATTATTCATTGTATAATGTTTCGACTAATCAACTTAATACTTGAATTAAAACAATAGTCATCCCATGCTCTTAGCATGCACACTATGTTTACCTATGGTCCTTACCTTGTGAAATAGATCAATTGAAAACATTTCTAATGATGCTCATTTCACAATTCCAAATCCTTAACGTATATGTAAGAATACCAAATTGTTGCCTTTTGCTACAATTTGTTAGATTCTAAACTTACATGCAATGATTCTTTGTAATGGCTATGCACAAAAGTGATAGAGACTTGGCAAAAGATATTACAAAGTATTCTAATGGAGAACAATTCCATGGAAACAAAGTCTGATATTCAAAATACATTCCTTTGAGCATCCTTCTTGCATTAAGGTTTTAATCTTACACAGATTTTATGATTAACTTCTAATCATGGAAACCTTTCCATATTCCCATTTTGACTATCGCTTCTGAAAAAGAGTTCCCTCTTCTTGGAACATGTCAATATGGTCATCATAAAATTATACTATACTTTCAACTGTCCAAAAGCAACCAATCCTCAGCGAATCTCAGATTGTAGCATATGTAATCAATCCTGTATACCAAGTATATGGGATTCAGTACATAACGATACTTTATCAGTCTCTTGCTAAAATATTTCCATATATATACTTTTCTTATGTTGAATCATTTCAACATAACATTCATATACATCCACAACTAAGTTAAAATTTCAATCTAAGCTTTTAGATTCAAAATGAAGTATTAGTATCTTCTCCCTATAACATTCTATAGAGAAACAATATCCAAACCTACAACTTTGCAAACTTGTGACTTTTGTTTCCTATAAATGGTATTGCAACCTTGAAATACTTAGTATAATAGTTGCGCTCCTAGTAGCTTGACAATTATATATATACTCTTTCCAACATAACAATTATGCTCCCTTTAGCACAATCCTTATGGTCCCACTAGCCTTGACATGTATCCAAAAATCAGCTGGACTTCTAGAAATCAATACTCATTGACTTTCTTACCAAAGTTCAGTTTCCTGATACAAGATGCTTCAATAAGACTTTATCTAGACTTCTCAAATTCATACACCTATCCTTAGATAGCTCATATGTGTGTCTAAACTATTTCAAAACTTACAGTAGTAAGTCTCGAAAGTTCAGACCATTTGCCATTTCTCACAATTCGAACTATGAAGAGGGATGCCGTAATCATAATTGAATTTACGAATGCAATTAACACAACTACTATCTCTTTAAATCTACTTAGTGAAAGTGTTTCCTCACAATCTTTTTCATGTAGTGGAGAGAAACCTTATGTCACTTAGATTCTATGGTGTATGCGTTCCTATCCATGTGATTTTGTCATAACCATAATCACAAGACAAGGTTTGTGACCAATTCGAACTCATATGGACCGAACTTGTTCAATCATAATTTCTTTCCATGTGGTGTCACAAGGGCCTACCATGTCTTCCAAGTTGTTCAACAACTCACCCTTATTGATCAATGTGCTTTCACTAATCCAAGTGCTTTGCCTTATGCAAAAAAACTGAGAACTCATAGAACTCACATGCATAGCTAACTTTAACTAGAGTGAGAACATAAATAATAATGTGTCAACACGATAGGTTATAAACCTCAAGTCGTGTGCTGGTGATTAACAATAGGTTTACTCTTTATTATGTCTTGAACCTTTTCAAGATTTTTTTAAACTCCCACTGACCTCTTGACATATAAGATTCTGTTGTCAAGAAACATTCATTGACAAACAAATATTGAAGACTTAGTGCAGGTTCTTATCAAGAAAAACACTTCATATAATTGGTCTCAGTTGGTCTTTGTCTTATCCAAGACATCACAACTACCAATTACAAATATACATGAGTAAGAAAACTTTTCTACTCCACATTTCATGATGTCACTCAAGGTACAACTTGGAGTAACTTAGAGTAAGATTCTAAAACTCGAATTTGGAACGAAGTATGACTCATCCTTTTGATTTTAACCATTTCAACAATTTACGATTCCTCTTCTTAGCCATACAAATGGACTAAGATGTCATTAGAGTATCAATTGTGACATGGTTCCATAATCATAGGGATGATCATAAAACACGATACTAAAGTACTCTCCTTTCCTTTTATATTGGTGAAAACATTTATCTTTCTGCCTAATTTGATTCTTCTTATTCGTTCTGCTATACATTGAATCTTTTCAAAGTATCAGAATTATACTTAACCTTGTAAGCGTAAACATATTAAATGAACTATTACTAAATCATGATGAATAGCCTTTATCATTCTTTGTGGTGTATCTGACCAGTGCACATCAATGTGTACTAGATCCTTTTATCTTTCACTTGACTTACATACTTATGTAAACAAGGAATTAGTCCCAATTTTCCCAAGTACCAAAATTTTCATACATCACATGTTTCAAATCATATGATTTCCAAGTTTCTATCCAATTGAATCTTGGTCGATGAGAATCGTTCCTTACTTATAAAATTATGACACTACCACAATTGATACAACTAAGAATCAAACATCTTTCAATATTGCTATTAATGGAAACATATAAACAATAATTTACACGAATGTCATTACAAGGCAACTTAAAATAAAAAAATTATTTATTTATAAAAGGTGCGGAAAAGCTTATCCTTACAATGCAATTACAAATGAAAACTATGTTGCTATCTATTCCTAAGCAATCTATCATAACACTTAAATAGCAGCTCAAAAATCTGATCATCAAACCATGTGACCGAAATCCATCTCTTCGCGACCAGACTTAGCTCACTCTTCCTTTAAGCTTCCTTTCTTTTCTTCGATCCAACAGAACATCAAAATGCAATATTAGCACATCATGTACTAATAATCTATGAATAGGAACTTAATAGAGTTAGATAGTGGACTTACCTGAAGCAGAGTCATATGTTTTGACTTTACCATCCTTGTGATCCTTCAGGTAGGTACGGCAGATTCACATCCAATGCCCCTTCTCTTGGAAATAGAAACAGAATGACTCTTTTGTAATGGTATATAGGATAATCTCAGACTTATCCTTTTTCTTTACTATTTGGTTAAATGGTTTGACCTTGGCAGATCCCTTTCCATTAGGAAGAGAAAACTTTTTTGGACTTCCAATGTTGCCACTGTCAATGTCTATGGAAGTTTGGGAGATTGATCTTCCAATCAAATTTGCTTTACCAGTGCGTTAAATCATTGTTGATTCAGCAGCAATTAGCAAATATGTTAGATCAATGAGGGGCACGCCATGATCTGTCAAATAGTAGTCTTTAACAAACTGACCATACCACTCAGGAAGTGATTGAAGAACCAAGTCAACAACCAACTTCATCAGGAAAACGACACCCAACATTCCCAGCCTGTCAATATGCAACTTCATCTCCAAGACGTGAGCACATACAGACTTTCCATCTTCGTGTTGCTTGTCAATAGGGCTTTAGTGACCTTGAAATTTTCAATTCGATGAAATCGTGGGTCAGGGAGAATATTTGGAGGATGTAGAGGAAGTGAAGTTTGATTTCCAATTCCATCAATGCACGACAAACATATTGTTCTTTCACCTTGATCGCCATGTGGAATACCATCTTCATGAGGAAATCTTTTTCCGAAAGGATAAGAAAGACCATAGCTGTCAAAACTAGACATCTACTAGGGGAGAAATTCAAGTAAGTTGACTTAATCCTTTATATAACACCCAAATGAAATATCAAGGCTAGGACCCGACATAATAATTTACAATTCGGAAGAGGGATGCCGTAATCCAATTGCAAACTATTTGTCGGTAGGTAAATGACGAGTTACCAATTCCACCATGAAAACAAAATTTAAATGAAATTCCTCGATCTTTTGAGATTCACTGAACTTTTCAATGGCATGTTTAATCTTGATTATGCCCTTCAAATTTGTGACTGGGATACCGATGATCACAAATAAGGTGTGAATAACCATGCAAATTAGCTTGGTACTCTCGATGTCATTAATCACCTAATCAATGTATCGGTTAACCACACACGGTCCATTGATTAATGATAATTTATGAGAAACCCATTGTCATCCTTCATTAGTCCACATTAGTGTGTCGGTTAACCACACATGCTCCACTAACTGACCAATAAGGTGCAATGTGCAATTTCATGGGTTAGCATCAAATTCACATTTTCCTAAAGTAACTAAGATTAGGAATTTATAAAAGGTTTAGTTACTTTGTATTTCATTATACTTTTAATGAGGATTTAGATGTCTTATCAAACCCGTTTGGCTAACAACCCTCCACTGGTCAAGAGTGCGGTGGGTAAGAATGGATACCCAATGGCGGTCATTTTACAGGACGCTTCCTTAGACACCCATTATAGACCAACTTCGTGAATGAGGCCTACTAACGGTAATACTGACTTTGAACTTATACATATATGGTATATTATACTTTTTAATATTATATAGTATAAGGGTGTATTTTACAAATTTAAAATACTTGGTGGTTTAAACTATAAATTAGACTTTTAATTTAGTTAAATTTAAACCATATTATTTTGGATTTATTAATTCTCTCTTTTAATTAAACGTTTAATTAATTTAATAAACTCCATAAGGGTGTAATTTGAACTATTTATAACATCAAGGTTCTATATTTACGATTTCACAATTAAAGCTTTTTAATTAAATTTTAAGTTATAAAACCAAGAGGTGCACTAATGAGACTTTTCAAATTAAAGGTTTTAGAATTTAATATTTCAACATTAATACTTTTAATAAAATCTTAAATTACAAAACTTGAGGGAAAGTTTTTAAACTCTTCAAAACCTTTTGGATTCCAAAACATGATGGCAAGTTTTGTAACTACTTAAAAAAACTTTTGAGTTCTAAAACTTGATGGCAAGTTTTGTAACTCCCTTTAAAACATTTAGATCAAATTTAAACTAATAAAATAATTATTTAACTTTATCTTTTACCAATTTGACCTAATCAAATTCATATAGCAAGACAATTCAAATTAAATAATACAAATAATTAGTTTATCATATAATCTAGTAATTATTTTATAATTTGACAATTTTTCTTGAAATTGGATGAGGATAATCACCACCATATCAGAAAAACCGGATTTTATGATACAAAACAGTTTAAGGAAATGATCGTACTCCAATTATGGCCAAAAAAACCTAGAAAACTACAAACTGATGATCCAACTCGTCGAGTTGGATAATGGACTCGTTGAGTTCATCACCAAATGACCCAGCTCATCGAGTCCACTCATGGGACTCGTCGAGTCCACTGTTCAGACAACAATTTTCCAATTTTTCGACTTTAAACAATTAACCAATGCATCAATAGAACAGAAACACCCATGGCTCTGATACTACTGATGGGTTTTATGTACTCTAACATCCCTATGGTGCACATACAACCCTAATGCTTTGGATCTAAGTTTTCGCAAATTATACATGCAATAAAACTATCCAAAGCATGAAACCTACAACTAGCATACAAACTTTGATATTTGTTACATAAAACCTGTGACAACCCGAAATTTCTATCTTGTAAAGTCAATCAATTCAATCAAAAGTCAGACTTGTTTCTGTTACCTTTACAAGTACATTCTCATCTGTTTGTTGAACTATGGCGATTTAGTTCATGGATCACTCTCATTGCTCTCACTATTGAACTCTTACTATTATCTTCATCTTTGTAAACTTACAGTTGAAAGATGCCTCCACGTAGAATAACAAGACACAATCATCTGATAACTCCAACTGAACCATCAACTCCTCCTCAATATGATCTTGCAGTCCTTTACGCTGCAGTGGTTGCGGCTGTTACAACAGCCCTTACTTAATTCAACGCTAGAGGTACTAGTAGAGGTGGAACGGGTGTTAACTTGACCCAAGGTGATAGTCATGGACGCTCCAGGGAGTGTTCGTACAAGGACTTCACCAACTGCAAACCCAGAACCTTTAACGGGACTGGGGGAATCATTGCCCTATCGTAATGGTTCGAGAAGACGTAGTCGATCTTTGAGATCTGATCCTGCCCGGAAGGAAGCAAAGTAAAATTTGTTGCCTGCACCTTCTCGTACAGAGCCCTAACATGGTGGAATAGCCATGTCAAGTCACTTACTCTAATAATGGAAAATGCAATTGGCTGAGAAACTCTGAAAGAGCTGATGATTAAGGAATACTGCTCGAGGGGAGATGTTCAGAAACTTGAACAAGAACTTTGGAGCCTAACCATGAAGGGCTCCGACATAGTAGCCTACCTTCGATAGGTATATTTGGGGGCTGGTACCTCAATTTCAGGGGAATGTGCTAGCTTCAAACCCCACTACGTTCGACAGGGCCAAACGATTGGCACAATGGCTCATAGATCATGGAGTCTGCACACCAACAACAACCCCTGCTGTCCTAGAATAAGCCAAAACAGCCGACAACAAGCGGAAGTTTTCAGACACGAAGAAGAATGCGGCGTAGAACTCTGCAGTGAAGCAACAAATCGTGGATGTTAATGCTGCAACAGCACCTGCTGCCACTGCGCCGGTGAAACAGTATGCTGGGAGTTTGCCAAAGTGCAACAAGTGCAACTTCCACCACAATGGACCCCGCCTGGAAATGTAGTGTGAGAACTGCAACAGGAAAGGTCATAGCACCCATTTCTACAAAGCTCCGGCTAGACACATAACCCAGGTCACTGGCGTTGGAGTGGGCCAGGGCTGTTATGGGTGTGGTGAGGTTGGTCACTACAAGAGGAACTGCCCGAAAGCATTGAATGCTGGTGGAGTAGGGAGAGTCTTGGCGATAGGCCATAAGGAAGCCGTGGCAGACCCGACAGTGGTCACGTGTATGTTTCTCCTCTATAACTCTTATAGATGCATATTATTTGATAGTCGAGCGAAGAAGAGCTTCGTGAACAAAAAATTTGCACACTTACTTAAACAACAACCACGAGCACTAAAAGAAACATTCACCATAGAAATGGATAACGAAAAGACTGAGAGCACTAACAGTATATACATATGATGTACCCTATCTCTAGATATCCTTTATTTCCAATCAACCTCTAGCCTATCTCAATTAAAACATTCGACGTCATTTTAGGCATGGATTGGTTGAGTCTTCATCGTGCTGACATTATGTTTTTTGAAAAGGTCGTACGTCTTAATCTACTGAATAGCGAATACCTAGTTATCTATGGCAACAAACCAGGCACGAACCTTTGGATCATCTCAAGTATACAAGCCCAGAAGTACTTACGAAAGGAATATCATGCGTTTCTTGCTCATGTGGTTGATGTGATCCATGAGGCGAAAGACATAAAGAACATCCCAGAAGTACGTGACTTTTCCGACATCTTTCCCGACGAACTACCAGGATTACCACCACAACGTCAAGTCGAGTTCAGAATCGACTTAGTTCCTGGAGCTACCCCTGTAGCCAAATCGCCTTATCGACTAGCACCAGCTGAGATGCAGGAACTATCCGGTCTACTTAATGAATTGCTTAGCAAAGGATTTATCAGACCAAGCTTCTCGCCCTGGGGAGCACCGGTCTTGTTTGTAAAGAAGAAAGATGGATCGTTCCGTATGTGCATCAACTATAGAGAGCTAAATAAACTGACCATTAAGAACCGATACCCTCTACCACGTATAGTCGACTTTTTCGACCAATTTCAAGGGGCAAACTACCTTTCCAAGATTGACCTGATATTTGGGTATCACTAGTTACGAGTTTTAGAGGAAGATGTTCAAAAATAGTCTTCCGAACTTGTTATGGACACTACGAGTTTGTAGTGATGCCTTTCGGATTAACCAATGCGCCCGTAGTGTTCATGGACTTAATGAACCGGGTGTTTTGTGTTTACTTGGATCAGTTGGTTATTATATTCATCGATAACATACTTATCTACTCTCGTAGTAAGGAGGAACATAGTCAACATCTACGATAGATCTTAGAAACACTACGAGTAGAGAAAATCTATGCGAAATTCTCTAAATGCGAATTTTGGATTTGAAGAGTCGAATTCTTGGGTCACGTGGTTAGCGAAGAGGGAATTCACGTGGATCCTTCCAAAATTAAAGCTATTGAGAACTGGTCAGCACATAAGATGCCTACAGAAATTCGTCAATTTCTATGCCTCGCTGGCTACTATCGTAGGTTTATTCAGAACTTTTCAAGGATTGTGAAACCAGTAACTGCCTTGACGCAGAAAGGTGCAGCCTTTGACGGGAAGAGAAACAACAGAAGGCGTTTCAAACGCTAAAGCGAGCCTTATGCAGCGCACGAATATTATCCCTCCGAGAAGGGATAGAAGATTTTGTGGTTTAGCGCGATGCATCCAACCAAGGGCTCGGTTGTGTTCTTATGCAACGAGGAAAGGTCATCGCCTATGCCTCAAGACAACTTAAGACGCACAAAGTCAACTACACTACACACGATCTTGATTTAGGAGTAGTGGTATTTGCTCTGAATATTTGGAGACTCTACCTGTATGGTACGCAAAGCACTATATTTATAGACCACAAAATCCTTCAACATATATTCGACCAGAAGGAGCTCAACATGAGGCAACGACGGTGGGTCGAGCTAGTCAATGACTACGAATGCGAAATTCGTTATCATCTCGGTAAAGCCCAAGTAGTAGCCGACGCCCTAACTCGGAAAGAATACTTAGGTTGTAGAGTCAAGGCATTGACTATGACAATCCATTCACATCTGTCCACACAAATTAAGGAGGCCCAGCTAGAATCCTTGAAACTTGAAAATGTGGCAGGCGAATCCCTTAGAGGGATGGATAAGAACTTAGGATTCAAGGGTGACGGAGCCTTATACATCATGGATCGGATCTGAACACCGAAACTAGGTGGCTTCAGAGATATTTTCATGAATGAGCGCACAACACTCGATACTCCATTCATCCAGGTTCAGATAAGATGTATCTGGATGTCAAAAAGTTATACTGGTGGCCTAACATGAAAGCAAAAATTGCTACCTTCGTGGGCAAGTGCCTTACTTGCACCAAGGTTAAGGTCGAATACTAGAAACCCTCAGGTTTACTACAACAACTCGAGATACCTGAGTGGAAGTGGGAGCGGATTACAATGGACTTCATAACCAAGTTGCCCAAGAAAACGGGTGGTCTCGATACCATTTGGGTGATCGTAGATAGGTTAACTAAGTCCGCACACTTCCTGCCGATCAAAGAGACCGACAAGATGGAGAAACTGACAAGAACATACGTTAAGGAAATTGTACCACTGCCTGGTGTTCTCATATCTATCATCTATGATAAAGATAGTAGATTCACTTCATGATTCTGGTAGTCGCTACAAAAGTCCTTGGGAACTAGGTTGGACATGCGTACAGCCTACCACCAACAAACTGATGGACAGAGTGAGAGGACGATACAGACGTTGGAAGACATGCTTCGAGCTTGTGTGATTGACTTTGGTAAAGCATGCGATACCCATTTTCCGTTAGTCGAGTTTTCATACAACAACAACTACCATTCTAGTATCAAGGTTGCTCCATTCGAAGCCCTCTGTGGCAGGAAGTGCAGATCCCCTCTGTGCTGCGCTGAGGTGGGTGACACGTAACTAGCTAAAGGACGAGTTCCTGATAGCACTCTCATAGGTCCAGAAGTCATTCGGGAAATGACACAGAATATTGTTCAGATTCGTAAACGATTGAAAGCCTCTAGAGACCGCCAGAAGAGCTACGTTGACAAGATACGGAAACCTTTGGAATTCTAGGTTGGTGACCTTGTTTTATTGAAGGTCTCACCCTGGAAGGCCTTGATATGCTTTGGAAAGCATGGGAAGCTAAATCCAAGGTACATAGGGCCTTTTGAGATTCTCGCTAGGATCGGCCCTGTACCTTACAAACTCAATCTACCTCAAGAACTTAGTAACGTACACCCTACCTTCCACATGTCGAACCTGAAAAAGTGCCTATCCGATGACACTCTTGTTATCCCACTTAATGAAAACGAGATCAATGAGAGCCTCAACTTTGTGGAAGATCTAGTAGAAATCATGGACATGGAGGTCAAGCAAACGAAACAAAGACGGATCCCGATAGTGAATGTTCGCTGGAATGCAAAACGGGGAACCGTATTCACTTGGGAGCAGGAGGATCAAATGAAACTTAAATATCCTCATCTTTTCCCTTAGTCTATGTGTATTTGCTTAATTCTAATTTCGGGACAAAATTCCCTTTAACAAGGGGATGATGTGACAACCCGAAATTTCTATCTTGTAAAGTCAATCAATTCAATCAAAAGTCAGACTTGTTTTTGTTACCTTTATGCTGTGTTAAGGTTCTGTTTGAGAGTTTCTAAGGGGTCGTTTGATAGTTGCTGATTGGGTTAGAGCTGACTGAGTTAGGAGCTGACTGGGTTAGAAATGTTGACTGAGTCCACATTTGACTGAATTTATGCTGTTTGATTATTTATTTGACTGATTGTGTTGAATGATTAAAATAACCATATTATCCTTATGTTGTCCATTTGTGCTGGATAAAATAATTATACAAATAAAAATTTTCACATTAAATCCAAATTAAACATACATAATTAAAAATCCAAATACGAAGTGTAATACAAAATCCAAATACACATTGTCATACATAATAAAAAAGTATATCATTTAACGTGAACCATTTGAAAGTAACTGATTAGCAATCTGGTCACGCAAATTAGTCATATACTCAACGGCTTCCGAACCCCATTCTATGCCTTGTATGTTTTCGCCCTCACTTCCTCCACCTCCCACATTAGGAGTAACCATATTGTTTTGTTCAAAGTTCGTAAATTGGTCATCTTCAATATCGTACTTCTTTATAAAATTATGGATCGCGACACAGGCAATGACTATGTCTCTTTGCACTGGAAAAGGATAAAGAGCCATACGTTTTAAAATTGGAAATCTCGCCTTTAATACACCATAAGCACGTTCAATGAAATTTCTAAGTTGTGCATGAGCATGATTGAACCTTTCTTCCTTAGTTAAAGTTATGTTTCTTCGAAAATCAGCTAACCAATACCTAGTATTGCGGTAAGGAGCCATAAATCCACGGGTGTTGGTGTATGCGGCATCACAAAGGTAATATTTATCTGTAGATGGGTGACAAATTAATCATATAAATAATATAGATAATAAAACTTATAGAAAAATGACAAGCCTTGTGGAGGGAATGGAAATCCAGAAGTCGGATTAAATGCAACTTCTTTCAAAACTTTAGAATAGTGTGTTATGCCCTCCCATCCAGCCCATACAAAGGTGAATATCATATCAAATTCACAAATTCTGATTACATTTTGATAACATTCACCTTTTCCTCTTCCCCTATAGCGAGTTTGTTCATCAACGGGCACAACTTCATGTACAAGTGTTCCATCTAGTGCATCTAATGCTCCAGGAAATATGTTTTTTAGCCGTCTATAACGTTCCGAGGTATTTCTTGTTGTATTAGAAGATGTTGGTACAATAATTTCTCTTGTAAATCACATCATTGCTTTTAGCACTTCATGAAAACATTGATGAATCGTTTGTATGGAGTGGTGAAATCTTTCTTTAACAGCTCGAAAACGTTCATTATGTCCTACAACATGTAAAAATATAGCCATCTTCTCTTCAACGCTTATTGTCCTACTATGTTGCAACCAATTTCTTTGAGTAAAATGATTGCATAATAATACAAATGCATCTTGTGAAAGACTTATCATATCAAAACATTGTATAGGATCTCCGTGTATCAAATCTTGTGTATATGCATGCCCATTTTCTTCCGATTCGTTAGCTTTTATTCTTTCTATTCTTTTTTTTCTTTTCCGAACCAACATCAACCAATAGCATGAGAGTATAAGGACACCTAAAAACTCTCCTTCCTTATCCATATGTAACCTGTTACATGTTAATACAAATCACATAAGTTTTATAAGATAAACCATAAAATTAATCAATAACATTAAAATGGATGGCATATAACTCCATAAAATAAAAATCCATAACATAAAAATCCATAACAAAAAAGTCAATACCAATTAACAATCCTAAACATAACACATAAACAACCTAAATTTAAAAATCCTAAACATAACACGAAACAACCCTACACATAAAAATCCATAACATGTACCATAATATAAATCCATAAAGCATAAAGAATAAAACATCCTAAAGTCATACTAAAGTGAACCAAGTAATCCATAATTCTTTCCCGCACTTTTCACCCACAACTCACAAGTCGAAGACTCGAGGCGTAAACAAATTTTTCTGTTACCAGCATTTTCTGCGAACAACATAAGAGCGGTGATGTATTTCGGATCAGAATTTCGCCACTCCAAGCCTTTCAATTTTTCAACACATTCATCCATCTCCTTGTCAAGATTATTAGTTTGCGCGAACGCCTGAGCTGCCTTCATAATTTCCTTGCCAACCACTCTTATGTCATCATCTAGTGTTTCCGTGGGTGCATTTCTTTTTCCTCTTTTATTTTTAGATCAGGCAGACGAATCTCCACTTGCATGTGATGCACTTGTAGGTGGGGGTACTGTTGAAGCTGAGGCTGGGATATCCATTTGAGGCGGAGTATCTACCATCTCGATATCCTCATAATCTTGTGTGGTAAAGGCTTCTGTAGGATGACGGAGTGTCGAAGATGGTCCCCAACTAGCAGCACCGGTCGAGGTCGCACCATCAAACAACTTGGTGCATAGATCAGGGTAAAGGAGGGGTGCATTTCTTAATTTCTCAACCATCTTGTTCAACTGTTTGAAAAAATAATTTTATTATTAAACTTTTTAATAAATAATAATGTGTTTTAAATTAAAAGATTACCTTTGCTTCCACTTTCCACTCTTCATCCGTCATTTGAAACGTGTTTGTGACAGGATTATAGAGATTCCCAGTTTTGTTTTTTAATTTCAACCAAACTGCATACTTGCTTTTCAAGTAGTCATAATAATATTTCATTTGTTTTTTGTCAACAACAAAGTCATGTTCTTTTTTTAGTTTTTCAGCTATTGTATTCCATGAGGTACTTTTAAGACCACTACCCTTCTGACCGTTATTTGTTAGTTCTTCGATACATGCATCAAGAAGAGTTTTGTTCACAAAATCCGAAGACCAACTAGCTCTACTTCTCTTTTCAGCCATGTCTAAGGAATAAATAAATTTTTAGCTTGTTATGCAAGTATATACACATATTTCCACACAAAAACACAAATACATATACATATACAAAAAGATGTAACACAAATAAATACACCAATATATACAAAAATTTGCACACATATACACAAGTATATACACATGTTTAGCTCGTTATGCAAGTATACACACATATTTCTACACATATACACAAGTACATGTATACATATACATATACACATAAACATATTTGGAGGATATATAGTAATTAAGAAATACACATGTTTAGCTCGTTAATTACTATACACATATACAATAATTAATCAATACACAATTTTCTGCATCATAATTTATCCTTGTTAATTTTGTTCCTTTAAAATTCAAAAACACAAGTACATGTATACATATACATATTCAATTTTCTGCATCATAATTTTTTCTGCATCAAGAAATAACATGCATGCTCCCATGGAAATTTTAGGAATCAAGAACATGAAAATTGAATTCTAAAGGAACAAAAATAACAATTTCTGTTGCTGCTGTTGTTTATGATGCAGAAAAAATTATCAGTTGTGGACAATTTTGCCCCTGAATATGAATGAAAAAAAAAATTATAACAACACAAGGAAAACAAACCTCCTGCGTATGTTGCTGATTGAATTCGTTGCTGGAAGTTAAACGTGCGATTGTTCCAATTCACCAATTATCTTCATGCGATCGATGTTCTTGCTGTTGGCCGATGTGGTAGTCGCTGGAAGTTAAACGTGGGAGAGATGATTGCAAATCCGATCGAGTAGAATGTAGGGCAAGCGATATGTCTTTGTTATTTTTTCTTGGTCCGTCGATTAGAAAACAAGGACCGAGTCCTCTTTTTTTTTGGACCGGATCCTAATGTTGGACCGAGTCCTTCCACCTATAATCAAAATCAAACGTGCGAATTGGTTTTTTATGGACCTAGTCCTCTTTGGACCCAGTTAGATACCTTATCAAACGACCCCTAAGCCTAGTACACTCAAGGGTTGTGTGTTAGGAAGTGTTAGGTAGAGTTCAGTGGATTACATTCGCGCAGAAAACACCTTCAGAAGTAGTTCACGGCCGCAGACTAGGTTCACGGCCGTGAACCCATCTTTGGCCGTGAACTCATGCCATATATATATATATATATATATATATATATATATATATATATATATATATATGAGTTTTGGCCATTTCCAATTCACTTCTCCATTACCAGCCGTGAATACATCCATTCTCTCTCAAGTATCTTCCATAAAAGAGTCTTCTTTCACCACAAAAACGTAAGTATCTCATCCATTTACTTGTTTATTCTTAGAAACCCCTTTGATTCTAGCATTGATTCATCATAGTTCATCATCATCTTCAAGGATCTTCAACTGTGCTTGGCCGTGAACCCTTCATAGGGCCGTGAACCTTCATCTTGGACCATGAACCCTTAAAAGATTCATGCTTGGGCCATGAACACATCAAGTGTTCTTAGGCCGTGAACAACACAAGGGTCGTAAACCTTACTTGTTTGGCCGTGAACACCTTTCAGCCATTCATTCTTAGTTCAAACAGATCATTGTAAGTGTTTCCTAGAACCTAAGGTTGTTTCCTTTCCATATTAATGGTTATAGGCCCTAATTTCATTCATATATGTGTTATTATATGCTAAATAGGATCCATTTGTGCTCAGGACTTCACTTAGCGTACTTAGCATCCTATCGATCTTCATTCGAATCACTCACTACAAGTGAGTTCATACCCCCGTTAATTATAGTTTTAAACACTTTTAAATGCTTTTAGGGGGGATAATACAAGTAGAACATAATACAAATGTGTTAACGATTTACATGTGAAAACAACAAACAAAGGGATTTCTTATATTCAAAACTTGTTAAAACTCTTTTAAAACTTTTATAAACTTCTTTTATATCAAATCATATTCGTCTATTTATTTATGTATAAGTATGTTTTAACAGACTTAGGACTATTGCTAGATACCTTAACTCCTATTCCTTGTTTGGTTATGGGCTTAGGGTAGGATCACTAGTCCGACCGTTGGCTAAATCATAGTTATACTCATTAAATCTATATATCAATATTAAACCCATTTTTAAGGTAAATACATAACTTAGTTACTTATGGTAAGTAATTGAGTCTTTTCTACAATCATTAACAGTTCACACAAACATACTAGTAAACTATAATAGGTATAGTTTAGAGGATTACTACGTACTATTTCTAGAAAAGTGAAACATACATGAGTCAGTTCATACATACATACTATAACACGAGCAGAAAGGAACATACATACTATAATAAGAACAGAAATTAACATACATACTATAAAAAGAACAAGATAACAATAATGTGAAACCACTACTTCAAAGCATAACAATATACTTGTTATGTCACGTTTTGTAACCAGAGTCTCCTGGAGGGAGAACGGGCATTGTGTGTATAGATCTATATGGGACTGACAATCCTATATTCCGATAGTTCGCTACAGTTTGGCCGCCAGGCTAAGGGGTGACAAATGTCACATTAGTTTCGACGCCAACAGGTCGTCGTTTTAAATACTAGTCAATCAGCATGCTTATAACCACATCACATTTTACCTTAATTAACAAATTGGTTTTAAGGTAGTTAGTGCTTCAATAGTTATTTTTTATACAACACTACTATACACTTTCATTTTTCCATTACATTCATGATGTAACATTCTCACATAAGAAATGCATACTATTTTTCGTGTTAGGATAGTTTTAAAAATATGGAAAACCCACATTTATACTATTACAAGTAAAAACATACATCTTACATCATTTTGCACAGAGAAACAGAAGATACAAAATAGTTGAGTCTTGGTAGAAGACTAGTTTTAGTAGAAAATATAGGATTCTAGGAAGTATACAAACTTTTACATCAAAACACTTGCAAACATTTTTATGAAACATATATAAACTTTTGACACTAAAATACTTATGAACTAACCAGCTTAAATGCTGATCTACTCTTTCAAAATAACTTGTATTCTCAGGTCATCAGTAGACAGGTTCATTTGCACAGGTTTTGAGAAGACGGAGTAGGATCAAGACTCCTCTTTCTTTTTTGATATATATATATATATATATATATATATATATATATATATATATATATATATATATATATATATATATTTATGGTGTCTTACAACTATACTAAGAACACACATGTATAAACTGTTTTATTAATGCAATGGATGATGTTGTTGCTTGTTTTACTATTGTGCATTGGTATGATACTGTACATGACGTCCTTTGCCCCTGAACATTTCCCCGGTCTCAAATTGCCTGCCAACTAAATGAAACACTAGATTTCGTCCCGGTTGCTGAGTTAATAGACACACACAGTCGTCGCACGCGATATCCAAATGAAAGCCTCATCTGGCAATAATTGCCCAAGCTACCTTGCCACATATGGCTGCAACCGATCATAACAACCCGAAAAACCTAACGTCACCAACCCCAATGCTAAAAGTGAATGCTACATGACCAACTATAGTCTTATATCACAACCAGCCTCCAACAACCTACCACTTCCTGATTCCATGCATGATGTGGCATTCCCACAGTCTTACGAACTGACCCACCCTAGTCTAATCCATATGAAGAAATCCATGATCAATCATGGATTTGCCACACCCTCATCACTCCATAGGGATCGGTGAATGCTACGGGCCACCTTGTAGCCTTATAACACTCCCATACCATCTGCCAACTAGCGAATGCTACGGGCCACCACTATAGTCTTACAACACTCCTATCTTGCCATGGCCACTGGCTATGGTCTTACCATTCATTTATCAATCTATTCAAACTCATCCTGCGTCAAACCCACACCAGATTATGCGCCCCAAACTGAGATCGGGTCATGCTTGGAACCCCAATCTAGGTCCATCAAAACCTGCTATCTACCACCAATAAGGCGTAAACCAACTGCTGTAAATTTCCCGAACTCCCAACGAAAATGAGAAACTCATCTAAGTCTCACGTCTGATCTGGTTTCCGGAAATCGAATCAATTCTCTTCTCACTTGAATTCGTTGAAGCTCTCCCAGCACAGAAAGTTGAACGATTCCTAATCCATCTTACCCCTTATGGTTGAACCACTGACAACCCGTGCTTACCAATGCTAGTGTTTCAATACTAGTGAAACCCAAAGACCGCACAAAACTTGAAGACCAGATGATCACTCCGTGAAATCTCAGCAAATCTGACAACCCCAAATGTTCTTCCATATATGACTGCCAACCCCACCATATCAAATGCCAAAACAACTGAACCCTGACTTTACTGAAAAACCAACCCGCTGACCTTGATCATAGACCTTCCAAATGATACCCCTGAACTGATACCGACAGTGAACAGAAACAATTACCAAATACACTGAAATCCGCTCAACAATATACAACCCCTTTACTGACCCACTAATGATTCATGGCATGCAAATGTCATATAACAATACATGATGATACAACTCAAATAATAATAAAGAATTAAACGAAAGATGATGCTTACCCAAACTGATACAAATTCCATGCAGCATAAATACAAATAACGACCAAAGAGAAGGGAAAAGATAACATACCCGCAATGTCACTTGCTGGAGTCCTGGCATCCCGTGTCTGACACTGTAATGCGCAAATCCTCTATGTTAGGTCTCCTACCCTAACCTCACGACCATCAGTGGTCCTCAAAGTAACTAGAGTAGGTACACTCACTGCTCCTCCCCTCATCATCAAGCAGTTGTCCTTCTTGTGGCCCACTTGGTTGCAGTGGAAGCATAACGCGCTTGCCCCCTGAGGACAATCCCTGCTGACATGACCAAACCTGCCACACTTGTAGCAGCCCAAACCCCTAGAACGACCAACCCCATCATGTAGTTTCCCACACATGTTGCATTGACTTCGGCCCTGCTAGCCCCTCAATCACTGATATGAAGTCTTTGGTCTCTTCCCAGGACCCTCCAATACCTGCACTTGATCTGGCACCCTCTTCCCTAGGTACTCCAAATCGATCTCCTGCTCCCGGGCTGTAGAAATCATATCATTCAGGTTCTTGCACCCTATACACTCAGAAAACTCCCTGATGTCATCCTTTAGCATATCATGATACCTTACCTTCTTCATTTCCTCATTTGGTGCATATTACGGAACCAATAAGGCGCTCTCCCAGAACTTGGCAGTGATCTCTATCTCAATCGTAGTAGTCTGGCGGAGATCCTGAAACTTTTGCGCCAACTGTTTCCCTCGATTACCGGTGCAAGCTCAGCTCAGAACCTAGTCAAAAAATCATCCCACATCATCACCCAACTCACGTCCTACCTCCTCCTACCAATCTCGTGCGCTGTCCTTCAAAAGGTAGGAAGAAAATCTGACCTTCGACTCCTTGGGGTAGAAACTCGTCATGAACGCGTTAGCCATATCTACTAACCATCTGCTATTGGCAATGGGATCCTTCTCCCAATAGAATAAAGGAGCTCCACACGTATGGAACTCACGGAAAGAAAGCGTGCGAGCTCCAACGATGGTGAAAACCTCGGCACGGAGTGCGCCCAAGCGCTCATCCAATATCTCGAGAATCCCCTCCTTCACCATACCAAAGATCATAGGAATCTACTCCAAAAGACCAGGGGTAATCTCCCACGAGATGAACTCCCGCATCTGCTCGCTAATCGGCTCAGTGCCTGCACCTAAGCTGAAACCAGAACCTGAACCTCCTTCCTGAGTGCTCATCACCAAATTGAAGTACAACATGGAAATGATCAGAACATACCTAAGAATCCTCATCCTGCAAGCTTCCTAGATTCTCCAAGACTCTTCCTTATTCGAGTATGGATCTTGTGCTTTCAGTAGTACGAGCCCAATACTACCTTCCACACCTATCTATACTTTCCTTAGGAATCATCCCGAATACTCTAAGTCACCCTCTCAAACCGATGCACCCTTTGATCACTAAACGATGAAACTAAACCCATGTAAGTCCCTAATTTGCCTGTGTATCAATCAGATCCATTTGATGGTGCGGAATCCCAATCAAACGGATGATGTCAGATCAAATAGAAGAGAAGGAGAAGAAGAATGATGATGAATCTATGTATGATATGATTAGACTGATGATCCAGATACAAAGACTCACACACACTAACACACACTTGTTCTCTCTCTCTCTATTGAACACCTTCAAATGCACACACTTAAGCTCCTTGGTGTTCATCACCCTCTTCCTCACACCCCTCAACCCTATATATATACACACAGGAAACATGGGCCGGGTAAACATGGGCCGTAAACAGGGTTTACGGCCGTAAACACCCCCTTGGCCATAAACCTGACCATAAACACATAAGATATTACATAAAAATACAATTTCCTAGAAAAGTAAAGTATAAACCATAATATTGACCCAACAATCTCCCTATTGGTTTAGAGCTTTCTTTTCTTTTCTTAAATGACCCGACAAGCTCCCCTAAAAAGTAGCTGGCTTTTCTTGTTAATCTTCATTGGGAGCTTGGCTTCAACTATTATCTTCAAATTCTTCACAGCATTAGGATGAATGTATGAATCTTCTATGAATGAATTTATCTTGAGCAGTTGGGCATTTCTTCAGAGTTTGGCTTTGAACGCACGTCGGGTGAGGAGGCTTCTTGTACTGATTCTTGAAAGATGGCGCTTTTAGCTTGAGAATCTTCAGAGAGAACAAATCTTCTGGATCACTTCAGCGGGTACAAAGATAGCAGCAGACTGCTTGAGGAGGCTTCAATGCAATCCGTCACATAATCTTCAATTTCAGCTTCACCTAGCTTCTGGGGCTGAAAGATTGAATTTGAAAGAATAATCTTCATTTCTTGGTCCTTCGAATGCGAATTCTTCGATGCTCATGGATGAGGCTTTGGCTTAGAAATCTTCAACACAAACTCCATGAGTCTTATCTATAACTGAAATCACTTTTCAAGACAAAACAAAACTAAAAGAAAACTTAGCACACAAATTAAAACAGAAACATAAATATTTTTTTGGATTTTTCATATTTTCTGAAAAAGAAATAACACTATTTTTTTGGATTTTTTATTTTTTTTATTTTTGTTTGTTTTTTTTTGTTTTGTTTTGTTTGTTTTTTTAATTTTTAGATCTCCCCTAATATTTAAATTAGAAGAAAGTATGAACAAATTTAACAAAAACAAAAATAATAGCTAACTTTAAGAGTGATTTGGGATCAAAGTTTTTAGACAACCTTTATCCACTTGTCGGTACCTTCTATCTTCACATCTTTTTCTGGACGATCGTCGGTATTGTTGTCCACTTAAACACGAAAAATTGTGACAAATTTAGGACATACTATTTGTTACAAGACAAGGTGAACTTAAGTTCCTAGATATTATATCTGATCCTAATTCCTTAAATACTATGTCTTAAGGACCATTCATCTGACGACGACTAGGGATATTGTTGTCCACCTAAATTAAGCAGCGAAATCTATAGACAATCTGTATGTGTTCAATTTTAAGTGTACTAGAACGTCTTTTCCGCTTCCTGATATGCCCCAGCCATCAAGAACTTCTAGAGTACTCCTTACACTGGGTGAGCAGACAACCATTCAGAGAGAGGATAGATTCAGAATTCTATTACTTATTACTTATTACTTCAGAGGGGTTGAGAAGTAGAAGGTTGCATATGCTGTGTACCAGGTCGGATTAGAAGTCGCGCAGAGGAGACAACATATGGCTAACAGATAAGAAGTCTTTCACATATATAACCTGCAGAGAAATAGAGTTGCATATGTTGTGTACCAGGTCGGATTGGAAGTCACGCAAAGGAGACAACATATGACTAACAGACGGAAAGAAAGAGAATGATATTCTACAAACCTAATTTATCGGAATTTACCAGTCGCTCCATCCAACCGGAATTAAGGACAGAATCCGCACATCGAGGAAAAGTTAAACCACGGTTCCAAGTACGGGTTCATTTAATGTAACGAGTAGATTCCCATATATATATCTCCCTGCTCAACCTATCCGAGCGTCGTATTGTCAGGCTGAACGGATCTAACTAGGTCAAGATTTGTCAAGTCTATAAATTTCCTTAGTTCAACTCTCCCTAGTCAAGTCCATTTAAATTTTTTTGTGCCTACCGACGCATCAATCCAGAGCATAGACCATTCAACTTCGGGTACGTTACGCAGACTCAGGTTGCCTGTTATCACATGATCATATCACTTCCCTTCCCGCAAATGACACATTCTCCCAAACAATGTTCTGAGTGTTATACAGGTTAGAGATATCTCCTATCAAGTGCCAGGAACAGCCACTACCAACAAACCGAAGTCTGATGATATGCCTCCATAGCTGCTCCATCACAGAGCGGGATTAGTTGGTCTTTGGAACCCAATCCATTTTAAAATTGGGTCGACCTTTGTCATCCTTGCATGGTACTTTCTCCCATGACATATCCTGTTTATCACAAACAGAAGATGATGAAATATTAGAGTCATTAGTTGATTTGGGAGATTGAGCCTTTGGTACCCATTGGTAGTTAGGTTTAACCCATTTCTTTTTCGATCCGATGGGTGGCTCAGTACTTGCTTTGGAACTTGATGTCGGCCGTTGAGATGACTTTGATTTAACGGGTCTTTGGTTCAGTGGAGCATCTCTTGGATTTGGCTTCTTGGCCGACATTCCCTTCTTGACCTCTGGAGATGGATTCTTGGCCTTAGGAGTTGAATTCTTGGCCTTGGGAATTGAATTATTGGCCTTCTTGGCATTCCAGTCGTCAATGTCTGATCGTGATCTCGAGGGGTATCTTTTGGAGTATCTCCCTTTTGGCGCGTTCTGCCCGCTTAGTGCGTAATAGGGAATGTATGTGCGATTTGGACAGTTTCGGGCAATATGACCAGGTGTTCCACAGTGAAAACATGTCTTTTTCTTCACTGTGAAGTTGTTTCTTCCTGCCCCTGGTGGCGTATATTTTCCTTGTTTCTTATTATTCCCACAAGCACAATTGCAACAAGAACTCTGTTGCGTTGGAATTGGTGGCCTGTATTTCTCAACAACAGGTTGATCAGAAGCAGATGAGTTCGAAGCAACAGATTCATAACTCAATGAGATGTTGGTTTGTTAAGTGGTGTTCTCCTTGTTCTTATTTTCTGCTACTTTATCTGCATATGAAGTAGATGTGCTAGAAACAGGAACATCAGTATTTTCAAACAAATAATCAAATATATCAAAAAAATTTAACTCAACATGATCTGATGCAAAAGCATCAAAGGCATCACAAGATGTATCATCAAATTTATCATCAGAAACAGAAGGTTGTTCATAGGAAACATAAACATCAACAGGTCCTCCGACTCCATGCTTTGCCTGGTCTAAGGGTTGATCTGCAGGGGAAGTAGAAATGTTAGTACTTTCAACATTAATAAATCCGCCAGAAACGAAACTAGATGGCTTGCCATAAACCATAAATGGTTCATTGGCAATCTCCTCCTTGGATAGGGGTTGATACAAATATGTATGATTATAAGGAGGAGGTACACTATCATATCCTAAACCCTTTGACTGATTTCGTTTAAAATCCATGCAATGATCGATCATGTTGGCAACTACCTCGCTTGATCCATCAAAATTTTGAAAAGCAAAGTTTGCAGAATCAAATCTTTTCTTCAATGTATCAAGCTCGACAGTCAGCGCATCATTTTGCCTTTTAACATAATTATACAGTTCACATTTCTCACTGTACTTTGCCTGAATTCTTCTAAAATCCTTTATTTTTGTTTCTAATTCAGCCTTCAGGGGTTTCTGTCCTTTCCTGAGTTGATATCCTTCATATCTCAGGTCCTCAACTTCTCTTTTTAATAAATCAATTTGTTCCCGAAGAAATTTAATCATAGCTTCACAAGCTGGAGTACATGTAACTTTAGTGACCGGAATGTTTTCGGAACTCATTGTTTTTCTACACTTCAAAGTATCAAGTTCTACAATTACATCAGCAAGACTAAGATGATTGAGATATTTTGCCTTCTTGATGATAGCCACGTTCATTTCCCATGATTTCGGAAGTGAATTCAATAACTTTTTGTTTATCTCTGATTTGGACAAGAAGATCCCAGCTATATTCATCTCAGTAGTGAGTGTAGTAAATCGCTGCAACTGAGTTTCGAGGGTTTCTCCAGGGATATAATCAAACATGTTGAAGTTTTGCCTTAACATCTCCTGACGACTCTCTTTCATGTTTTCAATTTCCTCATAAACTTCAAAAACTATTAAAAGCACAACTGGAAGTCAAATTTAAAAGTGCCCTTTGACTAAAAACTTCAAAAGTCAACCTTAAAAGTCAAATTTAAAAAGTCAAACTAAAAACTCAAACTTGAAAAGTTAAACCGAAAATATAAATTTGAGAATTTAAAAGTCAAACGAGAAAGTCGAAGTTTAAAGTCAAAGGTCAAACTTTAAAAGTCAAAGTCAAAATTTTAAGTAAAAAAGTCAAAAATAAAATTCAAAAATTAAAAATTAAAATTTTTGGATGAAAATGGAGCTTAGAAATAAAAGAAATTGATTTTTGGGCTAAAAATGTCAAATTGCGAAATTTGAAAGCGGGAATGAGATGTTAAGTTTAAAGATTCGAAAGGATCACACAAAAGGCTTGCTAGCCGACTTGGTAAGGCGCGAGTTTGCTGAACCGAAGGTCTTGAGTTCGAGCCCTGGCACCAATGTTTCCTATATTTTTTTTACGAAGCGCGCTGCTGTAGTCCACTGCCGAGCCGTTCTTCCAGCCGCGATCCAAGCCGAGCCGAGGCCGCAAACTCCGGCGACCAGTTTCCGGCCGCAAACTCCAGCGACCAGTTTCCGGCCGTAAACTCCGGCGACCTGTTTCTGGCCGTAAACTCCGGCCGTAAACACGTTTCCGGCCGTAAACTCCGGCCAGTAAAGCCTTCAAAGGCCGTAAACTCTCCAAAAATTGTTGTTCCTTACGAAAAACAACGTTTTTTCACCTTTTTTGGTCCAAAACTCGATCAAAAACTCGTTTTTAGAAAAAACGCTAAGAACAACCCCCCCCCCCCCTAATTTTGCGAGATCTATCCAAAAACGCAAAAAACTCTTCAAAATAAGATCAAATAAGCTCCAGATCTGAAAAAATTGATTGATACAACCAAGCTCTGATACCAATTGTAATTCCCTAATTTGCCTGTGTATCAATCAGATCCATTTGATGGTGCGGAATCCCAATCAAACGGATGATGTCAGATCAAATAGAAGAGAAGGAGAAGAAGAATGATGATGAATCTATGTATGATATGATTAGACTGAAGATCCGGATACAAAGACTCACAAACACTAACACACACTTGTTCTCTCTCTCTCTCTAGAACACCTTCAAATGCACACACTTAAGCTCCTTGGTGTTCATCACCCTCTTCCTCACACCCCTCACCCCTATATATATATATATATATATATATATATATATATATATATATATATATATATACACGGGAAACATGGGCCGTAAACATGGTTTACGGCCATAAACACCCCCTTGGCCATAAACCTGACCGTAAACACATAAGATATTATATAAAAATACAATTTCCTAGAAAATCAAAGTATAAACCATAATATTGACCCAACAACCCACCGAAGCATTCACTAGGCTCTCTTAGGTTCCCGCCCTCACCCTGACCTCAGCTGCTGAAAGACTCCCACCAAAGTCAACTAATTACCTGATGAATATAGTCACATGCAACAGAGATCAGATAATCCTTTGAGTAAAATACTCAACCCTAGAACGGTTGAACTCAGACAAGAATTGTGCAATATGGTCAGATCCATCACTCTGAGATTATTTAACCTTAGCCACATGTGACTTAGCATATTCACTTAGTAGTTGATCCACATTGCTATGCGTCCCAAAAAGCAGAAAGCAAGTAGCATTCAGGTAACAAAAAATCTAACCAGCATACACGACTCAAGTCATTCTATCCGCTTATCTGAAAACCATACTTGCATTCAATTCTAAAAGCTCATACAATCAGGCATATAAAGGCATCTCTCCTGTCATAAAATCCTAAGCAGATCCTTAGCCCTAATCTAGCATGTAATTCTCATTATCATATCATATATCATAATAAACATGTACTACTATTCTGGGAACCACTTATTTGAGCTCGGCCGTTTGCATGCATCAAACCATTTTCGTTGATTAGAAACCCCTTTTTTAAAACATTTATTTTATAAAAATTTTCACCAATCCCTCAGTTTGACTTTAGGCACACCCGAAAGTATGCCCAAATCCCTCAAACCATGGCTCTGATACCAATTTGTAACATCCCAAAATACGAAGGTAAAAATTTCATTTTTAAAACAACCAAACAACACGTTTATCATTTACTCAAATACCTAAAAGTATTTTATAATAAAAACAGATATCATAGTACAATACCAAAATACACCATTGAGGAAAAGCATGTGTGTATGCGTTGCGATCAAGTCGATCCCTTTCCTTTCGAATCGGAAGTACCTGAAACCATAAACAACAACTGTAAGCATAAAACTTAGTGAGTTCCCCAAATACCACATACCATCCATAACATGTGAGCCGAACATAAGATACATATCCAACATTCAATAGGAGGTGCTATGTGTCAATCATAGTCTTGTCAATATGCGACGAGCCATATCATGGTCTTTCCAATCTAGGCTAGGGGCCAAAACCTTGGTGCCTTCGACGCACAGTACTGTGAGGAGACAACATTGGTGCCTTCGACGCATAGTATTGTGAGGAGACTCACCATAAACCAAGATAACTGAATACACTAGCTTATGTTACTAGAATCCTTGCACTAACAACATTAAATAATATTTCATCAATAGTTGATTCCCGATCCAACTAGAATTCTTGTCCAATAACTGACCTTTAGAGTAAATGTGGCAATCGTCAATTTCCGTTCAAGTCAAAGTCAAATAAAGTCAACAAGTCAACCCGTCAACTCAACTGACCCTTGTGTATTAGGGTTTACATCGTGTTTACTATTGTACAACACACTATCTTTATGCAAAGTATCACTTTAAGTCTTCACGTGTTTAGAAAATCTAAACCCTAATCAGTGTAACTGATGGAACAACTCAACAAAACATTAATACATACCCTTCGGGGGCGTATAACGCTCATAACAAGGGAAAACGGTATTTACAAACCTTGCGTAGCGAAGCTAAACATCCAAAAAGGTCACAAAAGAAGTCTCTCTCCAACCTTTATCGCTATATCTCTCTCTATCTCAAATCTCTCCAAGTATGTGAAATCTCTCCCAAATCTCTCCAAGTATGTGAAATCTCTCCCAAATCTTTCTAAGTATGTGAAACCTCTCCAAGTATGTAAAATCTCTCCCAAATCTCTCCTAGTATGTGAAATCTCTCCCAAATCTCTCTAAGTATGTGAAATCTCTCCAAGTATGTGAAATCTCTCCTAAATCTCTCCAAGTATGTGAAATCTCTCCCAAATCTCTCTAAGTATGTGAAATCTCTCCCAAATCTCTCTAAGTATGTGAAATCTCTCCCAAATCTCTCTAAGTATGTGAAATCTCTCCTAAATCTCTCTCAAAATCTCCCTCAACTTTTTAAAATCATTTGGGGCATCCCGAGCCTTAACTTAGTCAAAAACCGCTCGAAATGGGAAGTTTGTGCGAACAACAGCTCTATAGAAGCGAAACCTGCTGAGAGGACGGAACCCTCTTAGAGCCGAACCTCCCATAGGACCGAACCTGCTTGGACCGAACTTGCAAGGACCGAAGCTTCTAGGGAAACGGACTCGCATAGACCAAACCCGAACCACCCTTCGCTTCGAGCCTACTTCGCCTTCGGTCCCTCTTCTGTGTTCGCCTGCGAGACTGCTCGAACTGAGCCCTCCTCTCGGTTCTAATGGATCAAGCGAACCTACCTTCGGTTCTAATGGCTAGGACCGAACCTCCGACCTTGACTTCGCAGACTTCGCCCCCTTTTCCTGGTTTTCGACACCAACATAGTTTTAAGCCCGTTTTTCATGATTTTGACGCGGGATTTTCACCCAAACTCGTATTTTGGCATATGAGACCCTATATAATCATATTATAATCATTTTTAGAGGAAAATTATTGCCTAAGAATAAAATCGAGTGGGTAAGATATTGGTGTTGGAGTGTTGAGTTTAGCTAGAGTATGACACAAGTTAACACCCATACCCTCATAGGACAACCCTCTGTCACTATTCCTCCCTACCTAGGCAACTATTTGTCCTTTGGAACCCCTTCTCAAGCTGCATAGCTTCATCAAAAGCCGAAAACTCTCATATCTCTTTCCACTTTACTCATTCACTCTCACCAAAAAGCACACACCTCTCTCTCTCTCACTCACTCACTTTGCCTCTCTAGACCTCTAGATTTCAAGGCTGTTCTTGAGCTTTTCACTTCAGTTTTGGTATGTAAATTTCATCCTTCACCTTATTATCCAATACTTCTTCACTCAAGTCAAGGATTTCTCACACAAATATCGTCATATTTGTTGTTAGATCTTTAAATCTTCAAGTGTCTCCCAAGTGTTCTTGACTTGGAAACCTCTCTTCTTCCACATTCATCTCAAGGAATCACTCAAGGTGAGTTCATACCCATACATTTTCATGTTTTCTTCAAGTTTTAAGGGGAGAATATAAGATAAAACACCATCAACATAACTAAACTCAAACATCAGCTTTCGATAGGAAAGTTAATGTTCATTCACGAACTGTTTTGCACATCTTAACCTTTTTATTTTTCAAAACTGTATTAGTTTCACATAGTTCAGGTTTATACCTTTAAAATGAATACTTGCACATGTCCATACGATTTTCATACAATTTATGGTGATTTTTACAAAACTGCCTATCATTGTAGCCACAAATTCGGACCAGTCTGTGAATGTGAACATTTTTACACCAGTTACAGACTTCTAAAAATCATAATAAAAATTATGAACAAACTATACATATTTTCTAAACTCTCATAGTTTATAGATTTAGTTTTCGACTTCGTATGATTTCTCTGTGATTTTTCCAAAACATTGTAGAAATGTTAGAAACAAGTTAACAACTTATAACTTTCATCACACTTTGTAACATGAGCATAGTGTGGATCTATGAGGATTTCATTTTTAACATGTGTTTCTTGTTGTGGTATAATTATATAATAGAAAATACTCACTGATTTGTAAGAATCCTCTATCATTACCAATAGTACAAGACAAGACATGATAAACATTGTTATATTTTTGTTATACATTCGACTTACATAGAAAAGGGTTCTTTTACATTACAAACATTTTGGATAAACTATAGTTGGTATAGTTTATGTTTCGTACACATTACAAACACTTATGATAAACTATAGTAAGTATAGTTTATGTTTCATATACATTATAAACAATTATGTTAAACTATAATAGGTATAGTTTATGTTTCATTTACATTTCAAACTCATTACCAAAGGTTTTCAGTTCATATAAATGGGGTGCGAATACAAAGTACCAGGTTTACACAAAAAGGGGTTTTTAGTTCAGCTCACGTAAATCTGTTAATGAATAAATTTGTGAGACATACGCTTCACATTACATCCAAAGTAAAGAAATCAAAAGTCTTGTAAATTGTAACCAGAGTCTCTTGTAGGGAGAGCGTCATAGTTGTGTATAGATTTATATTGGGTCTGACAAACCCACACCTGAGTTGCATGCAACAGCTAGACCCGCAGGTCTTGGGTGACAAGTGTAATTTAACTTTGCGACGCCTGAAGAACGTCGTATTACGAGGCCGTCTGAGTCATAGTATGGTTATAATAACTCACATGAGGTATTAACAAAACATAAGATTTATGGGTTTTACTTCCAATTAAACGAGTGTATGTCAATTTAAACTTGCATAAATTATTTCAGTATGGTAAAATACTTGTAGATTTCGGTCTTGACTTTTAAGACCACAATGCATTTTATAAGGGAAATATTGGATTTTTATGGAACAAGCATTACTTTTACAAGGAAAGAAATTCAAACACTGTGTTCAAAAGCTTATGAGCTCACCAACTTAATTGTTGACACTTTTTCGAAACTACTTGTATTCTCAGGAAATCAGTGAACCAAATAAACAACAACTTTTGAGGATGTGACGCTCAGACGTCAAACATTTCATTTTGTCATCATAATGTAAATTGATTTTGAAATATGTGAACACATGCTACATTTTAACTTTCTCAATTATATTTATGATGGTTGTATTTACTTTGAGCACTATTATACTCGTTGTTATGATACTACACATGAAGTCCGCCACCCCCGGACGTTTCCGCCATCCTTGGTTTGGGGGTGTGACAGATTGATACCAGTGCATTGTTTATAGTGAACTAAGTATATCGAACCACATAGGATATACAAACTATAAATGCATTGGGACTAAAAGTCTTTGATTAAAACCTTTTTCGAATAACTAAACTTTTAGAAATAGATTAGTTTCTTGATTAAAAGTGTGAATACATGCGCATATACTAGTATAGTATCATATCTAGGACAATACGAAATTAAAATGAGGAGTTGGACACTACGTGTAGGCCTTGGGATATGTGATCAAACTTGGGACGGATATAGCCTGATCAACTATATTTATCCGAGGTGTGATTTATGTATGCCGGGGAATGGTCGTAGTGAGCAACAAGCCTAAAAACTTCCCAAACAAGAAAACCGTTAAGAACCAAACATAACATTTAAAATACTATAGGAGTATTTTGAGGTACTATAACTTATGTGAAAACTAAACAGATTCTTGCTAGTAGATCTACAATCACTAAGTGGATACGCTAAAGTTATATATAACCTGGATTTCATAGACATAGAATCTCTGATCATTGCTTTACTTCCTGTTCCTTGTTTGGTTGTGGTTTTGGAGTATGATCACTTATTCAAAGGTCTATCATATATTTTGTTATATGTAACTGGTATGCACCATGTCATTATAGAAGTAACTAAGGAGGATCAAACCCTATAAGTATTTCTAGGAATATGATTATTATATGCCTCTTACCTCACCCCTATTCTCGCACGAACATCATGGCAAGATTTTACTTACCAGAAGACCCCTACTTTCCGAATCCAGAGAGTTTGTGGGAAATTGGGAAAAGAGTCGGAAATGGAGTCAGAGGTCGACAAGTCTCCTTACGTAGCTAGGACTCTCGCGAACCGTTTCGACTAGATCGAACCTGTGCCTCGTTAGGTAGCATTGATCGAGGGTTTGAGTCACCATCAACAACAACTATCACCATTTGGAGACCAACGAAGTTGCAATGACCTCAACCATGGGGGACTGGTTGACAGAGCCCTCCCGGTGATGACCCAACAAATCACGAACCTCGAGTTAGGGAACTACACACTGCTACGGATGCTATCATCTCACAAACTCGAGACTCGGAAAGAGACTGCTATTTTAGAGACCAAATCGTTAATGACCTTGTCGCCACTCGGGCAAAGGCAAGAGAGCGTCAGGATAGACACTCGACTCTCGTAGAGAGAGTGGTCGCAGCCGAGCATAGGTTAGCATAAATACAGGACGCATCGGCTTCGTTTCAAGCACCACTGGGGGCGTATTGTCATGAGCATAGTTCATTTTACTCACAAGACCTTGTAGATTAGGTCTATGAGTATGCGCTGGTGCTACTCCCCTCCATGTGTAGGCCCGACCCTGCGACTTAGTGATTACACTAGTCAAGAGATTTAGTTGCGGTCCAAACTTTTCCTTGCAAGATGCGTTGCAGACCTGCATCAGGCTCAAAACCTTTCACTGAAATCAAAATATGCTAGAATCATACAAATGAATTGTTTTCAGAAAACCAAAATAAAATTGGAACTTGATACTACTAAGAACTAAGATAAACTTAGTTAGATAACTCACGACGTATAAATCCTTGTTCAACACTCATTATCATCTAACCTTTTTAAACCTCATGGTTGAAAGGTGCCTTTTACGTAGGCATATAGGGTGTGATCATACCAGCACTAATGCACCAGATTCCATCAGAACTCCTCAGCTAAGCGTATTTGCACAAACATAATCCTAGGATGGGTAAAACTTAACGTCCATGCAAAACCTACTTCTACCCACTACCATAACTCCGACTCAGGAACGTTGGTAGAAACATCACGAATAGTTCAGTAAAGTGCGAAATTTATATATGTGTATATAAATGGTAAGGATATAACTAGAGATAATCATCCCCACTCACGACATCGTTTCTCCCATGCAACAGGGTTATGCCTTCACAAGAAGGTAACCAGCCAACAAGCAAGGCAGCAATCCTGCAGATAGACTCTGCTACTTTTCAAGATGCGGTCACGGAAGCCGTGACAGCCGTCATGACACAACTCAATGCTAACAATGCCAGCAGAGGTGAAGGCGGTGTCGGCAATACTAACTGCAGTAACAGTTAAGAACACCAGCGGGTGTCCAACAACGAAGGCGCCTCAGGCCACTAACCTAGAACAAGAAACGAGAATTTTGGGAGAAAAAGAAGCGCAACCTACCTCAAAAACGCACTAAAAGACAACAATCCATGGTTGCCCCTATAATTACAACAGCAGTCACAACACATGCCTCGACCTCAGCCACAACATCTGTCAGTTAAGCACCGGACAAACAATATATGGGGACACTTCCAAAGTGTAGCAAGTGTAACTACCATCACACAGGAGTTTGTCGGGTTACACACTGTAAAAACGGCAACGGGAAAGGGCATACCATCCGCTTCTGTAGGACCCCGACCCAGCATATCACTTCAATCACCAATACCAGTGTAAGTCCAGTATGCCACCTATGCGGTGAATTGGGACACTTCAAGAGGCACTGTCCAACTGAAAGGAATGACGGGGGAGCAGGAGGAGTGTGACAAACAAACCAGCAGGAGCAACCAGGAATCTTATTAGTACTTTTGTAGTATTTCCAACAACAAAAACGTTTAAGTACCATATACTTGTAATGAAATTGGTATCTTTGCTAAAATTACCGTCTTTCAAAAAAGTAGTTAAAATATTCTCTCGTTCAATCAAATCAAAGACACTCATATATGACCTTAGGATCATTATCTGTGAGCTGTGATGACTTAATGTATACATCAGGGTTATTTATAATTAAAATTTTACTAACTTAAAATGAGTAATTCCGTCCTAATTCATGTTCCATGTCTAGTAGTTGGGTTAGGGTAGAGCCATTCACTCGTCGGTTTCATTGATATCAAATGACATATGACTTATACGTACCGATCGATCATAGAATGATCGGTCGGGGATCATGATATAAAGTATCATCACTAGCTATCAGTACACCCTTACTACCAGTACTAGCTGTTGTGGTATGAATCATTTGCAATAACAATAACATCGATCAAAACGGAACACACTGACAAGAATCACGGGATGCACTATCACTCTAACGAATACCTCTTACGAATATGACTTAATACATGTGTCATCGAGAAAATCCGATGGCGTCATTTGATATAGATTGGTTTGGGTCATCACCCTCTCAATTGCATATGTTATGACAAGACCCTCCACTTAACCAACTGGATATTGAAACCCTCATCCCTCATAACCCTAAATCTGACTCTGACCCTCGGGTCATCCTTTGTTGCAAAACCCCGAAGCACTCTCTGGAGGTGTGTTATACCTTCTGAAATCTTTTCAGAGTATTTCTAGTAAACCCTTCGAGAATATCACTCGTATAGTAGATCAAGATCAAGCCTGGAGACGTGGGACGAATGCGGTTAACCTATCATTACTATGGATATATGCTAGAGTTGTATATAACCAAGATTTCGTAAACGTCGGATGAGTGTTCCTGCCTTATTTCCTATTCTTCGTCTGGTTGTGGACTTGGGGCAGAGTCACCCATCCAACTTTCTTACCAACCCTAATTACATACGCCCAATATGCGCGATTCAAGGATAGATGGACCAAGTACGAGTCCTACCAGGAGCTTCGGAAAAAGGCTGCCTAGAAGTGCGAGTGGATGTTCTACCATTCGAATTAATCTAGTCGCGTAAATTGAACCCATATGCTCCCTACCAATCTAATCGAAAAACGAGAAACGCTATAGCAGGCCCTATGCAACGATCCGAGGAGAAATTATTACTTATGAATTAAGACAACTAAAGATGTACGAGGTTAGCTACGTCACGCATGACCTCGAACTAGGAGCAGTAGTATTTGCCATTGAGATCTAGAGGCACTATCTCCACAACATAAAGTGTACAATATTAACCGATCATAAGAACCTAGAAGGCAAGAGCGACAGGGCATGTTATCGCATGAACCGGATCTGGACACCGAAGTTGATGGAATCAAAAATGATGTCATGAACAAAGCACAAGAAAACTCGTTGCTCCATTCATCCAGGCTTAGACAAGAGGTATCTGGACCTCAAAAAGAAACATCAGTGGCCGAATAGGAAAGCTGACATCGCTACACATGTGGGTAAGTATCAAACTTGTGCCATGGTCAAGGTAGAACAATAGAAGCCTTCGAGTTTCCTACAACAACCAATGATAACCGAAAGGAAGCGGAAGCGGATAGCCATCAACTTCACAACCAAGTTACCAAAGTCAAAGGGTGGTCTCTGTTGAGTCGAGTTGTGTTGCGTCTTGGGCCACCTATATTTTGTATCCGGATTGGGCCTGTCCATCCGTGTCTATCTAGATTAGTTTTGTTGTTATCTAGATTAGCTATTAGGGTTATAGTATATATATGCATGCATGTATGCGTATATTAAAAACGGTGATTAATTACGTAGATTCTTGTAACCCTAAACACCTCTACAAATTGAAGTTCTTTATCGAGCTCTTCTGAGGTGTTATCGCATTAATCATACAACATATTCAGTGCCATTCTTGTGTTCTTTATTACGTTCTTATTTAATATCCTTCTTAGAATCATACGATCCTAAAAGAACTTTGTTTTAACAATTGGTATCAGAGAAGGAGTTTGTGTGATCAATACACATTACTTCTATATTCATAATACTTTAGGGTTTCCGCTTTTATCGTATACATAGAAGCCGTCGTCTTCATATCGACGACAACTCTGTTTTTGATAAAACCCTAAACTCAAGTTTACAGGTTTGATTCTAGCAGCTCACCATGTCTCACGATGATTCGCATACAAACCCCATAAACATCTCAAACAGCATCAGATCTACAACCAGAGTACCCATACTCTATACTCAAGACTACGAAGTATGGGCTAATCACTTTGAAGATTACGTGGCTGGATATGAAGACAATGGCTATCTCATCTGGGAAGCTATCACTCGTGGACCGTTTGTGCATTCGGGAACTAACACGACTGTTAAGACGCAAACAGATTACAACAAGCTGGTGACGGATGTTGAGAAGATGCCCCAGGATGAGAAGGACAAACTCTTGTGTAACATTAAATCATTGTGAATGATAAGATTCGCTTTGCAATTTGATACCTTTTGGCTAGTAGGTTCATGCACAACTTCTAAAGAGATCTGGGATAGGTTGAAGGAACTTTACTCAACTGATGAAGACCTAGAACACTCCATTCAAACTCTGTTGCTGTCAGAATTTGGAATTTTCGAACAGAAACCTGAAGAAAAGCTTGTACAGACCTTTGATCGGTTCAATCATCTCCTCAGTAAGATGATCAAGCATGGGATAGAGAGAAAGCTGATTGAGGAGAAAGTAACGTTCATGAACAGACTAAGACCAGAATGGATGGTTGTGGTTTCCACTGTGAAGGCGCATGAACAGTTCAAATCGTACTCACTGGCGAAACAAGTAAGAATACTAAAGTCTCATGAAAGTGTTGTAACCAAGGAAGCGAAAGTGATCTCTGGTGTGGGATCGTTAGCTCTTGTTTCAAAAGGAAAAAGTACTGCAGAAGAAGAAGAAGAGACAGACATGTCAGAATGAGACCTTACAAGTGAGGAGTATGCCTTCATGGTCACAAATCCAAAGAAATTTCCAAGGAGAAAATTTCCCGTCAGCAAGAACCGAAACTGGCAGGGAAGTTATAGTTCTGAAAAGATGAAGGATGAACCGAAAGTCTCCTCTCAAAAGGATGAAGAGAAAAAGGAGAGCAAGCTTGCAGGAGACTCTGGATACGACTGCAACTATTGTCACGGCAAGAACCATTTTGCCAAAGATTGCATGTTGAGAAAGATGGCTGAGAAAAGAGAGGGTGAAGATGATGTGGCGTATTATATGCGAAAAGTAGAAGAAGTAAAGCAGAAAAAGGCATCCAATAGCTCGATGAATGCCTTAATAGTACAGGAGAATGCAAGGGAAGATGAGTTCGGAGGCGTAGAAGTCTGGTCAACCGACTCTGAAGACGAGGAGGTAAGAAGGCCTACTCATGGAAAGGCATATGTGGCAAAGAATGAAGGTTTGTGTGGAAAGTGCTTTATCGTCACTACTGGTCCATCAACCGAAAGTGCAGATGCGGAACCAAACCTGACAGATAACAAGTGCTTTGCGGCCAAGCCAGTGAGTGAGAAGATCAACGACTGCGACCGTTTGATCAAAAAGGTACACTCTATCTTGAATCTCTTAAAATCTCAAAAACTGAATATCAAGAAGAATTAAATGAATTAAATTTTAAATATTCTAACCTAAGTAGTATCCTCAAGCAAACCCGCTTAGCAAATTCTAACCTAACTGACCAACTCGGCAGGGTGTCTTCAAAAAGTGAGGAAAGGAGAATGTGGATTGAGCAGAAGGGAGCGGAGTTAGTGAGAACTAGGGATGAATGTATTTATTTGCAAAGAGAAAATTTAAAGTTATTAAAACAAAGAAATGTTTTCTGTTTAATTGCAAAGCGTCTTTATACTAACATTGCTCAATTACATTTAAATTGTGAAATTGGCAAGAAAATTCATAAAATGATTTTGCCCTTTCTTGAATTTAAGGAAGATGAAGTTATAGCAGAATGTGAATCAGAGGTGTCCTATGAAGAGACATCAAGTTCATATAGGCTAGGTTTAGATACGATAGAAACCTTCATCGATTCTAAAGAACATAAGAGTATGTTGAAAAACATCATAGATGAAAATGATAGGCAAAAGATTAAAACTGAAACTATACAAACTTTCGATCTGTCAAATGCCAAAATTATTCAAGATAATAAAATAAACTTAGATAATTCGTCTGAATTTGATGAGGAAAGTGAGATGAGTGAAATCTTAGTAGAAGATGAAGTTGATTGCTCGAAGTTTATGAACCATGAAACCGAGAATGAAAAACCTCTTATATCAGAAAACTCCGTCGAGTTTGCTCGTCTGTCAAAAGAACAGAAACCAAAACTCAAGGAAAAAGCCTTGGTCTATCAAAAGGTTCAGACCATTCCAAATCAGGTATATGCTGTGACTGGGGTCACTCAAAGGCAAACAGAGGAATTAAGAATCTTAGTCGATGAAGATAACGCTGAAGGATGCGAAGACTATTTCTGGTCTGCTCCTATTGACAACGCAGACGAAACTGTGGGACTATCTGATAAAACCACATGGAGAGTCAAAGGTAGATACATACCATAGCCCATCAATAAACCCTCAAGTTTCGATATTCCAAGCTCAAGTGGAACCAAAGATGTTCCTGAGGAACCAATGGTTGAACCTGATGTTCCAATCAAGAGGGAAGAACCGAAAGTTCAAACTAAGAAGAACACCGAATCTAAAATGAAAAGAGAGACAACTGCAACTCAGAAAAAGAAACCAAAGTCCAACTTCAATATTCAAAAATCTCAGAAGGAGCTAGCTGAACAGAAATGCTTGAGAAATCAGAGATATGCCACGAATCTGAATGAAAGGAAAAAGCATTGGAATTCTCAAAATCCCAACTATGAGCCTTTCAGGAATTTTGTATGTTCAATTCGTTTATTTCCAAAATCGAGCCGAAAACTGTAAATGTTGCACTCGATCATTCAGAATGGGTTCAAGCAATGCACGATGAGCTCCATGAGTTCGAACGCAACAGAGTTTGGAGGTTGATTCCTACACCGAAAGATGCTTCTTTTGTCGGGCTGAAATGGGTGTTTAGAAATAAGCTGGATAAAGAAGGGAATGTCATTCGTAACAAGGCTCGGTTAGTTGTAAAAGCTTATTGTCAAGAAGAAGGGATAGATTATGAAGAAACCTTTGCTCTAGTAGCAAGGTTAGAATTTGTCAAAATCATTCTTGCATATGCTGCTCACAAGAACTTCGAAGTTTTCCAAATGGATTTCAAATGTGCTTTCTTAAATGGAGAATTAGAAGAAACCGTTTATGTTGAGCAACCGCCTGGTTTTGTGAATGAAAAATATCCAGATCACTGCTATGTGCTGGATAAAGCTATCTATGGGCTAAAACAAGCACTGAGAGCCTGGTATGAAACGCTAACTCGCTTCTTGAAACTATCAAAATCTAAACAAGGTTCGGTTGACCCAACCTTCTTTTGTAGGAAGGAAGGTGAACATTTGATGATAGTTCATATTTATGTTGATGATATCATCTTCGGCTCCACGAATCCTAGCTTAACAGCTGAATTCAGGAAGTTGATGGAGACTAAATTTGAAATGAGCACAATGGGTCCAATTAACTTTTTCCTTGGTTTGAATATAAGATAGGGACCAGAAGGTATCTTTATAAACCAGGAAGCATGCACCAAGAACTTACTGACAAAATTTGGAATGAAGGGTGACTAAAAATTGAAGGTTCCTATGGCATTTTTCACTCAGCTAACCCCATCTGTGGAGAAACCTGCTGTGGATATGACACTTTATCGTCAAATGATTGGGCCCCTTATGTATCTAACAGCTAGTAGACCAGATATTATGTTTGTTGTTTGTTACTGTGCCAGGTTTCAAGCCAATCCAAGAGAACCTCACATGCTTGCTGTGAAGAACATTTTTCGATATCTGAAGAAAACTTCATCTCTCGGTCTCTGGTATCCTGCAAGATCTGGTTTCTTCATCCAAGCCTTCTCTGATGCTAATCTAGGAGGATGTGGACTGGACAGAAAGAGTACTACAGGTGGATGCCAATTTCTTGATGGGAAACTTGTTAGTTGGCAGTCCAAGAAACAGACCTGCGTTTCGTTATCAACAGCTGAAGCTGAATATATTGCTGCAGCATCGTGCACGTCCCAAGTGGTTTGGATTCAAAGTCAACTAAGAGACTATGGGCTAAGTATGAAAAAGATTCCTCTCTACTGCGATTCTGAAAGTGCAATTAGGATTTGTCATAATTCAGTGCAACACTCAAAAACCAAACATATTGCACTTCGGTATCATTTCATCAAGGATCATGTAGAAGACGGGAATGTGGAAGTACACTTTGTACGATCTGCTGATCAACTGGCTGACATCTTCACTAAAGCCTTACCAGAAGCAACCTTTAACAAAATCTTATAAGGCTTAGGCATGATGGAAGGAGAGTCGGTACCGAATCCTTAAAATTCTCATTAAAATTAGACAACCGAAATGGACAGACCGGTCGGTCTATCTCGGCTCCGTAATTTTCTTGAACCGAAATGAACCGAACTCTCGGTCTATTTCGCTTTACTCATTTACAACAAGGTTTTGGTTGTATATTCTGTACATATCTCTCTTTTGATTTGAACTTAAATATTTTATCTTTCTGTTTTTATTCTTTTTTAGAAAATATCAAAAATTCCAAAAATATTTTATCTTTCTGTTTTTATTCTTTTTCAGAAAATATCAAAAATTCCAAAAATATTTTATCTTTCTGTTTTTATTCTTTTTCAGAAAATTTCAAAAATTACAAAAATATTTTATCTTTCTTGTTTTTTTTTTTAAATTTTTTTTATTTTACTCGTATGATTGTCTGTTTGGCTTGTTTGGTGTATTTCTTTACTTTTCGTAGGTGATATAAATACCCATATAATCGACTGTGGATCTAAGGAAGGTAAGATTCAATTTCAAAATGAATTAGTTAAGGGTCCCTAGAAGCATGCTGCTGCATGTTGTCTTAAGCCTCTACGATCTTGAGCAGGCCTTAATGATTCGATAAACACCCATCATTTCTTCCAAATCAGGCTAATTTATATTCTCGGTCTAGAGCTACCTTACTCTTTTCATATGAGTAAAGAGTTTTTCTGCTGTGTCATGATTATCTAGCAGAAGGTACATTCGGTTCTTTAGCCACCTCCTTATATTCACCATCTACTTTCGGTTCACCAACGTAACCCTTGAGACTCTCGGTCTTTACCACTGAGGTTTATGGTTACACAACATCTGTGTTTGTGATCTTTGATACGTTTACCACGTGCTAAGTGAAACCCAATATCCAACACCAAAAATGAATTGACGGTGAATTATAAATTCAAGAACTTACTGGTTACCTGAAGAAATCTCTCTTTTTATTTTTTGTGTGATCTTTTATGAAATTGTCTACTACCAAGGCATTTCTTCCCAAAGAGATCCAGTTTATTTTTTTTTTTGAGATTTATGATTTCACTAAAGTCACTAAAATAATACAACCCACCTACCTGTTCAACAGACCACATCGGTCTCACAGGTAGTTCTTCCAATGTTCGGTTTTATGTTAAAACTCGAAGTTCGGTTGAAGATAAGCTACCCTAAGACTATGATTAAAAGAAGCCTTTCAATGTTTATTCACAAACAGTTGATCGTATTTTTCGGGAAAACACACAAGCACTTCAAGTCTCTCTTGACTTTGAAGGAAGTGATTCTTGCCCGGAATCCTCTGCTTTATGTCTAATTATAAGACATCACTCACATCCGATACACATTTGATTTATTTCTTTTTATTTGTCACTCTTATGCACGAAAATTTTATTTTCCAACATTCTGGTTACTGTTTGGTTTGAGTTTTGGGTTATTAATTGTAACTAAACGAGGGGCTACTGTGGAAGTTTAAATGCCGATTGAAGATAAGATTAAGGCACGTGAATTTGAACGGTTTCTAAAGCCATGCATGCTGACGCATATCTGGGAATAACCACCCTGTCACATCGCGATTTTTCAGGAGACGTTTGGTGATCTCATCATAATCATCACGATTTTCTCTCTCCAGCCAATGGTATATAAAGGGTTGAACATCTTATTTGTCTTTTACCAGCATTCAATTCTCTCAAACTTACTAGCATTCAAGTCTCTCAAACGACGAGTAAACAGTGTTCATCATCTTCTTCATTCATCAATGGCGACTTCCTCTTCAGTACATGAATGCACAACATCATCATCCTTGCTCAGCATTAGACCCAATCAAAATATGATCATTGAACTTAATCCGTTCTTATATGATTCATATATGTTGCAAGTTGTGGAATGTTTAAAATATTCCCACCTGGTTTTAGCCCTAACTCAAGTTGAAGCAGTCCCAATGTCGCTGTTATCACAGGTTTATTCCACGGCGACTTATGAAAAAAACAAGGATCGTATCTACTTCACCATTCATGACAAGAAGGCCTCTGTTTCAAAGTTGAAGTTATGTTCGATTTTAAATCTTGCAGTAGATTCTTTTGTTATCTCGCCAGACTTCATTACCACATCTCAACTATTTTTGATGATGTACGACATGGGGTATACCGATGTCCTGACTACCATCACCAAAGTGAAGAAATCATGTTTACCATCTCAGTGGAATGGCTTGCTCACTCTACTGATTAAGGGTTTGGCAGAACGATGTGGTGGTTCCGATACTACAAGCAAGGGTTTTCTCGCTATTCTTTACGGGTTTTACAATGGGATCAATCTTGATTATGGCTCGATAATCTGGTCTCAGGTGGTGCAGAGTATCAATACATCAACAAGACACTCTGAAGTTTCGTGTGGGCGTTTCTGGACCCTGATTACATGAAAGGCTATTAACTCTTTGGAGATTCCGATCATGCAGGATGCTCTACTCGCTTCTATTTCCACATTCCATATGAAGAAAATTATTCTTTCTGATCCGCTCAAGTTTGCTCATTATGGAATGATTCATGAAACTATGTATCGTGGTGTTGCAGAACAGAGCAATGTCTTGGCTGACTATAGGAAACTTCCTCCTATCGGACCGAGAGTTCTGTCTCCAGAACAGCAAGCAACTTTGGATGCACTTGAAAAACCTACCAACAGAGGGAAGAGGGTTTCAAAGAAAGAGGATCCTGAGGAACGTAAGTCCAAGCCCTCCAAACACAAGTCTGGTGAAGGAGATACTTCTCAACCGAAACCGAAGAAGATAAAGAAGATGGCTCGCAGACCTCGAGGGAACACTCCTCCAAGCATAGATAATGCAGATGAGCAAAGTGACGAAGAAGAGGTTCGTCATGTCTCACCCCGAGAGCCTACTCCTCCACCATCTCCTACTTCACCAGAATCTCCAAAACAAAATAGAGTTCCAACTCCAACCCAATCACCAAAACAGACTGTTCCACTTTATGTTCCCATTGTTACTACACCCCTTACCACTCCAGCAACAACTTTGCCAACCTCACCACCAATTTCTTCTGTTCCTATTTCTACTGTATCCCTATCCTCTCCACTTATAACCGAATCCACAACCACTACCATTCCCAAATCTACCGTAGAAGTCAATGTATCTAATACAAGGGCTACTACTACGACTACAACTCCAATCGATACCAAACTTCCTTCACCAACCCAATCCACTGATTCTGGTGCTACTCTTGGAGGAGATGATGAGGAATTTGACTCAATCTACTACATTCCTTATCGACTTCAATCCGATGATGAGACTGATGCTCCTGTTTCAAGTAAACAAATACAGGGCCTTCATGAGAAGTTGGATCGTTTGCTTGCCGACAGCAAAGCTTATGGTGGTGTTGTTCTTAAAGCATTTATGGAGACAACCATTGAGCAGTATACTCAGGCAATTGACAATTCTACGAAGGCAATTAATGAGTCTACCTCTACCTGTAAGCAGGCCACCAAAGACGTTTCTGAGGTTGTTCATACAACTCAGATTTTTCTTGAGTCATTAAAGTCTCATGCTGACACTCATGCAGCTCACTATCAATCCTCCGTGGACTCCTTTTCTAAGTCCCTTCATGATGAAACTACTAAGTTTGAGGCTGTCGGCTCTGAGCTTAAAACAGAAACCACCTCTTTTTTACATTCAGTGGATTCTCGTTTTGATGCTCTGGCTACTAATCTGGCAACAGAGGGAGCCTTGAAGGAGGATTTGGCTAAAAAGAAAGCCAAAATTGATGTTCAGAAGGTGCAGCTGGCCCAGGAAGAGAAAGAAATTTCTTTATTGAAAGTTCAAAGGGCTGTTTATAAAAGTTGTGCAGGAGATGTGAAAGACATGCTGACTAATCTGCTTGAAGCCCATGATCCAATATTAACTTTGACTATTCGGAATCATCTTCAATCTAAACTCCTTCCTGCCATTGCAATTTTAAGTGAAATGAAAGGTGTTTCGGAGGGGGTTGTACCTCCAAAACAAGGGGGAGAGAATAGTGCTCGTTATTTTCTTCGACCGAAACCCGTTGTAAAGACAGAAGATGAAGAACCGAAAGTCTCAACAGAACCGAAGGTTAATTTAGCTTCGGGTTCTGGTTGTCAATCAAAGCAAAAAGGTGTTAATGATGAAAGTGAGAGTGATGTTGAAGAAACTATAGCTGACGCTCTTATACGAAAGAAAAGAAACAGAGAGCTTGATGAAACAATGAAAGTGGTTAATGAAGCAGAGGAGCAGGAAAAGAGAACCAAGGAAGAAGAGGATGTCTTGCAATGCAAGAAGGCTTTGTTTCCTGAGTGGAACAGAGACACTCTTATCAATCAAGCTATTGAGTTTCCTTCTGTTTATTGGTTGGAACCAGTTGCTTCGTTTGATTGTGATAACTCTAAAGACTCGCAGTTCGATATGCCTATTACCAGAAAAGCCTTTACGTTTCACTGCTTTGAGCCAACTGTTAAGTTTCCACATCCACATCCGAAGGTTGACAGGGAATTGATCGATTTTTACTTGAAGTATGGTCAACCACAGTACTTAACTTGGAGTACTCAGAAGACTGTAAAAGTTAAGGTACTGAAACCTTCACCTGCTGGGAGATTCATAAATGTCAATTTCAAAATCACCCGTGGTTCAGCAAACACGGTGTCTGTAATCTCTCTAGCAGATCTTCCTAATCTCAATCCTCATGACTGGATTCTGCTATACAACATTCTGCTCTCTGATCCTAGGGAGTATGAGCCGATTTTAGATCATCTTAAGAGAATGTTGGCCTCCTATATCCATGAGCTAGCAACTATGGATAAGGAAATAGCAAACGTGATGAATAAGAAGTCGACTGTGAAGCCGACGCCTAAACCGGGTGATGTAAACATGATGAAGTTGGGACAGATAGATTTACCAAATCTAACTGTTATGTTCACAAAAGGAGAAGGACTCAGGTTTCTGTTTGCTTTGGCTGATAAGCATCTGTTTTCAACGGACTGTTTGGAGGATATCATCAATATCATACACTGGTGCAAGCAGAACTCAGCGGCTGATAAGAAGAACTTTACCGACATGCTTCGTTGGTATATTACTTTTCGTCATCATATGATAGCATTTATACCGAAGGTGTTCAAGACTGTGAAGAAGCCTTCTGCTGTTAAAAAGGAATGAGGTTTCGGCTCCAAAGACGCAAAGGGGGAGATTTTTGAGTCCAGTTGTGTTGCGTCTTGGGCCACCTATATTTTGTATCCGAATTGGGCATGTCCATCCGTGTCTATCTAGATTAGTTTCGTTGTTATCTAGATTAGCTATTAGGTTTATAGTATATATATGCATGCATGTATGCGTATATTAAAAACGGTGATTAATTACGTAGATTCTTGTAACCCTAAACACCTCTATAGATTGAAGTTCTTTATCGAGCTCTTCTGAGGTGTTATCGCATTAATCATACAGCATATTCAGTGCCATTCTTGTGTTCTTTATTACGTTCTTATTTAATATCCTGCTTAGAATCATACGATCCTAAAAGAACTTTGTTCTAATAGTCTCGATACCATTAGGGTAATGGTTGATAGGTTGACCAAATCCGCGCACTTCCTACCAATCAAAGAAACCGGCATGATGGATAAATTGACTAGAATGTACTTCAAAGAGATTATACGACCACAGGGTCTATCAATATCCAACATCTCTGACAGAGATAGTGGACTCATTTCACGATTCTGGTAACCCTTTCAGGGACTAGGTGAGACGGAGTACGACCTACCACCTACAACAGACGAGCAGAGCAAAAGGAACTGTTCAAACCATGGAAGACATGCCAGGAGCTTGTACGATTGCTTTTGGTAAAAGAGTGGGATACCCACTTACCGCTCCTTGAGTTTTCACACAACGCCAACTATCACCCTAACATCAAAGTCACATCCCTGTTGTGAAGGTTCGTTGGATCGTAAAACGAGGACCCGATTTCACCTAGGAACGTGAGGATCAAGTGAAACAAAGATACCCGCATCTTTCCCCAACTCTCGAAGTCCCGGTTAAAGTGCTAATTTCGGGACCAAATTCCTTCTAACGGGGGAATGATGTGACAACCGTCAACTTCCGGTCAAGTCAAAGTCAAATAAAGTCAACAAGTCAAATCGGTCAACTCAATTAACCCTTGTATATTAGGGTTTACATCGTGTTTACTATTGTACAACACACTATCTTTATGCAAAGTATCACTTTGAGTCTTCACGTGTTCAGAAAATCTAAACCCTAATCAGTGTAACTGAAGGAACAACTAAATAAAACATTAATACATACCCTTCGGGGGCGTATAATGCTCATAATAAGGCAAAATGGGATTTACAAACCTTGCATAGTGAAGCTAAACATCCAAAAAGGTCACAAACGAAGTCTCTCTCAAACCTCTCTCTCTCTCTATCTCTCTATCTCAAAACTCTCCAAGTATGTGAAATCTCTCCCAAATCTCTCCAAGTATGTGAAATCTATCCCAAATCTGTGTAAGTATGTGAAATCTCTCCAAGTATGTGAAATCTCTCCCAAACCTCTCTAAGTATGTGAAATCTCTCCACGTATGTGAAATCTCTCCCAAATCTCTCCAAGTATGTGAAATCTCTCCCAAATCTCTCTAAGTATGTGAAATATCTCCAAGTATGTGAAATCTCTCCCAAATCTCTCTAAGTATGTGAAATCTCTGAAAGTATATGAAATCTCTCCCAAATCTCTCTCAAAATCTCCCTTAACTTTTTAAAATCATTTGGGGCATCCCGACCGTTAACTTAGTCAAAAGCCGCTCAAAAGGGGAAGTTTATGCGAAAAACAGCTCTATAGAAGCGAAACCCTCTTATAGGATGGAACCCTCTTAGAGCCGAACCTCCCATAGGACCGAACCTACTTGGACTGAACTTGCAAGGACCGAAGCTTATGGGGAACCGAACTCACATAGACCGAACCTGAACCACCCTTCGCTTCTAGCCTACTTCGCCTTCGGTTCCTCTCTGTGTTCGCCTCCGAGACTACTCGGACCGATCCCTCCTCTCGGTTCTAATGCATCAAGCGAACCTACCTTCGGTTCTAATGGCTCTGACCAAACCTCCGACCCTGACTTCGCAGACTTTGCCCCTTTTTCCCGGTTTTCGACCCCAAGTTAGTTTTAAGCCCATTTTTCATGATTTTGACGCGGGATTTTCACCCAAACTCGTATTTTGGCATATGAGACCCTATATAATCATATTTTAATCATTTTTGGAGGAAAATAATTGCCTATGAATAAAATCTAGTGGGTAAGATATTGGTGTCGGAGTGTTGACTTTAGCTAGAGTATGACACAAGTTAACACCCATGCCCTCATAGGACAACCCTCGGTCACTATTCATCCCTACCTAGGCAACTATTTGTCCTTTGGCATCCCTCCTCCAGCTGCATAACGTTATCAAAAGCTGGAAACTCTCATATCTCTTTCCACTTTAATCACTCACTCTTACCAAAAGGCACACACCTCTCTCTCTCTCTCTCTCACTCACTTTCCCTCTCTAGAACTCGAGATTTCAAGGCTGTTCTTGAGATTTTCACTTCAGTTTTGGTATGTAAATTTCATCCTTCACCTTATTATCCCATACTTCTTCACTCAAGTCATGGATTTCTCACACAAATATCATCATATTTGTTGCTAGATCTTCAAATCTTCAAGTGTCTCCCAAGTGTTCTTGACTTGGAGACCTCTTTTCTTCTACATTCATCTCAAGGAATCACTCAAGGTGAGTTCATAACCCCACATTTTCATGTTTTCTTCAAGTTTTAAGGGGAGAATACAAGCTAAAACACCATCAACATAACTAAACTCAAACATCATCTTTTGACAGGAAAGTTAATGTTCATTCACGAACTGTTTTGGACATCATAAACCTTTTATTTTTCAAAAATGTATTAGGTTCACATAGTTTAGGTTTATACCTTTAAAATGACTACTTGCACATGTCCATACGATTTTCCTGCAACTTATGGTGATTTTTACAAAACTGCCTATCACTGTAGCTACGAATTCCAACCAGTCTGTGAATATGAACGTTTTTACACTAGTTAGAGACTTCTAAAAATCATAATAAAATTTATGAACAAACTAGACACATTTTCTAAAATCTCATAGTTTATGGATTTAGTTTTTGACTTCGTATGATTTCTCTGTGATTTTTCCAAGACGGTGTAGCAATCTTAGAAACAAGTTAACAACTTATAACTTTCATCACACTTTGTAACATGTTGAGCAAAGTGTTAATCTTTGAGGATTTCATATTTTACATGAGTTTCTTGTTGTGGTATAATTATATAATAGAAAATGCTCACTGATTTGTAAGAATCCTCTATCATTACCAATAGTACAAGATAAGGCATGATAAACATAGTTATATTTTTGCAATACATTCAACTTACATAGAAAAGGGTTCTTTTACATTAAAAACGTTTTGGATAAACTATAATAGGTATAGTTTATGTTTCGTATACATTACAAACACTTATGATAAACTATAGTACGTATAGTTTATGTTTCATATACATTATAAACAATTATCTTAATCTATAATAGGTATAGTTTATGTTTCATTTACATTTCAAACTCATTACCAAAGGTTTTTAGTTAATATAAATGAGGTGCGAATACAAAGTATCGGGTTTACACAAAAAGGGGTTTTCAGTTCAGTTCACGTAAATCTGTTAATTAATAAATTTGTGAGACATTCGCTTCACGTTATTTCCAAAGTTACGAAATCAAAAGTCCTTTAAATTGTAGCCAGAGTCTCTTGTAGGGAGAGCGTGATAGTTGTTTATAGATCTATATTGGGTCTGACAAACCCACACCTGAGCTACATGCAACAGCTAGACCGACAAGTCCGGGGTGACAAGTGTCATTTAACTTTGCGACGCTTGAAAAACGTCGTATTACGAGGCCGTCTAAGTCATAGTATGGTTATAATAACTCACATGGGGTATTAACAAAACATAAGATTTACGGGTTTTACTTCCAATTAAACGAATTTATGTTGATTTAAACTTGCATAAATTATTTAAGCATGGTTAAATACTTGTACATTTCGGTGTTGACTTTTAAGATCACAATGCATTTTATAAGGGAAATATTGGATTTTTCTGGAACAAGCATTACTTTTAAAAGGAAAGACATTCAAACACCGCATTCAAAAGCTTATGAACTCACCAACTTAATTGTTGACACTTTTCTGAAACTACTTGTATTCTCAGGAAATTAGTGAACCAAATAAACAACAGCTTTTAAGAATGGGACGCTCAGACGTCAAACATTTTATTTTGTCATCATAATGTAATAGATTTTGAAATATGTGAACACATGCTACATTGTAAATTTCTCAATTATATTTATGATGGTTGTATTTACTTTGAGCACTATTATACTCGTTATGATATTACATATGAAGTCTGCCACCCCCGGACATTTCTGCCATCCTTGGTTTGGGGGTATGACAGTAAAAGTCCATTTTACACTTTTTTCTTACTTGAAATAAATCCAAAGACCAATCCACTAGCATCATAAGCCCAAACCTTGAAATGTAACCGCAAGCCCCAAGAAGACCCAAATATCCAAATTGGGCTTATTCCCATCATGGGCCTAACTGAAGAAGGCCCAATATTCTAAAAGGATCAAAATAATCAATGATCAACCTTGGTCAAACTTCTGGTCAACGATCCATGGATGACAAGTCAACAAAGCAAGAAAAGTCAACCAGACCAAGTAGGACCTGCGTACTCAGCTGGTACACCCATTGGGGCCTGTACGCGCAACTTACCAGATGCGTACGCCCAATATAATCCCATGAACCTAATTTTCTCCATTAAGTACTTAACCACTTAAGTCCTTGCTCCAAACTCTCAGATCTGATTCATATGGATGACTTAACACGAAAAGTTGGCAACTTTACTTGCATGCATGGCTTAATGGGGCTCTAGAGCTCAAAAGAGGTTAATGAAAGGTCTTAACACATGCTTGAGTCCAAATAAACCATAAGATCACATTTTTATGCCTTTGGGACACCTCAAACGTCCAGATCTACAAAGTTTTGCCTCTAAAACAACCTTATCTCACAAGGACCAACCTAAAGATGCTAAAATGACTATAAACAAGCCTAAAAGAAGATCTATACAATGAGTAGAAAAGATAGGGACTTTATACCCACAATTTCACGAAATGAAGGTGCTAAAACTGGATCTCTAAGCTCCTCTCCAAGAAATGAGTCTACAACTTTCCTCTTCTCTTACACAAACCACCTTAAACTCTCTTCCAAGCTACAAAACTCACTCAAGGCACTCTTGGGTTTCAATGTATGCTAAATGGGATGGAAGCTGACTTAAAAGACCCAAAGGAAGGTTATAATGATGCTTATATAGGGGTAAAACCCCAAAATTAGGGTTTGGTGCTGAAGGGAGTACGCCCTGCGTACCTGTTAGTACGCTCAACATACTCATGGACCAACCACAACCAAGTTACTTGGTACGCTCCGCGTACACATCCAGTACGCCCCCCCCCCCCCCCCACTCAGAAATTGCTCCCTGAGAGAATCAAAACCTCGCCACTGGCTTTGATACCACTTGTTGGGCATCTTCTCTACCAGTTGATCTAAACCCAATTAGTGTTATAAATGGCACAAACTTACCCATATAGAAGATTCAGCCCTCCAGGACCATACATTCGATTGTTGCACTCCAACATCGTGCGAGGACTTGGTCGATGCCATTTCTGACCCCCAATAATCCCCCACAGAAATTGCTCCCTGAGAGAATCAAACCCTTCCCACTGGCTCTTATACCACTTGTTAGTCATAAAGACGAGATGACGAATGCGGAATCTAAAGAACAATCAGGAATCAATCACCATAATGTGCAAGTAATCTGACAAAGTTTTTGATTCTCAATAATTTAGATTTCAACGTACATAGAGAACCTTTTATGGGGAAAAGCTTGTAACAATCCAAAAATACTGACATAAAATTTCGTTTAATTTTTAAATAAAGGAACAGTTGGATAAGGTGTCTAAGTCCATAACTATATTTCAGATGTACTTGACCCGAACCGACATGGTCCATTTGGGTTGCACTTCACCTGAACAATTTATATGGATAATCTTTTGAGAATAGTATAAGTTATGATTTATTAATATATTATAAGTTCTAATATATTAATAAGAAATCATATTATTTAATTAGTATTGATCTAATATTAATTTAGAATTAATTTGCTGATCAAAATTGTGACTAATTAAATATAGATTCTTGTATTTATATAGTGTGGGCTAAGTGCTTATTTAGAATGGGCTACGCTTGCATGTAAGTCCATGGATAGTCCATGGAGCTTTAACTGATGGATCTCATGGAAATGAAAGGTCATGGGTATTAGGGTTTACATGGATGTAACCCTAATCCACCACACTATAAAAAGGAGTCCTTGGCTCTTGAAATGGCACTAGTTTTTGTGAGAACAAGGGTAGGCCAATTTCAAGAAGAGTTCTACTATTCTCTTAAGTTTCCAAGGTTTGTGGTGACTTTTGACTTCCATTTGAGGCATCCACATTATTGGTGTGAGGCTCTCAAACTCCAAGCAATCAACCACTACTAAAAGGTATGTAACTCTACTAGCTTATTTAGTTTCAAAGTTCCCCATGCCATGTTAATTAGGTTAAGAACCTTGGAAAAGAAAATTTGCATGTATCATAGTAAAACATAGATCCAAGGTTTCTAGGGTTGCATGTACACCATAGGAGTGTTAGAATGCTCAAGACCCTATAGTGGTATCAGAGCCTAGGCTTGTTTATTTGATACTTGATGCGAATTGTTGAAAAACTCAAGTTTTCTCCATTCTACAGCATTAACTCGCCGAGTCCATGGGGGGACTCGATTAGTCCATGAGTAAATTCATCCTACTCGTCGAGTAGGTTCGTGCACTCAATGAGTAGGAGCCCCAGAATGCAGATTTTTGAGTTTTGCTGCTGGAAATAGACTAGAAACATTACCCTAAATTGTTTTGGTGTTATAAAACTTGTTTTAGATGGTGTAATGGTTATGCTAATCCATTTTCAATGGCTATTATCAAAATTTCAAGTTTTATATGGTTAATTTATGATTCTTGAAATTTTTTATATGCATGTTCATGAACTTATGAGTTTAGATGATCATAGGAATTATTTGTAACTTGCTTGTTAGTTTAATTCTTGATTATTATGTGCTTTAATGGAATCCATAATTTGTCCTCAAGTTATGGATTACCAAAATTCATTCTTTTAAAGTCCATTAAAGAAACACATAGGTTACATAAAATGAAAAGTCTCTCATTTTAATAAACCATTAACTCATAAGTTATGAAAGATGAAAGGTTTTGAAAGTAAAAAAACTTGCCCTCAAGTTTTGGAACACGTAAAGTCACTTTAAAAACTTTAGTTCTAAACCCTTAGAATTGTAAAAAGTTAAATTTCAACCCTTATAAGAATAAGTCGTTTTACAGTTAGTAGGCCTCATTCACGAAGTCGGTCTATAAGGGGGGTATAAGGTTGCTGCCTATAAAATGGCAGTTTAATAGGTGTCCACTCTCACCCACCGCTTCCTTGATTGGTGGTGGGTCGTTAGCCGAACGGGTAAGACAAGGACTTTAAATCTTCATTTAAAGTATGATGAATATAGAGTAACTAAATGTTTTTATAAATTCTCAATCTTAGTTACTTTAGGAAAATGTGAATAAGGTGCTAACCCATGAAATTACAATTTGCACTTTGATTAAGTCGTTAGTGGAGCGTGTGTGGTTAACCGGCACACTAACCTAGAATTAACAAGGTAGGAAAATGGTAACTTAAAATTTATCATAGTATCGATGGAGCGCGTGTGGTTAACCGACACATCGACTGAGGGGTAAATATTAAGGGTACCAAGTAATTTGCATGGTTACTTCACACCTTGTTTTGTGATCCTTGACATCCCAGTCACAAAACCTGAAGGGCAGACTCGAGATTGAAACATGCCATTGAAAAGTTCAATGAATCACAAATAATCTAGGAGTTTTAAAACCAATTAACACCAAATAATTTATTTCGTTTTTCATGGTGGAAATTGATGAATCGTCATTCACCTACCTTCAAATATTTTATAGATTGGATTACGGCATCCCTCTTCTAAGTTATAAAATATTGTGTCGGGTCCTAGCCTTAATATTATATTTGGGTGTTTTATTAAAGACTATATTTATATCTAATCTAAACTTGTCTTTCTTCTTTTCAGAAAGGAATACGTCCCTTTTGTGCATTCTGGTTATAGCATGCTCCGCCTAACTCAGTGTTTGCAGGTGTTCCAGACATTTTCCTGAATAGAGGAATATTTTATTTATTTCACAATATTCAGGAAGGTTAGGCAAACAAGATTTAGGAAAATATCCTAAAACTCTCAACACCCCCCCCCCCCCACACACACCCTAAGAATCCTAGAGCACTTACTTGATTCAATCTACACTTTAAGTCTAAACACCGACATCTGTATTAAGTTCACTCACAACATGACTTTGATATGAACTTGTAACATCATGATTTTTCACCCAATTTTTTTATTTTTTAACCATTAATTTAATAGAATACGTTAGCCAAAGTCTTATTTTCAAATTTTATTAAAACATCACCAGTGTTACCTTATTACCAAAAACACCCTTCATCAAAATTAAAATTCATAAAACCAACCACAAACAAATTCCCAATACTATAAGTAAATGAAAATTAAACAACATGTCCAAAGTGGTATCATTGCTAAAATATACTAATGTAACTACCCCAAAAAGTCCTCATCCTCCCAAGGCATCATATCACACTCCATATTCCGATGCAAGGCAAATAACAAGCAAAGAAACAAGTGTCAGCATAAAGCTAAGTGAGTCAATCACAGTAAAGTGTCATGGACACATATCCTAAATGGGTCAGACAAGATATCATAAAAACCTACATTCAAAAACTCACATAGCATGACATTAGAAACGCCATATAATCACCACATGCATTAGTTACATCATATACACCACTTACATCACATACATCACAAACATCAAAGTGAAGCTCATTAATATTATAAGATAATATTAATCTTCATTTTCATCATTAAAAATTACTCTCCTCTTAATCATCTTTGTACTTGTCATTATAATACTTCCTATTCATGAGTCTATATATTCATCCGTAACCCTAGGGTAAATATCCCATTCACTACTAACATGACCGACATGACCCAGTGCACTAAAAGAGGTGTGAATCTCATCCAACATTTCTCCTGATTCGCTATGTTTACTACTTTGACGTTGCATATAGCAGTACATGCGTTGTCATTAGGGTTTGGTTCAAGTGATGCCTATTCTACTGCATTGCACCACCCAAATCTCGCGTGATGTTTATGTTGGCTTTGCTCATAGAGCCAACATCACTCCAGTTCACCTATCTTTAGGTGAACCATGTGTCGAACTGGTTGTGTAGAATAACCATTCGACTAGATTTCATTGTAGATCCAACATTAATTGACTTTCCTTATAGAGTGAACCCTAATCGGCTATCGTCGTTGAGTCGACACTACTTGGCTATCCTTGTAGAGCCAACGTCTATTGTCTCTCTTCGTAAAGCCAACCATATTTGGCTTCCTTGATGATCCAACACTAATTTTCTTTCCTCTTGGAGCCAACACTACACTTCGCCCCGCTAGGGTATTCCCCTTTTAATTTATTTATTATTAATTCATATTTGAAGGAATTACACCTTTGACCTCCTAAGTAATCATGCATATTTATTAGCATCTTTTTCTAGCAGATTACTTCTCATGTAAACATTCAAAAAAGTGAATACAAGTAAAACATACAAGTTAAAACATGTTAAACCACATACAAGTTCATGCTCATATCATCATTATGGATCGACAAAATCACTAGCATGATTTGGTCTAATCATCACAGATAAGGGTTTCCAAGAAAACATGGCATTAATAGATCACTTAAAATCAACACAAGACACTCTTTCTATGATGACCCTAACACACCTCTCACATAAAAAGAATAAGAATCTAGCATATAACATCCTAAATTCTCATACATATAAAGAAGCATAACAACCAATATTATATCACACACAATAGGGGTACATGAAACCTTAATAGCCTAGGTTCATTCCAATCCATCTAAGATATGGAATTACCTAACAAAATACTTTAAAATTCCACAAGATTAACTCACCTTTCCCAAAGGCGTGTCCTCCTCACACTTCAACACTTGTAAGAGTTGAAGTATCACCATTTCCCCTATTACAACACAAATAAAATGTTATTGGAGCTCTACAATGCCAAAGGTGACAATTCCATAACCTAAACACATAAATTAAATATCAAACAAAACTCCCAGTTTTGAACCTACAACAAACAACTTCTTAGGGCAATTTTAGCACCCTTTAGACCTGCAAATTTTTTTAGTTTTATTTCATATTTCAAAGTTTTAAAATTTTATCTTTCTAGAAAGTTCTTTTAAAGGTCCAAACTAGTTTTCTACAATTCTCTATGATTTTTACAAAACCACATATCAATGCAGCTATATTGTGACCAGTTGGTGAAAATGCGATTTTCACCTTAGTTGGTGGTAACATGTCCCGGAAAAATTCAATGAAAAACTAGACTCAAAATTAAAACCATGAGAATTTATGGATTATAAAACTGACTCATGATGATTTTCTATATTTTTTCCAATCTAGGGGCAGATTTTCAATTTCTTGCAATTTCCAACTTTGAGTTGTAAAAGCTTTTTAACCACTTAACCCGTTAAGTCACCACCAAAATCAACCAAATAGTTGAAAAACAAGTTTAAAACAGTAGAAATACAACATGGGAATAAAAAGATAGTTTCATCCTCCAACCATGTTCCAAAGTACATTGTCTTTAAAGGAGAGACAAAATACATTGTTAAAAAAAGAAATACCAACTTAGGTTTGAATTTCACCTACCAATTAACCATATATGAAGACACTTATAAAAACTATTTTGAAGACCTTTTAGAGAGTTCAAAACATAGTCTTTCACATAAAATCATTACACAAGAAATCACTTGAATTGAAGATAAAAGAATTGTGAGTAATAACACCAAAAGAGAACATTTGACTTCACCAATCCAACCGACTCCCAATCACCAACAGCAACATGTAAAAGGGCGTTTCTAGGACGATTTTGACATTAAACTAATTAATAAAAAACCTCATAAAATCTAGAGTTCGTCCAGTCAAGAAATCATAAGGAGGAAGTAAAAGAAGCCTTGATTAATGATACCAATTGGAAAACAATTGCATGAAGAATGAAGAATCAAGGAGTTAACAATATAAGAGGTTGATTCCAACAACCGATTGGAGACTCAATATTCCCTTGCCTGCCGATTGAACTCAACACCTAACCAAAAAAAACAACCAACTTGCTCAAATCGCACCAGCGTTACACCCTCTCAATCGTTCCTGCTGCCTTGCTCCTATTCACGTTCAATTCTTTTTTTCTTCCTTCCATGCTGATCGACAACACACACATGAAGGAAACTAGGAGTCGATCGCAACCTTGTAATCCCACTCATGCTCGTCTCTGTCTCGTGCTTCTCTATTTCCGATAGTCGAACTTCATAGCCCAAGCAATTGGATTCAAGTTTTTTTTTTATCAATTACTGTAACCGAAGAATGAAATGAGGGGGGTGTTTGGCTTAGCTTTTCACAGCCAAAAGTCCTTTTTGTTAAAGAAAAAAAAATGTTTGGAAAACTAGTAACTTTTGGAGTTTTAATACAAGGAAAAACAACTTTTTGGAAAAGTCAGGAAATCCTGACTTTTTGTAACTTTTTGGAAAAGAACTTTTGAGCTTTTAAAAGCTAAGCCAAACACGCCCGAGGAAGGGTATTAATAGCTTTCGTCAATGGCCACAAGAAAAAAACGCACGGTACCTTCAATTCTCGTTGAATCGCATACTCATTTGGAGTTATAAATGATTTTTCACAACAAACCTCCATATTTCCTTGATTTTATCGCAAATTGCACTAACCCTAATAACTTGACAATCTAACTTTCTTTTATTGACACTTCAGTCCCTCAACATCATTTACACAATGAAATAAATTTTATTTACTCAAAAGACAAGTTAATTAAGTTATATACATTTTAAATATATTTGATCATTCTTTTAGGTATTATATAACACCCTTTTTATTTAATTTATTTCGATTTATAATCCTTAAAACTGAAATAGTTTACTCTAAAATAATTATTCTAGTAACCAAAATTAACGTCATTGACGGTAGGATTCTCGGATCGTTGCAATTCTACCCTCCTTAAAAAGATTATGTCCTCGAAATCAGATACCATTACCAACAACTTAGTGTAACAAACCTTCATGTCTTTTTCAACCACCTAGGTCACTTCTGATTCATACCCATCCTTCCATTGGACTTTGATGAGTTTGAATCATTTCATTCATCACTGCTTGACCTTTCTCTAGAGCATATATTTACTAACCCTCCCTTCTCGTGTATCGACAAGACGACTCACCACTTGTCTAAGAACAAGTCCTCCGGCTCTCAAGATGCCTAGGTTGTCACAAGTATTTCTCATCCAAGGTAAGCCTTCCAATACCACCCTTCACCGATCTACAGTTGAAACTCTTTGACCACCTCCACAAAAGATTGTCATTGCTTACCTTGAGCCCTCCATCACACGAGTAATAGGAATCTCACACCTCTTAGCTAAAAACTTGCTCATTATAAAGTAAAAATGATGGAAATGAAACCTAGAGTTCTGTCCTCACAAAATAGACATACCCTCACATGAAAGGCGGAACTCGTACACGCTTTTAGCGTATAGAATCCCAGTCTGACTGGCAGTCAGGCAAAACATATCAATGTCAACATCGCAAAACTTAATCTCGATCAGAGTCCAAGTCAAAGGGAAAAATTTTGTTCAACAATCACATTAGAACACTCATTGCATATTTCCCCAAACATGAAAACCAGATTCTTTACCATTAACACAATGTCTAACACAAAAATTCAGAAAAACTCGGAATTAACACAAAACAAGTACAAAAATAGCAAACACAAAGGATTTACCACCGCTAGCATCAAACACTCTTATATATAGCAAACAAAACACTTAGATGAAAAGTTCTGAGAGTAACCTCACCATTGTGTATAACCTCCTCGGCAGTCATCTGAAGTGCTCATGCTTGCACCTTTGGCGCATCAGTCTTCTTACCATCAATATTTGTTTCAAACTTCACATTTGGGTACAAGCAACTAATGTGGCCAGTTTCCCTATCGTTACAACATAACAAATCAGGACTCTTACATTCTTCCTGCTTGTGTCCCGGCTTGCAACAACGTCTACAAGTGGAAATGCTCCTAACAACCTCCTTGTCACCCTTCTCCTTGTGTTGACTATTCTTCTTCTTTGATAATTAAGTCAGAAAACCCATCCCATTTCCTTTCATTGCCTCCTTTTCCTATACTACTGTCACAAACTGCGATATCTTTCTTAATATTATGTGCCTCACCCATAGCTTCAATCAAAGTAGCCTTCGACCTAACCATAGCTCAATACTCATATGGTAATCCCTCCACATAGCATCGAAACGTCTTCTCCTCAGCAGAGCAATAATTTGTGGCAAACTACAACTTTTTAGTAAAAGGTTGTGTTGTATCGATCTATCGACATGTTTCCCTTTTTCAGGGCAAGAAAGTCCAGCTCGATCTCTTACTTGCTTCACTCGCTACAGGAACGTTCTTCCACCTTCTTGATGGATATTTCCCAAGTCATAGCATCTCGAGCAGCATTATTAAGTCTCATGTCAATCATATTCCACCACTGTAACGCTTCATCCTCGGAACATAGTTAACCATATGTTGCTTAGTAAAGTCCCCTGAGCGGAAGGTTTGTTTCATCTTCATAATCCAGTTTAAGCAGTCCAAAGCTTTCTCACCCCCACGATACTTCAGTGGCTTGCAATCCATGAGCTCCTTGAAGGTTTTGCCTTGGCGGCATGCAAACCCTCCAAACAGTTCCCTCCTAATTGGCTCACTTACAATTGGATCCCTGTGCAATGAGCGACTCTCGGTAATCTCCTCACTAACTCCCCCTACAGCACCACCCTCTACATGCAGTAGTCCTACGGCTTGCATTGCTTGCTTCAACTGTGAAATATTGGCAACCCTAGCCCCCATATCCTCGTCACGTCTCTTTGATCGTTCCTCTAGGTCGACAATAATGGTGGCACTCCCATCACTGCCATCGCTCCATGCTGGTTGGCCAAGCTCACTATGAGTCTGTTGTGCACATGGTTGACGATCATTCAATTTGGTCTGCAAGATGAAAGGAATACGTCCCTCTTGTGCAATCTGGTTATAACCTGCTCCGCTTGACTCGTTGTTTGCAGGTGTTCTAGACATTTTCCTGAATACATGAAAATTTTGTTTATTTCAAAACCATAGGGTAAGTATCTCATTCACTACTAATGTGACCGACATGACCAACTGCACTAAACGAGGAGCGAATCACATCCGTAACATTCTCTCTATTCGTTGCATTCGCTATTCCAACAATGCATATACTAGTACATGTGTTGTCATTAGCGTTCGGTTCAAGTGGTGTCAATTCTACCACGTTACACCTCCCAAATCCCGCATGATGATTACGTTGGCTTTCCTCGTAGAGCCAACTTCACTCTAGTTCACCTATCTTTAGGTGAACCATGTGTCGAACTGGTCGTCTAGAATAACCATTCGACTGGATTTCATTGTAGAGCCAACATTAACTGATTTTCCTCATAGAGTCAGCCCTAACCGACTATCCTCGTTGAGACGACACTACATGGCTATCCTCGTAGAGCCAACACCTATTTGCTCTCCTCGTAGAGCCAACCCTAGTTGGCTTCCCCGATAAGCCAACCCTAATTTGCTTTCCTCGTGGAGCCAACACTACCCTTCTTCCCGCTAGGGTATTCCTCTTTTAATTAATTTATTATCCCTAAGTAATCATGCATATTTATTAACATCTTTTTCTAGCATATTACTTTTCATGTAAACATCCAAACAAGTAAATACAAGTTAAAACGTTTTACATCACATACAAGTTCATGCTCATATCATCATTACGGCTTGACAAAAACACTAGCATGCTTTGTCCTAATCATCATAGATAAGGGTTTCAAATAAAACATGGCATGAATACATCTCCTAAAATAAACACAAGGCACTCTTTCTATTATGGCCCTAACATACCTCTCACATAAAATGAATAAGAATCTAGCATATAGCATCCTAAATTCTCATACACATAAATAAGTATAACAACCAATATCATATCACACACAATTGGGTGACATGCAACCTAAATAGCCTAGGTTCACTCCAATTCATCTAAGATATAGAATTCCTTAACAGAATAATTTAAAAATCCACAAGATTAACTCACCTTTGCCAAAAGTTCAAAATTATGTATTTCCAGAAAGTGCTTTTAAAGGTGTAAACGATGTTTCTACAATTCTTTAGTTAGAATCAAAAAAGGTCGTTGAAAAATTGAAGGACAAACTAGACTCAATTTTGCAAACTTTGAGAATTTACGGATCATTAAAAAGATTCCTAATGACTTTTCTATATTTTCTCCAATCGAGAGGAAAATTTGTCAATTTCTTGCAATTTCCAACTTTGAGTTTTAAAGGCTTTTTAACCACCCAACCCATTCAGTCACTACCCAAATCGACCAAATAGCTGAAAAACAAGTTTAAAATAGTAGAAATATAACATGAGACTGAAAAGATAGTTTCATCCTCCAACCATGGTCCAAAGTACATTGTCTTTAAAGGAAAGAAAAAATACATTGTTTAAAAAAGAAATACCAACTTAGGTTTGAATTTATCCTACCAATTAACCATATATGAAGACACTTATAAAAAAGTATTTTGAAGACCTTTTGGAGAGTTCAAAACATAGTCTTTTACATAAAATCATTACACAAGAAACCACTAGAATTTAAGATAAAAGAAGTGCGAGTAATAACACCAAAAGAGAGCATTTGACTTCACCAATCCAACCAATTCCCAATCACCAACACCAACATGTAAAAGGACGTTTCTAGGAGAATTTTTGAAAGTAAAATAATTAATTAAATTCCTCATAAAATCTGGAGTTCGTCCATTCAAGAAATCATAAGGAGGAAGTAAAAGAAATCATGATTATTGACACCAATTGGAAAGCAACTAGAAAATAATTACATGAAGAATGAATAATCAAGGAGTTACCAATATAAGCCGCCGATTCCAACACCTGATTGGAGACTCAATTTTAGTGCTTCCACCCTTTGCATGTCGATCGAACTCAACACCCAACCAAAAAAATGAAAACAATCAACCTGCTCAAATCACACAAGCCTTACACCCTCTCGATCGTTCTTGTTGCCTGGCTGCTACTCACAATTGATTCTTTTTTTCTTCCTTCCTCGCTGATCGACAACACACACATGAGGGAACCTACGATTCAATCGCAACCTTGTAATACCTCTCACTCTCTTCTCTGCCTCTTCCTTCTCTATTGCCGACAGTCATCGTTCATAGCCCAAGCAATTGGATTCGGGTTTTTTTGATCGATTACTGCAGCCCAAGACTGACATCAGGAAGGGTTTCAACAGCTTCCATTGATGGCCACAAGAAAAAAACGTACGCTTCCTTCAATTCTCATCTAATCGCATACACATTGGAAGTTATAAATGATTTTTCACAACAGCCCCCCATATTTCCTTGATTTAATCGCAAGCACCCGTAACCCTAATAACTTGACGATCTACATTTCTTTTATTGACAATTCAGTCCCTCCACATCATTCAGATCATCAAATAAATTATATTTACTCAAAAGACCAGTTTATTAAGTGATATAAATTGTAAATATATTTGATCATTCCTTTAGGTATCAATTAACACCATTTTTATTTAATTTATTTACATTTATAATCCTTTAAACTGAAATAGTTTACTCAAAAATAATTATTCGAGTAACGAAAACTAACGACATTGACGGTAGGATTTTCGGGACATTACATAATAGCTTCAATTTTGCACAAAAGGCTTGGGTTCTTGAAACCCTAGCCTCTACCCCTTATTTTCGAAAATTGGTAGGTGTCGCTTTGGGTTTCTAGTTTCCTACTCCGAACCGTTATACCCCAAGCCACGGCGAAACAGCCCAAGCGCATGCAAGCTTGGCCGCCCAACGTCCTCAAATCATTCAATGTCATCAACTGAGAATGTAGATCAGTCATCAAGAAGTAAGGCCCAGAGAGCACACTAACATTAATTTCCATGTTCAATCTAAGTATAATCAAATTGCTAAGTTACAGCAACTCCTAGTGCGAAGAAAAAGAAAGAAAAAAAGGGACAACAGTGTGTTGTGGTCGCGTACCCTTTGCATAGTGTTCTCTTCTGACTTTTAGACCTCCACTCCCTCTGCCACCATTCAATAGGCTTGACTTTCTAGCTTCTTCTTGCTTGTAATTACAATTTTAAATGCTTTAAAACTTGGCTGATTAAAAGCCTAGTAACCCTAAATCGTTATTTTCGAAAATTAGAAGGGTTCTTGGAATTAGGATTAAAGTTGATTTATTTTATAAATTGTTTAAGTGAAGTTAATTATTTAATCCCTAACAATTTAAATTTGAATTATTTTATTATTTGTTTAAATAAAGATAATTACTTAAATCCTTAATGATTTAAATTAATTTAATTGGTTTTTTAAAGGATAACTGGTAAATCATTAATTGGTTAAAATTAATTAATTAATTGTTAATTTTAAAAATTAATTTTTAAACCTAGTATTTTAAAAAGTTTTAAAATACACCTTTTACTATGTAATATTAATTGTGTAATACTATGTGTTTAAGAAAAGTCAGTCAAGTCAATAGTAGGCCTCATTCATGAAGCTATATTATAATGGGGAATAAGGAAAGAACCTATATTATGACTGTTGAATGGGTGTCCACTCTCACCCACTGCTCCCTAGTATGATGGAGGATCGTTAGCCAAATAGGTTAGATATGACTTAACCTCATTGAAAGTACGATATTATAAAGTACAAGAACCCACTTTAAATTTATCATTCTTGTTACTTTAGGAAAAATGTGAAGTGTCTATTAATCAATGAAAACACACATCACACTTTATTTGTCGTTAGTGGAGAGTGTGTGGTTAACCAGCACATTAATTTGGGACTATAAAGTTGAGTGATGGACAAATCGAAAATTATCATTGTTGATGGAGCATGTATGGTTTACTGACACATCAATTCGTGATGATAAATGATCTTGAGGTTAGGAAAATATCTTAAAACTCTCACACCCCCCCCCCCCTCTTATGAATCCTAGAGCACCTATTTATGTCAATCTACACTGTGAGTCTAAACAACGACCTCTGTATTCAGTTCAATCACAACATGAATCTGATCAGAACATTTAACATCATGATTTTTCACCCAATTTTTATTTTTTATTCTTTAAACATTAATTTAATAGAATACGTTAGCCTAAGTCTAATTTTATGAAAACATCACCAGTGTTACCTTATTACCAAAAACATCCTTCATCAAAATTAAAGTTCATAAAACCAACCAAAAAGTAGTTCTCAAAACCATAAGTAAATGAAAAATCAACGACATCTCCAAAGTGGTATCATTGCTAAAATATACTAATGTAGCTACCCTAAAATGTCCCCATCCTCTCCATGCATCATATCACGCTCCCTGTTCCGATGCAAGGAAAATAACAAGCAAAGAAACAAGTGTCAACATTAGCTAAGTGAGTAAATCACAATACAGTGTAATGGAACACACATATCCTAAATGGGTCGGACAAGATATCATAAAAGCCTACATTCAAAAACTCACATAGCATGACATTAGAAACATCAAATAATCATCACATACATTACTTACATCACATACATCAAAAACATCAAAGTGAAGCTCATTAATATAATTCATCATTAGAGCCTTTTAGTTAGTTTTCATTGTTCATCTTTGTAACTAGTTATTACATAATACATCGTTATAATATTATAAGATAATATTAATCTTCATTTTCATCATTAACAATTACTCCCCTCTTAATCATCTTTGTAATTGTTATTATAATACTTCCTATTCATGAGTCTATATATTCATCTGTAACCATAGGGAAAGTATCCCATTCACTACTAACGTGACCGACATGACCAATTGCACTAAACAAGGAGCGAATCACATCCGTAACATTCTCTCTATTCGCTGCATTCACTATTCCAACAATGCATATACTAGTACATGCGTTGTCATTAGGGTTCGGTTCAAGCGGTGTCAATTCTACCGCGTTACACCTCCCAAATCCCGCATGATGTTTACGCTGGCTTTCCTCATAGAGCCAACTTCACTCCAGTTCACCTATATTTAGGTGAACCATGTGTCGAACTGGTCGTCTAGAATAACCATTCGACTGGATTTCATTGTAGAGCCAACATTAACTGACTGTCCTCACAGATTCAGCCCTAACCGACTATCCTCGTTGAGACGACACTACTTGGCTATCCTCGTAGAGCCAACACCTATTGGCTCTCCTCGTAGATCCAACCCTAGTTGGCTTCCCCGATGAGCCCACCCTCATTTGCTTTCCTCGTGGAGCCAACACTACCCTTCTTCCTTCTAGGGTATTCCTCTTTTAATTAATTTATTATTAATTCATCTTTTAAGGAATTATACCTTTCACCTCCCTAAGTAATCATGCATATTATTTAACATCGTTTTCTAGCATATTACTTTTCATGTCAACATCCAAACAAGTAAATACAAGTTAAATCTGTTGGATTAATGTCTAAGTCCATAACTATAATTTGTAAGACTTGACCCGACCCGGCATGGTCCATTTGGGTTGCATACCATCATGCACTTGGATAGACTATAATGAGAGAAATAAGACACTTATGGTTATTAATATATTATAAGTTCTAGTATATTAATAATAAGAATAATAAGATTATTTAATTAGTATTGATCAAGAATTAATCTAGGATTAATTAAGTGATCAAAAGAAGACTAATTAAATATATGGGTTGATTGTGTAAATCATCCATACTTGTATAGTGGGCTAATGCTCCATGGATAATCAAGTTGGGCTAAAACCCATAGGATGGTCCATGGATGCTCCATGGTGTATTTGAACCCATGGATCCAAGGAAATGGAAAGTCATGACAATTAGGGTTTGCCCTAATTGTAACACTATATAAAGATATTATTCTTGGAAAAATCGGCGACTAGTATTATTCTAGAGAGGGCTAGCCGATTTCATGAGTTGTAGAATTCTCTCAAGTCATTTCATTTGTATTTGATGATTGTGATTCCATTTGAGGTGTCACACTTGGGGAACTAGGCACTCAAGCTTCATGAAGACTTTCTACACCAAAGAGGTATGTATTTTATCTTGCTATAGTTATTGTTTTGTATGCTAGATTAGGATAATACCTTGGAAGTTCTTATTTGCATGTATAATAGAGAAAACATAGATCCAAGGTATTTAGGGTTCCATCTACACTTAGGAGTGTTAGAATGCTCAAAACCCTACAAAAACGTTTTAGATCAAATACAAGTTCATGCTCATATCATCATTACGGCTCAACAAAAAGACTAGCATGCTTTGTACTAATCATCATAGATAAGGGTTTCAAAGAAAACATGGCATGAATACATCTCCTAAAATAAACACAAGTCACTCTTTCTATTATGGCCCTAACATACCTCTCACATAAAATGAATAAGAATCTAGCATATAGCATCCTAAATTCTCATACACATAAAGAAGCATAACAACCAATATCATATCAAGCACAATTGGGTGACATGCAACCTAAATAGCCTAGGTTCATTCCAATCCATCTAAGATATAGAATTCCTTAACAAAATACTTTAAAAATCCACAAGATTAACTCACCTTTGCCAAAAGTTCAGAATTTTAGATTTCCAGAAAGTGCTTTTAAAGGTGTAAACGATGTTTATACAATTTTTTATGATTTTTACAAAACTGCATATCAATGTAGTAATATTCTGACCAGTTGGTGTAAAAGACGAGGTTCACTTTAGTTAGAAACAAAAAAAGATCCTAGAAAAATTGAAGGACAAACTAGACTCAATTTTGTAAACTTTGAGATTGACGGATCATTAAAAAGACTCCTAATAACTTTTCTATATTTTTTCCAATCGAGAGGAAGATTTGTCAATTTCTTGCAATTTCCAGCTTTGAGTCTTAAAGGCTTTTTAACCACCCAACCCATTGAGTCACTACCCAAATCGACCAAATAGCTGAAAAACAAGTTTAAAATAGTAGAAATATAACATGAGAGTGAAAAGATAGTTTCATCCTCCAAACATGGTCCAAAGTACATTGTCTTTAAAGGAAAGAAAAAATACATTGTTTAAAAAATAAATACCAACTTAGGTTTGAATTTATCCTACCAATTAACCATATATGAAGACACTTATAAAAACTATTTTGAAGACCTTTTGGAGAGTTCAAAACATAGTCTTTTACATAAAATCATTACACAAGAAACCACTAGAATTTAAGATAAAAGAAGTGCGAGTAATAACACAAAATGAGAGTATTTGACTTCACTAATCCAACCAACTCCCAACCACCAACACCAACATGTAAAAGGACGTTTCTAGGAGAATTTTTGAAAGTAAAATAATTAATTTAATACCTCATATAATCTGGAGTTCGTCCATTCAAGAAATCATGAGGAGGAAGTAAAAGAAATCATGATTATTGATACCAATTGGAAAGCGACTGGAAGATAATTACATGAAGAATGAAGAATCAAGGAGTTACCAATATAAGCCGCTGATTCCAACACCTGATTGGAGACTCAATTTTAGTGCTTCCACCCTTTTCATGTCGATCGAACTCAACACCCAACCAAAAAAATGTAAACAATCAACCTGATCAAATCACACGAGCCTTACACCCTCTCGATCGTTCTTGTTGCCTTGCTCCTACTCACATTTGATTCTTTTTTTCTTCCTTCCTTGCTGATCAACAACATACACATGAGGGAAACTAGGATTCGATCGCAACCTTGTAATACCTCTCGCTCTCTTGTCTGCCTCTTCCTTCTCTATTGCCGACAGTTATCGTTCATAGCCCAAGCAATTGGATTCGGGTTTTTTGATTGTTTACTGTAGCCCAAGACTGACATCAGGAAGGGTTTCAACAGCTTCCATTGATGGCCACAAGAAAAAAAACGTACGATTCCTTCAATTCTCATCTAATTGCATACTCATTGGAAGTTATAAATGATTTTTCACAACAACCCCCCATATTTCCTTTATTTAATCGCAAGCACCCATAACCCTAATAACTTGATGATCTAGATTTCTTTTATTGACAATTCAGTCCCTCCACATCATTCAGACCATCAAATAAATTATATTTACTCAAAAGACCAGTTAATTAAGTGATATACATTGTAAATATATTTGATCATTCTTTTAGGTATTAATTAACACCATTTTTATTTAATTTATGTACATTTATAATCCTTTAAACTGAAATAGTTTACTCAAAAATAATTATTCTAGTAACAAAAACTAACGTCATTTATGGTAGGATTCTCGGGACATTACATAATGGCTTGAATTTTGCACAAAAGACTTGGGTTCTTGAAACCCTAGCCTTTACCCCTTATTTTAGAAAACTGGTAGGAGTCGCTTTGGGTTTCTAGTTTCCTACTTTGAACCGTTATACCCCAAGCCAAGGTGAAACAGCCCAAGCGCAAGCATGCTTGGCCGCCTAACGTCCTCAAATCATTCAATGTCATCAGTTGAGAATGTAGATCAATCATCAAGAAGTAAGGCCCAGAGAGCACACTGACATTCATTGCCATGTTCGATCGGAGTACAATCAAATGGCTAAGTTACAGCTACTCCTATTGCGAAGAAAAAGAAAGAAAAAAAGGGACAACAGTGTGTTGGGGTCGCAAACCCTTTGCATAGTGTTCTCTTATGACTTTTAGACCTCCACTCCCTCTGCCACCATTCAATAGGCTTGACTTTCTAGCTTCTTCTTGCTTGTAATTATAATTTTAAATGCTTTAAAATTTTGCTGATTAAAAGCCTAGTAACCCTAAATCCTTATTTTCGAAAATTAGAAGGGTTCTTGGAATTAGAATTAAATTTGATTTATTTTATAAATTGTTTAAGTGAAGTTAATTATTTAATCCCTAACAATTTAAATTTGAATTATTTTATTATTTGTTTAAATAAAGATAATTACTTAAATCCTTAATGATTTAAATTAATTTAATTGGTTTATTAAAGGATAACTGGTAAATCATTAATTGGTTAAAATTAATTAATTAATTGTTAATTTTAAAAATTAATTTTTAAACCTAGTATTTTAGTAAGTTTTAAAATACACCTTATACTATGTAATATTAATTGTGTAATACTATATGTTTAATAAAAGTCAGTCAAGTCAATAGTAGGCCTCATTCATGAAGTCATATTATAAGGGGGCATAAGGAAACAACCTATATTATGACATTTGAATGGGTATCCACTCTCACCCACTGCTCCCTAGTATGATGGAGGGTCGTTAGCCAAATAGGTTAGATATGACTTAACCTCATTGAAAGTATGATATTATAAAGTACAAGGACCCACTTTAAATTAATCATTCTAGTTACTTTAGGAAAAATGTAAAGTGTATATTAATCAATGAAAACACACATCACTCTTTATTTGTCGTTAGTAGAGAGTGCGTGGTTAACCAGTACATTAATTTGGGACTTTAAAGTTGAGTGATGGACAAATCGAAAATTATCATTGTTGATGGAGCGTGTTTGGTTTATTGACACATCAATTCGTGATGATAAATGATCTTGAGGTTAGGCAAATATCTTAAAACTCTCACACCCCCCCCCCCTCTTATGAATCCTAGAGCACCTATTTATGTCAATCTACATTGTGAGTCAAAATAACGACCTCTGTATTTAGTTCAATCACAACATGAATCTGATCAGAACATTTAACATCATGATTTTTCACCCAATTTTTATTTTTTATTTTTTAAACATTAATTTAATAGAATACGTTAGCCTAAGTCTAATTTTATGAAAACATCACCAGTGTTACCTTATTACCAAAAACATCCTTCATCAAAATTAAAGTTCATAAAACCAACCAAAAACTAGTTCTCAAAACCATAAGTAAATGAAAAATCAACGACATGTCCAAAGTGGTATCATTGCTAAAATATACTAATGTAGCTACCCTAAAATGTCCCCATCCTCTCCATGCATCATATCACGCTCCCTGTTCCGACGCAAGGAAAATAACAACCAAAGAAACAAGTGTCAACATTAGCTAAGTGAGTAAATCACAATACAGTGTAATGGAACACACATATCCTAAATGGGTCGGACAAGATATCATAAAAGCCTACATTGAAAAACTCACATAGCATGACATTAGAAACATCATATAATCATCACATACATTACTTACATCACATACATCACAAACATCAAAGTGAAGCTCATTAATATAATTCATCATTAGAGCCTTTTAGTTAGTTTTCATTATTCATCCTTGTAACTAGTTATTACATAATACATCGTTATAATATTATAAGATAATATTAATCTTCATTTTCATCATTAACAAGTACTCCCCTCTTAATCATCTTTGTAATTGTTATTATAATACTGCCTATTCATGAGTCTATATATTCATTTGTAACCATAGGGTAAGTATCCCATTCAGTACTAACATGACCGACATGACCAATTGCACTAAACCAGGAACGAATCACATCCGTAACATTCTCTCTATTCGCTGCATTCACTATTCCAACAATGCATATACTAGTACATGTGTTGTCATTAGGGTTCGGTTCAAGCGGTGTCAATTCTACCGCGTTACACCTCCCAAATACCGCATGATGTTTATGTTGGCTTTCCTCATAGAGCTAACTTCACTCCAGTTCACCTATCTTTAGGCGAACCATGTGTCGAACTGGTCGTCTAGAATAACCATTCGACTGGATTTCATTGTAGAGCCAACATTAACTGACTGTCCTCATAGAGTCAGCCCTAACCGACTATCCTCGTTGAGACGACACTACTTGGCTATCCTCGTAGAGCCAACACCTATTGGCTCTCCTCGTAGATCCAACCCTAGTTGGCTTCCCCGATGAGCCCACCCTCATTTGCTTTCCTCGTGGAGCCAACACTACCCTTCTTCCTGCTAGGGTATTCCTCTTTTAATTAATTTATTATTAATTCATCTTTTAAGGAATTATACCTTTCACCTCCCTAAGTAATCATGCATATTATTTAACATCTTTTTCTAGCATATTACTTTTCATGTCAACATCCAAACAAGTAAATACAAGTTAAAACGTTTTAGATCAAATACAAGTTCATGCTCATATCATCATTACGGCTCGACAAAAAGACTAGCATGCTTTGTACTAATCATCATAGATAAGGGTTTCAAAGAAAACATGGCATGAATACATCTCCTAAAATAAACACAAGGCACTCTTTCTATTATGGCCCTAACATACCTCTCACATAAAATGAATAAGAATCTAGCATATAGCATCCTAAATTCTCATACACATAAAGAAGCATAACAACCAATATCATATCAAGCACAATTGGGTGACATGCAACCTAAATAGCCTAGGTTCATTCCAATCTATCTAAGATATAGAATTCCTTAACAAAATACTTTAAAAATCCACAAGATTAACTCACCTTTGCCAAAAGTTCAGAATTTTAGATTTCCAGAAAGTGCTTTTAAAGGTGTAAACGATGTTTCTACAATTCTTTATGCTTTTTACAAAACTGCATATCAATGTAGTAATATTCTGACCAGTTGGTGTAAAAGACGAGGTTCACTTTAGTTAGAAACAAAAAAAGGTTCTAGAAAAATTGAAGGACAAACTAGACTCAATTTTGTAAACAAAAAAAGGTCCTCTTACAACTCCATTTTCGTGAATATGGAGCTTAGATCCACCACCATTTCTAGATCTCCCAAGGAACTCAAGCTAGGTTCAAAGTTTCATCTTCCTCTTCATCTACATCTTGGGAATCCCATGGTGAGCTTCATACCCCAATATCTTTTGTATTTTTCATGTTTTCAGGGGAGGATACAACTCAAATCTTTTTTAACCGTTGGATATTTGCATGTACCATTATGTTATGTGTTTAACTTTTAGATCTTCACTTGAACATGAATTCTATCACTTAGATGTTCATAAAAACCATGAGAAAAGTATGTGTTATTATATATATTACATGTAAACTTGTAGATCTGGGATTATACACTCAAAATAGCAAAATAAGTGTTGTTGTCAAATATATATAACTTAGATTAAAAAATCAGCTTTTAATAGGAATGTTTTGGTCTAATTACGGACTATTTTGACCACCTTAATGAAAATATTTTTCAAAACTGTTTTACATGAAAATGGTTCACCCTTATAACTTTAAAATGACTACTGTCACGTGTTCATATGATTTTTTTACAATTTTTGGCGATTTTTACAAAACTGTCTATCATTTCCGGAATAATTTCGAACGAGTCTGTGAATATGAACATTTTCACACTGTTTTGATGACATTAAAGTTTTTGAATAAAGTAGACTCATTTTCCAAACTCTCAGGGTTTACGGATCGGAATTTAGAATTACGATGATTTTTCTATAATTTTTCTAAAAATAGGGACATAAAGTTCAAAAACAAGAAATTATTTTTATTATGCTAAAAGCTCTTATACATGTGTTAGATGCAAATTTGCATAACTTATATATACTTTTAAAACATGTAGACCTGTTAACTAATGTATACTATATATATATATATATATATATATATATATATATATATATATATATATATATATATACATCCTTATTAGACCTATAAATAATATACATGTTTATTGGGCTTTAGTGTCATTTTACATGCTTAGTGGGCCTTACTGTCCTTTTGGATGTTTAGTGGGCCTTAAAGTCCTTTTACATGTTTAGTGGGCCTTAGTGTCCTTTTACATATTTAGTGGGCCTTAGTTGTCCTTTTACATATATATTGGGCCCGGGATGTACTTTCATATTCCTTTTGAGCCTTGAAATGATTTACATGCTTAGTGGGCCTTAGTTGTCCACTTACATGTTTATTGGGCCTGGAATATACGTTATATGTTATTTGTTCTTTTTTTGCGTAAATTTGATTAAGGATCTAGTGAGACGTGTCGGTTGATACCTATTGAGTGTACGATGGTAGCATGTAGTTATAACCAGAGTCTCTTGGAGGGCGAGCGTGACTTTGTGTTGCTGGTTTTTGAGCATTCTAACACTCCTATGGTGTACATGCAACCCTAGAAACCTTGGATCTATGTTTTATCTATGATACTTGCAAAATTGATTTTCCATGGTTCTTAACCTATCTAGCATACAAGGGAACTTTTAATCATAAAAGATAGTAAGAAAACATACCTTGTAGTACTTTGGATTCCTTGAGAACCTTGTGTGCCTAGCACCCCAAGTGTGATGCCTGAAATGTATCATGCAATACCAAATGCAATTGGAGTAAACTTGAGAGAAATGTCACACACATAGAATCAGCTATGCCCTCTTATTCCTTACACTAGTGCCGATTTTGGTCTACAACATGTTGCTTATATAGTGTGTCATAATTAGGGTTACACCAAGTAAACTCTAATTGACATGGCTCTTCGTTTCCATGATCCATGGGTTCAAAGACACCATGGAGCATCCTATGGGTTTTAGCCCAACTTGATAATCCATGGAGCATTAGCCCACTATACAAGTATGTGTGATTTACACAATCAACCCATATATTTAATTAGTCTTCTTTTGATCACTTAATTAATATCAAATTAATTCTTGATCAATACTAATTAAATAATATTGTTAATATATTAGAACTTATAATATATTAATAAGCCTTAAGTTTTATTTCTTTCATTTTAGTCTATCCAAATGCATGATACCATGCAACCCAAATGGACCATGTTGATCGGGTCAAGTACATCCCTGAATAGTTATGAACTTAGACACCTAATCCAACAGTCTCGCACTTGGATAAGTTTAATAACTATATCTGCAAGAATAACTTCAGGAACCGATCAACAATCGTAGCTTTTTCAAGGTCTCGCGGAGCTGAGATGACGATGATATTCCATTTAAGATAAGTGATCATATAATCCTCTGTTCTAGATATCAGCCGGGAAATTACATGGAACAATGTCTTACTTATTGTCCAGCAGTTTGTTTCCAGATTTCCGATTTGTTTGACATAGAACTTAAGTGAACAGATCAACTTTGTTCTGACCGAGCCCTTTCGAGGGGCCCAAATATCGCTTCTAATCCAAGAATTAACAGATAAACTTTGTGTTGGATATAGTGTCTAAGTCCATAACTTTATTTGGTATGTGCTTCACCCGACCCGTCAAGATCCATTTGGGTTGCATGGCATTCCAATACTTGGATAGAAAAAATGAGAGAAAGTACACTTGTGATTATTAATATATTATAAGTTCTAATATATTAATAATAGTATTATTTAATTAGTATTGATCAAGTATTAATGTACTATTAATTTGGTGATCAAAGTGAGACTAATTAAATCTATAGGGTTGATTATTACAATCATCAATTCTTTTATGGTGGATTAATGATCCATGGTTTATGGGTTTTGTTATAACCATATGGAGCTCCATGGATAGTCCATGGGAGTTAATAATCTGTTGGGCTGAAGATTATTTTGATGTTGCATCTTTTGGGCTCGATAGTTTAGCCATGTACACTTCGGTTTGGGCCTGTCCAACCGAGAGCCTTTTATGTATTGTATATAAGTTAATGCTTGCATGCATATTAGGTCAACGATTTAGAGAATAACGAAAGAGAGCTTAACGATAGTAATTTCAAGGTTTCTTTAATCGTTCTTGTAACCTACCAATCCTCTACAGTTGATGTTCTTAATCGAGCTCTTCTGAGGATTTTGTTTTAATCATTCGACTCGTTTGATTCAATCTTGTCTTGTTCTTTTTATTGAGTTCTTACTGTTTTATATTTATATACTTGTTCAAGATCTAATCGATCTTCATAGATTAAAGGTTATTTTAATCCCATCAATTGGTATCAGAGCAGGAGGCTGTGTAATCGATACACATCTTTTCTGTGAAAAAGATTTCCATTAGGGTTTTTCCGCAATTAATAATATTTATTGAGCCGTCATCTCATTATTTACGTATCTTGATATTTATTGTTTTGCCCTAATCTGAGTTATTACAAGTCTGATCTTTGAACAGGTTTTTACGATCATAATGGACGAGACGCAATCAAACCCTATTACTATTTCCAACAGCATCGGTTCGACGACAAAGATTCCAATCTTATACACCCATGACTATGAAGTATGGGCGCATCACTTCGAAGACTACATGATTAGATCGGAGGATAATGGGTACCTCATATGGGAAGCTATCATCAATGGACTGTTTTCTCATTCAGTAACGTCCAGAATCATTAAGACGCAAAAGGAGTACAACGATCTGCTGAAGGATGTGAAGGATATTGCACAAGATGAAAAGGACAAATTCCAGTGTAATATTAAGGCGTTAAGGTTGATCAGATTCGCCCTTCAGTCCGACACATTCAGATTGGTTAGCTCATGTACGACGGCAAAGGAAGTATGGGATAGACTTCGTGAACTGTATACTACAGATGAGGATCTTGAACATTCTATCCAAACCTTGCTTCTATCTGAGTTTGGAGAATTCAGGCAAGGGGCCGAAGAATCGGTGACCCGGACGTTCGATCGCTTCAATCATCTTCTCAGCAAGATGATCAAACACGATATTGAAAGGAAGCTTATCGAACAGAAGGTTACTTTCTTGAATGGATTAAGGTCTGAATGGAGAGCAGTGGTTTCCACAGTCAAAGCCCATGAGCAGTTTAAATCATACTCTTTGGCGAAATTGGTGGGTATTCTCAAGTCCCAGGAGAAGATTGTGCTGCAAGAGAAGAACGTCGTTTCAAGTCTTGGTTCATTGGCCCTCCTATCTAAAAGTAAATCTGTGATGGAGGATGAAGACCTCAACTTGGAGGAATATGACCTCACGTCTGAGGATTATGCCATGATGGTGTCCAATCCCAAGAGGTTCATAAGGAAGAGATTCCACAACAACAAAAACCGAAACTGGCAGGGGAGTTACAGCTCTGAAAAGGTGAACAATGAACCGAAGGCTGAGGAGCCCAAGAAGGAACCGAAGGTGGATGGCGATTCCGGAGTCAGCTGTTTCTACTGTGGTGGGAAAAACCACTATGCTAAGGACTGTGTCCTTAAGAAGATGGCTGAAAAGGACGATGGAAATGATGAGGAAGCTGTGTTACAGAAGAGACTGGATGAGTTGAAAAAGAAGAAGTCTACCGCTAACCCTTCTATTAATGCTCTTTTTGTGCAGGGTTCGGTTAATGATGACAAGTTCGGTAGCACTGAAGTTTGGTTTACTGACTCAGAAGACGATGAAGTGAGGAAGCCTTCCGATGGAAAGGCTTATGTGGCTAAGGAGGAAAGCAGTGGAGGAAAATGCTTCATGGTGTCTGACGTATCTCAAATGAGAGGATACAACACCGATGGTGGAAGCGATGGACCGAAGGTGCAGGAGGACATGTGCTTTACGGCCAAACCACTCAGCCAGCAGTTCAATGAGCTCGATGAACTGATAAAGAAGGTACAATATGTTTTTATTTCATCTAAAGTACCACCATCCTCATATGAGAAAGAATTAAAAAACGTTAATACAAGAATTTCTCATCTAGATAGTAGCTTAACTCAAACTCGAGTCACCAATTCTAACCTAACTGATCAATTAAGCTGGGTGGCGTCGAAGAGTGAGGAGCGGAGAATGTGGATCGAGTTAAAGGAGTCGGAATTAGTTAAAGTTAAAGATGAAAACATTTATTTGCAAAGAGATAATTTGAAATTGTTGAAACAACGGAATGTTTTTTGTTTAATTGCTAAACGTCTATATACTAATATTACTCAGCTTCACTTAGATTGTGAAATAGGCCAAAAGATCCATCGCAAGATTTTGCCCTTCCTAGAGTTTAAGGAGGATGAAATCGATGCCGAAGCCTACAATTGTGAAAGTGTGATATCGTCTGATGATGTCAATCCGACCTACATGTATGGACTGGACAAAATTGAGTCCTTCATTAAATCCAAGGACCACAAGGACATGCTCAAAAATCTTTTGGATGAAAATGATAGACTTAAACTGAGAACCGAAACTATACAAAAATTTGACTCTTTAAACGCCAACGTAAGCTCCGAAAACAAAATTGATGTTGAAAATGCATCTGAGCTTGACGAGGACGAAAACATGAGTGAAATTTCTGTAGAGGACACGGTTCACTGCTCAGAATTTATTAAAAGCGAACCTGAAAACCACAAGAATCTTATTTCTGAAAACTCAGTGGAGTTCGCTCGATTGTCCCAACAAAAGTCCCCGATTTTAATTGAGAAAGCAGTTGTATATCAAAAGGTCAGGACCACTCCGAATCAAGTATACAAGGTGACTGGAGTAACCGAACATCAAACAGCTGAGCTCATAGATATTGTAAACGAAGACAATGCTGATGGCTGTGATGAGTACTTCTTGGAAGCTCGAATAGATAATGGAAACGAAACCGTTGGCCTATCTGAAAGAACCTCCTGGATGAGAAAAGGGAGATACATACCTGAACCCTTGAATAAGCCTGATAATTTCTGTGAGCCAAGCACCAGTGGTACGAAAGATATTTCTCAGGAGGATGATCGTTCGGCAAATTCAGACATTCCCTCCACTCCCTCAGCTCAAAGTGGAACTTCTTCAGACATTCCCTCTGCTCCCTCGGCTCAAAGCAAAACTTCTTCAGCTCAAAAGGAACCAGCCAAGGAGAAACCGAAAACAAAAGCTAATGTTCATCATCAACCTAAGCAGATGAGGGATAGGACGATTGAAAGGAACCAAAGATACAGGAAGAAGCTTTCTGAAAGAAAACAATTCTGGCACTCCCAGAATGCAAACTTCTCACACCAAGACAAGAATCTGAAGTATGAAAACAATCCTGTAGGAAAGCCTGAATCTCACAACAACCGAAAGCCAAGGTTCGGTTCACAAGGAAATACTAACCGAAGGCAAAGGTTCGGTTCTGAAAAAGACTTCAACCGAAACCAAAGGTTCGGTTCCGAGACAGACTTCAACCGAAATCCAAGGTTCGGATCGCAAGACGATTCCAACCGAAAGCAAAGGTTCGGTTCTGCAGTCAAAAGAGAACAAGACTCTAAGGTCAGCCCCTCTAATGATCAAAAGCAAAAGGGTCATCTAGAGTCACCAGTCAAGAAGCTATCTCCATCTAAACCCACTTCTTCTACCTCTTCCAATTCGTCTACCAATTCTTGCTCTAAAGCAAATTCTGTCCGTTCTCATCCGTCAGCTGAACAAAACGGAAAGCAGAAGGTCAATGAATCCAAACCAGAGTCCAAACCGAAGACACCCAATCCTAACAAAATAAAAGTTTTTACCATTAAAAAGAAAGATGAAACAACTCTAATAAAACGAACATATCTAGTTGACGTCTCTCTTACTGTTCCCGTTCCCATGAAAAGCTCACGTGGACCCAAGAAACTTTGGGTTCCTAAATCTGCTTAATTTTTGCAGGTTATAAGTGACGAGCAGTTCGACGAAGAATGGTACATCGATAGTGGCTGCTCACGTCACATGAGAGGGAGGAAAGAGGAGCTCAGGGAATACAGATCTCTTGCAAATGGTGGCAACGTCAAGTTTGGAAATAATTCTTTCGGCACCATAAAGGGATACGGAATGATAACAAATGGAGACTTCACTATAAGGAAGGTGGCTTATGTGGAAGGACTCCAACACAACCTCATCAGTGTATCTCAGCTTGTTGGAGGTACAGGTCTCAAAGTCTCATTCGATGATGAAGGTTCTGAAATCATAGAGAAAAAGACAAAGAAAGTGATTCTCAAGTCAGAGCGAAAGGGTGAAATGTTTCCTCTAAACATGAAACCTATCAAAGGAAACCCAGCCATATGCCTGTTATCAAAAGCTCAATCCGACGAAAGCTGGTTGTGGCACCGAAGACTCTCTCATCTCAACTTTAAAGATATCAACCGACTTGTCACTGGAGGTCATGTTAGGGGTCTTCCATTGCTCAAGTTCGACAGAGAGCATTTGTGTGCTGCATGTGAAATGGGGAAGCAGAGTCGTCAAAGTCACCCATCTGTAATCAACACAAAAGTTGTTGAACCACTCGAATTACTTCATACCGATTTGTGTGGTCCCTCATCTATCGAAAGCATCGGTGGTAGCAAGTATATTCTTGTTATCATTGATGACTTTTCACGATTTACATGGGTGTTCTTTCTAAAGCTCAAATCTGAAGCGACTCAAAAGCTGAATTCAAGAACAGGGAGTTTGAAGAGTTTCTTGCAGAAAAGGGAATTAGTCACAATTTCTCAGCTCCCTACACACCACAACAGAACGGAATAGTCGAACGACGAAACCGATCTTTGTGTGAAGCTGCCCGAACTATGCTAAGTTTCGCTTCCTTACCTCTTTATTTTTGGGCTGACGCTATTTCTGCTGCTTGTTTTACACAGAACAGGTCCTATCTCAACAAGCGATTCACGCTCACACCATATGAGATATTAAACAACAGAAAGCCCAATGTGAAATTTTTCCACATGTTCGGCTCAAGGTGTTTCATCTTTAACTCTAAAGAACACCGCAACAAGTTTGATGTCAAAGCCGACGAGGGAATTTTTCTGGGTTACTCGCTCACATCCAAGGCGTACAGGGTCCTAAACAAGCGTTCGAGAAAGATTGAAGAGACATACTATGTGACTTTTGACAATAACTATGTCAAGAAGCTACAGGCCAAAGAAGTCGCTGCCGGGGAAATCTTTCCTCAAACTGGCCAAGTCACAGTCACGATCGCCAATTTATATGAGAAATTTCTGGAACTCTTTGACGAACCAGAGAAAGCTTCTCTCTTAGAAGCAGGCGCAGCAGACAACAAAATGGATCATATGAAGCGAATTGTCGAAGATGCTGCAAGAAGAATGCATGAAGGAGGATCGCCCACTGATGACCCTCCATCCAACAATGCTTCTGTCGAGGGGGAGCCAAGTTCTCATGTCGAGGGGGAGCCAAGCTCACAAGTCTAGGGGGAGCCTAATTCTACTACTCCAACCGAAGGTGTTTCTCCAACCGAAGGTACCTCTCCAACCGAAGGTGCTTCAACGCCTGAAAGCTCAGCACCACTAGAAACCCCTGAACCTCAAAGTTCTCAAAACACATCAATCGAGGGGGAGCATGATGATATGATGCATGATTACGATAGCCAATCTAAGCCAGAAGAAATGATCAATGCTGAACTAGGCCCAACCTTTGATCCAAATTACCCTCCTATTACCAAATGGACCAGAGATCATCCTATCTCTCAAGTAGTTGGTGATGTATCTGAAAAAGTTTTGACCCGATCGCAACTGAAGGCAAAACAGACATCCTTATTTTCAAAGGTTGAGTTTTGTATGTTTAACTCATTCGTATCAAAAGTTGAACCGAAGACAGTTAACACTGCCCTCGATCACTCTGATTGGGTTCAAGCAATGCAAGACGAACTGATCGAATTTGAAAGGAACAAAGTCTGGCGCCTCATTCCAACTCCACTAGATGCTTCGGTTGTTGGTCTCAAGTGGGTCTTCAGGAACAAAATGGACAAGGAAGGTAATGTAATAAGAAACAAGGCTCGTCTGGTTGTAAAGGGATACTGTCAGGAGGAAGGGATAGACTATGAAGAGACTTTCGCTCCAGTAGCTAGGCTAGAATCTGTTAGAATATTTCTGGCTTATGCTGCTCACAAAAACTTTGAAGTTTTCCAAATGGACGTCAAGTGTGCATTTCTCAATGGAGAACTCGAAGAAACTGTGTATGTGGAGCAACCTCCTGGGTTCGTGAACGAAAAGTATCCAAATCATTGCTATATTCTGGATAAAGGTGTGTACGGCCTCAAACAAGCTCCGAGGGCCTGGTATGAAACGCTTACAAAATTTTTAAAGATGTCTAAATTTAAACAAGGTTCGGTTGACCCAACCTTCTTTCGCAAAAAGGAAGGTAACCACCTTATGATAGTTCAAATTTATGTCGATGACATCATCTTTGGCTCCACGAATCCCAGCTTAACAGCTGAATTCAGAAAGCTGATGGAGACTAAGTTTGAAATGAGCTCAATGGGTCCTATTAACTTTTTCCTTGGTTTTAACATAAGACAGGGACCCGAAGGCATCTTTATTAATCAGGAAGCTTACACAAAGACTCTCCTAGCGAAGTTTGGCATGATAGGAGACTCAAAAGTCAAAGTCCCAATGGCATTCGGCACCAAGCTTACCCCTTCTCTAGACAAACCGGCTGTCGATATCACGCTCTATCGTCAAATGATAGGCTCACTGATGTATCTAACTGCTAGCAGGCCTGATATCATGTTTTCTGTGTGTTATTGTGCTCGATTTCAGGCAAACCCACGCGAACCTCACATGCTTGCTGTGAAGAACATCTTACGCTATCTCAAGCGAACCTCCTCTCTAGGTCTATGGTATCCATCCAACTCAGGCTTCTTCGTTCAAGCCTATTCTGATGCTGACCTTGGAGGATGTGGAGTTGACCGAAAAAGCACAACTGGTGGCTATCAATTCCTTGATGGGAAGTTGGTCAGCTGGCAATCCAAGAAACAAACGTGTGTGTCGTTGTCTACTGCCGAAGCGGAATACATTGCCGCTGCATCCTGCACATCACAAGTGATTTGGATCCAGAGTCAACTTCGAGACAATGGACTTAATATGAAGAAGATCCCACTATATTGTGACTCTGAAAGTGCAATTAGGATCTGTCATAACCCAGTGCAACACTCTAAAACCAAACACATAGCACTGAGGTATCACTTCATCAAAGATCACGTGGAAGATGGAAACGTCGAAGTTCACTTCGTAAGAACCACTGATCAACTGGCCGACGTCTTTACTAAAGCTCTTCCTGAAGCATCATTCAATAGAATATTGCAAGGGCAAGGTATGATGGAATCAGAGTCAGTACCTCACACTACTACCTCTCAACCTCAAACGTAAGAAGCGAAACCAACCGAACGTTCGGGTTCGGTTCAACCATCTGACTCGCTCATTACTTCAAAGGTAGTTTTTCTCAGTTGTATATTTCTTGTACAATTTTGTCTTTCTTTATGTTAAAAATATTTTTCACTTGCATGTTTAAGTTCCTTGGTTTCTCAAAATTTTTCAAAACCGAAACCTACCGAAGGTTCGGGTTCGGTTTTTCAAAATTTTGTTGAACCGAAACCAACCGAAGGTTCGGGTTCGGTTTTTCAAAATTTTCTAGAACCGAAACCAACCGAACGTTCGGGTTCGGTTTTTCATATTCTTTCCAATTTTTTTCAGTATTATTTTATTTTTTTCTTTCATACTTATTTTTTTTATTTTTTATTTTTTTTTATATAAATTTCAAAAACTCCAAAAATATTTTATTTATTATTTTCTTGTGTGTTCATTCGTTTATGGGGATATCATTGCTGAATTACTTAAGTGTCCCTAGAAGCATGCTGTTGTATGTGTCCCAAGCCTCATTAGATTTTGAATAATAGTCTTCATGACCTGGTATACACAAACCTTGTCTTCCCAATAAGGCTAACTCATTTATTCTAATCGTGAGCTACCTCACTCTTTTCTCACATAAGTTAAGAGTTTCCTGCTTGGTCCCTGTTTTCGCAGCAGAGGTACTATATCTTCTTACACCATCTCCATAAATCTTCTCCATTACATTCGTTTCATCAACGTAACCCTTGAGACTCTCAGAAATTACCACTGAATTTTATGGTTACACAACATCTGTGTTTATGATCTTAGTTTTGTGTCACTACGAGCTGAGTGAAACCCTAAATTCAACACCTAATGAATTGACGGTGACCAATTAATTTGCTCAAGTTTTCACCAAAGAATTGACGAATGTACCCTCATGAAATCTCAAATTTTCTTTTGCGTGATTCCTATGAAATTGTTACACACCATAACATTTCTTCCCAAGGGATCCAATTTTAAATTTTTATCTGAGATTTTATATTAATCCAAGCCAATACAAATTAATTTCCTACCTACTTGTTCAACAGGCTACACCGGTCTCACAAGTACTTTGTTCACTTTCTTTCTTATATCAAGAATAGAATTGATGAATCAAAGCGAAGCCACCCTTATTTAACCTAATTAAAAGAAGCCTTTCAACATTTCTTAATAAATGTTTGATCGTAATTCAACGGGAATCCACACTAACACTTTGAGGTCTCTCTTGACCTTGAAGGAAGAGATTCATGCCCGGGATCATCAGTTTCGTGTCATTATTGACATCACAGAATATCCTTAAAAGAGTTGCTTTATTTCTGTTTCCTTTACACTCTTTGCACGAAAATCCTAGATTTTCCAAAATTCCGTTGCTAATTATTTACAGGCTGGATTCTTACTCGGTGGTTAATTATGAAGTTGTGGTCAGAAACAATCCACGTGGGCGTTTAATTCAAAAAGATGCCGTTTAAAAGGGATAAGACGAAAGGTTGCTGACATGGCGGGAGTTAAAGGGATTAAAATTCAAAAGATGGTATAAAGGAGGCGCGTGTGAATTTGAAACGGCCGCACTTTTACTGACACTTGTGGACGCGTGTGCGAAATCCAAGCGTCATCTCTCTGGCAGTTACTGGCGCGTGCGGATTTGAAGCGATTTTCTTCTGAAACGACGCTTGTTGGGTAGCGTGATCCTAGGATTCTGACAATCTCTCTCCTACGTGATCATCGCATAGAAGATATGAAACGATTTTTCTCTTTCCAATCCCTCACTATAAAAGGCAGTCCACAAAACCTTTTACCTCTTTACTGCCTCCGAAATTTCTCAAGAGCAAAAACTCCCAAACAGTTCACTGTTCATCATCTTCTCCAATTCTTCAACAATGGCTGAATCTTCTTCCGTCCATGCTACTTCACAGATACTCCCCATCCGCCCACAACAATGTCTGGTGATTGATCTCAACCCACTAGCGTACGACTCCTACATGTCGCCGGTCATCGAGTGTTTGAAGTACTCTCAAATAGCCACCGCTCTCTCAAGAATTGAAACTGTGCCAATGGTGGCCCTATCGCTGGTTTACGCGACTGCTTACTACGACAAGGCCGTCGACCGGGTGTTTTTCGAGCTTGCAGAACACAAGACCTCCGTTTCACGCCAACGGTTCTGCACCATGCTAGGGTTGGCGGTTGACCCTTCACGAGTTCATCCGGAGACGATTCCGATTGGGATGCTGTTTAACATGTTTTACAACATGGGATACACAGAGGTTCTCACCTCTGTCGCCAAGTTTAAGAAGTCTTGCCTGCCACCACAGTGGAATGGCCTATTTACAGTCCTTTTCAAGGGCTTGTCGGAGAGGAGCTCAGGATCTGACGGTGCAAGTCGTCTCTTCCTATCGATAATGTACGGGGTCTACAACGGGATTAACCTGGATTATGGGTTGGTCCTATGGCAACAGCTCATCCAGAGCCTCTCTTCATCATCCCGACACTCTGAGGTGTCGTTGGCACGGTTCTGGATTCTGATTACTCGATGGGCCATGGACAAGTTTGATGTTCCTACTGCTGACGGGGCATCGATGTCTTCTATTGGTACGTTCCATACCAAGAAGATCATCATCTCAGATGCATCAAAATTTTCTTTCATTGGCTCCATCCCGGAGACAATGTATGGCGGTGTGCCATCCGACAGCAGACTGATCCGGATGATCAAGGAGTTTAGGCCGACTGGTCCCAGGGAACTGACACCGGATATGCTCAGATCGATCCATGATGCTGACAAACCGACCAACAGGGGCAAAAAGGCTGAAAAAGGGAAGCAAGCGTCCAATGCTCAAAAGGGACCTTCTCCCAAAAAGAGGAAACAATCGAAGGCTGCCCAGTCACCACAGCCGAAGAGGAGGAAGACGCAACAGAAGCGAAAGCTTGTAATTCCCTCTTCTTTTAGTAACTTTGAGGGTGAGAGTTCCGATTCCGAAGGCTCTCAAGGAGACGAATCTCCTCAACGAGGCAACACACCACCTCGGTCCCCTACCCCAGAGATGGTACTTCCTAATTCCCCAGTTCCTTCACCTCCACCAACTATTCCTATTTCCATTCCCACCATAAACCCCACCATTCCCCCAACCTCTTTCCTTATACCACCACCCATTTTCACCACATCAACCGAAACACCACCAGTTACCGAAACCCCTCCTGTAACCGAACCACCACAAACCGAAACCCAAACTCAACCACCACCCGAAACTACCCCACTCCACACTTAAACTCAACATACCCCAACCACAACACCCCCAGCTTCACCACCCCCTCCATCTCCAGAAAATGCCTCTGATGGAGATGACACTTATCTTGGTGGGGAAAACATGAACTTTGATTCGGTCTACTATAGTCCGTTTCAAGTTCAGAGTGACGAGGAGGATGATGCTCCAGTGACAAAGGAGCATCTCAAAGAGCTTCACCAGAAGGTTGATCTACTTCTCGCCTCCTCTTCCAACCAGCAGTCCTCTCTCTCTGAAGCTGCCCTTCAGAAAATTGTTGATGCCTTCTCCAGGGCTCAACATGATTCGGTGGCCTCAGCAACTGCTGCGATTGATGCCTCCACCAGAGCGTGTGAGGCTGCGACCGAAAAAGTCGATAAACTATTCTCCGACGCTACTGTCCTGTTGAAGTCCTTGCAGGAAAGCGCCGACGCCACGAAGACAACTTTGGAACCGATTGTTCAACAATTGGCCAAGTTCGTCTCAACGGAGCTGTCTTCGTTCGCTACACTCCGCCAAAATATAAGCGACGACAACTCGGCACTTCGTGCCTCCATCGATGCCCGCCTGGCTAAGCTACAAGAGGATCTTGCAGCTGAGAACTCTTTGATGGATGTTCTGGCGAGTAAAACAACCGCCCTAAAGGTCAAGAGCACGCAACTTTCCAACTCCGAACAACAATTCGAAGCTCTTCGATCTGAAAGGGAGGTGATCAAAACGTGTGTTTTGGATGTCCACGCAGCATTATCCAACATCCTGGAAGCACACGATCCCATTCTTAACCATTCGGTGAGGCGTACCCTCGCTAAAAAACTCTCTCCGGCCATGGACCTTCTCAGCAAAATCGAAGGCCTACCGAGTTTCGTGTCCATTCCGAAACAAGGGGGAGATGAGCAAACCGGATCGAAACCTCCTCCTTCCTCCAAAGCTACTCACACAACCGAACCACCTCAGACTGGTCATGCTTCGGGTTCGGGTGTGAAGAACAAGGGCAAAAACATAACTGAGGAAGATGAAGATGAAGATGAAGACAAGGAGACCATTGCTGACATGTTGAAACGAAAGAACAGTCGCAATGCTGATGATGATGCCAGTCGTGTGGCGCGAGAGGCTGAAGAATCCGAACGCAAGCAAAAAGAAGCCCACGATTTCCTTGAGAGCCGAAAGAGGCTCTTCCCTGCCTGGACCAGGGAACATATGATTAAAGAGGCCATAGAAACTCCAAGCATATTATGGCTCGAGCCGGTTATATCCTTCGACTGCAACAACACTGTCGATTCGTAGTTTGATATGCCGCTGACTCGAAAGGCGTTCATCTTCCACGCCTTCTCTAACATATTTGAAGTCCCGCATCCGAATGATGAGCTTGATAGGGAGCTCATTGACTTCTATCTGGAGGCCGCTCGCCCTCAATACCTTACTTGGAGCGCCCAGAATATTGTAAACGTTCGGGTACTGAAGCCTTATGCCGTGGGGAGATTCACAAACGTTAAGTTCAAGCTCATTCGAGGATCAGCAAGAACTGCTCATCTTATCTCCCTGGCGGATCTGCCGAATCTAAATCCTCATGATTGGATTGTACTGTACAATATCCTTTTGACTGATGAAGCCGAATATGGTCCCATTATAGACCATGTCAAAAGGATGTTAGCATGCTACATCATGGAGGTTGCCCTAATGGATCAGGAGGTCGCCACAGTCTTCAAGAAGAAACCGAAGATAGCTCCTGTAGGATCGGCCAGTGATCTCAACCAAATGAAAATAGGCAAGATTGATCCGAGGCGTAACTCGGTTATGTTCACTAGAGCCGAAGGACAGAAATGTCTCTTCGCTTTAGCTGACAAACACCTTTACACCACAGCTTGCTTGGAGCACGTTTTATCGATTATCAAGCGGTGTAAAGAGAATTCGGCTGATGACATCAAGTACTTCAATGATATGATCAATTGGTACATCCGGTTTAGACAGACCATCCTTTCCATCACCAAATGTCTGTTTAGCACCGTGAAGAAGAAGGTACCTGCTTCAGCTGCCGACCCAAGTAAAAAATGATGGTCTCGCTCCAAATTGACGCAAAGGGGGAGATTGTTGGGCTGAAGATTATTTTGATGTTGCATCTTATGGGCTCGATAGTTTAGCCATGTACACTCCGGTTTGGGCCTGTCCAACCGAGAGCCTTTTATGTGTTGTATATAAGTTAATGCTTGCATGCATATTAGGTCAACGATTTAGAGAATAACGAAAGAGAGCTTAACGGTAGTAATTTCAAGGTTTCTTTAATCGTTCTTGTAACCTACCAATCCTCTACAATTGATGTTCTTAATCGAGCTATTCTGAGGATTTTGTTTTAATCATTCGACTCGTTTGATTCAATCTTGTCTTGTTCTTTTTATTGAGTTCTTACTGTTTTATATTTATATACTTGTTCAAGATCTAATCGATCTTCATAGATTAAAGGTTATTTTAATCCCATCATAATCCATGGGTCATGAGAAATGAAGAGTCATGACAATTAGGGTTTACATTTGTAACTTCTAATTAGGACACACTATAAAAGAAACCCTATAGCATGCAAAATCGGCACTATGGTATTCATAAGAGGGCATAACCAATTTTTGAGGCTAAGTGACATTCTCTCAAGTTATTCCAAGTTTGTAGTCTTGTGTGAAGCATTTGAGGCACAACATTTGGGGTGCTAGGCTCACAAAGTCTTGAAGGAATCCAAGCAACAACAAGGTATGTATTTCTACTAGTTTTAGGTTTTATATATTCCACATGCCATGCTAGTTAGGAAATAACCTTGAAAAAGAAATTTGCACGTATATAGAGAAAACATAGATTCAAGGTTATTAGGGTTGCATGTACACTTAGGAAGTGTTAGAATGCTCAAAACCCATCAGTGGTATCAGAGCCTAGGATTGTTTTCTGTATACTTTATGCAAAACTGCTTAAAAATCGAAAAATTTGCTCACTGACGACTGGACTCGCCGAGTTCATGGGGAGGACTCACCGAGTCCATGAAAAAATTCATCCTACTCGTCGAGTAGGTTCTTGCACTCGACGATTAGGAGCGTGTTGGGCAGTTTTTTCGAGTTTTGTTGCTGGAAATGGATTAAAATCATTATCCCAAACTGTTTTGGACTTGTAAAAAAATTGTTTTTCAAAGTGGTAATGATTATGTTAACCCATTTTAAATGACTATTATCAATTCTCAAGTTTTATATGTGTAATATGATTTCTTGAAATTGTTTGATATTAATATTTGTTCTTATGAGTTTTAGAAAATCATAGGAATTGTGTGTAACCTACATGCTCGTTTAATTCATGATCTTAATGTTAATGATGGTGTCCATAACTTGTCCTCTAGTCATGGATAACCAAAAGTCACTTATTTAATATCTTTCATTAACGATTAGTAGGTTTCATAAAATGAAAACTCTTCAACGTTATGAACCATTAAAACTCATAAGTTACAAATTTGAAGAGTCTTGAAATAGTTTCAAAACTTGTCGTCATGTTTTGGAATTTGTAAAGTCTTACAATTTAATTCCAAATTAAATCTTTTTTTTAAAGTTAAAAAATTCAAACCTTATGGACTTCATTAAATTAATTAAAGTGTTTAATTAAAAGAGTTAATAATTCCATAAAGACATGGTTTAAGTTTAATTAATTTAAGAGTATAGTTTAATTAATAGATTAAACCACCAAGTATTTTAAATGTTTAAAATACACCCTTATACTATTATTATAATTTTAATTATATAGATATTATTAAGAATAAGTCAATCTTACCAGTAGTAGGCCTCATTCACGAAGCTGATCTATAAGGGGGGTATAAGGTTACTGCCTATAAAATGGTGTTTAATGGGTGTCCACTCTTACCCACCGCTTCCTTGATTGGTGGAGGGTCGTTAGCCGAAAAAGGTAGGATAGGACCTTAATCCCCATTAAAAGTATAATGAAATTATAAAGTAACTATACCTTAATAATTCCCAATCTTAGTTACTTTAGGAAAATGTGAATTTGGTGCTAACCCATAAAATTACACTTTGCACCTTACCAAGTCGTTAGTGGAGCGTGTGTGGTTAATCGGCACACTAACGAGGACTAGTAAGTGTGGCAAGGGGTAACTTGACCTTATTATAGATCCGTGGAGCTATGTGGCTAACCGACACATCGATTAGGTGATAAAGTTAAGGGTACCAAGTCAATTTGTATGGTTATTCACACCTTGTTTGTGATCCTCGGCATCCCAGTCACAAACTTGAGAGGGCACAATCGAGATTCAAACATGCCATTGAAAGTTCAATGTATCTCAAAAGATTTAGGAGTTTCAAATCCAATTAAAACTTAATTATATTTCGTTTTTCATGGTGGAAATTGGTAAATCGTCATTTACCTACCTTCAACTATTTTATAACTTGGATTACGGCATCCCTCTTCCAGTTATAAATAGGTTGTTGGATCCTAGCCTTAATATTTCATATTGGGTGTTATATTAAGGACTTTAAATCAACTAACTTGAATTTCTCCCTTATAGATGTCTGGATTAGACAATAATGATCTTCCCTAATCTCAAGGAAATGATCTCTCCTCCACCTCGTCCAATTATTCTCCCTAACCCACAAGCTCGAAGACTTGAAAAGTTCAAAATCACTCAAACCCTGCTTGCAATGAAACATAAAGATGGAAGTCCTGTGTGCACTCGTGTCTTAGGGATGAAGTCACAGATTGACAGGTTGAGAATGTTGGGTGTCGATGTCCAAGGAACTTGGCTATTGACTGGGTTCTTCAATATCTTCATGAGTCATATAATGTGTTTATTAATGACTACTATGTGACAGATTACGACATGACCCTTATATATCTTTCTTATTCACTTATTGCTGCTGAATCAGATATCATGTGGTGCAATAGTCAAGAAAATATGGAAGGAAGGTCTATTTCTCAAACCTGCATGGACATGGGCAATGGTAACATTGGATGTCCAGAAAACCTTTCTCTTCCCAATCGAAAGGGATCGGCCTTGGTCAACCCGGTTGACCGGAAGGTAAGGAGAAAGTTTGAGTCTAGGATAGCTTGTTGTACCACTCCCAAAGAGTCTATATGTTTTCATTGCAAAGAAAAGTAACATTGGATGCAAATCTGCTTCAGGTAAGTCCACTGTCTAACTCTCTTAAGTTCCTGTTTAAAGATTCTTAATAGATTTAGATGTTTGGCAGGATCAAGCAAAGGGAATGGAACTTAAAGAATATGTTGAGTCTGATTGCGAAGATGGATTTCTACCGCATGGTTGAAGATCGGATTCTTGAGCTACTATTTAGAGTTATGATAGATTGCTAGAAGATATGTAATAGCATAGTTTCATTAAAATTGCATAGTAAGGAAAAAGTTTATTCCGCATTTATAAATAAATAAAAATTTTTTGTTTTATATTTCCTCGCAATGATATTTATGAAAAGGATGTTTGTATATTTCTAGCAATAATGGAAAGGTAAATTTGGTTCTTTCATTGGTGGTAGTGTCTAAATTTACAAAATAAGGAAAGATACTCATCACCCAAGGTTCAATTGGACAGAAACTTGGAATCATGCAAGTTGTATTGTATGGTGAATGAGGTTTCTATCTTTGGTAAATTAAGACTACTTCCTTGTTCACATTCGCATGTGAGTCAAGCGACAGACTAAAGGATCGGGTACATTAAGTTGTGCACTAGTCAGGTCCACCACAAAGGTTGATAATATTATTCGTTATGATTTACTAAAGTTTAGTAAATACGGTTATGCTTACAAGTTTAAGTGTAATTCTGAAACATTGGAAAAGTTTCAATGTATGGCAGAATGAATAAGAAGAATCAAATAAGGCGGAAAGATAAAAGTTTCTCCAATCAGAAGAGATGGGAGAGTACTTCTGTATTTTGTTTTATGATTATCTTAGTGATTATGGAACCATATCACAATTGATCCTCTAAGGACACCTTAGTGTGTTTGTTGCTGAAGAGAGGAATCGTGAATTGTTGAAATGGTTAAATCAAAAGATAATACATACTTCGTGCCAAAAAGAAATCCTGGAGTTATACTCCAAGATTGTAACTTGAGTGACATAGTCTTTAGAAAGTTCATAACACTTGTCAAATGTAGAGTAACATGTTTCCTATTCTTGTACATTTGAGATTGGTAAGTCGTGATGTTTTGGATAAAACAAAGACCAGCTAAGACCAATACTGAGAAGTGTTTAACTTGATAAGAATCCGTACTAGCTCTTGAATATTTGTTTTGTCAAGGAATGGTTCTTGACAAAGAGAAGTCTTATATGTGAAGAGGACAGTGGGAGTCTAAAAGATTCTGAAATAGTTTCAAGAGCTAATCAAGAGTTTTGTTAATCGCTAGCCCACGACTTGAGGTTTGTAACCAATCGTGTTGACATATTCTTATTTATGTGTCTATTACAGTTAAAAGTTGATTATGCTTGTGAGTTCTATGAGTTCTCAATTGTTTGCATAACAACCCAGAAGCAATGGTGGGCATTGTGCTACCAGGTGGCAAGAAATTAAGATTGAACAAGTTCATTCTATATGACTTTGGATTTGTCACTAACCTTGTCTTGTGATTATGGTTATGACAAATTCACATGGATAGGAACACATGTGAACTATCTAAGGAAAGGTGTATGATTTTGAGTAGATAGCAATTTTGAGAGTGACAAAAAGGTCTAAACATTATGATTACGGAATCCCTCTTCATAATTGTTTAGACACACAAGTGAACTATCTAAGGAAAGGTGTATGATTTTGATAAAGTCTTATCAATGCAATTGCATACCAGAAATTTGAACTTTGGTAAGAAAGTCAATAAAGTGTTGGTTTCTAAAAGTCCAACTGATCTATGGATACATGTCAAAGCTAGTGGGAGCATAAGTGTTATGCTAGTAAGATAATAATCATTATGCTAGTGGGAGCATGGTTATTATGTTAAGTGTTGCAAGTCAGCAATATTAATTATAGAAAACAAAAGTTTCAATTCGCCTTGAAAAAGTTGTTTTGCTATAATTAAGGGAGAGGATTTTATACTTCACTCCAATTCTAAAAGCTTAGATTCATATTTTAATCTACTTTAGTCAAGAATATATATGAATGTTATGTTGGAATGGTTCAACATAAGGAAATTCTATATATGTTGCGTTCTCAAAATTCGATTATGATTACGGCATCCCTCTTCACAGTTAGAATTATGAAAACATGGCAAATAAAATTTTTATAGCATAAATCATGTCCCATATGCTTTGGGTATAGGTTTGATTACATGTGCTATAATCCATTCTAAATTTTCCAAATGCCTAGGACATTAAGATGGAAAAAGGAATAAAACTGGAAATGACTAAAATGATTAAGCAAAATTGTCGAGGACAATCTGAGGTTTACCAAAGATTGGTTGCTCATGGACAATTAGAAGTATAGAGTAAGGACCATATTGACATATTTTGAAAAGAGGAAACTCTTGTTCAGAAGTGATGGTCGAAATGGTAATATGGAATTGTCTCCATAGGTGGAAGTTATTCTTTGAATCTGTGTAAGATTAAAGAACTTAATGCTAAGAAGGATGTTCAAAGGAATGTACATTGAATTTGAGTCTTCATTTCCATGGAATTGTTCTGAATTGGAATACTTTGTAATTTTTGTTGCTAAGTTTTGGTGACTTATGTGCATATTCATTACAAGAGGATCATTGCATATAAGTTTAGAATATAACAGATTACTGTAAATGACAAGAGTTTGGTATTCTTACATTTGCAATAAGAATTTAGGATTGTGAAATGGGAATCATTGAAATTATGTTAAAATTGGTCTATTTCACAAAGTAAAGACAAGCATAGTATGCATACTAGATGCATGGCATAGCTATTGTCTAGAAAACATAGTGTACATGCTTGGAGCATGGGACAACTAATTTTTTAATTCAAGTATAAAGTTGATTAATCGAAACATAAATAATGAGTAATCAATATGGTGCTTAAATAAAAGGTGTTTTTATTTACACACAAAGTGTTGGGGCCATATAAGATTAGTATTATTCTTGTGTTTCGCTTTTCATGTTTTGACTTCCACAATAATTATGTTATGGTATATATCATATTATTCAAACCGTCCACAGTCAGTCATATGTTGGAAGTAGATATGAATCAAGACTGTCATAAATTTGGCTTGTATGATTTGTCTAAAGTGCTTTAGACAATGCAATGGTTGCTACAACATTTATGAGTACTCATAAGGGCTGAGTATTGGATTCAACCCACACTCACTTGCATCACTTCATGGAATTTATCTCGAGTGATCGTGAGATGGTAATATCATATAAATCTTCAAAGATAGAGATATGAGTCGGTTATTCATTTATTGTACGAAAACGCATTGGTAACTCGATGTTATAAAACGTGCCTTTGTGAATAATTCAACAAGTAGTTAGTACAAGCATATCGGTCGAAGTTTATCTATTCCTTCTAGAGATAGAAGCGATATCTGGGCCCCTCAATGATTTGGTTTTGACCTATGTACCGGGCCCAGTCAGAACCTAATTGATGTGTTCAATTTAGGTCTATGTCGAAACAAATCAAAGATCGAGAAACAAATGCTGGACAATAAGTAAGACCAAGTTCCATGTATTTGTCGAGCTGATATCTTGAGAGCAGAGGATTATATGATCACTTGTGTTAAAATGGCGTATCATCTTTATCTAAGTTCCGAGAGACTTTGAAAGAGCTATGATTGCTAGTCGGATTTTGAAGTCATATTTGCAAATATATTTATTAGACTTATCCAAGTGGGAGACTGTTGGATATACTGTCTAAGTCCATAACTTTATTTGGTATGTGCTTGACCCGACCCGGCTTGGTCCATTTGTGTTGCATGGCATTGCAATACTTGGATAGACAAAATGAGAGAAAGTACACTTGTGATTATTAATATATTATAAGTTCTAATATATTAATAATAGTATTATTTAATTAGTATTGATCAAGTATTAATCTACCATTAATTTGGTGATCAAAGTGAGACTAATTAAATCTATAGGGTTGATTATGACAATCATCAATTCTTTTATGGTGGATTAATGATCCATGGTGTATGGGTTTGGTTATAACCATATGGAGCTCCATGGATAGTCCATGGGAGTTACAAATCCATGGGTCATGAGAAATGAAGAGTCATGACAATTAGGGTTTACTTTTGTAACTTCTAATTATGACACACTATAAAAGAAACCCTATAGCATGCAAAATCGACACTAGGGTATTCATAAGAGGGCATAACCGATTTTTGAGGCTAAGTGACATTCTCTCAAGTTATTCCAAGTTTGTAGTCTTGTGTGAAGCATTTGAGGCACAACATTTAGGGTGCTAGGCACACAAAGTCTTGAAGGAAGCCAAGCAACAACAAGGTATGTATTTCTACTAGTTTTATGTATTATATATTCCCCATGCCATGCTAGTTAGGAAATAACCTTGAAAAAGAAATTTGCACGTATATAGAGAAAACATAGATTCAAGGTTATTAGGGTTGCATGTACACTTAGGAAGTGTTAGAATGCTCAAAACCCATCAGTGGTATCAGAGCCTATGATTGTTTTCTGTATACTTGATGCAAAACTGCTTAAAAGTCGAAAAATCTGCTCACTGACGACTGGACTCGCCGAGTTCATGGGGAGGACTCACCGAGTTCATGAACAAATTCATCCTACTCGTCGAGTAGGTTCTTGCACTCGACGAGTAGGAGCGTGTTGGGCAGTTTTTTCGAGTTTTGTTGCAGGAAATGGAATCAAATCATTATCCCAAACTGTTTTGGACTTGTAATTTTTTTTTTAAAGTGGTAATGATTATGTTAACATATTTTAAATGACTATTATCAATTTTCAAGTTTTATATGTGTTAATATGATTTCTTGAAATTGTTTGATATTAATATTGTTTCTTATGAGTTTTAGAAGATCATAGGAATTGTGTGTAACCTACATGCTTGTTTAATTCATGATCTTAATGTTAATGATGGTGTCCATAACTTGTCCCCAAGTCATGGATAACCAAAAGTCACTTCTTTAAAAGTTGTCATTAACGAATAGTAGGTTTCATAAAATGAAGAGTCTTCAACATTATGAACAATTAAAACTCATAAGTTACAAATTTGAAGAGTCTTGAAATAGTTTCAAAACTTGCCCTCAAATTTTGGAATTTGTAAAGTCTTACACTTTAATTCCAAATTAAATCTTTTTTTTTTTAAGTTAAAAAATTCAAACCTTATGGACTTCATTAAATTAATTAAAGTGTTTAATTAAAAGAGTTAATAATTCCATAAAGATATGGTTTAAGTTTAATTAAATTAAGAGTATAGTTTAGTTAATAGATTAAACCACCAAGTATTTTAAATGTTTAAAATACACCCTTATACTATTATTATAATTTTAATTATATAGATATGTATAAGAATAAGTCAATCTTACCATTAGTAGGCCTCATTCACGAAGCCGATCTATAAAGGGGGTATAAGGTTATTGCCTATAAAATGGCGTCTAATGGGTGTCCACTCTCACCCACCGCTTCCTTGATTGGTGGAGGGTCGTTAGCCGAAAAAGGTAGGATAGGGCCTTAATCCTTATTAAAAGTATAATGAAATTATAAAGTAACTATACCTTAATAATTCTCAATCTTAGTTACTCTAGGAAAATGTGAATTTGGTGCTAACCCATAAAATTACACTTTGTACCTTACCAAGTCGTTAGTGGAGCGTGTGTGGTTAATCGGCACACTAACGAGGACTAGTAAGTGTGGCAAGGGCTAAATTTACATTATTATAGATCGGTGGGGCTGTGTGGCTAACCGGCACATCGATTAGGTGATAAAGTTAAGGGTACCAAGTCAATTTGTATGGTTATTCGCACCTTGTTTATGATCCTCGGCATCCCAGTCACAAACTTGAGAGGGCACAATTGACATTCAAACATGGCATTGAAAGTTCAATGTATTTCAAAAGATTTAGGAGTTTCAAATCCAATTAAAACTTAATTATATTTCGTTTTTCATGGTGGAAATTGGTAAATTGTCATTTACCTACCTTCAACTATTTTATAACTTGGATTACGGCATCCCTCTTCCAGTTACAAATAGGTTGTTGGATCCTAGCCTTAATATTTCATATTGGGTGTTATATTAAGGACTTTAAATCAACTAACTTGAATTTCTCCCTTATAGATGTCTGGATTAGACAACAATGATCTTCCCTAATCTCAAGGAAATGATTTCCTACAATTTATTCATGGGAATCATACTTCTCCTCCTCCACCTTCTCCAATTATTCTCCCTAACCCACAAGCTCAAAGACTTGAAAAGTTCAAAATCACTCAAACCCTGGTTGCAATGAAACATAAAGATGGAAGTCCTGTCTGCAATCGTGTCTTAGGGATGAAATCACAGATTGACAGGTTGAGAATGTTGGGTGTCGATGTCCTAAGGAAGTTGGCTATTGACTAGGTTCTTCAATCTCTTCCTGAGTCATATAATGTGTTTATTAATGACTAATATGTGACAGATTACGACATGACCCTTATATATCTTTCTTATTCACTTATTGCTGCTGAATCAGAAATGATGTGGCGCAATAGTCAAGCAAATATGGAAGGAAGGTCTATTTCTCAAACCTGCATGGACATGGGCAACGGTAACATTGGATGTCCAGAAAACCTTTCTCTTCCCAATCGAAAGGGATCGGCCTTGGTCAACCCGGTTGACCGGAAGGTAAGGAGAAGGTTTGAGCCTAGGATAGCTTGTTGTACCATTCTCAAAGAGTCTATATGTTTTCATTGCAAAGAAAAGGGGCATTAGACGCGAAGCTGCCCTAGCTACCTGAAGGATCTAAAGGAGACAGGAATCAAAATGTTTGAATCTGCTTCAGGTAAGTCCACTGTCTAACTCTCTTAAGTTCCTATTTAAAGATTCTTAATAGATTTAGATGTTTGGTAGGATCAAGCAAAGGGAAGGGAACTTAAAGAATATGTTGAGTCTGATTGCGAAGATGGATTTCTACCGCATGGTTGAAGATCGGATTCTTGAGCTACTACTTAGAGTTATGATAGATTGCTAGAAGATATGTAATAGAATAGTTTCATTAAAATTGCATAGTAAGGAAAAAGTTTATTCTACATTTATAAATAAATATTTTTTTTATATTTCCTTGCAATGATATTTATGAAAAGGATGTTTGTATATTTCTAGAAATAATCGAAAGGTAAAGTTGGTTCTTTCATTGGTGGTGGTGTCTAAATTTACCAAATAAGGAAAGATTCTCATCACCCAAGGTTCAATTGGACAGAAACTTGGAATCATGCAACTTGTATTGTATGATGAATGAGATTTCTATTTTGGTAAATTAAGACTAATTCCTTGTTCAGATTCGCATGTGAGTCAAGCGAAGGACTAAAGGATCGGGTACATTAAGTTGTGCACTAGTCAGGTCCACCATAAAGGTTGATAAGATTATTCGTTATGATTTACTAAAGTTTAGTAAATATGGTTATGCTTACAAGTTTAAGTGTAATTCTGAAACATTGGAAAAGTTTCAATGTATGGCAGAATGAATAAGAAGAATCAAATAAGGCGGAAAGATAAAAGTTTCTCCAATCAGAAGAGATGGGAGAGTACTTCTGTATTTTGTTTTATGATTATCTTAGTGATTATGGAACCATATCACAATTGATCCTCTAAGGACACCTTAGTGTGTTTGTTGCTGAAGAGAGGAATCGTGAATTGTTGAAATGGTTAAATCAAAAGATAATACATACTTCGTGCCAAAAAGAAATCCTGGAGTTATACTCCAAGATTGTAACTTGAGTGACATAGTCTTTAGAAAGTTCATAACACTTGTCAAATGTAGAGTAAGATGTTTCCTATTCTTCTACATTTGAGATTGTTAAGTGGTGATGCTTTGGATAAAACAAAGACCAACTAAGACCAATACTGAGAAGTGTTTAACTTGATAAGAATCCGCACTAGCTCTTGAATATTTGTTTTGTCGAGGAATGGTTCTTGACAAAGAGAAGTCTTATATGTCAAGAGGACAGTGGGAGTCTAAAAGATTCTGAAATAGTTTCAAGAGCTAATCAAGAGTTTTGTTAATCGCTAGCCCACGACTTGAGGTTTGTAACCAATCGTGTTGACATATTCTTATTTATGTGTCTATTACAGTTAAAAGTTGATTATGCTTGTGAGTTCTATGAGTTCTCAATTGTTTGCATAACAACCTGAAAGCAATGATGGGCATTGTGCTACCAGGTGGAAATAAATTAAGATTGAACAAGTTCAGTCTATATGAGTTTGGATTTGTCACTAACCTTGTCTTGTGATTATGGTTATGACAAATTCACATGGATAGGAACACATAGACCATAAAAATCTAAGTGTCATAATGTTTCTCTTCGATTCATAAAAATGATGGTAAGGAAACTCTTTCACTAAGTAGATTTTGAGTAGATAGCAATTGTGAGAATGACAAAAAGGTCTAAACATTATGATTACGACATCCCTATTCATAATTGTTTAGACACACAAGTGAACTATCTAAGGAAAGGTGTATGATTTTGATAAAGTCTTATCAAAGCAATTGCGTATCAGAAATCTGAACTTTGGTTAGAAAGTCAATAAAGTGTTGATTTCTAAAAGTCCAGATGATCTCTGGATACATGTCAAAGCTAGTGGGAGCATAAGTGTTGTGTTATTAAGATAATAATCATTATGCTGGTGGGAGCATGATTATTATGTCAAGTGTTGCAAGTCAACAATATTAATTATAGAAAACAAAAGTTTCAATTCACCTTGAAAAAGTTGTTTTGCTATAATTAAGGGAGAGGATTTATACTTCACTCCAATTCTACAAGCTTAGATTGATATTTTAATCTACTTTAGTCAAGAATATATATATATATATATATATATATATGAATGTCATGTTGGAATGGTTCAACATAAGGAAATTCTATATATGTTGCGTTCTCAAAATTCGATTATGATTACGGCATCCCTCTTCATAGTTCGAATTAAGAAAACACGGCAAATAAAAATTTTATAGCATAAATCATGTCCCATATGCTTTGGGTATAGGTTTGATTACATGTGCTATAATCCATTCTAAATTTTCCAAATGCCTAGGACATTAAGATGGAAAAGGGAATAGAACTGGAAATGACAAAAATGATTAAGCAAAATTGTCGAGGACAATATGAGGTTTACCAAAGATTGGTTGCTCATGGAAAATTAAAAGTATAGAGTAAGGACCATATTGACATATTTTGAAAAGGGCAACTCTTGTTCAGAAGTGATGGTCGAAATGGTAATATGGAATTGTCTCGATAGGTGGAAGTTATTCTTTGAATCTGTGTAAGATTAAAGAACTTAATGCTAAGAAGGATGTTCAAATTAAGGAATGTACTTTGAATTTGAGTCTTCATTTCCATGGAATTGTTCTCCATTGGAATACTTTGTAATGTCTGTTGCTAAGTTTTGGTGACTTATGTGCATATTCATTACAAGAGGATCATTGCATATAAGTTTAGAATCTAACAGATTACTGTAAATGACAAGAGTTTGGTATTCTAACATTTGCAATAAGAATTTGGGATTGTGAAATGAGAATCATTGAAATTATGTTCAAATTGGTATATTTCACAAGGTAAAGACAAACATAGCATGCATACTCGATGCATGGCATAACTATTGTCTAGAAAACATAGTGTACATGCTTGGAGCATGGGACAACTAATGTTTTAATTCAAGTATAAAGTTGATTAATCGAAACATAAATAATGAGTAATCAATATGGTGCTTCAACAAAAGGTGTTTTGATTTACACTCAAAGTGTTGGGGCCATATAAGATTAGTATTATTCTTGTGTTTCGCTTTGCATGTTTTGACTTCCACAATAATTATGTTATGGTATATATCATATTATTCAAACCATCCACAGTCGGTCACATGTTGGAAGTAGATATGAATAAAGATTGTCATGAATTTTGGCTTGTATGATTTGTCTAAAGTGCTTTAGACAATGCAATGGTTGCTACAACATTTACGAGTACTCATAAGGGCTGGGTATTGGATTCAACCCACGCTCACTTGCATCACTTCATGGAATTTATCTCGAGTGATCGTGAGACGGTAATATCGTATAAATCTTCAAACCTATAGATATGAGTTGTTGACTATGAGTTGGTTATTCATTGATTGTACGAAAACGCATTGGTAACTCGTTGTTATAAAACGTGCCTTTGTGAATAATTCAACCAGTAGTTAGTACAAGCATATGAGTCGAAGTTTATCTATTCCTTCTAGAAATAGAAGCGATATCTGGGCCCCTCGATGATTTGGTTTAGACCTATGTACCGGGCCCGGTCAGAACCTAATTGATCTGTTCAATTTAGTTCTATGTCGAAACAAATCAGAGATCGAGAAAAAAATGCTGGACAATAAGTAAGACAAAGTTCCATGTATTTGTCCCGCTGATATCTTGAGAGCAGAGGATTATATGATCACTTATCTTAAATGGCATATCATCTTCGTCTAAGTTCCGATAGACTTTGAAAGAGCTACGATTACTAGTCGGATTTTGAAGTCATATTTGCAAATATATTTATTAGACTTATCCAAGTGGGAGACTGTTGGATATAGTGTCTAAGTCCATAACTTTATTTGGTATGTGCTTGACCCAACCCGGCATGGTCCATTTGGGTTGCATGGCATTGCAATACTTGGATAGACAAAATGAGAGAAAGTAAACTTGTGATTATTAATATATTATAAGTTCTAATATATTAATAATATTATTATTTAATTATTATTGATCAAGTATTAATATAGTAATAATTTGGTGATCCAAGTGAGACTAATTAAATATATAGGGTTGATTATGACAATCATCAATTCTTTTATGGTGGATTAATGATCCATGGTTTGTGGGTTTGGTTATAACCATATGGATCTCCATGAATAGTCCATGGGAGTTACAAACCCATGGGTCATGAGAAATGAAGAGTCATGACAATTAGGGTTTACATTTGTAACTTCTAATTATAACACACTATAAAAGAAACCCTATAGCATGCAAAATCGGCACTAGGGTATTCATAAGAGGGCATAATCGATTTTTGAGGCTAAGTGACATTGTCTCAACTTATTCCAAGTTTGTAGTGTTGTGTGAAGCATTTGAGGCACAACATTTGGGGTGCTAGGCTCACAAAGTCTTGAAGGAATCCAAGCAACAACAAGGTATGTATTTCTACTAGTTTTATGTTTAATATATTCCCCATACCATGCTAGTTCGGAAACAACCTTGAAAAACAAATGTGCATGTATATAGAGAAGACATAGATTCAAGGTTATTAGGGTTGTATGTACACTTAGGAAGTGTTAGAATGCTCAAAACCCATAGGTAACAATTCAAATTTGTAGGTTTAAAGACCTATATGATTTTACCGTCTGATGATCACTCGAGATAAATTCCATGAAGTGATACCAGTGAGCTTGAGTTGAATCCAATACTCAGAGCTTATGAGCACTCATGAGTGTTGTAGCACCACTTTGTCCAACATCTTAGATCTCTACAAGCCAACCCATTACATTCTTGATTCGTATTTACATCCAACATATGACCAACTGTGGATGGTTTGAATAACTTAGTCACTCAGGAAGAGCGACTTAGTTATTCTAGAAGTCAAAACATGCAAAGTCAAACACAAGAATAATTGAATCCAATATGGTCTCAAAACTTATGAATATAAATAAAACATCTTTTATTTATCATGATATTGATTACCCATCATTCATTGTATACTGTTTCAAACAATCAACTTTATACTTGAATTAAAACAATAGTTCTCCTATGCACCAAGCATGTACACTATGTTTTTTTTTTCAAAACACTAGTCATGCCATACACCAAGTATGCATACTACGTTTTTCCAAACATTAGTTATGAAATACACCAAGTATGCACATTAAGTTTGTCTATGATATTTATTTTGTGAAATAGATCGACTGAACATTAATTCCAATGATAGTCATTTCACAATCCCAAATCCTTACCACAAAGTCACAAAGACTTGTCAGTAGACATTACAGAGTACTTCCAATAGAGACCAACTCCATGGAAACGAAGCCTCATATTCATAGTTCATTGCTTTGAACATTCTTCTTGCATTATGTTTCCTAATCTTAAACAGATTTAATAAATAACTTCTACGTATGGGAATACTTCCATATTCTCACTTTGACTATTACTCCTGAACAAGAGTTGCCTCTTTTCAAAATCTGTCAATATGGTCCTTCCAAAATTAACACTATACTTCCAACTGTCCCTGAGCAACCAATCTTTGGTAAACCTTAGATTGTCCTTAACAATTGCTTAATCAAATTAGTCATATCTAGTTCTAGTACTTTTTCCCTCTTAATGCTCTGAGCATTTGGAAAAATTTAGAACAGATGAATATTATAGAACATGCAATCGATCTTATATCCGAAGCATATGAGACACGATTCATAAAGACATGATACTAGACCAGTATTTTTCTATAATATTTCTATTTAAGTTCTTATTATTCAGATCATGAAAAGGGATTCCGTAATCATAATCGAATTTTAAAACGCAAATAATGGACCCATATATATAATTTCCTTATGTTAAGCCATTCCAACATAAAATTTATATATATATATATATATATATATATATATATATATATATATATACATATACATATATATATATATATATATATATACACATATACATATATATACATATACATATACATATATATATATATATATATATATATATATATATATATATATATATATATATATATGTTTAGGTTCTACGGAAAACAAAAAACCCTAAAAATCATAAAAATACATAAAAAAATACTTAGAGATCACAAAACTTGTTTCGAATTTTTTTTATAAAAAATCGCAGTTTTTTATAAAAATTCACTGAAAAATAAAATAATAAATCAATCTTTTTTTATAAAACAAAAAAAGATCGTTTTTTTTTCAAATTTTTTTTCACCGATTTTCTTTAAAAACCTGCGATTTTTTCGTAAAAAATGTCAAAAAAAAGTTTTGTGATCTCTAGGTATTTTTTATGCATTTTTATAATTTTTAGGGTTTTTTTGTTTTCCAAATAACCTTTCTATATATATATCCTTGACTAAATATGATTAAAACCTCAATCTAAGCTTTTAGAATTGAAGTGAAGTATAATATCCTCTCCCTTAATTATAGCAAAAAAACTTTTTCCCCATTGAAACCTTTTGTTTTCTATAATTAACATTGCTTACTTGAAAAACTTGTTATCATGCTCCCACTTGCATGATGATTATTAGCATAAAGCTTATGCTCCCACTAGCTTTGACATGTACTCAAATATCTGCTGGACTTCTAGAAATCAATACTTTATTGACCTTCTTACCAAAGTTCATATTTCTGATACGAGATGCTTTGATATAACTTTATCAAAATCATACACCTTTCCTTAGATAGCAAACATGTGTGTCTAAGCAATTTTAGAACTATGAAAAGGTATGTCGTAATCATAGTCTCAATTTTTTAGACCTTTGCCATTTCTCAGAAGTGCATGTTAGTGTGCCGGTTAAACACACACACTCCACTAACGACTTTGAGAATGCAAATATCACAATTGCTATCTAGTTAAAATCTACTTAGTGAAAGCGTTTTCTCACCATCATTTTCATGAATCGGAGAGAAATCTTACGACACTTAGATTTTCTAGTGTATGTGTTCCTATCCATGTGAATTTGTCAAAACCATAATCATAAGACAACGTTAGTGATAAATCCAAACTCTTATGCATTGAACTTGTGCAGTCTTAACTTCTTGCCATTTGGCAGCACAAGGGCCTGCCATTGCTTCCAAGTTGTTATGCAACCAATTGAAAACTCTCAGAACTCATATGCAAAGCCAACTTTAACTGGAATGGGCACATAAATAGGAATATGTCAACACGATAGGTTATAAACCTCAAGTCGTTTGCTAGTGATAAACTATAAGTTTTTCTTATTTATTAGATCTAGAAGGTTTTTCAAGATCTTTAAGACTCTCACTGTCCTCATGACATATAAGACTCTCTTGCCAAATATTCAAGAGATAATACGGATTCTTTATCAAGACAAACACTTCACACAATTGGCCTTCGTAGGTCTTTGTTTTATCCAAAACATCACAACTTACCAATTTCAAATGTACAAGATTAGGACACTTTTACCCTTACATTTAACAAGTGTTATAAACCTTTTTTAAGATATGTCACTCAACTTACAGTCTTGAAGAATGACTCTAAGACTTTTTTTTGGAACGAAGTATGACTTATCTTCTTGATTCAACCATTTCAACAATTCATGATTCCTCTTCTTAGCCATAAGAATGCATTAAGATGTCCTTAGAGAACCAATTATGATATGGTTTCTTAATCATTAAGATGAACATGAAACATGATATTAAAGTGCTCTCCCATCTTTTCATATTTGAGAAACTTTTATCCTCCTGCCTAATTTGATTATTCTCATTCGTCCTGCAAAACATCGAAACTTTTCCAATGTTTCAGAATTATACTTAAACTGGTAAGTATAACCATATTTACTCAACTTTAGTAAATCATGACGAATAGTCTTAATGATCTTTTTGTGGTAGAGCTTGACCAGTGCACAAGAATGTGTAATATATCCCTTAATCCTTCGCTTGACTCACATATACATGTGAACAAGGAACTAGTCTTAATTTACCAAAGTTGAAAGTTTTCATTCATCATACTATACAACTTTCATGATTCCAAGTTTCGGTCCAATTGAACCGTTCGGTGATGAGAATTTTTCCATATTTGATAAATTTAGACACTACCACAAATGAAAGAATCAAATTCACATTTCCATTATTGCTAGAAACATATAAACATCAATTTTCAATAAAAGTCATTGCAAGGAAATATAAGCTAAAATAAAATCAAAATTTTATTATTTATAAAAATGCGGAAAAACCTTTTCCTTACAATGCAACTTTAAATGGAAACTATGCTATTACATATTTCCTAGCAATCTATCATAACTCTCTAAGTAGTAGCTCAAGAATCCGATCTTCGAACCATGCGATTGAGATCTATCTTCGCAATCAGATTCAGCATACACTTTCTTTCAGTTTCCTTCCCTTCGCTTGATCCTGCCAACCACCAAAATGTAATCGAGTCACATTTTGTATTAATAATCATCAATAAGGAACTTAACAAAGTTAGATAGTGGACTTACCTAAAGCAGAGTCAAATCCTTTGGATTTTTCCTTCTTTCTTGGATTTTTCAGGTAGTTAGGGTAGTTTCGCAACCAATGCCCCTTCTCTTGACAATGAAAACATATAGACTCTTTGGGAATGGTACACGTGACTATCACAAACTTAGATTTTCCCTTTACCTTTTGGTCAACCAGGTTGACCAAGGCCGATCCCTTTCCATTGGGAGGAGAAAACGTTTCTAGACTTCCAATGTTACCATTGTCAATGTCCATGGAAGTTTGAGAAATAGACCTTCCACCCTTATTTGCTTGACCATTGCGCTACTTCATTTCTGACTCAGCAACAACAAGCAAATAAGATAGATCTATTAGGGTCATGACGTGATCTGTCATTGTAGATCTTAATGAACTCACCATAAGACTTAGGAAGTGACTGAAGAACCCAGTCAATAGCCAACTTCCTTGGGACAATGACACCCAACATTCTCAACCTGTCAAAGTGTGACTTCATTCCTAAGACATAAGTGCACATAGGTCTTCCATCTTTATGTTTCATTGCTAGTAGGGCTTCAGTGACCTTGAATTTTTCAGGTCTTCGAGATTGTTGGTTCGGGGAGAATAAATTGAGGTGATGGAGGTAGAGAAGTATGATTTCCATGAGATTTAGTAAGATCATAGTTGTCTAAATGAGACATCTACAATGGGAGATATTCAAGTTAGTTGATTTCAAGTCCTTAATATAACACCCGATATGAAATATTAAGGCTAGGACCCAACACAATGTTTTATAACTGGGAAGAGGTATGTCGTAATACAAGCCATAGAATATTTCAAGGTAGGTGAATGACGATTTACCAATTTCCACCATGAAAAATGAATTGAATTATTAGGTTTTAATTGGATTTGAAACTCCTAGATCTTTTGAGATTCATTGAACTTTCAATGGCATGTTTCAATCTCGAGTGTGCCCTTCAGGTTTTGTAACTGGGTTGCCGAGGATCACAAAATAAGGTGTGAAGTAACCATGTAAATTACTTGGTAACCTTAATGTATTACCCCTCAATCGATGTTCCGGTTAACCACATGTGCTCAATCGATACTATGATAAACATTAAGTTACCCTTTGCATACCTAGTTAAGTCGAGTTAGTGTGTTGGTTAACAACATGCGCTCCACTAACCGATTTAAGCAAAGTGCAAAGTGTAATTTCATGGATTAGCACCTTATTCAATTTTTCCTAAAGTAACTAAGATTGGGAATTATAAAAATATTTAGTTACTTTATATTTATCATTAATACTTTTAATGAAGGGAGAATTCTAGTCCTTGTCCTACCCGTTCGACTAACGACCCTCCACCGATCAAGGAAGCGGTGGGTGAGAGTGGACACCCATTAAGCTGCCATTTTATAGGCAGCAACCTTATACCCCCCTTATACACCGGCTTCGTGAATGAGTCCTACTAAAGGTAAAACGAATTGTTCTTATACATATATATTATTAACTTATAATATTATAAAATATAAGGGTCGAATTTTAACTTTTAAAATTCTACGGGTTTAACTTGGAATTAAAGCATTCATAAGGGAAAACTTTTCAAATTTCAAAACTTGAGGGCAAGTTTCGAAACTATTCAATTCGATAACTTATGTGTTTAAAGTAGTTTTAATCAAAAAACTCTTCAAGTTCCATAACTTGAGGACAAGTTATGGAAGACTTTAAACTATTAAAAGAATATGACTTTTCTTTGTTCATAACCTATGCAAATATTTATAAGTTTTATGAATCTTAAATGTGACTTACATATAACTTGAGGACAAGTTACAAGAACACATTTTACAACCAACTCTTTGATTAATTTGGATTGAAAAACAACAATTTCACATAACTTTTCTATTAAGCTAACAAACTCATAAGAACAAGATAACTTAATCAATTTTTTCATGTAATTAGCCTAATCATTAAACTAAAACAAAACATGAATCTCTTGACAATTATCTTTGAAATTGGATTAGCATGAACATTACCACATCAAAAACAGGTTTATAAGTTGAAAAATATCTTAGGGTAATGTTTCTAGTCCAATTCCAGCCAAAACAGTTGAAGATATGTTGTCTGGGGTCCAACTCGTCGAGTGCATGAACCAACTCGGCGAGTAGGATGAGTTTAGCCTTGGACTCATCGATTCCCTTCATGGACTCGGCGAGTCTGCTGAGCAGACAGCAACAAACTTCGATATTTCAGCCCAATTTGCAAGTATAACAAGAAAACAAGCCTTGGAGCTCTTATATCACTGTTGGGTTTTGAGCATTCTGACACTCCTATGGTGTACATGCAACCCTAGAAACCTTGGATCTATGTTTTATCTATGATACATGCAAAATTGATTTTTCAAGGTTCTTAACCTATCTAGCATACAAGGGAACTTTTAATCATAAAAGATAGTAAGAACACATACCTTGTAGTACTTTGGATTCCTTGAGAACCTTGTAAGCCTAGCACCCCAAGTGTGATGCCTCAAATATCTCACACAACACCAAATGCACTTGGAATAAACTTGAGAGAAATGTCACACACTTAGAATCGGCTATGCCCTCTTGTTTCTTACACTAGTGCCGATTTTGGTCTATAACTTGTTGCATATATAGTGTTTCATAATTAGGGTTACACCAAGTAAACCCTAATTGAGATGGCTCTTCCTTTCCCTGATCCATGGGTTCAAAGACACCATGGAGCATCCATGGACCATCCTATGGGTTTTAGCCCTACTAGATAATCCATGGAGCATTAGCCCACTATACAAGTATGGGTGATTTACACAATCAACCCATATATTTAATTAGTCTTCTTTTGATCACTTAATTTATATCAAATTAATTCTTGATCAATACTAATTAAATAATATTGTTAATATATTAGAACTTATAATATATTAATACCCTTAAGTGTTATTTCTCTCATTTTAGCCTATCCAAATTTATGATGCCATGCAACCCAAATGGACCATGCTGATCGGGTCAAGTACATCCCAGAATAGTTATGAACTTAGACACTTAATCCAACATGTGTATAGATCTATACGGGGGTGACACCCCACACCTGATTTGTTCGCTACATTTAGACTAGGCCAGTTTAGGATGACAAATCGTACCTTATTTTGTCGGCATCCCAAAGACGTCATGACAGGCGAAACTGTCATTAACAAGTATGGTTATAACGGATCACTTAGAGGAATTAACATTATAAAAATTTACAAGAAACCTTATTTTTGGATAAAACGGTAACCTATACGTGCTGGTACTCAACCATGGGGGTTGAGATTCCAACATTCTCTTACGGAGACAACATCGGGTTGTCAGGCATCATTCTCTTTTTTTTTTCGCAAACATTAACCCATATGTATTAAAATAAGATCGGACACAAACATTCAAACCATTTCTTTTTAGAAAATATCAGATTTTATGGGAACGTTCGTTTTACTTTTACAAACAAAAGATAACAAAGGACATGCATGCTTATATCCACAGTTTTAGAACGAGACTTACAAATTATTTTATAGAAAATATAGGATTTTCTGAAAACACTATGAGAACTACTCTAAACAAATACAAAACCATTTTATACAAAAATGTTTATGAACTCACCAATTTTTTTGTTGACGCTTTTCAAAACGACTTGTATTCTCAGGGATCCAGTAGCAGGTAATAAGCTCGGCTGTGAGATCTAGTGGTGCAACATCAAGAAATTTTACTTTTCTTACTTTTGTGTAACTGATGAACAAGTTCAATATGTAAACTATGTAAGTGTGTATTTCCAATGGATGATGTTTGGTTGCTATGTTTCATTCATATTCAATTGTTATGATACAGTACATGAAGTTATCCGCCCCCGGAGGTTTCCGCCGTCTCGGTTCGGGGGTGTGACAATGTGGTTCTCACATATCCTTGGTATTATAGGAAATGAAGAATAAACATGATGCTTAAATCGATCTAATCATGGAACTGGAAGACTTTCACCGGTTGCATTGGTTGAAAGATCATGATGAAGCATAGATAGTAGTATAGGAAATAGTTTTGGTTTGTTGTCGTTATTTGAAACTTTATTTCGTTTTATGCATTGTTCAGACAAGGTTTTAGATATTCATTTGGTAATGATATTGGATATATTTCTTCTTATCATAATGGTGTTGTTATATTTAAAGCTTTACCTTGTAATGATGCATATGCAACTGTGACTTTTGTTAATAACCTACATAATAGTGTGTTTCATATTGATTCTTCTAATGGTGAAGACATGGCATGCTTGTGGAATTGTTGTCTTGGGCACATAAACAAGAAACGCATCGCCCAACTCCAAAAGGATGTAGTTTTGGAATCATTTGAACTAAGGATAGACTATGAATATGAATCTTTTCTATTGGGCAAGATGACAAAATCACCTTTAAGTGGAAAGTGTGAAAGAGGTGAGGGAGTATTGAACCTCGTCCATACAAATGTGTTTGGACCATTCAGATCTTTCATACGGGATGCTAATCGATATCACATGAAATTTACAGATGATTATAGCAGATATGGTTATATATACTTAATCAAACATAAGTCGAAAACATTTGAAATGTTCAAAGAGTTTAAGCGCAAAGTCGAGAATCAATTGGGGTGGAAGATAAAGATGCTCGGATTTAAAAGAGGTGGTGAGTATCTTAATATCGAGTTCCATGACTATCTTAAGGAATATGGAATTGTTTCACAATTGACTCCTCCCATATCACCACTACTTAATGGTGTGGCTGAGAGGCATAATCGAACCTTATCATATATGGTTCGTTCCATGATGATTTAAGCTTCTATTCGTATTTATTTCTGAGCGTATATCTTAGATACATCCTCCCATATCATGAATCTTGTTCCAACAAAGAAGGTTACCAAGACACCTCATGAGATGTGGACATGGAAGGCTCCCTTTCTCGCACATATCAAGGTTTGGGGTTGTGAAGCACTTGTAATATAAGAGACTCACGACAAACTTGAACCTAGAGTCGAGAAGTGTTATCTCGCTGGCTGCCCACAAAATTCTTTCGGATACTTGTCCTATTGACCTAGTGAAAACATGGTATTTGTAGCTCGAAGAGGGTTCTTTCGCGGCAAAGAGCTTATATTCAAATAGGACAGTGGGAGTGCTATTGATCTTGAAGAAATTCAAGATTCGTCCAATAAAGGAGTCGTAGACAACACTAGCACTAAACATGGAGAAGAAATTCTAGTTAAACCAGTTGAGAACTCATTACCCCTTCGTCGATCCAATAGGGTTAACATGCCATCTGAGTTCTATGGCTTCCATATAACTATATATGGATGTATGTTTTTCATTAATCATACACTGGTAAATTTTGATTAACATGCTAACTATAAGGAAGCAATGGCAGACCATGATGTTGCTAAATAGACGCAGGCAATAGATAGAGAGATTCAGTCCATGTATGATAACCAAGTGTGGAACCTGGTTGATCATGTACTTGGTCGATAGGCAGTAAGGTGGAAATGGATCTTCAAGAAGAGTACCGACATGGATGGTAAAGTACAAAATTAAAGGCAAGGGATTGACTATGATGAGACCTTTTCACCAGTAGCTATGATAAAGTCTATCAGGATCATGCTTGCTATAGCTGCATTTCATGATTAAGAAATATGACAGATGGATATTAAAACCGCTATCCTTAATTCATCGAGATAGAAAGAATCATATTATTTATCTTAGCCAGAGTACATATTTGGATAAAATACTAAAGCATTTACGTATCAAGAATTCAAAGAAAGGAGAATTATCCATTCATAGTACTGTTAAATTAAGTAAAACTCAAAGTCCTAGTACAGATGAAGAGATACTTGACATGAGTCGAGTCACATATGCTTCGACTGTAAGATCGATCATGTATGCAATGACATGTACTTGCCCTTATGAGTCTTATGCTTTGAGCATGGTTAGTCGATTTTAGAGAAATCCTAGCAAAGCCTATTGGATTGCGGTGATGAATATTCTTAAGTATCTGCGAAGAAAAAAAACATGTTCCTAGTTCTTGGTAGAAGTGATACGTTAAGCGTGAGTGGTTATAGCAAATCCAACTTTCAAATAGACTAAGACAACTTTTTTTCATAGTCTAGCGGGGTTTACTTATTGAATAAGGGAGCGGATACTTGACAATGTTCCAAGCAAGACACGGTTGTTGATTCCACCTATGAGTCAGAGTACATTGCAACAAGTGAAACATCAAAGGAAGCGGCTTGGCTGAAGAAATTTATTGGAGATCTAGGAGTCTTCCAACTATTCAAGAACCAATGGAACTCTTCTATGATAACGAAGGCCTGGTAGCTTTGAAAAAAGAACCAACGGATCATGGTAGATCCAACCATATCGACAAAAAGTACCGTTTCATTTGACATCGGGTTGAAGAAGGACACATTTTCATTAAGAGATTATTATTATTAGAAGATAATCTTGCATATCCATTCACAAAGGCTCTGAGTATAGTCAAACACTACCAGCATCATAGGCTTAAGAGACGATATTAGTTTTATTAGTTAGGTGATAATTTTGAAATTTATAACAAAATAAATGTAATTGATTTTGGTGAATGAATAATAGAGAATTATTTATGAGTATTATACTTCCTTATTCAACTGTTTATTATTATGTTTCATTTTTCTTGTTTTAGTTCTTGAGTAATTTGAATTATTTAAACTTCCACAGTCATTCATACATTTGGAAGTAAGTGGTGAATTAAGACTGTCACAAATTAATTATAGATTTTTGATTGAGGTTAAGACATTGCAAATGGAATTTCTATGATATTCATGAGTACTTTGAAAATAGAGATTTTAAGTATTGGATAAACCTACTCTTAGAGATTACTTCATGGATCTTGTCATGAATAATTATAAGACGATAATATCTATTGTTGTTCAAATAGAGATACATAAGTTGTAATATACAAATGAATTGTATATTGGTGTTGCTTAAGCACATCAGTAACTTGATGTTATAAAACATAGCATCATATATGATTTGCTTTGTAAAGTTTACAGTTATGTAGTCAAAGTTTATGCGTTGCTTTTTCCCTAATAGGAAACGTGATATCCCTAGGCCCCTCGATGATTTGATGTGGACATTATAATGATGTGCCTAGTCAGGAATAATTGGCGTGTTCAATTTGAAGTCCAATAAAGTCTTTACAAATATGGAAATCGAGAAACATAATCTTCGACAATGAGATTGATTCTGATCCATGTCACGTGTCCAAACGATATCATGAAAAATGAAGGAATAGTTGATAACTTATCTTAGGACCTACAACTGATTTGAATCAGATTTTGGTAGTGGATTTGGAAAGCAGATTTTGTTGTTTAATAAAATGTCTATACTTGAAATTATAGTTACAGACTTATCCAAGTGGGATACTATTGGATTAAGGTGTCTAAGTCAATAACTAAATTTGTATATTCTTAAATTTGAAACAAAGTCCTTTCTAGGTTGCCTTCATAACTAGTAATTTCATATAATGACTTCTAGAGAAAACGGCTTGTTTGTTAATTTATTATATGATTAATAAACTAAATAGAAATTTAATTCAATGATTTATTAATATATTATATGATTAATATATTAATTTGAAATAGTAACTATTAATTAAGAATTAATCATAAATTAATTTGAATTAATTTTAGGTTAATTAGAATTAATTGAAAGTTAAGCTACACTTATAATACTTTATGTGTAACTTATATTTATATTTATAGTCATTATTATGATTTTATAAATAAGATTTATCAGTGATTCCAACTCAAAGTAATGATTGATCTACTTACGGGACTGATATCTAGGCTAGATCTATTGAGGTGTTTAAAGTGGATTATCCTAATAATATATGTATTGTATGTATGTACGTATATATACACATACATATACCAAATAGATCCTACCTTTGAAATGGTCTTACCTCATTATTCCTTATTTGATAGATCTCAATGTATTCATTTAGATTGTTGAGGAATCTGGGAAATAATATAAATATGAATGAATGATGAACCATAGTAATATTCATATTTAGGATGTTGGAAATGATAAGTTGGAGTGTTAGTTGAGCAGCTAGCTTTCCCAAGGATATTTTACCTAAATCAAGTGAGTGCATAGTTACTTTCATGAACATGATTTTAGTACAAGTATCTATTAAAAGTATTAAATATATGTTGAAAGTTTATATGTGAATTATATGTTTATTGATTGGAATATATGGTAGATGCATATTTTATGACTTAGGATGTGAAAACCATATATGGTTCTATGTGTGTTAAGATGTATATGTGTGTACATATATATATATATATATATATATATATATATATATATATATATATATAATATTACATAATAATAATATAAGTATTATTACTGATGAGATAAATGTATATCAATACCAAATAATAATAATGATGACATGGATTACAGAATAGTTTAGTTTATAAACTAATACATATAAATGATGATTAGATCCAATTAAGTTGAATAATAATATAGGCATACTCTATATCGAGATGACATCGTGAAGACTGTATTGATAATGAATACTAAATTGGTCTAGTACGAACTAAGGTTTGCTAAATACATTTAGCTTCGATTTAAGATGAAAGAGACCTTGTCTTGTAAAGATATTACAGAGAAAGGAAATTTATGATAATTACGAGTATTGGAATTTTCCCTAAGATCCAAAGGAGATTATTAGTTCAATTAAGATTGGATATTAGGTAGCATCAAGGATGTATGTGAGATGGGAACGAAGAGTAGAACTTTGTTAGGTGATATTGATGATTTGGTGAGGTACCTCTTATGTACATAAGTACTATATTAGTATTCCCCCTCCTTTATAGACATACAGAAATAGAATGTCTATATCGGGGAGCCGATAGGTGCCTGGATAACCGGTATGTTTCAGACCAAAGGATGACCAGTCATCTGCCAGAGTGAGATGACGACCGCTGACTAAACCTAGTCTTGTGGAATACGCTACAATAATTATAGTATGTAGGTGTCAATGGATTGTGTGTTCATTTGATGCAATCCATCCTCCTCATAGTTGCTTTTATTGACTAGCGCATTTTGACTGGGACAACCCAAAGAGTATAGTCAACTAGTTGATTATAGTGATCCATCCAGATGAATCTTTTAGGATCACTGTATTAGGATCATTATGTGAGGATCAACGATATGAGTAATTCAGGAAAATGTCAAATTCATATTTATTATGTGATGATTAGATGACAGATGGTTTTGTAGGTTTATTGATTATGGATTGTTATCATAACATTGTGGGATTGAAAATCCTATGTATCTCACCAAGTTTCCCAACATGATTCACTAAATTAATACGCAACACATGTAGTTGTGTTTAGATTGTTGAAGCCTTGAATAGGATGTTGAGTGATTGAAGAGAATACCTGCAATCGTGTTCAGGATTGCTATGCCTTTACGATGTAACATATGTTTTGTATCAGTTATGACAACCTTAGAGTTTTTATAAATTTGATAAAATCATTTCCACTCAATAGAAATGTTATACACTAGGAATTTCCTCAAATAAAGATGCTATGAATTTTAAAAGCATAAATATTTTTTTTTTGGTTTTGAAAAATAGGGAATGTCACATTCGGTATCATAGCATTCGTTTAAGCCAACTAGGAATAATGAGGACGTATACACTTAAACCTAGATTATAAGTGATGATGGTGAAATGTGTGTCTAGAATATTTTAGGTTGTATACCTAAATAGACACAAGCACTAGGTTTAACGTATATGCCTTAACTATTATATGCAGATGAGATTTATTTTAAAGCATGCCTTAGGTCGAATACCTTATATGCTATTATTTACACAATCATACTTTTGGATAGATTCCTTATATGCTAGTATGTGCTTGATGATATGAATTATAGCATGCCTTAGGATGCTTACCTAGACGCTATTACTTGAAGAGATTTACGATCTATTGACGACCTTGGTTTGGAGGAGGAAAGTTTATGTGTTCATACTTCTAAATTTTTAATTACTATATTAGAACTAACATGTAACTTTTCAAGGAGGTAAGGAAACTTACGATAGTGAATAATAAATATCGACTTATATCGTAAATGATACTTATGGAGTGGTATAGTACCTTTAAAGTAAATTTGGTGAAATAATAGTACCATATGGAGGGATCTTGTATGTTTGAAGTACATTTACTGGGATGAAAATCTTTTAGCTTGATCCATGAAATCTTCACATTGCTTGTCGTTTGCACCACCAACCCGATTAATGTCGTGAATGCTTGTGGGTTTAGAGGAACTGAAGAAGGTGATAGATACTCCAATAGTGTCAAAGTTGAAGTTATATGAGATGTTATGTAGTTTGATTAGTGAGTTAAGAGTTGATTTGTGCCCTATACATGCTTCTCTGACTTAGCATTTAATAATACTAAGTGATGATTGACTTTTATTACATCCTTACCAGAATTCCTTAATATGTTAAGCCGATTTTAGCAAATAGTACTAGGATGGTTAAAATAGTCATCATTTGGTGAAATGTTGGACAACTTCCCTTTTTAGTAAGTTAGAATACTTACTTGACGTAGAAATATATATATATATATATATATATATATATATATATATAGTGTTGCATGATGAGGAGTATTAGTGTTAGGGATGATAAGGAACTGAGTTGAAGCTAGTGGAATATACTAAGATACAGCTAAGAAGCATACTTCCTATGAGTCACTCCTACGAAGTAAATGTGATGAAGAGATATAGTTAAGATGTGAATTGAATCTTGTAAGGGAATGAAGATGTTATGGAAGGTTGATGAAGTGATATGCATTATAATTTTCATATATCAAAATGAGGTACAAGTAGTTAGAGAGTGTTTGTCTCCATAGCACTATAGTAAATTTAGATGTAGTTTGACATGCTAACTAGACACAGGAAGGAATCTATCAAGGCTTTATAAATCACTATCTTTTCAGCGTTAAAGGATTGTGGTAAAGTAAGAAGTAATGATAAGTGAATATAATATTGTTGGTGAGTGCATGAAATTATACCACCAAACAAATCTTGAAGACAATATGTTGCTATATTCCATCATAGAATAATTTACTGATGTAGTACGATCAAAAGTAGAGAAGAAGAACATGTTGTTAAATATAACATGCTAAGTAGAGGCAATCCTATATACATATTTGAAGCTCTTATGGATTAATGATGCTAAAATAGAGAAGCACAAGGATAAAATATGCTAGATAAGGCATATGCTTGTTTGGAGATAAATTGCTTTTTCATTTATGTGTCGTGACTTGTGAATTGCGAGACGATTCTTGGGACAAGTATGCATAGGTGTGATAGATAGTAAAGGCCTATACTACCGGAAGCACATGATCTGTAATTGAATCAGAAAGTCATAAGGTTACTAAGGCTCTAGTAGTTGAGTTTCTTTTTTCTTTTCTCGTCATTTACATGCATTTTGGTAATGACTAAGAAAATGATTATTATTCAGATGTTAGTGATCATAAAGGATTGAGACTAAATAAAACAAATATGTGTAAGTAAGTTGATTGGTAAAGAGAACCGTGTCTTGTGTAGTCACCAAATTTAGTCAAAATATTAAAGATAGAGATGATCAAGGTGATCGACAGAAGAATTGCAGCCTTCGTTACGGATGAGAAGTCAATACCTAGAAATAAAGCATGCTATGATGTGATTGTACCACATTAGAAGGTGAAGGAAAGTGTTTTCCATGTTAGGGGTTTGACTCATGAAGACAAGACTCTTGTTTGCTGTGCATCTTTCGCACTGTACAATAAAAGATCATTAGAGTGTGACCGTTCTGTATGTTATTGTAGCTATAGTAAAGACCTTATCTTGGGTTGAGTATATTTGTGAAAGAACATAATTTGTGGTTTGAGCTAGGCATCATTTTTGTATAGTTAATTGTGTCATTTTGCGGTGTTTTGTTTGTAGTCATGTAATGTGTGCTGCCACACGTGTGTGTGTGCGGCCGCACACTGGGTGTGCGGCCGCACACATGTGCTTGGCTGCACACTCTTGTGCTGGTAGGAGGAGTACTATTTATAGCAACTGAGGTGTGTCAGTCTGTACTTTTTGCTGGAAGTCAGTGACGTATGTGTGTTTTTTCCCAAGGTGTACCTGACATTTATATGATATAGATGTGTGCATGCTTGATTCATTTTCTTCTTCTTCTCAATATAGATCTAATTGCAATTAACTTCATTGATTACTAAATTAGATCCTTAATTTTGGGGACTTACAATTGGTATCAGAGCCAATTTGGTATCAATTGAAGTTGCTTTTTGAGTGTTTGCTGCCAACTGTTGAATGTTTGTTGCTGACTTTCAAGGTTTGCTGTTAAGGTACGTGTGCGGCTGGGAGTTTGCAGTTGAAGGTGTGTGCGGTTGAATGTGTGTGCGGTTGAAGGTGTGTGCGGTTGAAAGTGTTTTCGATTGAAGGTGTGTGCGGTTAAAGAGATTGTCGGTTTAGTGTGCGGTTAGATTGGTGTGTGCGACTCAATTCAGTGTGCAGCTGGATAAGTGTGTGCGGTTAAGGAGTGTGTGTTTAAGAGTATTAGTGTGCAGTTTAAAATTACTAAAATGGAATCTCAAAACATGACTGTTCATCAAGATTTGGATGCAATAATGGGAACAACTACTTGTATTCCTATATTGCTATCAGCTGAAGGATTTCCTGAATGGAATTATCGAATTGAAAAATACATCAAAATGAAGGATTTCAAAATTTGGAGAAGCATTTTGAGAGGACCAATTCGGATTACTTCTACTTTAGAAGATGTTACGGTAATTGACAAACAAGTTGAAAACTACACTGATGATGATTTTGAACGAGTTGAAGAACAAGAAAAGGCTCTTGCCACACTGACTATGGCATTGTCTCCGGAAATAGCACAAGGATTTCGTGAGTATACATTAGCAAAAGCATTATGGGAAGCACTCATAGAAGTTTATGAAGGAATTGAAGACATGAAGCAAAGTTAACAAGACATGCTCCGACAAACATTCAACATGTTTAACTATGTATTGGGAGAAACATTGGAAAATCAATTGCAAAGATTTATCACACTAACCACTGAAATGAGCTCCGCATGAGTGATGGTTACTAGATCTGAAATCAACAAGAAGTTACTAAATTCTCTTCCAAAATCATGGGACATGAATGTCTCGGTGATTAAAAAGACAAAAGATCTGAACCGTTTAAGCCTGTCTGAAACAATGGCAATCATCAAAGCTTGCGATCTTGATGATAAACAAAGAGAAATCAAACATGTCAATTCATACTCTACAGCCAATCTTGGACTTCAAAATAACAACACTGCTTTTTCAAGCTTCACCACTCTTCAAAATACTCAAATCCAGGTTCCTGAAGTTCAACCTCATACAGTCCATCAAAACATACCATACGTCATACCTAACATGCAACAAACTCAAATCCCTCAAACCATATCTCAAGCTGGTTCTAGTGTTAGTCCTTCCACAGATGTTTTAATTCAATCTCATGGAATTGGTTCCCAAAGCTCATTTGCAAAAGAAAAGGAGGAAAATATAGCTTTAGCTACTGGGTTGGTGAACTGCTACAATGCCTTTGTTGCTGGAGAGCTCTCTCCATGTCACACCCCGAAAACCGAAGGCGGAAACATTTTCGGGGTTGACTCCACGTTGAGTATCAAATCCAATGTACATAGTAAGTAAAGTAAAACAAACATTACATTACATATATGAAAGTTTTACATTTGTTTCAAAAGCATAAGTTATACAAGTGATACATAGTATATATGAACAACACGAAACGAGTCTTCTGAGTACTCCGTCTTCGCACAAAAGGATCTTCGGGTACCTGTCTAACACGGACCTGAGAATACAAGCGGTTTGAAAATCAACATAAAGCTGGTGAGTTCATAAGCAATTAGTTTTTCTGAAAATGTACAAGTTCCTTTGGTTTCCTGAAAAAGTAGTTATCCAAGAAAATCCCATATTTTCTTATGTAAAGTTAATTTCCAAATCCGAAAGTGAAGTAAATGATGTACAATGTAAACATGATTGTTCTTGTGATTTGTAGTTCAGTTGTTTAACTTGTTACACTTTTCTAGATACGTACTACTGTTATTCAGGAAGAACCCCATGTTCTCCTAACTGTGTGTGTGGGAACTATTACCAAATCTAATTATGTTCGGTGTCCTTCCCAGGAAAACCCCATGTTTCCCTGACTGTGTGTGTGTATCTTTACCGGATTTGGTTATGTTCAATGTTCTTCCCAGGAAAAAAACCCCATGTTTCCCTGACTGTGTATGTATGTGTGCCTGCCATTCTTGAACGTACATTAGCTTTACTACGAACATAAAAGCTAGTAAATGTGACTAAAGCATTAATAATCTAGATTGCAAGTCCTTAACCATACTCAGACTGGATATGACTCGAGTCGTGGTCAATATCCTTTCTATGACTTTCGTCACCCTTGAACCTTTCGGTTTGGCTGTAGCTAGCAACCAGGTGTGGGATTGTCAAACCCGTATAGATCTATACACTCAAGCCACGCTCTCCTACGTACGGAGATTCTGGTTACAGGGGCAGTCCCCCACTATCTCGTGCCGAGGAAGTGTTACAGAGGACGTGTCTCCAATCTTTAAGATTACTTTTTACTTTTCGACTAGGAAAGTAGTACCTATGACTAGCTGAGTTCTAACGTACCTGTCCTTTACACTCGACCCTAGGTGTTTTATTAAGGACATTACACTCGAGCCTAGGTGTTGTTTAATGATTATTGTCCTTTACACTCAATCCTAGGTGTATTGTTAAGGACATACAGATGTTTTATGTTTTCTAATGGTATCTGTCTTTTACACTCGAACCTTAGTGTTTTATTACAGATATTACAATGGTTTATGTATTCTATCAGTTTAAGTTTGAACAATCAAATGCAAAGTACACAATATAACAGTGTATAATAAGAATTGAAAATCGGGTTAAAACAAACAACTCTGCAAACTAAAACAGTTTGTTAAAAGGTTTTCAATTCTTAAAATGTACAATTATGAAACCATTTAACTGAAATCATGTGATTGAGTACAAGATATTCTTGTACTTTTGCTTGTATTCCCCCCTGAAAACATTGAAAAACCATTGAAAAAGGGTAGGGATATGAACTCACCGGACGCAGAAGTGTGTCGATTTCGGGTGTTAATGAAGTTACACTCCAACGAACGAAAACACCTCAAAACGGGTGTTTGGAGTGACCCGGGTGACATCTACGGACGGGAATTGAAACGAGGGACTTGGAATTTGAGTTTACTCCCCAAGAGTAAACTCCCTAATGATGTTTACGGCCTAACCACCCATTCCCCATGAGTTTACGGCCGTAAACTCATGGTGGGGTGGTTTATGGTGTTTAATGGGTCACAAATGGATATTAACACTTGGAAATGCTTGGAATAATTTTACCTAAGGCTTGGATTGAATTAAAATCACCAAATACAACACTTAAGGGAGTTTACAGCCTAAGCATGGGGTCTATGGCCGTAAACTCTCATATCCTCTTGAATAAGTGTTTTTAAGGTCTCAAAATTAATCACATGTGATTCTAAAAATTCCTACAAGCCTAGAAATGAATTTTGGGCACCATTTGACATGTTTTTAGGAGTTTACGGCCATGGGGCATGTTCTATGGCCGTAAACTCTCAAATGTGGGGTTTTGATGTGTTTAAAGCCCTTAAACTATTTTTGGTTGGTTCTATGATTTATTCCAAGGCTTTTGGTGGTGTTGGATGGCTTTCTAACACCTTAGAAGTGAGTTTACACCCTTGTTTAAGGATTTTACGGCCCAATCACAATCCTTGGCCGTAAACTCACACAAACCCTTCAAAATTTATGTTTAAGGTGTTCTAGGTCCATTTCCAATATTCTAAAAATCATATCTAAGTCTTGTTTGTGTCTTGGAAGGGTTAAATGGCATAAAACCCCTTTAAATATGTGTTTACAGCCTAGGCACCTTCCACGGCCGTAAACTCATATACAAGGCTTTAAATCTTGTTTTGAGGCATTTTAATTCCATTTAATAAAGTCCTCTAGCCATATTCAAGGTCCAATTGAGGTTTGGAAGGGTTTTGTTGCTCCAAAAACCCGTTTTATATGAGTTTACGGCCTAGGATAGTTCTAGGGCCGTAAACTCATGGTAATGGCCCTAATACATGGTTTAAACTCAAATTTGAAGGCTAGAGAGGTTCCAAAACAAATTAGGGAAGGTACCTTGATGATTTGAAGCCTTAAACATGAGATTTTTACCCTTAAATCTAGTTTGAGGAGAGAGGTTGGAGTGAAAGTTGTAAAATGGAGCAAAAGCTTCAAAATGGAGACTTGGATTGCTTTAAATAGTGTCCAAGTTCGGGACACGGTAGAATTCTAACCGATACCGGCGTTAGACGGGGCTTTTGGTCGCACCTGGCCAATTTGCCGTAACCCGATTTGGTTGATTCTAGAAATGTTCCGATCATTAATACGAGGCGTTAGAATGAGTTGTAAGGTTATTAAGACACTTATTAAGTCATCAAATAAAAATCCACATTAACGACTTAATAAAATGTCGGAAACGGAAACGAAATAGGAAATGGCGATTGGATGATCGGAACGGGTTGCGAAAAGGGTTACATTTAGGGATATGAATTTCGGGTTGTTACACTCCACAACTTTCATTCACTGATCTTGATCAAATTCATCCTGAAGATGTGGAAGAGATGGATATTACTTGGCAAATGGTAATGGCAGTATTTAGGGCTAAACAATTCTCAAAAAAGACTGGAAAGAACAACTGGGGTGTAAATTCAGACAAAAAGATGGGTTTTAGCAAAGGAAAGGTGCGTTGTTATAATTTTCATGAACCAGGACACTTTGCGAGGGAATGTCCAAAACAAAATCAGCGAGAAAACTCCGAAAGAACCATGGTGCCAGTAACGTACGTTCACAGCAACAACAGAGGATCATCTTCAAACAATCAGTCTGCAAACATGGCAATGGTAGCTCAATCGTTCAACTGGGAAGTGATATGATCATGTGATAACAGGCAACCTGAGTCTGTGTAACGTACCCAAAGTTGAAGGGTCTATGCTCTGGTTTGATGTGTCAGTTGGCACGAAAGATTCTAAATGGACATGACTAGGCAGAATTGAACTTAGGAAATCAAATGACTTGACAAATCTTGACCTAGATAGTTCCGTTTAGCATGACAATACGACGCTTGGATAGGTTGAGCAGGGAGATATATATGGGAACCTACTCGTCACATTAAATGAACCCGTACTTGGAACCGTGGTTTAACTTTTCCTTGATGTGCGGATTCTGTCCTTAATTCCGGTTGGATGGGGTGACTGGTAAATTCCGACAAATTAGGTCTATAGAATATCATTTTCTTTCTTTCCCTCTGTTAGTCATATGTTGTCTCCTTTGCGTGATCTCTAATCCGACCTGGTACACAACATATGCAAGTCTATTTCTCTGCAAGCTATATATATATATATATATATATATATATATATATATATATATATATATATATAAATGTGTGAAATGTGTGAAAAACTTCTTATCTGTTAGCCATATGCTGTCTCCTTTGCGCGACTTCTAATACGACCTGGTACACAGCATATGCAACCTTCTTATTCTCAACCCCTCTGAAGAATTTTGTATCTCTTCTCTCTCTGAATGGTTGTCTGCTCACCCGGTGTAAGGAGTACTCTGGAAGTTCTTGATGGTTGGGGCATATCAGAAAGCGGGAAACACGTTCGAGTACACTTAAATTGAACACATACAGATTGTCTATAGATCTCGCTGCTCAATTTAGGTGGACAACAATATCCTTGGTCGTCGTCAGCTAATGGTCCTTAAGATATAGTATCTAGAAACTTAGGATCAGATATAATATCTAGGAACTTAGGATCACATTGTCTTGTCACTTATAGTATGTACTATTTTTTGTCACAATTTTCGTGCTTAAGTGGACAACAATACCGACAATCGACCAGACAAAGATGTGAATATGAAAGGTACCGACAAGCAGATAATGGTCGTCTAAAAACTTTGATCCCTAATCCTCAACAGATTAAAGGAATTTATAAAGGTTTAAATTGATTCTTGTCGATTAATAAATTTTTAAATTTTATTTTATTTTATTTTATTTTTAGTTTTATTTTTATTTTTATTGTTTATTAAAACTTTGAAATTAAAAATCTATTAATCCTCAAAACAATTCCTTTTTAAGAAAATTGTATGCGAAAAGGGGTTTTGCAATAAATGTTTAAAGGACAAGGGGGAAAATGTGTAAATTTTGTGAATATATATAGCGTGTGTGCGGTGACGCTTTTTCACCGTCATTTACTGTTGCCTCAACCACACACACATATTTTCTCTCTCAATCTCTTTGAAAATTTCCATCAAATTTCAGTGAAAACAAGCTTTTACTCGGTAATTCTTATGAACGCGGCTGAATTTTTTTATCATTTTTCAAAAATTTCTCTATTGTTTGCTGTTAGTTTTTCATAAAATATGTTTGTTTGGGTAACCACACACTGTGTATGCGGCCGCACACGTGAGTGTGCGGCTGACTGTGTGCGGCTGACCGTGTACTGCCCCACAAGAGTGTGCGGCTGACCATGTGCTGCCACACAAGCATGTGCGGCAGCATGATTTTGTGAATGTGCGGCTGAACATTTTCTTGTTGCTCTAATTTTTCATGTGTTTATTTTCAGACTAAAATGGGAGACCAGGAATCTGCTAAAGCTCATAATTCTGCAATTTTTCTTGAAGACCCTCCTGCAGCCCACAGTGACTTGAAATTCATTGTGGATGGATTGAAGAAATCATGTTTGGTTCATGCCCTAACAACAAGTCCTGCTATCTACCAGAGTTTGATCAAAGAATTTTGGAGAAATGTTGTTGTAAAGAAAAATGGTCAGGGTGACAAATTTGTTGAAGCAACAATGGAAGAAAAGAAAATCCAAGTAACGGAGAGCATAGTTAGAGAATCCCTTCAAATATCGGACAAACCTGAGTATACCATGGAGATTGATATTCATCAGACTCAGGATGTCTTGGAGCATATGGGCTATGAGGGAACATTTCCCCCTACAATCAAGAAGTTGCTTCCTCCGTATTGGAAGTATTTGGCTCATGTGTTCGTGAGCTGTATTTCCGGCAGGAGATCTAGAGTTAACGAGATCTCTTTTGCTAACACTGGTGCCATTGCAGCATTGGCTGTAGGTTTTGAGTTTAATTTCTCAAAATTCATACTGAATGAAATGATCCTGAATCTTGAAGGGAACAAAAGAGACAAATTCTGGATGTATCCAAGATTTCTGCAAATCATCCTCAACGTGAATCACACCGAGTTGCAGAGAGGAAATGATGTCTTGGATTTTAAATCCATTGGTCCAAGAGCTTTTGGGCTAATGAAACAGAAGAGAGGCGGGAAATTTGTATTTGAAGGAAAATTCCCATTGATAAAATTTGAAATTTTTAAAGAAGATGATAGAGACGAATAGGAAGAACAATCTATGCCAATGGAAAATGAAGATATTCATCACTCTCCCTCCGAACCTGAAGTGGAGGAGATTCATCACTCCCCTACAGCTTGTGTAGCTGATGAACATGATTATCAGAAGGCAAATGATTCAAAATCTTCTCAAAGGGATGATGACAATAATCTTTATGATGATGTAGAATTCTTGAAAGAAATTGACTTTACAGGAATCAATGATGACATCCCAGCAAACATAGAATTTGATCTCAATGATGAAGACTTTGATCCTTTTCTCGGTATCCCCAGCAGCCGTGCAAATAAAGTCAATGAAGTTGTTTCTCTAGCAACCAAGACTAGAGTTGAAGAAGATTCTCTCGAAATTCTACTCTCCACCTCAAAGCCCTTGGAGGTCACAACAAGCCAAGGAGATGTGACATTAGAGATTCCTCCCTCTGTGTCACTTGTCTCAACATTAGCTCCAATCATTTCCGACTTATCTGAACCTCAGACTTCTCAGGCTTCCTTAAGAACAAGCCAATCTCTTGAAAGTCTGGAGATTCCCGCTGTAAAAAGTGCTCCTCAAGTTACCTCAACAATCACTGCAACCTTTTCTCACTGTCCTCCAAAGCGGACTAATGAAGGTCCAAGCACCATGTTCGAGACTGGTGGATCTTCTTATGTTCCAGAATATTCTCCGACTCGACCTTCTCTAGATGAAGCTTCTATCAGACTAGTAAGACATTTGGCTCAATCAAGTCCAACCTCTTCACGCGGGAAAGGAATATCATTTAACGAGGGTCGGACAGATGATGACAAATTCTCTTCATCTGATCTTCAAGAGGAAGTTGGAGTTCTCCGCCAACAGCTCATTGAAAAATCAATTCAAATGGATCAACTTTCTGCATATATCTTTGAGCTCAGGGCAAAGGATGAAGAAAAGACCAAACAAATCAAAGATTTACAAACGAGTCTTCGATCCGTTCTAGCCAGTTATTTTAATCTCAAGAACGTTTTGTATGATACTTTTGGTGAAAAAGTTAAAGCCCTCTTCCAACAGCCTCATGGAGTAGTTGATCCTCCTTCTGCTCAATCACCTCCTGCAATTGATGATCTACCTGTTGACCCACCTGCTCCAAGAACAACTACCAATGTCGACAGATTTGAAAATGAACCAAAAGGAAGCAGAGCTAGAATCACAATTAAACGGGGAAAAAGATTTGTGACTGCAAACCAACGCGAAGTACTTTTGTTTATGAAAAATACAAATGAAAATCGCAAAGCAAAAGAACCTGCCCTGACTGTAACAGATTTGAAAAAGAGAAAGTTTGGCGATGAGTACGGTGACAGATCTGGTATCCGTATGTGGGCTTTCGATCCAGAAACTAATTTGTAGGTGGTAAAGCGAAACTCAGGAATATTTTAGTGTTACAAAAGCACCCATGATTTTAATTCTTGGACAAAGACTGATCTATCAGAATTATCTAGAGTCCCCTTTCACAATCCCTCACAAGATCCAAGTGCATCTAACTTTAAGAGGTTTCTTGATAGGCAGGTCAAAGAAAATTTTCCCAGTATGAAGACTGCCAAAGCACTTTATCGAAAGGATAAAGATGTTCTTGATCCAGAAACAGGCAAACCTATGAAGATAATCTTATGGCCTGCTACAAAAAAGCAGAAAGAAATTCCAAACCCTCAGCATTTCCAGGAGGGATATCTTGACAATATGGAATTTTGGGCATACGATGACGAAACTGCAACTGCTGCCATCAAATTCAAGGATCAAGAACGTGTTTTGAGGCTGATCAATGTAGAAGATCTTCTTCGTTTTCGAGAAAGGGACATCCGGACTCTGGCTCGTCACCAGATAATCTGCAGAAAAGAAGTAATGGAAGTTGCCGCTAAAGAATACACTACAATGGTAGCTACAATCATAAATGGAAGTTTGTGGATGGGTTCAATGGGGAGATCAGATCTGAGGCTGTTTGAGAAGCCTATTGAGGAGCCAAAGGAATGATGACAAGACTATGCTAGTCTCAAACCAAGGGGGAGACTGAAAGAACATAATTTGTGGTCTGATCTAGGCATCATTTTTGTATAGTTAATTGTGTCATTTTGCAGTGTTTTGTTTGTAGTCATGTAATGTGTGCTGCCACACGTGTGTGTGTGTGTGTGCGGCTACACACTGGGTGTGCGGCCGCACACATGTGCTTGGCTGCACACTCTTGTGCTGGTAAGAGGAGTACTATTTATGGCAACTGAGGTGTGTCAGTCTGTACTTTTTGCTACAAGTCAGTGACGTATGTGTGTTTTTTCCCAAGGTGTACCTGACATTTATATGATATAGATGTGTGTATGCTTGATTCATTTTCTTCTTCTTTTCAATGTAAATCTAATTGCAATTAACTTCATTGATTACTAAATTGGATCCTTAATTTTGGGGACTTACAATTTGAGAAGGAGCGAGATCTCTGATGAAGATAGAGTTTGTAACTCGAAGGTTAAGAATGAAGGTCTAATAGAGGATGAATAATGATTGTAGGTTCAAGCACCGCCACCAGCTAAGAAGTCCAAGAGTTTGACACTAGTTTGGCAAGTTATAAGAGTTATAGTTATGGTAGAGAGAATGAAACACTAGTTTGGCAAGTTCTAAGTTCAACAGTCGTCGTTGCTGCTAGTATTACCCTCTTGTGCCATTTTTACACATGTATATTGGTAGGCGACTTCGTGCTTGTTGTCATCATGATGAGACTGTGATTGTGAGAAAGAAGAACATCACACATTATAAGCACACATAGTAATACTACATTAGGTATGATAAATTCATTAATATGAAAATCAGGATTTGTTTTGATTGTTCATATGTAGCAGAAAGTGAAGGTTCAAACACAAGTAGCGGAACCCTAAAAAGTTGCAAAAAGAAACTTGACTTTGGATTTGATGTTAAGATCCAAAAGAGTTGTAGCACAAGTAGCTAAGAGAGAATTATTAGCTTTTTTGGTTGAAAAGTGAGAAAATGTTATGAATTATAATGAACGAACTTTAAACCTTTATATATGCCTATTGATAACTAGGATGATCTTATCTTATATCTTATCATTAAGTTTCTCAATATGACATAAAACCACGATGTGTCAAGGGTTATAGTTGACCGAGTGATGAAAGTACGCCTTTTATGGGCATTATGTATGGAGAATCGTTCTATAAGGAACGTTTTCGTGAAACTCTATACCTTGAATAAGTACAGGTTTAATTATTCTCTAAATTCTTGAGAATATTTGTGTAAATGATGTTGTGAAACGGTTGAAGACGACAAATTTAAAAACCCGAGGATAACATGACACAATTAAATTCGTGAACTTTGTCTTTTAATCCCTAGTGATTAGTGGAGTGTCTGTTTCGGGAACTTCGAAGAAAAACACTCATTTAGTTATAATGAAATTTTAATCAACGTAGTTGATTATTCAATGATGAAACTAGGTTGAAAAGTTGATAAGCTGTCATAAAGGAGCCTACAATATTATGTTTTAAATAAGATGATTTAGTAGTATGGGTGCATAGTACAAAAATTCTCCTAACTTGGGGAGTCTTTATCTAGAGTTTTTTGCGTTGTTGTAGGATTCCATAACCTAATCATTCTAAGCACGGGAGAATTGTAATGCTCGTAAGTTAGGCTAGATGATCATATATATATATATATATATATATATATATATATATATATATATATATATATATATATATATATATATGCGTGCATTTTTTTTGGGCAAGTGTTATGGGCTTACAATATTTGTATAAAACTGTATCGTAAATTTAATGAATTACAATAACTAAGTGTCTAAAAATAAAATCTATTCAAGATAAAGAATCTTGATGGAAGTTATAGAAATCGTGATGAGGATCTCGTGGATATAAGGAACACTTATTCTGACTTCACATGAAGAAGTTATGATTGTTTGAAGTTTCGCATTCAACTCTATACGACAATGTGTCATAAAATATTTATCAGAAATAAGTTGCTTATTAGCCTAAGTAATCTAAATGTAAGTCGTAGTAATTTTAATTCCTGAGAGCATGTACATAAGGAGCATCTAAATCTTACTTAATATGATGCAATTTTTATATTTCGTAGTTTTAGTGCAGTGTCCCACACAAAAATTATAACTAAAATCGGTTGAGTGTTTGCCAAAACAATGTTAAAGAGATTTGAAGATATTGTGAATACCAATCTGTCGATATAAATAATATCGAGAATGAAGTTTGTATGAGGAAGTTATGAATTTTACACGGTCTTTTTAAGTGTAATCTTCATAGACTATTAAATTTAAGATACATTGAGAGTTAGCTGGCAGAGTCTTAATGAATGTCGAAGTACTCGTTGATAGATACGTGTGGATATAAAGAACTTTGGAAATGAAGGTCGCATGAGCGATATATGATTTTTAGAAGATTGGGATCTTTACCTGACGATTGTTACACTACACAACTACACGTCTGCCACGTGTCAACTTTTTGATGGATGAATTGTTTACCTACCACCGTTACAGTGGTCCCTGGGTTGGTTGCGCAACACGCCTCCAAGAATCCAACATATAAATTGCAGCTAAGGGCACATCATTTCTCACATCTAACAACTTTATCTGTGAATTTTTTTAGATTATACGCTCGAGTATTTCTAGTTACTAGGAGTAGTTAGATAGGCCATGAGGCATCAGAGAGCCTGGAAAATAGGAGTTCGACCTACAAAACTTTTCGGTTTTTGCTAGAAATTTCTATAAGTTAAGCTGCACTTATTATACTTTAAATGTAACTTATACTTATATTCATAGTCATTATTATTAATTTATAAATAAGATTTATTAGTGATTCCAAGTCGTAATACGGATTGGTCTACTCACGGGAGTGATTTCTATGCTAGATCTAACGAGGTCTTTTAAAGTGAATTTTCCAAATAGTATATATGTATATATATATATATATATATATATATATATATATATATATATATATATATATATATATATATATGCTACTTCTGATATGATCTTACCTGATTATTCCTTATTTGATAAATCTTTATGTATTCATTGGAATTGTTTAGAAATCTGGGAAATAATATAAATACAAACAAATACTAAAACATGGTAATAATCGTATTTCAGATGTTGGAAGGGATAAGATGATGTGTTAGCAGAGGAGCTAGCTTTCATGAGGATCTTCCACCTAAATCAGGTGAGTGCATAGTTACTTTCATGAACATGATTTTAATACATATATCTTTTAAAATTATTAAAGATCTACTGAAAGTTCATATGTTATTTATATGCTTATTGACTGGAATATATGGTAGATGCATATTTGATGACTTACGTTGTGCAAACCGGATATTGTTCCATATGTGTTAAGATGTATATATAATATTATTAGACAGTAATAATAATAATAATTATTATTATAATAGTAATAATAATAATAATAATAATTATTATTACAACAACAACAACAACAACAATAATAATAATAATAATAATAATAATAATAATAATAATAATAATAATAATAATAATAATAATAATAATAGATGTATTATTACTAAACAGATAAATGTATATTAATACGTAATACTCTGTATTAAAAGACTACAATCAATTCGGATAATGTTGCCTAAACAAAGTTGGTGATGGAAGATGATGGCATGGAATGTAGCCTAGTCTAGTTTCTAAACTAATCCATCTAAAGGAATATTATATTCAAATAAGTTCAATAATTGTATAGTCATTCTCTATATCGAGATGACATCTTGAAGAGTATATTGATGATGAATAGTAAATTGGTCTAATGTTAACTAAAGTTTGCCAAAGACATTTTGCTTCGAGTTAAGATGAGAGTGTGTAGCCTTGTCTTATAAAGATATTAAATAGGAAGGAACTTATGATGATTGTGATTATTGGAATGTTTCCTAAGAACCAAAAGAGATGACTAGTTCAATTAAGTTTGTATATTGGGTAGCATCAAGGGTGTGTGAGAGATAGGAATGGAGAGTAGAACTCTGCTCGATGACATTAATGAATTGGTGGTGTGACATCTCCAAATTTCAAGGCTAGAAAAGACTGATTTATTTATGCTTATTTCAAATCAGGCTATCCTTTTAAAAGAATAATGTTGTGGAATTTGTTTCGAAAAACATGATAATGATGTTATCAAAGAATTTCCGAATAAATGTATTTATATTAAAAACTTTGCGATGTCATCATTAATACAGTACATAAGCATAAACGGAAGTAATTCATGCCTTACAAACATCTATTATTCTAATGGCCTATAATCCATAAATCTCTCATATGATCATCACACATATGCTCTTGTCGCACTAAATGTAATATAAGAAACCGAGTGGGTTTAGCTTAATAGCCTAGTGAGCGCATAGGGTTTTCAACCCACAATTTGATGGACGATCTCTGGACCTATAAACTGCTTCTCTCCAACTTCTAGCCAACAAGATGGCTTACGACAATTTTGTCCGTAAAATGGTTGGTAAGGTGCCATCTTAATGCTTGAATGGTAAATATTTTTGTAGAAAAACTCTACTAGGGGTAGATGCTCATCCCAATTATCTTGAAATTCTAGGGTACACGATGTCAATATATCTTCCAGTGTTCGAATTGTTCTTTCACTCTGACCATCAATCTGTGGATGGTAGGTTGTACTCAAATACAACTTTGTACTAATATCTTCTTGTAAGATCTTCCAAAATCTTGAAGTGAAACAACTATTACGATCTGACACGATCGTTAAAGGAGCACCATGAAGTCTTACTATATCCTTCACATAATCATTTGCAATCTTATCCATAGACCATGTCTCATTGGTTGCTATGAAGTGTGCACTCTTTGTGAATCGGTCCATGATTACCCAAATCATGTCGTGACCATTCTTCTTCCTAGGTAGTTTAGTCACAAAGTCCATGGTAATGTCCTCCCACAAACCCATGGGTACTGGTAAAGGATCTAAACTCCCATATGGTTTATGATGTTGCACTTTAACTCTTGCATAGGTTACACAATCTACCACATACTTAGCAACATCAAGCTTCATCATCGGCCACAAGTAATAAGGTTTCGAATCCATATACATCTAGGTGCTTCCTATATGAATATAGTGTATGGTCTTGTGAGCCTTTTCCATAAGAAGATCCCTCATTCCTCTTATCTTACGTACCCAAATTCTATTTTGGAATACCTTCAATCCTTGATTGTTTATACCGAACACTAAGCTTTGGCCTAAGCATTCTTCATTTCAGTCATTTTCCATTTAAGCTCCCTCTTGAGATTTCTTAATACTTTCCAAAATCGTCGAGACAACTTCCATTCTTAACACTGTTAGCCTTTTCCTTTCCAGATTTATCTTTCTACTCAAAGCATCTACTATGACATTGGCTTTACCAGGGTGGTAAATTATCTCATAGTCATAATCCTTGAGTAGTTCTAGCCAGCATCATTGTCTCATGTTCAACTCCTTTTGAGTAAAGAGATACTAGAGGCTCTTATGAGCAGTGAAGAGTTTAGAATTCCTGCCGTAAAGATAATGTCTCCATATCTTTAATGCAAAGACTACCACTACCAATTCCAAATCATGAGTGGGGTAGTTCTTTTTGTGTTCTTTTAATTGTTGGGATGCATATGTTATCACTTTATCTCTCTGGGTCAGTACATAACCTAACCCAACTCTATATGTATCACCGTAAACTGCAAAGTCTTCAACTCCATTAGGTAAAGAAAGAATTGGTGCTTCACATAATTTCTTCTTCGGCTTCTCGAAAGCTTCCTCATGCTTTTCGCTCTAGATGTAGGTAGCTTCTTTATGTGTCAAAGTTTTCAATGGAGAATCTATCGAAGAAAAGACTTGTATAAAAATTTTGTAATATCCAGCTAATCCTAGAAAGCTATGAATCTCAGTGGAGCAATTTGTTCGTTCCCACTTCATTACTTCTTCGATATTTGTTGGGTCAACCATTATACCTTCCATGTTAACCACATGACCCAAAAATTTCATTTCTCTAATCCAAAAATCACATTTGGAGAACTTTCCATACAACTTTTCCTTCTTTAGAACTTCCAAAACTTCCCACAAGTGCCTGTCATGCTTCTTCATTATTTCCTTATTCAGCTCTCTGTAATCTATGCACATTCTCATGCTTCCATCATTCTTTTTCAAGAATAACACTGGAGCTCCCTAGGATGAAGAATAAGGTCTAACAAAACCCTTGTCCAAAAACTCCTGAAGTTGCATCATAAGTGTCTTCATCTCCGTCGGTGCTAATCGGTAAGCTACTTTTGCTATAGGCGTTGTTCTTGGTAACAAGTCTATCCTAAACTCTACTTGTCTATTAGGGGGAAATCCAGGAAGTTCTTTGGGAAAGGGTTTCCGATAATCACACATAATTGGTATCGTCTACATCTCCTTTTTCTCTTTCTTCGTATTTATCACAAATGCTAGGTATGACGTACATTATTTAGACAGACATTTATTGGCTTTCATCAAGGATATGATTCCATAATTCACTTTGTGTTTTTCCCCGTATACCATAAATGACACTTTTATGGGTAGGTTTACTCTCACCATCTTCTTTCTACATAGTATCTCAGCATCATTCACACTAACCTAATCCATTCCTGATACTATGTCGAATCTGTTTAAATCAATGGGCAACAATTCCATGTTGAACTTATTCCCATTTAAGTTAATGATCATATTTCTAATGCAATCACTAACAGGTATGAATTTTACAATAGATACCTCTACTGCAAGGCTAGTTTTCTACCAAATTTATGCGAAATAAAGGAGTAGTTAGCTCCATAATCAAACAATATATTGGTAGGAAAATGATGAGTTGAAAAACTCTTTGATTGTTTAGATCTTTAAACAGGTTAATCACAGTAATAAGAATAGAAATATCAAACACTGGAATGAATCAAAATATGCTGAATGATTCAATAGATTCACGCCTCAGCAGAGCTTGACTAAGAACTTCCGTTGTAGAGGTTGTTTGGGGTTACAATCAATAAAAGTATGCGTTGTGAATGATTGACTTCAAAATCTTACGTACTAAGATGCATGCATGCATCTATAAATACTAAACCCTAACAAATAAATCACGGATGGACAGGCCCAATCCAGATACAAAATTGGACTAAAGAACGAGCCCAATACGCAACACATAACGGACCCTACAATCTCCCCCTTTGCGTCAATTGGAGCGAGACACTACTTCGGCTTGCTGGGTCCAGCTGCAGGAACTTTCTTTGTGGTTTCGAACAGACGAGCAATGAGGGAAAGGATGGTTTGTCTGAAACAAATGTACCAGTGGATCATATCATCGAAATACTTCTTGTCATCTTCAGAGTTCTACTTGCATCGATTGATGATCCCCAGAACATGTTCCAAGCACGCAGTAGTATATAGATGCTTATCTGCCAAGGCGAACAGGCATTTTTGGCCTTCATCCCTTGTGAACATGACTGAGTTCCGCTTTGGGTCGATTCTACCCATCTGCATCATATTCAAATCACTTGCAGAACCAACAGGAGAGATAGTGGGCTTTTTCTTGAAAATACTTGCGATTTCCTGATCCATCTTGACAACCTCCATGATGTAGCAAACCAACATCCTTTTCAAGTGATCTATGATTGGCCCATATTCAACTTCGTTGGTGAGGAGGATGTTATGCAGAATGATCCAATCATGTGGATTCAGGTTAGGAAGATCAGCAAGTGAAATTGCATGTTCGGTTTTAGCTGACCCCCTCAACACTTTGAATCGGACATTTGTGAAGTTACCCTCCCGAAAGGGTTTGAGGAGACGAACATTTATGATATTCTGCGCACTCCATGTCTGATACTGAGGCTGAGCAGACCTCAGATAGAATTCAACGAGCTCCCTATCAACCTTTGGGTGAGGATGAGGGACATCAGCAACATGGGAGAAAGCATGACATATGAAGGCCTTTCGGGTCAAGGGCATGTCGAACTGAGAGTCGAGAGTATTAACACGGTCCAAGGAAATCACCGGTTCGAGCCAGAGGATGCTGGTGGAGTCAATAGCTTCTTTGATAAGCTTCTCGAGAGTCCACGGAGGGAACATGGTTTTCCGAATTTCAAGGAGATCATGCACCTCCTTCATCTTCCTTTCGTTCGCTTCTGCCTCCCTAGCGATACGAGCGCTCATGTCTGAATCCTTATCCCTGACTTGTTTCTTCAAGAGATCAAGAATGGTCTCTTTGTCATCATCACCATCACTGTCAACCATAGGCTTTTTCCCTTTATCTTGAGCACCCGAACCGGAAGTCTGACCAGTTGATGGAGGTTCGGTTGCTTTAGTTGAAGCTGATGTAGAAGTAGGAGGCGGTTGAGATTAATTTTCACCCTTTGAAACCTCTTCTCCCCCTTGTTTTGGATGGGCCACGAACTCAGGAAGCCCTTCAATTTTGCTGAGCAGATCAAGGGCGGGAGCAAGCTTCTCAGCTAGAGTTCGCCTCACGGAGTATTTATGGATTGGATCATGTGCTTCAATAATGTTGGAGAGGGCGGCATGGACATCCAAAACACACGTGGAAATGACCGCTCGCTCAGATCGAAGAGACGCAACTTCCTTTTCTGTTTGGGAAAGTTGAAGACTCCTGACCTTTAGAGCAGTGGTTTTGCGAGCAAGCGTATCCATGACAGAGTTCTCCGAAGCAAGGTCTTCTTTGAGCTTGGTCAATCGCTCCTCAACAACTACTTGAAAAGTTTTGTTATCAGCTGCAAGAAATGTTTTGAAAAGCTTGAAAAGTTTTGTTATCAACAATAGAATCAACCTTCGCTGCATTGGATTCAGTAGCCCTTGTAAGGACTGTAAAAAGACTGTTAGCATCAAGAAATAGTTTTTTGACTTTTTCGGTCGCAACTGCACAGGCCTTTGTAGATGCGTCAATAGCAGTAGTGGCGGAGTTGACTGAGGCTTCATGTGCCTTGGTGAAAGAATCAACTAGCCCCTGAATGGCAGCCTCTGAGATATTGGACCGAGAGGAGTAGGAGGAGGAAGCGATAAGACTATCGATTTTCTCATGAAGTTCCTTGAGATGCTTTTTAGTGACAGGAGCATCATCATCATCATCGCTTTGAACCAGATAGGGACTATAGTAGACATAATCAAAAGTCATGTCCTCCCCTCCAAGAAAAGTCTCGTCATCTGCTGAGTGATTAGGAGATGAAGGCGAATGTGGAGGTTTGGTTGTGGTAGTAGGTTCGGGTGCTGAAGTATGAGCCCCCGTATCAGATACGTTGGTTCGAACTCCAGTGGTGGTTGTTGTCGTAGCTTCTGAGAAAATAGGAGGTGGTACAGGAATAGAAGTAGAAGGAATTTGAGTGGTGGAGGTTATGGGGGGAATGGAAATAGAGATGGAGATTGGGGGAGGAGAGACAGGTTTAGTTGAAACGGGTACCTCAGGTGAAGGCGAACGGGGAGGAGAGTCACCTCGAAGCGACTCCTCTGAGTTTGAACTCTCATCCTCTGATTCACTGGAGGAAGAGGCAAGAATGAGTTTTCGTCGAGGCTGGGTTTTCCTCTTCTTCAGTTGGGGTGTTTGGGCTGCCTTCGTAGGTTTTCGTTTCTTAGGAGAAGGGCCTTTCACTCCTTTGACTACCTTCTTGTCTTTCCCCTTTTCTGGTTTCTTACCCCTGGGAGCAGGTTTGTCAGCATCATGGATAGATTGAATCATCTCTGGAGTGAGCTCTCTGGGGCCTGAACGAAGGAAATCCTTGTAGGTCTTGATGATACGACTATCCCTTGATACACACGCATACATTGACTCAGGAATTAAGCCAACAAACTGAAACTTGGAAGGATCAGTTACGATGATCTTCGTTGTGTGGAAAACGGCAATCGAGGAGAGTGGATAATTAGCTACAACAGGGACATGATACTTGTCCATTGCCCACTTGGTGACAAGCGTCCAGAATCTGCCATAAGAAATTTCAGAATGGCGAGAAGTAGAGGCAAGGCTTTGGATCAACTGCTGCCATAAAACGGATCCATAGTCATGATTAACGCCATGGTACAATCCGTAGAGAATCGTCATGAACAGAAGGCTAGCCCCATCAGAACCTGCACTTCTTTCTGATAAACCCTTGAACAGTACCGTGAAGAAGCCATTCCACTGAGGAGGTAGACACGATTTCTTAAACTTCGTGACAATGGTAAGAATCTCAATGTAACCCATATTGTAAAACATGGAGAACAACTGTCCCACAGAAATCGACTCAGGGTTAACCCTTGACTCATCAGGTTCAAACCCTAGGAGCGAGCAGAATCGCTGTTTGGAGATGGAGGTTTTGGTATCAAGAATGTCGAAGAAAATGCGATCGACATACTTGTCATAGTGGGCGGTAGAGAAAATATGGGATAAACATTCCATCGGAACGATTTCAACCTTGGTTAGTACAAGAACCAATGGAGAGTGTTTAAGACACTCCATAATAAGGAACATGAAGGCGTCATAGGAATGTGGGGTGAGATCAATGATCAGGCTTTGCTGGGGTCGGATTGGGAGAATGTGGGAGGTTTCATGAACAGAGGAGGAATCCGCCATTGATGAGCGCTTCAAAGAAGAAGATGAACAGTGGGAGAAAATAATTGTTGCTTGCTCTCTGAATTTTGGGTGCAGTAAAGAGGTAAAAGAACTTGGGATTTACTCTTTATACCAAGTGTAGAGGAGAGAGAAAAATCCGCCCCCAAATCTTCTTGAAAAACGATGCGGTTCCTGAGTTGATTGACGCGTGACAGTTAGCAACCCCTATGATTACGCATGAGAGAGAAAAACGCTTCTGTTTTGCACGCCTTTCCATCAATACCCTTTTGAATTCCTGAAGCCTTTAGTCTCCCGAATGAGTCATCAACTTATCCTTTTAAAATGAGCTGTCTTCATAGATAACCATGTAAATAAATCATAGCAACATTAAAAATCAGAGCTATAAACAATAGCTTGTAATGAACCAAACCAGACTTTTGAAAAATCAAAAAGATTTTCGTGCACAGAGTGTCAAAGATAAAGAAATAAAGCAACATATATATGGGAAATTGTGATGTCAATATTGACACGAAACAGTGGATCCCGGGCACGAATCTCTTCCTTCAAAGTCAAGAGAGACTTTAAAGTGTTTGTGTGGTTTCCTGTTGAATTACGATCAATCACTTGTTAAGAAGTGTTGAAAGGCATCTTTTAATGAGTCTGATAAGGGTGGCTTTCGCCTCAGTTCAGAGTTCCTGATCTTGACATAAGATAGAAACCGAATGAAGTACTTGTGAGACTAATGTGGTCTGTTAAACAAGTAGGTTTGGACAATATTTTAGTGACTTGTTGAAAATGCTTGGTGTGAAATCTCAAGAAAATTTAAAACTGGATTCTATGTGAAGAAATGTTATGGTATGTAACAATTTCATAAGAATCACGCAAAGAGAAAATAGTGATTCCATGGTACAACCACTTGGGTGGATTCGTTAATTCATAAGTGAAAGCTAGAGCAAAATTAATTGTTCACCGTCAATGCATAGTGGGTATTGAATTTTGGGTTTCACTTAGCACGTAGTGACACGAAGCTAGTATCACAAACACAGAGATTGTGTAACCATAAACCTCAGTGGTAATTTCTTAGAGTCTCAAGGGTTACATGTATGAAGCGAATATGATGGAGAAAAATGTTTGAGATGGTGTAAGAAAACCAAAGTACCTCTGCTATAAATATAGTGACTAAGCAGAAAACTCTTAACTCATATGAGAAAAGAGTAAGGTAGCTCATGATTAGAATAAATGTAGCAACCTAATTGGGAAGACAAGGTTTGTATATACCAAGTCAATACGGCTTTATTCAGAATCAGTTGAGGCTTTGGACAACATGCAACAGCATGCTTCTAGGGACACTTAACTAGTAAAAAGTGTGAGAATGATACGTACCCCATCGATATTCCATAAATTGTTAACATAAACAGAAGTAGACACAAAAAGAAAGAAAATATTTTTGGAATTTTTGATACTTTTTGTAAAGAGAAAAACAAATAAAACCAACCAAAATTTTTTTATTGAACCGAACCCGAAATAGACCGAATGCTCGGTTCATTTCGGTTCATAAAAAAAATATTTTTGGATTTTTGAAAAGAAACAATTGTACAAGAGTATACAACCAAAGATATCACCTTTTTGAGATAAGCGAAAATAATTGCAATGGCATCGAACCCGAAATAGACCGAGCGTTCGGTTCATTTCGGTTCCCATGTGAACCGAGCCCGAAATAGACCAAGCGTTTGGTTCATTTCGCTTCCAACTTTTAGTTCTGAGAAAGTGTTTTTGGTACCGACTCTGATTCCATCATACCTAGGCATTGTAGGATTTTATTAAAACTTGCTTCAGGAAGGGCTTTGGTAAAGATATCGGCCAGTTGATCATTTGTTCGAACAAAGTGAATTTCTACATTTCTATCTTCCACATGATCCTTAATAAAGTGATACCTCAGTTCTATATGCTTCGTCTTGAAATGTTGCACTTGGTTATGACAGATCCTAATTGCACTTTCTGAATCGCAATATAGTAGGATCCTTTTCATATTGAGTCCATAATCCCGGAGTTGGCTTTGGATCCAAATCACTTGAGATGTGCATGAGGCGGCTGCAATGTACTCTGCTTCGGCTGTAGACAGAGAAACACATGTTTGTTTCTTAGATTGCCAGCTCACCAACTTCCCGTCGAGGAATTGACATCCTCCTGTAGTGCTTTTCCGGTCTAGACCACATCCTGCTAGGTCTGCATCTGAGTAGGCTTGAACGAAGAAACCTGAGTTTAAGGGATACCAAAGACCGAGAGGGGTGGTTCGCTTCAAATACCGGAATATATTCTTCACTGTCAGCATGTGTGGTTCGCACGGATTTGCATGAAACGTGGCACAATAGCACACTGAAAACATTATATCGGGCCTGCTAGCTGTGAGGTACATCAGGGAACCAATCATTTGGCGATAAAATGTTATGTCGACTGTCGGTTTTTCCAAAGATGGTGTGAGCTTGGTACCGAACGCCATAGGGACTTTAACCTTTGAGTCTCCCATCATGCCAAACTTAGCAAGAAGAGTCTTGGTATATGCTTCCTGGTTGATAAAGATGCCTTCCGGTCCCTGTCTAATATTTAAACCAAGAAAAAGTTAATTGGACCCATTGAGCTCATTTCAAATTTAGTCTCCATCAGCTTTCTGAATTTAGTTGTAAGGCTAGGATTCGTTGAGCCAAAGATGATATCATCGACATAGATTTGAACAATCATAAGGTGGTTACCTTCCTTTTTATGAAAGAAGGTTGGGTCAACCGAACCTTGTTTGAATTTAGACATCTTTAAAAACTTATTTAACGTTTCATACCATGCCCTAGGTGCTTGTTTCAGACCATAAACAACTTTATCCAAGATGTAGCAGTGATCTGGATGTTTTTCATTTACAAAGCCAGGAGGTTGCTCCACATACACGGTTTCTTCAAGTTCTCCATTCAGAAAGGCGCATTTTACATCCATCTGGTAGACCTCAAAGTTCTTGTGTGCAACATAGGCAAGAAATATACGAACTGATTCCATCCTTGCCACCGGAGCGAATGTCTTTTCGTAATCGATTCCTTCTTCCTGGCAGTAACCTTTCACGACTAGCCAAGCCTTATTTCGAATCACATTACCCTCCTTTTCCATTTTGTTTCTGAACACCCATTTGAGACCGAAGACCGAGGCATATTTTGGTGCCGGGATGAGTCTCCAGACCTTATTTCTTTCGAACTCACTGAGTTCGTCTTGCATTGCCTGAACCCAATCAGAATGATCGAGAGCAATATTAACGGTCTTCGACTCTATTTTGGAGATGAAAGAATTAAACATGCGTAATTCAACTTTGGAGAATAATGAAGTTTGCTTCGCCTTCAGTTAAGATCGAGTTAGAACCTTTTCAGATACATCACCCACTACTTGAGATACAGGATGATCTCTGGTCCATTTGATGAAAGGAGGATAATTTGGATCATAGGATGGATCCAATTCAGCATTTACTATTTCTTCCAACTCTGATTGTATGTCATCATCATAGAACATATCTGAGTTCTCCCCCTCAACAAATGAGGAACCAAGAAATCTTTCTTCAACAAAGCTTTCGGGTTGATCCAGACTATTAGTTGCTACAGGACTTTCGGGTGCAACCGGGCTTTTGGGTGTAGCAGGGCTTTCAGGTGCTACAGGACTTTCGGGTCCGTCATATATTGGATTCTCCCCCTGAATATGTGAGTCCTGTTGATTTGAAGAAAATAGATTCTCCCCCTCGACCGAAGTACCACTCTGGGGAGGTTCTCGAAATGGTTCTTCTGCTGCCATTTGTTTAGCTGCATCTTCGACAATCTTCTTAAGGTGATCAATCTTGTTATCTGCTGCCTTGGCCTTAGAGTGAGCAGCTTTCTCAGGTTCATCAAATAGATCAATGAACTGGTCAAAGAGATTGGTGATTGAGGCTGTGACTTGACCTGTTTGAGAGAAAATCTCTCCAATTGCATCTTCGGTAGACTTCAACTTCTTGATGTAATTGTCATCGAACGTCACATAATAGGTTTCTTCAATTCTTTTAGAGCGCTTATTCAAAACCCTATATGCCTTTGAAGTAAGAGAATATCCCAGAAAGATACCTTTATCAGCTTTGACATCAAACTTGTTGCGATGTTCTTTGGAGTTGAAGATGAAGCACCTGGAACCGAACACGTGAAAGAGCTTGACATTTGGCTTCCTGTTGTTAATTATCTCATAAGGAGTGAGAGAAAAACGCTTGTTGAGATAAGACCTGTTCTGAGTAAAACACGCTGCAGCAATGGCGTCAGCCCAGAAATATAATGGAAGGGAAGCAAAACTTAGCATGGTTCGGGCGGCCTCGCACAGGGATCGATTTCTCCTTACGACAATTTTGTTCTGTTGAGGTGTATATGGGGCTGAGAAATTGTGACTGGTGCCTTTTTCTGCTAAGAAGTCTTCGAATTCTTTGTTCTTGAATTCCAGTCCATTGTCGCTCATGATGTTTCGAACGAATTTTCTTAGTTGCACCTCGACTTGCTTGATAAAGATCTTCAGTTTGGGAGTCGCCTCAGATTTGTGCTTCAGAAAGAATACCCAAGTAAATCGTGAGAAGTCATCAACAATAACAAGGATGTACTTGTTACCGCCAATGCTCTCGATTGATGATGGACCACATAAGTCAATGTGGAGCAACTCAAGTGGTTCAACAACTTTTGTGTTTATGATCGTTGGGTGAGTTTGGCGACTTTGTTTCCCCATTTCACATGCAGCACATAATTGTTCACGATCGAACTTGAGCAATGGAAGTCCCCGAACATGACCATCGGTGACTAGCTTGTTGATGTCTTTAAAGTTGAGACGTGAGAGCCTTCGGTGCCACAACCAACTTTCGTCTGAATGAGCTTTGGACAAAAGACATATTGATGGATTCCCTTTGATTGGTCTGAGATTCAGAGGGAACATTTCACCTTTTCGTTCAGACTTGAGAATGACTTTGTTAGATTTCTTCTCTATTATCTCTGAACCTTCGTCATCGAATGAGACTTTGAGACCTGTTCCTCCCACCAGTTGAGACACACTAATGAGGTTATGCTACAACCCCTATACATACGCCACCTTCCTGATTTTAAAATCTCCATTGGTTATCATCCCATAACCCTTTATTGTTCCATAAGAGTTGTTACCAAATTTGACATTCCCACCGTTTTGATGAGACCGAAACTCCCTTAGCTCTTCCTTCCTTCCTGTCATGTGACGCGAGCAGCCACTGTCTATGTACCATTCTTCATCAAACTGCTCGTCACTTATAACCTGCAAAAATTAAGCAGATTTAGGAACCCAAAGTTTCTTTGGTCCTCGTGAGCCTTTTACAGAAACAGGAATAGTAAGTTAAACATCAAACAGATATGTTCGTTTTATTAAGGTTGTTTCATCTTTCCTCTTAATGGTAAATACTTTGATTTTATTGGAGTTAGATGCAGGTATTTTGGATTCAGGTTCGGGCGTTTGGACTTTAGCCTGATTTCGGTCTTCATTTGTTGAGGAAATCTTCCTTTTTCCTTTCAAATCCTTCGATGATTGTGAATTTGGTGTATGACGAGAATTAGGCTTAGAAGAAGAATGAGAACGAGAAGAATTAGAAGAAAAGAAATTAGAATGAGAATGTTTCTTGACTTGAGGTTCAAAATGATCCTTTCGGTTGAGATCATTTGAGGAACCAAACCTGAACCTTCGGTTGTCGTTTGATGATGGACCGAAATTGTTTTTCCGGTTGTTGTTAGTAGCAGGACCGAAGTTGGGTCTTCTACTATAAAAGCTTGAAGGGTTGAAATCTGGTCTTTGTCTGTTGTTGTTTAGGGGACCGAAACCAGCCTTTCAGTTGTTGTTACATTCGGGACCGAACCTATCCTTTCGGTTGTGTTCTTCCTGTGGCCTGAAGGTCTTCTTCTGGTTCTTTTGATGTGATGGACCGAAGCTCCTTTTACTGTTATTTTATTCTCCTCTTAGCTTGGAATTTCTGTCATAGTAAGTATAGTGGGGATTTTGGGAGCGCCAAAATTGCTTTCGCTCTGAGAGATTTTTCTTGTATCTCAGATTTCTCTGCTGCTTTTGGTTTTTCACCTGTTTCGGTTGTCTGTGAATATTTTCCTTCTGTTTCTTCTTCTTAGCAACAGGTTCACTTTTCATGGAAGAGGTTTCGCTAGTTGAGGAGACATATTTCACTGGAACCTCTTTTGTGCCGCTGGAACAGGGCACGTCAAAGTTGGTAGCTTTATTCAGTGGTTCTGCCACGTATCTACCTCTGACTTTCCATGATGTTCGCTCCGAAAAACCAATTGTTTCATCTGCGTTGTCTATCGGTGCAGACTAGAAAAACTCATCACAGCCATCTGCATTATCTTCATTCACTATGGCAGTGAGCTCGGCTGTCTGATGTTCGGTTACTCCTGTGACCGTATAAACCTGATTGCGAGTGGTTCGAACCTTTTGGTATACAACGACCTTTTCATTTAGGATTGGGGACTTATGTTTGGACAAACGAGCAAATTCCACAGAATTTTCAGAAATCAAGTTTTTGTGGTTTTTAGTTTCGCTTCTAATGAACTCGGAACAATCAACCTCATCCTCTACAGAAATTTCACTCATGTCATCGTCCTCATTAAGTTCAGATGCATTTTCAACGTCGATTTTATTTTCTGAACTTAATTTGGTACTCAATGAGTCAAATTTTTGTATAGTTTCGGCCCTGAGTTTCAACTTATCATTTTCATCCAAAAGATTCTTAAGCATGTCCTTATGGTCTTTGGACATTATAAAAGATTCAATTTTGTCCAGACCATACATATAGGTGGGATTAACATCATCTGAAGATACAACACTTTCGCAGTTGTATGCTTCGGCATCGATTTCATCCTCTTGTAACTCAAGGAAGGGCATAATCATGCAATGTATCTTCTAGCCTATTTCACAGTTTAAAAGCAGCTAAGTAATGTTAGTATAAAGTCTTTTTGCAATTAAACAAAAAAAACATTCCTTTGTTTTAATAATTTAAGATTGTCTCTTTGCAAATAAATGTTCTCATCCCTAGACTTAACCAGCTCCAACTCCATCTGCTCTATCCATATCCTTCGCTCCTCACTCTTGGATGACACCCTACTTATTTGGTCAATTAGATTATAATTTGTGACACGCGTTTGAGTTAAACAACTATCTAGATTTGAAATTCTTGAATTCAAGTTATCTAATTCCTTTTCATATGATGTTTGTGGAATTTTAAACGAAATAAAAATAGATTGTACCTTCTTGATCAGTTCATCTAGCTCACTGATCTGCACACTGAGAGGCTTCGCTGTAAAGCACACGTCCTCTCGCTCCTTAGCCTCTTCGTTTCCTCCATCAGTGTTGTATCCCCTCATCTGGGATACATCTAACACCATCAGACATCTTGCACCAGCATCAACATTCTTCGCCACATATGCCTTTCCATGAGAAGGCTTTCTCACTTCATCATATTCTGAGTCGGTTGACCACACCTGTACGCCACCGAACTCATCATCATCTACTGAATCCTGCACAATAAGAGCATTCATAGAGGGATTAGTAGTAGCTTTCTTCCTCTTAATCTCCTCCAGTCTTTTCAGAAGACTTGCTTCTTCATCTTTCTCTGCCATCTTCTTCAACACACAATCTTTTGCGTAATGATTTTTCCCAACACAGTAGAAGCAACTGACACCAGTGTCAGCTTCACTCTTCGCTTCCTTCTTTGATTCTTCAACCTTCGGCTCCTCTTTCTCTTTCTTAGAGCTGTAGCTTCCCTGCCATTTTCGGTTCTCGTTGGTACGAAACTTCTTCTTAATGAACCTTCTGGGATTTGATACCATCATAGCATAGTCTTCAGCTGTTAAATCGTAATCTCCCAGATTCAAATCTTCTTCTTCTTCTGCAGCATTCTTACCTTTGGATAGAAGTGCCAAAGACCCCAAGTTTGAATCAACGCTTTTCTCCTGTAACACAATCTTTTCTTGGGATTTTAAAATCCCTACCAGTTTTGCCAAGGAATACGATTTGAACTGCTCATGAGCTTTAACCGTCGACACAACTGCCCTCCATTCGGGTCTTAGGCCATTTAAGAAGGTGACCATCTGTTCAATGAGCTTTCTTTCAATGTCATGCTTGATCATCTTGCTGAGAAGATGATTGAACCGATCAAATGTTTGTGTAACAACCTCCTCTAGCATCTGCTTGAATTCTCTAAATTCCGAAAGAAGTAGGGTCTGAATTGAGTGCTCTAGATCTTCATCTGTGGAGTACAGCTCTCGCAGCCGATCCCATATTTCTTTTGCTGTACCGCAAGAACTTACTAATCGAAACTTGTCGGATTGAAGAGCGAATCGAATTAGTCTCAATGCCTTAATGTTGCATTGGAACTTCTCATTTTCATCATGAGTGATGTCTTTCACAACTTTTAATAAATCATTATACTCCTTTTGAGTTTTAATGATTCTAGAATTGCTTGAATGAGCAAAAGGACCAGATGTGATGGCTTCCCATATCAGATACCCGTTATCTTCAAATCCAATAACGTAATCTTCAAAGTGGTGCGTCCATACTTCATAGTCTTGAGGGTAGAGGATTGGAATCTTGGTGGTTGATCCGATGCTATGAGAGATGTTGATGGGATTGGATTGAGAATCGTCTATGCTTGATCGTATAACCTATTATAAGATCAGACTTTGTAATACGTAATATTAGGGCAAGATGAATAATTAATGAGATACGTCAGTTATGGAGTGACGACTCAATAAATATCAATGAATGTGGAATAAACCCTAATCACTTCTTTCATAGAAGAGATGTGTATGAATTACACAGTCTCCTGCTTTAATACCAATTGATGAGTTGAAAAGCTATTTGATCGTTTAGATCTTTATACAGGTTAATCACAGTAATAAGAACAAAAATATCGAACACTGGAATGAATCAAAATATGCTAAATGATACAATAGATTCACGCCTCAGCAGAGCTCGATTAAGAACTTCCGTTGTAGAGGCTGTTTAGGGTTACAATCAATGAAAGTATGCGCTGTGAATGATTGACTCCAAAATCTTACGTACTAAGATGCATGCAAGCATCTATAAATACTAAACCATAACAAATAAATCACGGATGGATAGGCCCAATCCAGATACAAAATTAGACTAAAGAACGAGCCCAAGACGCAACACATAACGGACCCTACAGAAAATTATTTACTAGAAAGGTACTTGAAGTGACATCTACTTCCTCCTTTGTCACTTCCAGATTCATCTGGAATACTCTCGCCTTTGGACTTGGTGGCATATTAGTCTTTGCAACTTCTTTCTTCTTTGGGTAGTACTTTGCAGTATGCCCCTCTTCACTACATCCGTAACATACCTTCTTGTTGGATATACACTCGTTGGCATAGTGACCCATCCTTCCACACTTAAAATAGGTCACCTCCTCACTACATTTCCCACAATGCTTCTTCTTCACTTCTCATACCATTTTTCTTCACATCCTCTTCCTCCAAATTTCTTGGAACCATACTTCGAGAATAAACATTTCTTGTTGGATCTTGAAGATCCCTCAAACTGTTGGGTTTTGAGCATTCTGACACTCATATGGTGTACATGTAACCCTAGAAACCTTGGCTCTATGTTTGAATAAGATACATGCAAAATGATTTTCCAAGGTTCATAATCATATCTAGCATACATGGGGATCTTTTATTCTAGTAGTTAGTAAGAATTAGATACCTCTTTGTAGCCTGGATTCCTTTGAAACCTTGTGAGCCTAGCACCTCAAGTGTGATGCCTCATATGCTTCACACAACACCAAGTACAGTTGGAATAAACTCTAAGAGAATAAGAACGCTTCGATTTTAGGCTAGCCCTCTTTGATTCACTCTAGTGTCCAAAAATGGTGAATAATAGCTTCTTTATATAGTATGTTACAATTAGGGTTACACCATGTAAACCCTAATTGTCATGACCTTTCATTTCCATGACCCATGGGTTATGTAACCCCCATGGAGCATCCATGGAGCATCTTATGGGGTTAACCCAACTTGATAATCCATGGAGCCTTGGCCCACTATATAAGTTATGGATGATTGAAACAATCAACCCATATATTTAATTAGTCTTCTTTTGATCACATAATTAATTCTAAATTAATTATTGATCAATAGTAACTACATATTATTATTCTTATTATTAATATATTAGAACTTATAATATATTAATAAACCATAAGTGTCTTATTTCCCTCATTTAGTCTATCCAAGTGCATAATGTCATGCAACCCAAATGGACCATGTCGGGTTAGGTCAAGTACATACCAAATATAGTTATGGACTTAGACACTATATCCAACAGTCTCCCACTTGGATAAGTCTAATAACTATAGTTGCAAGTATGACTTCAGGAACCGATCAGCAATCGTAGCTCTTTCAAGGTCTCTCGGAATTGAGAAGATGATGGTGTGCCATTTCAGATATGTGATCATATAATCCTCTGTTCTAGAGATCAGCCGGACAAACACATAGAACAATGTCTTTCTATTGTCTAGCAGTTGTTTCCCGACTTCCGATTTGTTTGACATAGAACTTAATTGAACACATCAATTTAGTTCTGACCGGGCCCGGTACATAGGTCAAAACAAAATCATCAAGGGGTCCATATCTCGCTTCTAATACAAGAAGGATCAGATAAACTTCGACTCATATGTTTGCTCTACTACTTGTTGAATTACACACAAAGGTATGTTTTATAACATCGAGTTACCAATGTGTTTCCGTACAATCAATGCATAACTAACTCATAGTTAACAAATCATATGTCTAGGTTTGAAGACTTATATGATATTACTGTCTCACGACCACTCGAGATAAATTCCATGAAGTGATACCAGTGAGCGTGGGTTGAATCCAATACTCAGAACTTATGAGCACTCATGAGTTTTGTAGCCCCGCTTTGTCTAACATCTTAGACCTCTACAAGCCAACCCATGAAAGTCTTGATTCATATCTACTTCCAACATATGATCGACTGTGGAGAGTTTGAATAATATGATATATACCATAACATAATTATTCTGGAAGTCAAAACATGCAAAAAGAAATACTAGTAAATGATTGACAAGAGACAGCAACAGTTTACTCATAAATAACAATTTTTATTTATCATCAAATGTCAGTTACATTTTACATATTTCAAAATTATCTAACTTCTAAAAACTAATATAATCTCTTAGCCCTATGCACCTAGCATGCTGAAGATGCTTAACCCTACTCAGTCCCTTCGTGAGGGGATCTGTCGGGTTCTCATCTTATGATACCCTTTTTGTCACGAGGATTCCTTCTTCTATTTGATGTCTGATGAAATGATATTTTTAGTCGATGTGCCTGGATCTCCCATGATCCCATGGTTCCTTTGCTAAGGTAACTGCACTTTCACTGTCACATAAAATTTCCATGGGATCCTTAATAGCTGGTACAACTCCAAGGTCTCCGATGAAGTTCCTTAGCAATATAGCCTCCTTAGCTGCTTCACTTGCTGCTATATACTCTGATTCACAAGTGGAATCAGCCACTGTATCTTGCTTCGAACGTTTCCAATTAATTGCCCCTCCATTTAGGGTAAAGACCTAGCCCGACTTAGAGCGGAAATTATCCCTATCAATCTGCAAGCTAGCATTACTATACCCTGCTACTTTCAAGTCATCACTCCCACCAAGGGTAAGGACGCAGTCCTTAGTCGTTCGTAGGTACTTGAGAATATTTTTTACTGCAGTCCAATGTTCCTTGCCAGGGTTCCCCTGATACCTGCTAACCATGCTTCAACCTAAAACAACATCAGGACGAGTACAAGTCATAGCATACATGATCAAGCCTGCAGCGGAAGCATATAGGACTCGACTCATCTCAACTATCTCTTCATCTGTACCTGGGCTCTGAGTTTTACTCAGTTTGTCATTACACTGAATAGGTAAATCTCCTTTCTTGGAATTTTCCATACTAAACCTTCTTCAGCACTTTTTCCAAGTAGGTACTCTGACTAAGTCCAATTAGTCTTTTACTCCTGTTTCTTAAAATCTTTATCCTGAGGATATAGGCAGCTTCTCCTAGGTCTTTCATAGCAAAACACTTCCCAAGCCAGGATTTGACTTCCTGCAAGGTTGGGATGTCATTTCCTATGAGCAGTATGTCATCCACACATAGTACCAAAAAGCTAAATATACTCCCACTAGCCTTGACATATATCCAAGATTCATCTTCACATCTCGAAAAGCCAAACTCTTTGGCTTTCTCATCGAAGCAAAGATTCCATTTGCGAGGTGCTTGTTTAAATCCATATATGGAGTTTTCAAGCTTACACAGCCTATTAGGGTATTCTGTACTTACAAAACCCTCTGGCTAAACCATGTAAACATCCTCAGCCAAATTTCAATTAAGGAAAGCGGTTTTGACATCTATTTTCCATATTTCATAATCATGAAATGCAACAATGGCTAACAGAACCCTAATAGACTTAATCTTGGCCACTGGTGCAAAGGTCTCATCATAATCAACTCCCAGAGTTTGAGAATAACCCTTTGCAACCAGTCGTGCCTTATAAGTGTGCACATTACCATCCATGTCGGTGTTCTTCTTGAAGATCCATTTGCACCCTACTGTCTTACAACCTGGTACATTGTCAACCAAGTTCCAAATTTGATTGTCATACATGGATCGTATCTCGCTATCCATACCCTCTTTCTATTTAGCTGACTCAGGGCCTGTCATGGCTTCTGTGTAGCTATTAGGCTCTTCTAGATTTATCAGTGTATTATCACTAATAAGGGTATCACCTTCTGCAGTAATATGGAAACCATAATAATGTTCAGGTGCATTCCTAACTCTGGTGGAACGCCTCAGAGTTATGGACTCTTCAGTCGGCTCAACAGGAGTTTCCTCTTCAGGTTGAGGGCTAGGGTTTGAGGTTCCTTCACCGCTTGACTCTTCAATTTCTTCAAGGTCAACCTGCCTCCCACTGTCTCCTTGGCTTATGAGTTCTCTTTCTCGAAAGACTCCTCTTCTTGCTATAAAGAACACATTGTCACTGGGTCTGTAAAAGATATAACCAAAATATTTATGTGGGTAGCCGATGAAAATACACCACTCACATCTTGGTTCGAGCTTGTCGTGAGCCTCGCGTCTCACGAAAGCCTCACAACCCCAAACCTTGATGTGGTCTAGATTTGGAAATTTTCCAGTCCACATCTCGTGAGGTGTTTTGGCAACCTTCTTTGTAGGGACTAGCTTAAGGATATCAGCGACAGTTTCTAAGGCATACCCCTAAAATGAGATTGGTAGTCAAACTCGACTCATCATGGAACGAACCATGTCCCACAAGGTTCGATTGCCCCTTTCAGCTACACCATTCAACTATGGTATTCTGGGAGGTACCGATTGTGAGACTATCCCACATTCCTTAAGATAGTCAAGGAACTCGGTACTAAGATACTCACCAACTTGATCGGATCGAAGCATCTTAATGTTCCTGCCCAACTGATTTTCCACTTCTTGATTAAACTCTTTGAATTTATCAAAGGTTTCCGACTTATGTTTGATTAAGTAGACATATCCGTATCTATTAAGATCATTAATAAAAGTCACATAAAAGAGATTAGCATCTCTAGTGGCGGTTCTGAAGGGTCCACACACTTCTGTGTGTATGAGATCCAACAAACCTTCACCCCTAGCACAAGTGCCAGTAAAAGGTGACTTTGTCATTTTTCCATGTAGACAAGATTCACAACTATCATCTGACTTTAGGTCAAATGACTCCAAGAACCCATCCTTTTGGTGTTAGCCTATGCGTTTCTTGCTTACATGTCCAAGACGACAATGCCATAAAGATGCTTTATCTAAGCTAGTGGAAGAGTCAATACACAATACATTATTTCCTAGATTATCTACAACAGATACAGTTTCATACATGCCATCACAAGGTAATGCTTTAAAATAAAGAACATTATTAAAGAAAGCATCAATACCACCACTTTTATTATCAAAATAAACGGTGAAACCTTGTTTATACAATGCATGAAAGGAAATAACATTTCTTGCCATTTCTGGCGAATAACAACATTTATTCAAGTCTAATGTAAACCCACTATCTAGTAACAATGAATAAACTCCAATCTTGGTGACAGCTGAAACATTCCTATTTGCCATGATTAGGTTTATCTTTCCATGCTCCAAATCCTCACTTCTTCTTAGTCCCTGCAGATTAGAACATATGTGAATTCCACAACCTGTATCAATGACCCAAGACTTAGAATGAGGTGATTTATTAGACAATATAGTGTATATACCTGCATGGTTGGGTTTTACTTTCCCATCCTTAAGATCTTGCTGGTATTTAGGGCAGTTTCACTTCCAGTGCGACTTTTCATGGCAATAGAAGCATTCAGCCTCATTAGGGTTAGCAGAAGTAGTGACAAAACCTTTCTTGGTTTTTCTTGAAGAGGAGCCTTCAAGGGTCTTACCCTTGGTACCCTTAGAAGGGTTTTTTCTCTTCTTAACTTTGCCATGCTCGATTGCCAAGACACTAGCTGCAGTAGGAGGAGTAGTAACACCCGACTTACCCTTAAGACTACTTTCTGCAGTCGTTAAGAGTCCTTGAAGTTTACTATGTGTAACTTCTTCCTTATTCATGTGGTATGTCATTCTAAATTGATCATAACATGAAGGTAAGGAGTGCAAAATGATATCTATTGCTAACTCCTCAGGAAAGTCAACATTCAGTTTCTTCAAGCGATCCACAAATCTTTGCATTTTCTGCATGTGGGTCGTGAGGGACTCATTGTCCTTCATTTGGGTGGTTATGATGGAGGAGATTATTTTGTACCTCTCTTTACGACCACCTTGATGGTATCGCTCCATCAAGTCCATGTGCATCTCAAAAGGGTAATAGTCCTCATAGGACTTTTGGAGGTCATCTGTCATTGTGGCAGTTATGATACCAACTAATTTGGTAGCATCCCTTTCATGTGCCTGAAATGCAACAATCTCCTCTGGGGTAGCAGTTGACTCATCAATCTCCTTCAGCTCCCTATCAAGGACAAATTCTTTGTCCTCATAGCGAGTGACCATCCTGATGTTTCTGATCCAATCCATAAAATTGGATCCATCAAAGATGACTCTCCCACAAAGGTTCATGAGAGAGAAAGAACCAGTAGGGTTAGAGCTAGAAGCATTGGTTTTGGAAGACATCTGAAATGATAGAATTAGTTTAGATTAGATTCCAGGATAGTCCTTAATAAAGCACCCAAATGCTATATTAAGGCTAGGACCCAAGACAATATTTTATAACTTAGAAGAGGGATGCCGTAATCTAAGCTATAAGATATTTGAAGGTAGGTGAATGACAATTCACCAATTTCTACCATGAAAAACGAAATATTTAATTAGGTTTTAATTGGTTTAGAAACTCCTAGATTCTTTGAGATTCATTGAACTTTATTCGTTGGCATGTTTTAATCTCGAGTGTGCCCTTCAAGTTTTGTGATTGGGAGGCCGAGGATCACAAAACAAGGTATGAAGTAACCATGCAAATTACTTGGTACCCTTAATGTATTACCCCTCAATCGATGTGCCGGTTCACCACACACGCTCCATCGATACTATGATAAATATTAAGTCGCCCTTTACCTACCTTGTTAAGTTCAAGTTAATGTGCCGGTTAACCCCACACGCTCCACTAACGACTTAAACAAAGTGTAAAATGTAATTTCATGGATTAGCACCTTATTCACATTTTCCTAAAATAACTAAGATTGGGAATTCAATAAAGTTTAGTTACTTTAGTATTAGCATTATACTTTTAATGAGAATTTATACGTCCTTGTCCTACCCGTTCAGCTAACGACCCTCCACCGATCAAGGAAGCGGTGGGTGAGAGTGGACACCCATTAAGTTTCCATTTTATAGGCAACAACCTTATACCCCCCTTATAGATCAGCTTCGTGAATGAGGCGTACTAGCGGTAAGACGACTTGATCTTATATATATATATATATATATATATATATATATATATATATATATATATATATATATATATATATATATATATATATATATATATATATAAACTTATAATATTATAAAGTATAAGGGTTTAATTTTAACTTTTAAAATTCTAAGGATTGGAACTAAAGTTTTAATCATGACTTTACTTGTTCCAAAACTTGAGGACAAGTTTTGTAAACTATCAAAACTTTTCATTTCTTATAACTTATGAATTTAATTGAGTATTAAAATGTAGACTTTTCATTTTTCTAACTCTTATCTCTTTTAATGGTTTTAATTCAAGCATGACTCTTGGTTTTCCATAACTTGAGGACAAGTTATTGACTCCATTAAAACACATTATGATCGAGAATTAAACTACCAAGTAGGTTACAAACAATTCCAATGATCACCTAATCTTCATAAGATCAAGAACATGAATATGAACATTTCAAGAATCATAAATTACTCATAAAACTTGTAATTCTTTTATTATAGCCATTGTAAATGGATTAGCATAAACATTACACCATCTAAAACACGTTTTAAAACACCAAAGCAGTTTAGGGTAATGTTTCTAGTCCATTTCCAGCAGCATAACTCGAAAATCTGGACACTGTAGCCTCTACTCGTCGAGTGCATGAATAGACTCGACTAGTAGCATGCATTTCTTCATGGACTTGTCGAGTCCCCCCATGGAGTCGGCGAGTTCATACGTGCAGTGAACAAAAAAAATCGTTTTTCAGCTATTTTGCATCAAGTATCAAACAAACAAGCCTAGGCTCTGATACCACTGTTGGGTTTTGAGCATTCTAACACTCCTATGGTGTACATGCAACCCTAGAAACCTTGGATCTATTTTTGACTAAGATACATGCAAAATGATTTTCCAATGTTCATAATCCTATCTAGCATACATGGGGATCTTTTATTCTAATAGTTTGTAAGAATTAGATACCTCTTTTTAGCTTGGATTCCTTTGAAACCTTGTGAGCCTAGAACCTCAAGTGTGATGCCTCAAATGCTTCACACAAATCCAAGTACACTTGGAATAAACTCTAAGAGAATAAGAACACTTAGATTTTCATTACTTGGTCAATTTAAATAAATGAGTGGGACAAGCCTTATAAGGTGGGATTGAAGAGCGAATCGAATTAGTCTCAATGCCTTAATGTTGCATTGGAACTTCACATTTTCATCATGAGTGACGTCTTTCACATCTTTTAATAAATCATTATACTCCTTTTGAGTTTTAATGATTCTAGAAGTGCTTGAATGAGCGAAAGGACCAGATGTGATGGCTTCCCATATCAGATACCCGTTATCTTCAAATCCAATAACGTAATCTTCAAAGTGGTGCGTCCATACTTCATAGTCTTGAGGGTAGAGGATTGGAATCTTGGTGGTTGATCCGATGCTATTAGAGATGTTGATGGGATTGGATTGAGAATCATCTATGCTTGATCGTATAACATGTTATAAGATCATACTTTGTAATACGTAATATTAGGGCAAGACGAATAATTAATGAGATACGTCAGTTATGGAGTGACGGCTCAATAAATATCAATGAATGCGGAATAAACCCTAATCACTTCTTTCACAGAAGAGATGTGTATGAATTACATAGTCTCCCGCTCTAATACCAATTGATGAGTTCAAAAACTCTTTGATCGTTTAGATCTTTAAACAGGTTAATCACAGTAATAAGAACAGAAATATCAAACACTGGAATGAATCAAAATATGCTGAATGATACAATAGATTCACGCCTCAGCAGAGCTCGATTAAGAACTTCCGTTGTAGAGGCTGTTTAGGGTTACAATCAATGAAAGTATGCGCTGTGAATGATTGACTCCAAAATCTTACATACTAAGATGCATGCAAGCATCTATAAATACTAAACCATAACAAATAAATCACGGATGGATAGGCCCAATCCAGATACAAAATTAGACTAAAGAACGAGCCCAAGACGCAACACATAACGGACCCTACAGAAAATTATTTACTAGAAAGGTACTTGAAGTGACATCTACTTCCTCCTTTGTCGCTTCCAGATTCATCTGGAATACTCTCGCCTTTGGACTTGGTGGCATATTAGGCTTTGCAACTTCTTTCTTCTTTGGGTAGTACTTTGCAGTATGCCCCTCTTCACTACATCCGTAACATATCTTCTTGTTGGATATACACTCGTTGGCATAGTGACCCATACTCGTAACATCATGATTGGCTGAAGTGCTGCTATTACCTCTGGCGCACACTCAATCTCTCGTGTGTCGGGCCACTAGTTTCCGTTAATTTTTTCTAATCAGTTGGTGTTCTCACCATGACGTTCTATACACCTTGTCCATGCAACCTTTTAGCAATGACAATTTTTCCTAATTTGATGATTATCTTAATTCCAAGACAATACTATTTTACCAAACTAGAATGGATTTTTATTATTAGTATACATTGATCTTAAGTTAACTTAGAGTTTGAGTTCTCAAACCTTGTTCGTGCAACCTTTAAGTAATCACAATTGGTATCAGAGACTAAGTGGTTGTCCTTTGAATCCATAAGAACATATTATAGTTGGTTGTAGATTACCTTGGTATCTCAATCATTTTTGTGTTCAGGGTAAAAGTTCTTCTATATGCCACTTTAACTCTAATATCGTAACTTTAATGGCTACTTCTAATCAATGTCAACAAATCTATTCAATGGAAATACCAAATAGCATGGGTTGCCCAATGTGTTCCCCATTGCTAGTTGTTAAAGAGTATGATCACTGGAAAGTTAGAAGGGAGGGATTTTTATTTGGTAAAGAAAAAGATGAAGAAATATGGAGGTCAGTGAAATAAGGTCCTCATGTTCCAATAAGACAAGTGGTTAGAGATGTTGTTTCCACTATCATGGGTCAAGAGGAAACTCGACCATCACCACTGACGGCAACAGACATTGAGAAGCTTCATGCAAATCAAATTGACTTCTCTGAAATATTTTTTTGGTGTAACTCCATCTCTCTTTGAGCATAATAAGTTGTGTAAATTTGCTAAGGAGATTCGGGATACACTACAAGATTTGTTTGAAGGATCAGAGAACCTGAAGGATAAGCGTTTGACATCCGTTGTAAAGGACTTCGACACCTTCACTATAAATCCTGGTGAATCTGTAGCTTCTACATCAAATTGGTATAGGATCTTGGTGAACAACATGATGACACATGGAGTAGTCAGAACTCCACTCGAGTACAACCTCAAGTTCATCAACAGCCTTGGAAAAGAATGGGGAAATGTTAAGTCTTGTCTTTAGAGTAATGGATATCTGAAGAAACTAAAGCTTTATCAATTGTTTGATGAATTGCAAGGTCATGAAGCTCGGATTATGCTCATCGATTTGTGACTAGGATGTTGAGGATCACAACAAATATGTGAATAACCACGCAAACCCATGTGACACCCTCGATATCGTTTATGGTCTCAGATTGACATGGCGGTTAACCACACACGCTCCATCAACAATCATAAATTTTGACTATGTAACATCATTTCAACTTTTTAGTCCCATATTAGTGTTTCAGTTAACCACACACACTCCACTAATGACTCACAAAGAAATGATGTGCGGTTTCATGAATTAGCATCGGTTTCACATTTTTCCAAAATTCATTAGAGTGGGATTTTATAGAAAGTTTTAATACTTGTACATTATACTTTTAATGTGAATAGTTTCCTATCAAAACCTTTCGGCTTACAACCCACCATCACATAAAGAAGCGGTGGGTGAAAAGGACACCCATTTAACGGTCATTTTATAGGTCGCTTCCGTATATCCCTATTATAGTGTGGGTTCTTGAATGAGACCTACTAATGATTCGACTGACCTTTTAGTTACACATATAGTATTATAACTCTTATATATGTATAGGGTGTACTTTAAAACCTTTTTCAATTACAAGGATCAAATCTTATTAACTTAATTAACCTTTAATTAACTACAATTTGAAATATTATGATTTATAGTTATTTTTATTTTAATTTTTAATTAATTAGAATTAAATACTTATTAAAGGATAATCCCATTATCTAGTTATCTAAAAATTAGATAATTACCTTTTTTAAATCTTCCTTATATTCAATCATGGATTTCTAATTATCCAGTTATAATATTTAGGTTTTAAGCATTTAAAATGATATTAAACAACTAATAAATATCCTATGTTTTGAATAAGGCAAGAAAATCCCGACTTTTAACCTTAGGTAGTTCCCATGACGCTATAGAGGACTACCCATGTCACAGCCATGGTAGATTATTGATTTTCTTTAGTTTTGTAGTTTCATCTTTATGCACTACTAATTGACAAATCAGTCTTTACTACCATTATTGGGGTTTTTAAGTTATAATAGCAATGTATTTGCAAAATTCCACATAACACATATGGGTACATGCAACCAAAAAGGATCTATAGCTTTTCATTATTAATAACAAGACGCTTTATGAAAGAAAACTTTTATCCTACTATAATCTAAATTATTAGTAAGAAAACATTAGGTTATAATACATACCTTTAAAATAATCTAATATGTTATACCCTATTTATCTTTAAATTCCATGGAAAGAAAGCGCGAATAATGTGAGCACCTATAATTGCTCACACCAAAAATCCTAGAACACTAGAAAGATAAGAGGAGAAATGTTGGAGGAAGAGAATTTCGTTCTCCGCCTTCCAAGTATGATAGGACTTGAAATCTTGGTACCCAATGATCCTATCTATAGTTTAGGTTACTTGTAGATAAATCAATATTTGAAGAATTAATATTAGATTTAATCCAAAATCAAATAATTTCCTTATCAGCAACCAGGAGGCTTCCAGAAACCCTAGAAACTCCTCCAAAACTATCCATATCATGGATGGTTATACAATTGTCTCTTTTCTTCACTATTTAACTATTATAATTCAACCATTGCACCATTAATTAATTCCAATTTATCCTAAATTAACTCCAGATTAATTTTAACTATTTATAAGTAATTGAAAATTAATTATTAACCATTCCTGATTGATATATTAATCATATAACATATTAATAAATCATTTCATCTCTCACCTAATATAATTTCTAGCTATTTTTGGTTATGAGGGCAACCAAAAACATACTTTACTTTTATTCCATAAAGTTATATCAATTTAGTCATGACCTTGAATTTATTTATGACCTTGGACACTTATTCCAACAGAAGGGTGCTGAAAAAGTCAAGCCAAATGATCAAGGAAGAACGAAATATCTAAGATCCTATTTATAGTCTTAGATTCCTTCCTAGGTTTTATACTACATCACATGTGGGATGGGACACAAATTTTGAAATTTTCACTTATCTAAGACAGATTTCGTCCAACCCTATCTCTCACAAGGGTTGTGGAACATTTCTGATTAACAACCTGTTGATTAATGAATATTCAACCCTTGAGTTAATTCATAACATATTTTTCCAATTAGTTTCTAATTAATTATTAACCATAATAATTAGTAAAACAATTTATCAATTATTTATTCTGCTCAATTTAGGTCTTGATGGCAACCCCGGAGGACCATGTTATTATTCGAAATAGTATTTATATTTAATGACCTTTGATACCCTTTGCAACAGTCTCCCACTTGGTGTAACATCCCAAAATTTCCAATAAATTTGAAAATGTTAAAATAACATACATCATCCATTTAATATATTTTATTCAAAACAAATGAAATTCCAAACCCCAAGATCAATTCTATTTCCAAACATTATTAGTTATAATTCTAAAATTTATGAAAACACAACCAATTCAATACTAATTCCACAAAACCGCCTCGAGCCAATATGTACAATCACTCCCACCATCCTGCGTACCTGAAATAGTACTCTTAAGGGAAAAAGGGTAAGCACAAAGCTTAGTGAATTCCACACATACACAGTATAATGTCATATATTTCATACACCTATACATAGATACAAATGGTATAAAACACATAACCACGCATGCAAGTCAAAGAATGACTTAGTAACAGGCGTACTCCTACTGGGACACATTGGTTAGGCCTGATTCCCCTTGCTCAGTGCACCGAGCCCTTGGAACATAATGGCTATGCCTGATACATCGTACCCAAACCCATTGCGACACATTGGCCACGCCCTATCCTCATTTCTCAGTTCGTCGAGCCTTTAGGATATATTGGTTGTGCTCGATCCCCACTCGGATGCGTCGATTCCTACCATGCATAATCCTCAATATGTGAGAGAAACCAATAGAGTCTATCCCTGCTAGCACTATCCACATAAACAACACATAACACACACAAGTTAACGTAATGAGAATATAACACAACACGGTGTAGGGAAGAACTCACCTCCAAAAGAAACGCGATCTCCAAAGAAACCCAGGACTCGCTCACACATTCTTGTCCTTCACACTTCCTAACAATAATGATTTATGTTAATTTTAGTTACTTACTTGTCCTAATTATGCAAATAGACCAAGGTGTTAAATTTCAGCTTTCTACATAAAAATTAGGGTATAATCAAGACTTGTTTACCCACCTTAGACTCCGTATTGTTCAAATATGTATCACATGCAGATAGGCCATGTCCTTATCTTTAAAATTAGTACTTACACACCTCCGTACAATTTTTATACGATTTATGGTGAATTTTACAAAACTACCTCGCATAACAGTCAAATCTGGACTAGTCTGGGTAAATGGTCGAGTTTACCCTAGTTAGAGCCATTTCTTGATTTCGGTCAAAACTAATGAAGTGTAGAGTACTCACGTACAAAACTGTGTGCCCTAATTTTGACCAAAAGGGGTTTTCACGATCGATATATGATCTTTCAAAGACAGAGACAGATTAGGGAAAATTCCTGAAATCACAGATTTGGCTTTTTTAAGGGTTAATTAGCTTCCAAAGTGTCCCAGCTTGTTTCACTTATAGCAGCCCAGTCACCCTAATCTTCACACTCCCTCGTGCACCATTCTGCATTTCCCATAGGGGCCCCGACCCTACTGGCGTTTCTTCCCCGAAACCTCAGTAACCTGCACGTCCTCCGCCTTCCTCTTCAGGAGGTGCTCTATGTCAATCTCCATCTCCCTCTCCTTCGCAATCATGTCCTCCAGATTTAGACATGTCGAGTATCTTACATGCTCCCGGATGTCATCCCTCAACATGTCGTGATACCTGGTCTTCCTTATATCCTCATCACCTACATATTAAGGCACTAGTGAGGCCCTCTCCCGAAACATGGTGGTAAGCTCCGCCACTGACTCAATTGTCTGCCTCATATCCAAAAACTCCCTAGCTAGTTGTTGTAGCTCCACTGTCGGCAAGAACTTCATCCTAAACATGGTCACAAAGTCTGACCAAGTCATAGTCTCGATGGTTGGGGCTCCTAACAAATCACTAACTGTATCCCACCAGTCCCAGGCTTTATCTCTCAAACAACCTGCAGTATACCGGACCTTCGACCCCTTAGGATACAAGCTCATCAATTGGGAAGACTCCATGTCTACAATCTACCTCCTGGCCAAAATGAGTTCGTTCACCGCATGGAAGTCTGGCGCACCACATCCCCGAAGATCCTTGAAGGAGAGTGTGTGTGTGTGTGTCCCTGTCTGGTTAGATGCCAAGTCGCTCCTAAACGCCCTAAGGCGATCCTCCATCAGCTTGATGGTCTCTTCCTTGATCGACCTGAAAATCACCAGGGTCGCCTCAATGATGCCTCTTGTAATCTCTGACGCGATGAACTCGTGTAGTCCGTAATCAAAGAGCTCGGAACCCGCACCCAGACCTAAGCCTGAACCTGATATGAACCCTAAACCACCTGCTCCGGAACGTGTCACCACAATTCTGGAACAAAACACATAATCTTCAGGTGTATTATGTTTTGCCGGTGGTCATGGTACTCGTATTGTTTAAAACATTAGAATTTTTCTTTTTGAAGCCCCTTCTTAGATAAATTTACACTTTTAACCCTTTATATAAAAGAATTTCCATTTTAGTCCTTAAACGATTTTTCTTGACACTTTAGTATCAAAACTTGTTGAAAAGGTATTTTTCAGCTTAAATTTTCTTGAAAAACAGTTTTAGTCCCTCAGAATGAAGTTTTCTCGGTTGAAACCTCTATTTTCGCAATTTTTACAATTTTGACCCAAAATGGAAAATTTTTGCATCTTTGGTCCCTTTTAAATTTGAAATGTATTTTTAACCCTTGAAATGGACTTGGTACACTAGTAGTCCCCTGTTTTACAGAAAAGTGCAGTTTCAGCCCTTCTAAATTAAAAATCTCGCAATTTGGGCTATATTGGGCCGAAAAGTTCATTTTTGGCCCATTATGTTTAAAAATCCACATTTTAATCTTTTAAAAGGGTAAATTTTCAGAAAATACATTTGCTTGTATTCTCCCCCCACAAAACTTATAAAAACCGAAAAATAGGGGGTATGAAGCTCACCTTGAGTTGGGTTTTGGTTTTGGAGAAGATTGGAAGAAGTTTGATGTTGTTTTCGGCTCTAACAAAGCTTCCCTTGTTGATTTCGAACTTAGGGAGTTTCTAAGAGAGTGATCATGATTTTGCATGGATTAGAAAGAGATTTTTGATAAAACAAAGAATCTAGATCATATATCCAAGCATAATCTTACCTTAGATGAAGAATTTGTGGAAGTATCTTCTTGAAAAACCTTCTAAAATTCGAGATCTTGATGAAGAGTGGAGGGAGTTTCCTTGAGAGATTTGTGGGAGAATTGTGTGTGTGTGTGTGTGTTTTGAAATCGGCCGAGAGCAAGAGAGAGGGAAAGAGAGAGATCTTGAAGTGATGTGTGCATGGAAGTATGAGATAAGATGCATGGAAAACCATAATGTAAAAATGAGGTGGCCATGAAAGTCAACTCTCCCTTTTTATATGGGCTTGGGCCGAGAATTTGAGAGGAAGAGAAGAATTTGGGCCTTGTAAGCTTAAGCCTTTTTCATGATTATGTTAAGTGGTGTTTGGTCCAAATAACCAGAAATATGATTCTTATGACCTATTAGGGCTACATTAGGTTAAATATGGCCCAAAAGGGTTCATATAATTAATCTATTTCATTCTTGGCCCAATATGGCCCAAAATATTGAATAAAATGAAAATGGGTCCAGTTAGAGCCCATTTAAGAGTTCTAAACCCAAGATGGTCAAATTGGAAGCTTATTGGTCCATTGGGCCCAAAAAGGAAGTCCTAGTCCAAAAGTGGACTTAAACAAGAACTTCTAGGGTTTCCAATTGCCTATTGACTACTTGAAATGCTGGCATGGTGTATTTGATTGAAATTTTGTTGTCACAAAGTAAGCATCATACATGTTCTTAACTTTTTGATTCATAATTTTACTTAAGTGTTGTAGTTACAAGGCATAAAATTTCTAGTTGTGACATCATCCCCCCGTTAGAGGGAATTTCGTCCCGAAATTCTGTTTGAAAGCTAGATTTGAGAATGCTAGAATAGGTGAGGGTAATTTTGCTTCATTTGATCTTCGCATTCCCACGTGAATTCTGGCCCACGCTTCGTATTCCACCGTACTTTCACGATCGGGATGCGACTTTGCTTAGTACGCTTCACCTTCCTGTCCATAATTTCGACCGGTTCTTTAATGAACAGGAGATTCTCGTTGATTTCAATCTCGTCAAGGGGAATGACGATTGTTTCATCCGATAGACACTTCTTTAGATTAGAGACATGGAACATGGGGTGTACACTGTTTAAATCTGCGGGTAGTTGCAGTTTATACGCCATTGGACCTATTCGGGCAACGATCTCGAAAGGTCCAATGTATCGCGGGTTCAGTTTTCCCCGTTTCCCGAAGCGAATGACTCCTTTACAAGGTGAGACTTTTAACAGTACTCGATCCCCGACCTGAAATTTTAAGGGCTTTCACCGTTTATCGGCATAGCTCTTTTGTCGGTCGCGCGATGCTTATAATCGAGCTCTGATTTGAACGATCTTTTCCGTGGTTTCACGAATGATCTCCGGTCCCGTCAGCGCCTTGTTCGATGTGAGTGCTTTTGCTAGCTGGGTGTCGCCCACCTCAGCCCAACATAACGGTGATCTACACTTACGCCCGTATAGTGCTTCAAAAGGGGCGACCTTGATGCTCGAATGGTAACTGTTGTTATACGAGAATTCGACTAAAGGTAAGTGGGTATCCCAAGACTTCCCAAAGTCTATCACACATGCACGAAGCATGTCTTCGAGCGTTTGAATGGTTCGTTCGCTTTGACCATCTGTTTGTGGGTGGTAAGCGGTGCTCATGTCGAGATGGGTTCCAAGTGCTTTCTGGAGTGATTGCCAAAAACATGAAGTGAACCTACTGTCTCTATCCGAGATAATAGACACTGGTACTTCGTGGAGTCTCACGATTTCTCGAATGTATAATCGCGTCAGTTTCTCCATCTTGTAGGATTCCTTTATTGGCAGAAAATGAGCGGATTTCGTCAGTCGGTCGACTATTACCCATATGGTGTCTAATCCGTCCGATGTCTTGGGCAGCTTGGTCACAAAATCCATAGAAATCCCTTCCTATTTCCACTCGGGAATCACCGGTTGCTATAACAACCCTGAGGGCTTCTGGTACTCCACCTTTACCTTGGCACAAGTAAGGCACTTACCAACATAGGTGGCAATTTCTGCCTTCATGTTAGGCCACCAATAGTGTTGTTTAATATCTAAATACATCTTGTCCCAACCGGGATGGATGGAGTATGTGTCTTGTGGGCTTCCTTCATGACTACCTCCCTAAATTCTCCGAGTTTAGGGACCCAAATACGGTTCATGAAGTAGTATACTCCGTTCTCTCGCACCTCTAGATTCTTTTCCATTCCGCGTAGAGCTTCGCTTGCTCTGTTTTCCATTTTCATGGCATCTGACTGGGCTACTCCGATCTGAGTGGTTAGGTGGGATTGGACAGTTACTGAGAGTGTTTTCGCACGACGATTAGAGTACTCCTTCCGGCTCAATGCGTCAGCTACCACGTTGGCCTTGCCCGGGTGGTACTTGATTTCACACTTGTAATCGTTTAATAATTCGACCCATCTTCGTTGTCTCATATTCAGCTCTTTTTGATTCAAGATATGCTGGAGACTTTTGTGGTCCGTGAAGATGGTGCACTTTGTACCATAAAGGTAATGCCTCCAAATCTTCAGAGCAAAGACCACGGCTCCCAATTCTAGATCATGGGTTGTATAATTTACTTCGTGTGTCTTCAGTTGGTGGGATGCGTAAGCTATCACTCTTCCATGCTGCATAAGAACGCAACCTAAACCTTGATTTGACGCGTCACAGTAGACCACGAAATCTTCCGTTCCCTCTGGTAGAGATAGCACCGGGGCACTACAGAGGGCTTGCTTCAGGGTTCGGAATGCAACCTCTTGTCTATCCGTCCATTTGAATGGTACACCCTTTTGTGTAAGTGAGGTAAGTGGCTTGGCGATCTTAGAGAAGTTTTGAATGAACCTCCTATAGTAGCTGGCTAGACCTAAGAATTGACGAATTTCCGTGGGTGTTGTCGGGACGGCCCATCCTTCGACGACTTTGACCTTGGAAGGATCTACATGAATTCCTTCGTGGCTAACAACATGACCTAGGAAGTTCACACTATGGAGCTAGAATTCACACTTGGAGAGTTTTGCGTACAGCTTTTCTGATCGCAGAGTTTCTAGAATTTGTCAGAGATGTTGGCCATGTTCTTCCTTGCCTCGGGAATACACTAGAATGTCATCAATGAAAACAATGACAAAGTTGTCGAGGAATGGTCGACAGATTCGGTTCATTAGATCCATAAATGCGGCAGGGGCATTTGTTAGACCAAAGGGCATCACGACAAATTCATAATGTCCGTAACGAGTTCGGAAAGCGGTTTTTGGAATATCCTCTTCCCGGAGTTTGAGTTGATGGTATCCGGACTGTAGATCTATCTTAGAGAAGTAACTAGCTCCTTGGAGCTCGTCAAATAGATCGTCGATTCGTGGGAGTGGATAACGATTTTTGACAGTGAGTTTATTTAACTTTATGTAATCGATGCACATCCTAAAAGATCCGTCCTTCTTTTTGACAAACAGGACCGGAGCTCCCCATGGCGAGTAACTAGGTCGGATGAATCCCTTGCCCAGGAGTTCGCTGAGTTGGCTGGACAATTCCTGTATTTCAGTAGGAGCTAGCTGCTAGGGCGATTTAGTGAGAGGAGTTACTCCTGGAACGAGGTCAATTCGGAATTCAACTTGCCTCTTTGGGGGTACCCCCGGCAGATCTTCAGGAAATACGTCTGGAAATTCACGTGTTACTGGAATATCTTGAAGGTTAGTCTCTTCCTTGGTTTTATCCACTATGTGAGCTAGAAATGTCAAATCTTTATTTCGTAGATGTTTTTGTGCCTGGATGCACGAGATGAGGCGAAGGTTCGTGCTAGGTTTGTCTCCGTAAATAACTAGGGTTTCGTGACTAGGAAGGTGAAGACGAACAGCCTTCTCATGACACATGATTTCAGCATGGTAGAGGCTTAACCAGTCGATGCCAATAATCACATCGAAACTCCTAATGGACACAGGCATTAAGTCTATTCGAAAGACGTGTTGGTTCAGGGTTAGGGTACATCCGATGTAGATTTCCCCCGTGGATTCTGTTTTCCCATTGGCTATTTCCACCATAAAGGTTTCATTGAGCTTCTGGGGTCATTGTTCTAGATAGTGTTTAAACTTATTGCTCACAAAGCTTCGCTCCGCTCCGGTATGAAATAGGATGCATGCATAAGTGTGGTTTAGGGGAAACGTACCGGTAACAACTGTAGGATCCTAAATTGCTTCCCCCTGACCCATGGCCAGCACCCTTCTCGTTCCTCCATTTCCAGGATTGTTGTTGTTAGGGCAATCGCAACGAAAATGTCTAGTCCTTCTGCACCCATAGCAGGTGTGGCTAGGACCGGTGTTGTTGCCCCCAGCATTGATGTTGTTGTCGTTGCGGTTTTTGTTGTTGTTGTTGCTTCCCTGTTGTTGATTTTGAGGAGGGTAAGTCCTGCAGTACCTCATCGTGTGTCCCTTCCGATTGCAACTGGTGCACTGCAACTCCTTGCATTCTCCATTATGATGGAAACCGCACTTGTTGCACTTGGGAAGATTACCAGAATAAGGCCTAGGAGCATTTGGAGCAGTTGAGGCTGGAGCATGTGGTATAGCTGGGACTTGCGCGGTGGCAGCATTAACCGCCACTGTCTGCTGCTTCTTAGAAGTCTCGGAGCCTTGACGCCCCTTCCCTTTGTTGTTCTTCTCTTTCTTGTCATCACCTTCCTTTTTGGCCTCAGTCTCCGCCGACTTCACACCCTTCTTTTTGTTGTGGTCATACAGTTTCTTCGCCAATGTTTTAGCACTGTCGAAGGTTTTGGGATTTGCATCTATCACGTTTCCCTAGATCGGAGAGGTTAGTCCCCAAATGAATCGCTCGATCTTCTTTCCTTCCGAGGTGATCATACCCGGGCATAACAGAGATAGTTCACTAAATCTTGATATGTAGGCATCGATATCCGCATTCCGCAAAGTGAAGTTCCACAGCTCTTGCTTCATTTTCTGAATCTCACCTCGTGGGCAGTATTCAGCCATCAACATTTCTTTCATTTCTAACTACGGAATGAAGTTGGCTACAGGGAGTATCATGGCTTCCACGTGTCCGTTCCACCAAGTGAGCGCTTGATCAACGAAAGTGCATGCTGCAAACTTCACCTTCATTTCCTCCGGACAGTCGCATATCTCAAATACCGATTCCACCTTCTTGATCCATCGTTTCAGAGTGATCACTCCTCCGGTGCCGTTAAGGGTTCGTGGTTTGGCGTTCGTGAAGTCCTTGTAGGTACATGTTTTGGTGGGTTCTTGATTCATTCCATTGTTTGAACTCCCGGCCCCTTGCCCGTTGACTCCTCCGTTGTCCCCTTGATGAATTTTTGCCATCGCTGCAGTGACCGTAGCAGAGACTGCTACCTGGAATGCGGCTGAGTCAACTTCGGGTGGGGTTGGTCCAGGGTTTCCGCAAGTAGGTCAGTGAGGCATCTTTCTGTCATGAAACGGAAAGATGTTGAGTGTTTGTGGGTTCTGTGAGGTTGTGATCCTACTGACTAGGTGCATGGTACGAACTTAAGTACTTCTACAAATTAGCATACAATCATGGATTCGCAACACATAGCAATTTGTAATGTCATAATAAAACACGTAAAAGTTCACTAATATCATCCGCATTTGATACATGAAAATTTTGCTCGAAGAGAATACATAAGTGCTATTAGTTCGGCAGCATAACGGCTCTATGAGTAGTGTAGTCACTTAAACATAGAGTCTGGTTCTCCCTTGGGGGGTTCATTGGTGGGGCGGGGTGGTCTGGTTGCGCCTCGTCCACAAACGATGTGGCGTGATCTTTGTCCGGGTCTTGTCCTTCCTTGATGTCATCGTCGGTCTCCCCGAACTCGTAGTCGGTGTCTATGTATTCGTCAAGTCCGACGTCATGTGCTTCCTCTGGATTCCCTTCTGGTTCATTCTCAAGCATCCCGTGAGCCACTAGGACTTGATGAAACTGGATACCCGACTGATCTCCCTCCATGAAGACTGGGGGAAGGTATAAACTATGGTTACTCCTATGACTCTACAACTATGATATAGACTAAACAGACGTTCTCTTTTTGGTGATAAAGGGGTATGTTTTTAGGTTCTCTAGCTATCACGATCTCCTCAGGACGTGTGGTAGTGATACCTTGGTCAGAATGTAGTTGATCAGGCTACATCCGTTCCTTGATACAACTAAGAATAGTCCTGGATTAACCGGGATACTAGCGTTATCTTGTTTGATTCGGTGTTAGGTTCTTGTTCCTAATACAAGCAAGGATGTTTTATTGTTATGTTTTACTTGTTTTGTTCAGAGTTGTGTTAGTCCCTCTTTTGGTTTATAGTTGCATATCAATGTGTGGCTAGATATGCTAGTTCACTATAAACAGAGCTCTGATACCAACCTGTCACACCCCGAACCAGATGGCGGAAACGTCTGAGGGCTGTTGTGACTCAATTGAATACCATCATAGTGAATATACATGAAACATAACATCATTCATCACCATGCATTGAAATATTACAACTGGTAGTGTTTACATTTAGTACCTTGTTTCAAAATATTACATTCCCAAAAAGTAAATTGTTCGATACTAGTTAAACAAACAACAAGACATCACTGAGTACATTTTTCCTTCGATTTACCTGTCACCTGAGAATACAAGTATTTTGAAAAACGTCAACATATAAAATGTTGGTGAGTTCATAAGTAATGTTTGAAACACAGTGTTTTGTATTAATTTGAAAAACCACCAGAAAATCCGATATTTTCTGAAAAGATTATTGTAAGTAAGAAAAAGTTTGAGGATCCGTAAGTATGCTTGTTTGTTTCTATAAGTGTGAAAAATTGTTATACTTGGTAGGCATCTCGTAGGTGTAAGGGTTGAAATCCCTAAGAAAACCCGATGTTTTCCTAATACTTTAAATTACGTGTTTTATCTTTGGTTATACCGTAGCGACGTGTGTATTCAATAATTCCAGGTGACATTGGATTAATTAAGGGTGGTGAGTTGTTGTAATCAAGCATTAATGAAAAATGGCTAGCTTATGACTATACAAACGAACCCTTAGGCATCGTCTGTACTACTCACCTAATCCAACCACCCTGACTTCCCTTAGCCCCACAACCTAGGAAGAAAAGAGGGTGCGAAGCCCCCGTTAATTCCATGAGTCGTTAAACGCTATCGTGAATGCGAAAGGCCCTTGGCCCGGCTCGCAATTGACTTCTCGACTTTAATACCAGAGCCAGAGGACCCTTGGGGCCCAACAGCACAAAAGCTATTGAAAGTCCTTTTACACGGTACTAGGTCGTATAAGACCCAACAACATGTAAGCGCGTTTCCTTCGAGCCTAAAGATCATGTCATTGGGCTAGCTAGGACCCACAAGCACGATTTGAAACTTTTGGGCCCAAAGATGGTGTATCGACGTCTGCTGAATTCCCGCGTGTGTATTGACTTCCCGTAATTTCCGCGTGTGTATTGAAGTATCGTTGTGTATTGATTTTTGATTCGTTATTGATTCGAGACCGAATCAATTCGTTTGGTAACGATTTTGGTGTTGTAGGTGTATTATGTTTCGCTGGTAGTCATGGTACTCGTATTCTTTAAAACATTAGAATTTTTCTTTTTGAAGCCCCTTCTTAGATAAATTTACACTTTCAACCCTTTATATAAAAGAATTTCCATTTTAGTCCTTAAACCATTTTTCTTGACACTTTAGTATCAAAACTCATTGAAAAGGTATTTTTCAGCTTAAATTTTCTTGAAAAACAGTTTTAGTCCCTCAGAATAAAGTTTTCTCGGTTGAAACCTCTATTTTCGCAATTTTTACAATTTTTACCCAAAATGGAAAATTTTTGCATCTTTGGTCCCTTTTAAATTTGAAATGTATTTTTAACCCTTGAAATGGACTTGGTACACTAGTAGTCCCCTGTTTTACAGAAAAGTGCAGTTTCGGCCCTTCTAAATTAAAAATCTCGCAATTTGGGCTATATTGGGCCGAAAAGTTCATTTTTGGCCCATTATGTTTAAAAATCCACATTTTAATCCTTTAAAAGGGTAAATTTTCAGAAAATACATTTTTGAAACTGTTTTGACTCATCTCAACCTTCAGAATTTGTATTTTGTCGTTTTGGGCCCTATAGTTTTATATTTTTAGAATTTTGAGCCCAAAAATGGGTTTTAAGCCCATAGATGTTCATATTAACCAACTTGGTTATTTTTTCTAGAAATGTTTTGCATGAAATAATATAGTTTATACTCATTTCATACAACTTAATGTAGATCTCGGTTTTAAGGTCTTTTTCACTAGATCCAACACCACAATCACATAAGGACATATATATATATAAACATAGAAATCACACAAAGCATACATATACTCATATATCTACACATTTGCTTGTATTCTCCCCCCACAAAACTTATAAAAACCAAAAAATAGGGGGTATGAAGCTCACCTTGAGTTGGGTTTCGGTTTTGGAGAAGATTGGAAGAAGTTTGATGTTGTTTTCGGCTCTAACAAGTCTTCCCTTGTTGATTTCGAACTTAGGGAGTTTCTAAGAGAGTGATCATGATTTTTGCATAGATTAGAAAGAGATTTTTGATAAAACAAAGAATCTAGATCATAGATCCAAGCATAATCTTACCCTAGATGAAGAATTTGTGGAAATATCTTCTTGAAAAACCTTCTAAAATTTGAGATCTTGATGAAGAGTGGAGGGAGTTTCCTTGAGATATTTGTGGGAGAATTGTGTGTGTGTGTGTGTTTTGAAATTGGCCGAGAGCAAGAGAGAGGGAAAGAGAGAGATCTTGAAGTGATGTGTGCATGGAAGTATGAGATAAGATGCATGGAAAACCATAATGTAAAAATAAGGTGGCCATGAAAGTCAACTCTCCCTTTTTACATAGGCTTGGGCCTAGAATTTGAGAGGAAGAGAAAAGAATTTGGGCCTTGTAAGCTTAAGCCTTTTTCATGATTATGTTAAGTGGTGTTTGGTCCAAATAACCATATATATGATTCTTATGACCTATTAGGGTTACATTAGGTTAAATATGGCCCAAAAGGGTTCATATAATTAATCTATTTCATTCTAGGCCCAATATGGCCCAAAATATTGAATTAAATGAAAATGGGTCCAATTAGAGCCCATTTAAGAGTTCTAAACCCAAGATGGTCAAATTGGAAGCTTATTGGTCCATTGGGCCCAATAAGGAAGTCCTAGTCCAAAAGTGGACTTGAACAAGAACTTCTAGGGTTTCCAGTTGCCTATTGACTACTTGAAATGCTTGCATGGTGTATTTGATTGAAATTTTGTTGTCATAAAGTAAGCATCATACATGTTCTTAAGTTTTTGATTCATAATTTTACTTAAGTGTTGTAGTTACAAGGCATAAAATTTCTAGTTGTGACATGTTTAGACAAACTTAGTATGCACACTTGGTGTATGGCCTTACTAGTGTTTAGAAAACATAGTGTACATGCTTGGAGCATGGGACAACTAGTATTTTAATTAAAGTATAAAGTTGATAGTTTGAAACAGTATGAAATGAATGATGGGTAATCGATATGGTGATAACTGAAAGTTGTTTTATTTATATTCATATGTTCTGTAACCATATTGGATTCGATTATTCTTGTGTTTCACTTTGCATGTTTTGACTTCCAGAATAACTAGGTTGTTCTTCCTAAATGACTAAGTTATTCAAACCATCCACAGTTGGTCATATGTTGGAAGTAGATATGAATCAAGACTGTCATGGGTTGGCTTGTAGAGGTCTAAGTTGTTGGACAAAGTGGTGCTATAACACTCATCAGGGCTCATAAGTTCTGAGTATTGGATTCAACCCACGCTCATTGGAATCAATTTATGGATTTTATCACAAGTGATCATGAGATGATGATATCTTATATTCTTTAAACATAGAGATATGAGTTGTTACTATGAGTTGGTTATACATTGATTACACAAAACCGCATTGGTAACTCGATGTCGTAAAAAGTGCCTTTGTGTATGATTCAACAAGTAGTAGAACAAGCCATATGAGTCGATGTTTATCCATTCCTTTTACCTTTGAGATAAAAGTGATATCTGTGGGCCCCTCGATGATTTAATGATGATGCATGTGAGTGCTTGGCCAAGCCAGGACTGATTTGATTTGTTCAATCAGTCAGTCATCATAAATCGAAAATCGGGAAACAATAGATGGACCGAGAGAATGATTTATAATCCATGTCTCAGTCCATATGATATCTAGAATGGAGGAATATATGATCCCATATCTAATCAAGTCATTGAAAAAGGTCAAAGTTCATCCGCAAGGTCAGAGTTCAACAGAAGCTTTTGAGAGCTACAATTGCTAGTCGGGTTATGAAGTCATACTTGAAATAATAGTTTTAGACTTATCCAAGTGGGAGACTATTGGATTAATGTCTAAGTCCATAAATGTAATTGGTAAGACTTGACCCGACCCGACATGGTCGATTTGGGTTGCATGGCATCGGAACATTTGGATTGACAAGATGAGGAAAAATGATACTAGGGACTCTAAGATATATGTGTGTGATGGGCCAAGTTCATATAGGTTGGGCTAAGATTTCATGGATAGTCCATTGAGTGTTTAACCCATGGATCATATGAAATGAAAGGTCATGAGTTTAACCCTAATTACCACACTATATAAAGATGTCCTTGGTTTGTCAAATGGAACTAGTGTGTGCACACAAAAGGGCAAGGCCAATTTCACTAGAGAGAACCAAAAGTATCCGTATTCTCAAGTTTATTCCAAGTGTTCAGGGTGTTTTGTAAACCATTTGAGGTGTCACACTTGGGGCACTAGGCACTCAAGCTTCATGAAGACAAGTTACAACAACAAGGTGTGTATTCTAACTTGTTTTATTACCCAAGTATCATAGATTCTATGCTAGATAGGGTAATACCTTGGAATATTCATATTTGCATGTATAATAGAGAAAACATAGACCCAAGGTATTAAGGTTGCATGTACACCTTAGGAGTGTTAGAATGCTCAAAACCCAACACTACTACCACATAAAACACATAAAACATATACAGCCTTGCATATCTGGGTGTTGGCTTCCCCTTCGATCACTTTCAACAGGTAACCAACGACCATTTCATGCCCTACCACTACCATATAATAACATAGCATACTAGAACATAAAGCATATCATATAGTGGCATACCATACATTTATCACAAATTCAATCATCTCAGCTCTAACCTACTAGTGGGTCGGCATTAGTGCCTTCGACACACTCCTACTAGAAGGTAACTCATCTTAATGTTGCATAGTAGTTGAACTGTCCTCGGTGCTGGGATCAACTCCTCTCAAACTCCTACACATAACAATCTCCTTTAATTACCCTTCCATACTATAGCCCTTTTAAGGGTCAACTCAGGTCAAATTCAAGTCAAGGTCAACACCCTGGTCAAGGTCAACCTTGGTCAAAGTCAACATCTTGTTGACCCAACTCGCCGAGTTGGTCCATCAGCTCGTCGAGTTCCATAATCCATGAGACCCTGAAGTCCTGATCCTACTCGTCGAGTTCTTTCATGAACTCGTCGAGTTCTTCCTTATAACATAGTCGGGACCTTTCTCTCACAACTTGCCGAGTTCCTTCTTAGACTCATCGATTTCTCCTTCATACAGAGTCGGGACGTTTTGCTCATAACTCGCCGAGTTCCTCCATGAGCTCGTCTATTTCTTCATTCTTGAAGCCCAAAACATGTCCAACCTGCTGAGTCATCTCATAGACTCAACGAGTTCACTCAGTAATAGAAAACGTTGGGGTACCACGACCCAACTCACCGAGTCCCCCCATAGTCTAAATCCATACATTCATTTTAAGTCGGGCTTAATGTATCCAAATCACAGATCTAGTTCCTTAGGGTCGATATATCACATAAAGTTTCTAACTTTACATGCATGCATGGGTTATTTAGCTCAAAAATCCCTAAAAATTGGTTCATATGATGTATGGGACTCCCATGGCCATAAATTTGGCACCTTTATGCCATGGAGTCCCTCAAAGACTCTGGATCTGAAGTTATTACCCCAAAACATGCTTGCATCCATGAATGCTTCCATAATATGCTCCTTATGACCATAAACTACCCCATGAAGACATATAATAAATTAATAGACAAGGTATAGACTTTATACCTCAAATGAACCGGAAATGAAGTTCTTCTTCTTGATCCAAAGCTCCTTCCTTCAACCAAACACTTCTAGCTTCCACTCGTTCAAGGAAAATACCAAAGAATTACTCCTTTTTCACTCAGACATACTCACAAGGCTCAAAATCACGATTTAGGGTTTGCTTTACTATGGGAGATGATGAGGGAGGCCACAATGGGGTGTTAAGGTCTTTAATTAGGGTGCAAACCCTGAAAATTAGGGTTTCACTCTGGCAACCCTACTCGTTGAGTCGAGGCTTCTCGACTCGTCGAGTAGACTTCAAGTCTGGTGTCCAAAGATCCCATTCCTAGTCGACGAGTTTGGGGCCTCCTACTCGTCGAGTCCCTTTGCAAAAATGAATAATTCTTTATTAAAATACATACCAGGAACCAGGCGTTACAACAATTATCTTAAATAGAGCATATGGTTTAGATTCTACATGACTAGGAATAATACGAAACTATATTGAACTCTTTTTCACAAAAAGATCTTATAGATTCTCAAGGTGAACCCCTGCAAACTCCCATATAATTGACACATCTTCATCGACCTTCTCCTTTACGTTGTTACACATATCCACCATAAGTGCTAAATATATGATACAACTAAGCTTATTAGTACCTTCTTGTCCATGTGACTAGACATATTGATATGCCCCATCTACGACATCACCTTGTACTATTTGTTCTCCCCCACTTGGGTTTGAACTCATACCTTTTTGCAACGGCAAAAAAACTACGCGTCAATCATGTCCTTGAAATCCCTCTCCACAGTCAAAAATAGTCCCTGCATTACTATCGGATCCAAGTTGAATGGTTATCTCAAACTTCCAAAGGTGCTTCAAAACTTCCACCACAATATCTTCTTCTAAGTTTAAAGGATCAAATGAGAAACTCATTCCTAAGTCAGAATTGGTTTAAGCACCCTCTCACAATACAAGATCAAATAGACAACTAAATAACTAATTCTAAGGCTATGCAACCTACTCATACAACTTCCCAACATGGGCACACTATAAATTTTACAAGGATGGTATACCCGAACGTATGTATTTAGGGCATAATAACAAAATTAACACAAATAAACATACTAGCAACATCTCAATGACCTAATTTGATCATAATAATGGCAATGGTGGTACATCTTCATCTCCAATATGCAATCTTGATGAGCATGTCCTTTTTATATGTAGCTGTTGTGTTTAGACATGCATCGCACGAACATGTGGATCCTTCCACTCTTACCACAAATCTTATGGTTCTTCTAACCTCATTTTATTGGCACAACAATGTCGAACTTTCTTGATAATTGTTAATAGAGTCGGGTCCTACTCTCGCTTACTCTTCCCCAACTATGTCTCCAAACTAATTCATCTCTCCTAAGACACATCCATTATCCCATCAGTAGTCTATACGGCTGCAACCCACTCCTCGAACCATATGATCAACCTATCTGTTATTTCTCTAATGAGACCAGACAACTCTTCTAGTAAGGTCTTACGAGACCTCAACCACAATCTAGTAATGCAGGACCGTGTTGTCCCAGCTAATCTCAGAAGTCTCAACTTCATGTCGCATAGTCGACATTTGGTTGATATAAACAGAACTCAGCACTACCTATTTTGGTTTTACCATTACACTACTCTCTATCTATTCAATTATTGGCATCCCCGATCTTCCTTTCCAATAACACACGACATCACTATCATAATCATCATTAGTGTCTCGTCAACCCACAATCCAATAGCAGATCAAGAAGTACCATTTGTCATAGACCTATTTTGCAATTTAACGGGTAAACATAAGTTTACCACAATTTAATAATAAACATATAACCATGTTAATGTCACTACACTCATCTCTTTGGTTTCCCCATGACTTCTCTTGGCTCGGGCGTGAATCATGTGCTTTCGATTGTAGAGGCCCTAATACTATCGTCCACACTAATTCATGCATGCTCTAAGGTCTATCCCAAAGTAGTCAAGTCACTTCTAGCCGATAATTCTAACGATGTGTGCTACACTAGCACATGCCAACACTCTTCCTAACTTACTAGGACTTGCACCCCACCCTGTTATCAGCTGCGAAATAAACTTCTACCGATATCAACTAACTATCTTATGAATAAATTACATGAAACAAAAATTAAATAGTCTTTCGACTAGAAGATCCAACATTACAACAGGTAGACTCAAACAAGACCTACGCAATAGATCCTAATCAAGCATTCAAAAACTATTTAATTTTTATGGCATGTAACATAACACATTCGCTTAGCAGTTAACTAACATCAATATGGGTTTATGTTAGCACAAAAAAAGAAACATTCAAGCAATCAGTCTAACATACAATTCTATCACATAAAATTTATACTAGCATTTGCTATATTTTCCCTAGATCCGTAAGAATCATCTTCACCCTGCTACCCAACATATCATGGAGTCTTTACCAATCCTGACGTGTCGTCTCATGAATACACAATCACATACAGTGTAAAACCAGATAGTTATTTGAATAAAAGGTTATGCACCAGAATGATTGGACTCAAACAAAAGCTACAGACCAGGCAAAACCAGTCATTGTATGTCTATTTAGTTCCTATTGCATACAACATCAAGCGTTCACTTAACAACCTATCAGTACTAGTACAAATTCTAAATAAAATATAACAAGCATCCATCATAGCATGTAAAGAATCAAGTTATCTAGTATATATAATACAATCTTATATCTGAGAATAATAAATATGATTTGAACAATTTCCCTTTTTTGCCTCTCGCACTGGCTGCCTGTACACACTACTCTTGCGTTTGCCTTTCCCCAACCATTTCATTTAGTTTCGATAAAATTTATTTTATAAAAATAACTCTTGGACCGCAAATTTGAGTTTAGAACTCACTAAAATAAGCTAGATTCTCTCAAGCTATTCTCTTCTACCAGCTTGTAACATCCCAAAATTTCCAATAACTTTTAACTTTTTAAAATAACATAAGTCATCCGGTTAATATATTTTATTCAAAACAAATGAAATACCATACCCCAAGATGAATTATGTTTCCAAACATTATTAGTTATAATTCTAAAATTTATGAAAACATAAACAATTCAATATTAATTCCAAAAACACAGCTCGAGCCAATGTGTAAAATCATGCCCGACCATTATGTGTACTTAAAATAGTATTTTTAAGGGAAAAAGGGTAAACACAAAGCTCGGTGAATTTCACATACACAGTATCATATCATATAATCCATACCCTTATAGACAGATACAAATGTGTAACATCTTAATTTTTCAAGTATTCTCTTTTGACCCTTGGATTGTGATTTGTTTGCAAAATTGGTCCCCAGAGGCATTTTTGTAATTTTTGGCCCTGTATGAGTATGTTGAGCGTTCTTTAAGTATGCTAGGAGTATGTAACCAGGGTGCAAACCCTAATTTTTATGATTTGGGCTATATTTAAACATATTTATGGCCTCACACTGTAACATCCTGAAAATTCAAAAGTATTGTTGAAAGGCTAAAGTGTAAATTAAGGCGGGGACTCAACGAGTATGTATTCCGACTCGCCGAGACAGAGTGGGATTTGGTCACGAGTTAAGTGACCAACTCGTCGAGTCAGTAGCTGGGACTTGAAGATTTGATGCTAAAAAGAGAAAACCCTAATCTCGGGGGTTGTACCCTATATAAAGAACATAACATCCCTTCTTCAGCCTCCTTACCACCCTTGAGAGCCTACAAACCCTAGAAATCGAGTGGAACTCCATTGATAGTGAAATTAGAGCGTGGGGAAAGGAAATCTTGAAAAGGGAACTTGAAGACTAAGGGATTTCAGCAAGGGAGTGGTATAGATCCGAGGTCTACTTCAGTGGGGGCTTTCATTTGAGGTAATAATCTATTGCTTAAGCTCCTTTGAGTCTAGACCCTTTGTTGCTTGAGTTTTGGGGCACTTGTAGAGTTATTTTGGGTTTGGAGGTTGGATCTGAGGTTGCTACCTCAGATCTGGACTTGAGATGGTCCAGAAGATCATAAAGTTCCTGACTTTGAGTTGTTGGTGAAGCCCTTTGTCGTAAAAGCCTAGCCCTAGAGCATTTTGGGCTCATAGCTCTTTGAGTTCACGTAAAGTTTGCCACGTTACGAGAGGGATAGCTTGTAGAAGGGTAGATCTATGGATTGGAGTCCCTGCATGGCTTGAAAAGCCTCTGTTTGGAATGAGAACTGAAGAGACTCAGCGAGTCACATGGGTGTACTCGACGAGTTGTATGAATATGTGCATCGACTCTACGGGTTGGAAGAACAACTCGGCGAGTCTGGTCGTGGAGTCCTAACCTTTTCTGGTTAAGTTGTGAATCGGTGAGTCGAGGGACGACTCAGTGGGTTGAGTAGGAAGGGACTCGATGATCGTTGGACTCGACGAGTCTTGGGGTGACTCGGCGAGTTGAGTCGTGTTCTAAGAATTTTCAGAGCATAGGGAATCGACGAGTCAACGGGTTGACTCGGCGAGTAGAGTCAGTCAGGAAGTTTGACTTTGATGAGGACTTTCACTATGACCAAGACTTGACCAGTTGACTTCCAGGGGTATTTTGGTAATTATTGGTATTTATTGAGTTCAGTTATTTGGTATTGGATAGTGGTGGAGATCGTGTCGGTGGTTGGAGCAACTTGGTCTTATCTTTTCAGTCGGCAGTTGCAGGTGAGTTATCCTCACTATATCAACAGGGTCTAAGGCACTAAGCCTGGCCCTTTATCGAATGGAATTTCGGGTAGTTGTGTGTTGTGTTATTTTTTTGTTATGTTTACATCCTGGTGGTTAGGATGGTATATGTTAGAGACCTAGTTAGGGTCGGTATCCTGGTTTATAGGATGATGTTATGCTAGTGAACGGTTAGGTCGGAATCCTGGTAGGGATGTGCTATGTATATGATCTGCTAAGATCGGTTTGATTAGTTGTGAATTGATATATGATTATATTTTTATTTGCACATGGTTGCTGGACTAGGGTTGGGTTGAGGCGGGTCCTGCTTTGTGTCGTAGGCCAACATACCCAAGGCGGACCGGTTATCTCGAAGGCCCAGGGAGCGGTCAGGATAGACTGTAGGCCCCAAGAGGGTGGACCAGACATGCCAAGGCTCGGAGAATGGACTAGGCCGACTGAAGGCCCGGTGTGGGCGGACCAGTCATATTGTAGACTCAGAGAGTGGACCAGGTGGATTGAAGGCCCGGTGCGGGCGGACCAATCACACTGTAGGCTCGATGTATATGGCTAGACTCGGAGGATGGACCAGATGGACTGTAGGCCCGGTGCGGTGGACCAGTCACACAGTAGACCCGAAGTGCATGGTTGTTCTGTTCTGGTTATGATATTATGTGTGTATGGTATTGTGGTTGGTATTTTGAGGGTATCTCACTAAGCTTTCGGGCTTACAGTTGTGGTTTAACGTTTCAGGTACTTCAGGAGACCATGGCAAGGCAAAGGTGTGATCGTACCGCTCCTCATGTTTATTTTTACGATATGGTTCATGGAATACTCTGATAATAAATGTATTGAAAACCTTTTCGTTATAATTAAATGAAATTGGATTGTTTTTGAAAAGTTTAAATTGGTCGTAAATTCTTAGAGTGTTACACACACTCCCTTTTAACTCCAACCTCCTTCCTCATTTAGAAACCCTAAAGTGTGTGAGTGAGTTGTGAAGCTTGAAGAGCCTTTTCGTGCCATTTAGAGCGTTTGGAGAAGAAGGAAGAACATTGAGGTTACGGTGTTTGACTCAAGTGTAACAACCCAAAATTTCGTTTCATTGCTTGTACCCCTTTTCATAACTTATTTCGATAATCCGATCGCCGTTTCCAATTTCGTTTTCGATTCTATCATTTAATTAAGTCATTAACGTGTATTTTATATTATGACTTAATGGGTGTCCTAATGCCTTTAGAACTCGTTCAAACACCCCATATTAGTGATCAGATCATTTCTAGAATCAACCATATCGGGTTACGGCAACTTGGCCGGGTGCGACCAAAAGCCCCGTCTAAAGCCGGTATCGGGTAGAATTTCACCTTTTCCAAATCCCGAACACTATTTAAAGTTTTCTAAGCCTTCATTTGAAGCTTTTGCTTCATCTCACTACTCTCTCTCTCTCTCTAACCTCTCTCCTCAATCAAAGATTCAAGGTCCAAAACATTGAATTAAGGCTTCAAATCTTTGAGGTAACATCCCCAACTTGTTGTTTAACCTCTTAGGCCTTCAAATTCATGTTTAATTTATCATTTTGGACGTGGAACACGTGTTTACGGCCAAGGAGCATGCTTGGGTCGTAAACACAAAAAAACATGGGCTTTTGAGCAATTTAACCCTTCCAAACCATCATTGGGACTTGGATATGACCTTAAGGCTTGCAAAACCAGACATAGAACACCCTAGACATGCATTTTGAGGGAAAAATAACAGTTTACGGCCAAAGAACATGCTTGGGCCATAAACTCATATAAATGGGATTTATATGACCTTAAACCCTTCCAAAACTTCATTAAAGCTTAGATATGAATTGTAGAATATTGGATTTGGCCTTGGAACACCTTGAACATTAAATTAGAGGAGTAAAAATGAGTTTACTGCCCAAGATCTTGCTTGGGCCGTAAACTCCTCATACATGCGGAGTAAACTCATTTTCTAGTGTTAAAAAGGCATATAACTTCACCAATAGCCTTGGAATAAATCCTAGAATCATCAAAAAATAGTTTGGGGACCTTAAACATGTCAAACACGCTCCAATTAGGTGTTTACAGCCATGACACCCCAAGAATATGTTCCAGGGCCGTAAAATCCTAAAGATGAGTCATTTGGTGCCCTAAATTCATACCAAGGCTTCGAAAAATTATAGGAATCACATGTGATTAATTTAAGGCCATTAAATCGTCAATCTAAGGGGGTATAGGAGTTTACGGCCATAAACTCCATGTTTAGGGCCGTAAACTACCTTAAACGGTGTTATTGGTGATTTAATTCCATCCAAAGCCTTCGATAAATTCATCCCAATTATCCCTCAAGTGTTATTGACCATTTTAGCACCATAAAACACCCAAACATGAGTTCACGTGAACTCATGTGTGTATGGTATGAGAGGCCGAAAACTCCATAAGTATTTTACTCTTGAAGAGTAAACTCAATTCCCAAGTCCCACGCATCAATACACGTCCGTAGATGTCACCCGAGTCACTCTAAACACTCGTTTTGAAGTGTTTTCGCTCATTGGAATGTAATATCATATCTAATTAGTAATTTAAAATCTAATTAGATATATTTGTATACCATTTCTTATTACATAGGAACCTCGCTCGTATTTAAGCCTCGATTCGACGTTTAGCATCCTAGTCATCACATTCCGCGTCCGGTGAGTTCATACCCCTACCCTTTTTCAATGGTTTTTAAATATTTTCAGGGGGGAATACAAGCAAAAGTACAAGAATATATTGTACTTAAATTCATTATTTTACTTAAATGGTTTCATAATTCGCACACTTTTAAGAATTGAAAACCTACTAACAAACTGTTTTAACTTGCAGAGTTGTTTGTTTAAACGATTTCAATTCTTATTATATACTGTTATGTTTCACAATTGATTGTTCACACTTATATTGATAGAGATCATAAAACCTTTGTAATGTCTGTAATAAAACACCCTAGGCTCGAGTGTAAAGGACAGGCACCATTAGAACTTAGTTACCCATAGATATAAGTTCCCTAGACACGAGAGTATAGAGTAATCTTAAAGATTGGAGACACGACCTCGGTGAAGATTCCACAGAGAAACGCGGGTGGAGGACCACACCTGTAACCAGAATCTCTTAGATAGGGAGCGTAACTTGTGTGTATAGATCTATACGGGACTGACAATCCCGCACCTGGCTGCTAGCTACAGCCGAACCGAAAGGTTCAAGGGTGATGAAAGTCATAAAAAGGATACTGGCCACGACTCGAGTCATATCTGGTCTGAAGTATGGTTATGGAACTCGCAATCAAGATTATGAACATTTCACACTTAATTATTAGTTTTATGTACGTAATAAAACTAATGTGCCATTAAGGATAATCAGACTTTCAGGAGAATTCGCACACACACACACACATTCAGGAAAATATGGGATTTTCCTGGGAATAACATTGAACATAATCAGAATTGGTAACAGTTCATCACACACACAGACATGTAGGAAGATATAGGATTTTCCAGGGTAACAGTGGTACATAACCAGAAAAGTGTAACAAGTTAGATAACCAAACTTTACATTTGACAAGAATAATCATGTTTTCATTGTACACCTTTTACATTACATTTTGGATTTGGTAACCAACTTTTAAGAAAATATAGGATTTTCTTGGATAACTACTTTTTCAGGAAACCAAAGGAACTCGTACATTTTCAGAAAACTAACCGCTTACGAACTCACCAGCTTTATGCTGATTTTCAAACCGCTTGTATTCTCAGGTCCGCATTAGACAGGTACCCGACAATTTCTTTTGGCGAGGACGGAGTGCGCAGAAGACTCGTCTCATTTTGTTCATATATACTATGTATCACATGTATAACTTTACTTTTGAAACAAATGTAAACTTTTCTATATGTAATGTAATTGTTGTTTTACTTTACTTACTATGTGCATTGGATTTGATACTCAACGTGGAGTCCGCCCCGGAAATGTTTACGCCTTCGGTTTTCGGGGTATGACAGATTGGTATCAGAGCCCTTGTTTATAGTGAATAAAGTATACCAAACCTTACATGGTATAAAACTATAAACATTAAGGGGCCTAAGTGCTCTGAACTAAAGGTATCCTTCAAAATATAAGTATTTTCAAAAGTATATAAGTATACCGAACCGTCGAGATCCGTAACTACAAGTAGAACAAAACATAAGTAAATGGGTGTCGTACGCTGCGGTTAAACCTGGGCAGTTATGTTGTCGTGTCTAGGATCAATATAGCCTGACCAACTATATTCATTCGAGACACGGCCAACATGTGTTTGGGAGTGACTGTGGTATGCGGCGTGCCAAAAACTTACCCTAATACCGCAAACATCAAGCAAGTGTCGTAGCGAATCATGAAATACTAAGGGAGTATTTCTCGATCCAATCCTTGGTAGAAATACTCGTTCATGCATTGTTCTTTGATCATTCCCATAGCAATAATTTTCCCGTTTAGATAACTCTTTCATGCTTTATCTCTTATTCAACATATATTCGTCATATTTCTTGATTCAATTCAGAGGACTTATCATCCTCTCTTTCTTAATCTTATTAGATCAAGATGCCTCCAAGAAAGAGACCCAGCTCCAAGACCAACAACCCTCCGCCACCACCTCCTCCCCAAATTGATCCTGTAGTATTCCAGGCAGCTGTTACAGCCGCAGTGGCAGCTGCCATGTCTCAACGGAACTCTGGCGGTTCCGGTGGTTCGGGAGGTGGTACCCAAACCCAAAACCAAGAAAGTAGTAAGGGACACCGAAAAGAGGGTTCCTATAAAGATTTCATTAACGCAAAACCCACTTCCTTTGATGGCACTGGAGGTGTCATTTCCCTCACCCGATGGTTCGAGAAGATCGAATCCATCTTTGAAATTTGCGCCTGCTCAGAATCTGACAAGGTGAAGTTTGCCGCCTGCACCTTCATCGACAAAGCCCTAACTTAGTGGAACGGCCGAGTCAAATCCCTAACCTTACCTGTAGCCAACGCCATGGGTTGGGAAGCCATGAAGGAACTTCTACTGTCTGAGTACTGCCCTCGAGGCGAAATGCAAAAGTTAGAACACGAACTCTGGAACCTGAAGATGAAAGTTTCCGATATCGCCGCTTACACTTCCAGGTTCGACGACTTGGAATTACTCTGCCCGGGAATGGTTACCCCGGATTGTAAGAAGATAGAGAGATTCATCTGGGGGCTGACCCAGCCAACGAAAGGAAACGTCATAGCTGCGAGGCCAGGTACATACGACAGAGCCAAACGCTTAGCACAAATCTTAATAGATCATCGTGATGACCCTGAGGAGACAGCTACCACTCCTGAGCCGACGGAGAGGAGTGGTGAGAAAAGAAAGATTGGAAAGAAGGAGAAAAGTCAGACATCGCAAGATTCTTCTGAGAGGAAACAAACGGTGGCAGTTCACGCTGCCACTTCCCCTGCAACTGTTTCTGTTGTTGGATCCTCAACTCGAAAACTGTGACAACCCGAAATTTCCATTATGTACAAACAATATCAATTCAATAGAACTTATAACAGTCACAATTAATTTTCAGACTTTTTCGCTTAAGTTTGAATACGTTAGGGTTTACACTTCAGGAGATATCAGGAGAGTGGATGCACTAGGGTTTAGTGCAACTCTATTATTCCATCACTCTATTATATTAGAGGTCATTTCAGGAATAAAATTATTTTCTGCCAAAAATATCTCAGGACTATAAATAGAATTCTGAACCAAATTCATTCATTATTCACATTTCCAACTAGAGAAAAGCCATTTTCTCTCTCATGGATCTTCGGGTTTTTATACCAAAATGTGAGTAACTCTTTCTAGTAGTGTTAGAAAGCTTTAAATGTGTTCATAACATAGATTACATAGCTAAATCATTAGATTTAGGAGTTTACTCCCCAAGGTGTTTTTGGGTGGTAAACTCCCGAAAACAAGCCTAGACTGTCCCCCGTGATATACTACTGCCTTGGACTTGTATAGGAGTGTATTAGGGACATGAAATCAAGCAAGGATCACCCAAGTTTGGGAGTTCACGGCCCAAGAGTATCTTAGGCCGTAAACTCCAAAGTTCATGCTCAAAATGGTGCTTTTAGGGCACCTAAGGCCTTAGACTTTTACCTAGACTTGTTCCCATTAAATCAAGGGCCTTAAATACAACAAAATCACCTTACAAAGTGAGTTTACGGCCATGACATGGTTCATGGGCCATAAACTCATTAAAGGGGCACCAAAGTGTGTCAAGAGTCTTCATATGTTTGGATTAAAAGCCTAGAACTTATACCACTTATGCATGAGGCTTGAAAACAACAAGAACACCATTCCAAGGGAGTTTACAACCGTAAACTCCAAAGGAAATTGCCTTAGGACCGTAAACTCCTCTAAGGAGTGTTTCTAGGCCTTAAACCCTTCCAAGAATCTAACCACCAAGTTGGAATAATTCTAGGAATCATTTGGAACTTCAAAACACACAATACACCCATGGTTGGGAGTTTACGGCCGTAAACTCAAGAGTTTACAACCGTAAACTCCATGTGTGATGCTATATGGGGAGTAAACTCATATATGGGGTCCTTTGGAACCCTAAACACAAGTGCCTTGTCCCACAATAGCTTAGATGCAATCCTTAGGGCATAAAACACTTATATAAAGTGTTTATTATGTCTAGGATGTCTTAACTTTATCAATTAGTAATTTGAGACTAATTGAGTGCATATATGTGTGATTATATGTTTATTAGGATCGTAGTGTGTGTACAAGTCCTCACTTGACCACTAGCAATCCTACACCGTCCAGTTCATCCGAACCACCATCTACAGGTGAGTTCATACCCCTAATCAATGTTTTAAATGATTTTAAATGCTTTAAAAGGGGGGATACAAGTAGAAACAAACATGTTATTAAATCATTGATATGTAGTTTATAACTATGTTTGTCATTTAACAGATTTCACATACTACAAAATGTGATGCATGAAATGGTTTTAAATCTTAAAAATACTTTGTTATCAAATGTTTTACTTTTGAAATGTTTATTAAAATGATATCAAGTCATTGTTAATTATTGTTCAAAAGCCATAAGATGTCTTACAAAACCATTTTACATTCTTGAACTAAACTATGCAGATACACTTTATGTTCTTATATATGTACTTATGTTATAGTTTACATCTTTCATTTAGTTTCTTACAACCTTGAGTAGTAAGAGTGTATAAACCTACTTGAACAACTAATTACCTTTCAGTAAATTATCATAGGGATAATTTGAAGATATCAAACATTATTCCTATTACAAGGAATCACACAAGAGTCAGTTCATTCATGAGTCTTTACTAGTACATTACCTGATACATGAGTATGTTTACATATGCTTACATGATACATGAATACCTTACATGAGTACCTTTACATAGATACATTTTCCTGTGTATTACTTACATGAATACTTGTATCTCAAATTGCGAGGATGATTTATTAGTACCTTCTGTGTAACTTATCCTCCCTATCCCCTATTACCTCGGGATATTTAGACGGGACCCTATCTCCCAGTACCTCGGGATATTTAGACGGGACCCTATCCCCAGTACATCAGGATATTTAGACGGGACTAACCATTCCGAATCCCAACTGATTAGCACCAGTGGTTGATGAACGTCTACGGATGCCTACGGTTATTACTTATACTAGGAGTACCTTTACGGGACTAACCCTTCCACCGCCCTGCTGCTTCTACAGAGGACAATTGGACAATCTTCGGATGTTCATTAGGTTATATATATGTCGTGTTAGCCCTGGTACCTCGGGATAATAGTTACATACGTCGTGTTAGCCCTAGTACCTCAGGATAATATTTACTTTAGTATATTTTCCTATTTACTTTATTTTGTGATAGGTTATACGTTTCGCTTTACGCGATGGCGTGTTAGCCCTAGTACCTCGGGATAACACTTACATTAGTACTTTTTCCTGTTTACTTTATTTTGTGATACTTTCACATAAACGATGAGTTAGACTAAGTAATTTTAGTACTAGTCAATAAAAAGCAAAGCTATCAATTTACTTACAGAACATTTAAGTCTTGGTAGAAGACTACATCATTATAACAAAACATTCGGGTCTTGGTAGAAGACTACATTTTCATAACAAAACATTTGGGTCTTGGTAAAATACTACATTGTCATAACAAAAAATTCGGGTCTTGGTAGAAGACTACATCTCAAACTAATAGAAAATAAGGGATTTTCTAGGGCTTTTCATACTTACATCAACATTTTCATTTAAAGGTTCACATGACTTTTAAAACAGCTTTTAGTAAGCAAGACAATGACACTTAAACACTTATGAATTCACCAGCTTTAAAGCTGATACTCTCTTTCAAAATAACATGTATTCTCAGGTCATCAGTAGACAAGTACGGTGGCCAGGTTTTGAGAAGACGGAGCAGACAACTCTCGTCTTTTATTTTGATTGTATATTTTTGGTGTCTTATTACGATGAAAGAACACACATGTATTAAAACTTACTTATAATGCAATGGATGATGTTGTTGATTGTTTACTATTTTACATTGTTGTGATATTGAAAATGACGTCCTCCACCCCGGAACGTTTCCGCCGTTCGTGGTTTTGGGGTGTGACAAAAACCTGTCAGTAGGTATGCTGGAACCCTTCCTAGTTGTGACAAGTGCAACTATCATCACCTTCCTTCCGGTCCATGTATAGAGGTATTTTGCAACAGTTGTGGCATAAAGGGTCACATGGCGAAAAACTGTAAGACACCAACTCAATCAACGAGTCAAACTTCTGGAGCTGGCATTGGTCGGGCCTGCTATGGTTGTGGAGAAGTTGGACATTTCAAGCGAAACTGCCCCAAGGCAGTAACATCTGGCAACACCGGAAGAGTTCTAGCGATAGGACAAGAGGAGACAGCCACTGATCCCACCGTTGCCACAGGTATATTTCCCCTCGTTAAATTTTATGCCTGTGATTCTTTTCGATTCTAGCACCGAAAGAAATTAGCTAACCATCCATTTGAACATCTTTTAAACCATGTTGTTCGTGAGTAATCGAAAATGTATACCGTCGAGATGGTTATCAAGTGAGAATGAGAACGCTAACGTCATATCCGTAGATTGTATCCTCAATCCAAACAATTTTTTCTTTTCCGTTCGATCTAATGGCGAACTTTTCATGAAATGCTTTGATGTCATATTTAGCATGTAATGGCCGAGCCTCATTCATACTGTTATTCCTGGTTTCGAGAAAGCCATTCGTATTAACCTACCTCCGACCCGACTCTCATGATCTTCGTGCGTCGAAGCTTAAAAAGTTTTCCCATGTATTCCTCGTCCATGTGATCATCGAAAACGAGAAGTCTGCAACTCTTTCCCCGATGCATTTTCCAAAGATTTCCTGAGAATTTCCTTCCGAGCGTAGTCAAGTCTTGCAACGACCTAATCCTTGCAATTACCTCGTAGACAAAACCTTAGTGAGGACGATGTGTCCAAGACAGCAACCAGGGCTTGATATGATCACTACGAGGTAGTAGTGGTGCCCTTCGGTCAAGCCATTTTCCTGGTCATGTAGAAAAGCAAAGCAGTCATACACATGGACCTTTCCAAAAGCTAAGACAATAAAGAATTAGTCGGCACCGGAGATACCCATAGAAACCCGTCAACTCTTGGGTCCCGCCGACTATTATCGCAAAACCGTGTAGAAATTCCTTTAGGACCATCGGACCCTTAGCTACTCTGCCACATGAAGATGTGCCCTCTTGTTGGAAGTCTTACTCTGAAAAGGCATTGTACGCCCTTGGAAGTGCGGAAAACTCATCTCGTAGAACATTAGACCCTTAGAGATCCTCATTAGGAATCAATTTCGTAGCCCTCTCCGAACTATCTTCAGAACTCAGCAGCAACCATCTGGTATTCCATATCTTTGTTCGTAAGGAGTGCCGACCTGACGAAACCCTAGAAATCCCTTGATGAGATCGAAACCAGCGGAAGTCCAAACCTTCATGGATGAATCAATTGAGATCATGGATTGATAGGTTGACCGTTCGAAACAAAGCCGCATCCCGACAGTGAGGGTTTGCTGGAATGTCAAGCGGAGACCCGATTCCACTTAGGAGCATGAAGGACCAAAGCAGTAGATTCATCCTCATATCTCTTTTCACTTCGCGATTTGTGTTCAAATCATTGAATTTCGGGATGAAATTCCCTTTAACGGGGGGATAATGTAACAACCCGAATTTTGTTTCATTGCTTGTACCCCTTTTCGTAACTCATTTCGATAATCCGATCGCCGTTTCCAATTTCGTTTTTGATTCCGTCATTTAATTAAGTCATTAACCTGTATTTTATGTTATGACTTAATGGGTGTCCTAATGCCTTTAGAACTCGTTCAAACACCCCATATTAGTGATCGGATCATTTCTAGAATCAATCATATCGGGTTACGGCAACTTGGCCGGGTGCGACCAAAAGCCCCGTCTAAAGCCGGTATTGGGTAGAATTTCACCGTGTCCAAATCTCGAACACTATTTAATGTGTTCTAAGCCTTCATTTGAAGCTTTTGCTTCATCTCACTACTCTCTCTCTAACCTCTCTCCTCAATCAAAGATTCAAGGTCCAAAACATTGAATTAAGGCTCCAAAGCTTTGAGGTAACAACCCCAACTTGTTGTTTAACCTCTTAGGCCTTCAAATTCATGTTTAATTTATCATTTTGGACCTGGAACATGTGTTTACAGCCAAGGAGCATGCTTGGTCCGTAAACACATAAAAACATAGGTTTTTGAGCAATTTAACCCTTCCAAACCATCATTGGGACTTAGATATGACATTAAGGCTTGCAAAACCGGACTTAGAACACCCTAGACATGGATTTTGAGGGACAAATAAGAGTTTATAGCCAAGGAACATGCTTGGGCCGTAAACTCATATAAATGGGGTTTATATGCCCTTAAACCCTTCCAAAACTCCATTAAAGCTTAGATATGAATTGTAGAATATTGGATTTGGCCTTGGAACACCTTGAACATTAAATTAGAGGAGTAAAAAGGAGTTTACTGCCCAAGATCTTGCTTGGGCTGTAAACTCCTCATACATGCAGAGTAAACTCATTTTCTAGTGTTAAAAAGGCATAGAACTTCACCAATAGCCTTGGAATAAATCCTAGAATCATCTAAAAATAGTTTGGGGGCCTTAAACATGTCAAACACCCTCCAATTAGTTGTTTATGGCCATGACACCCCAAGAATATGTTCCTGTGCCGTAAAATCCTAAAGATGAGTCATTTGGTGCCATAAATTCATACCAAGGCTTGTAAAAATTATTGGAATCACATGTGATTAATTTAAGGCCATTAAATCATTAATCTAACGGGGGATAGGAGTTTACGGCCGTAAACTCCATGTTTAGGGCCGTAAAATCCCTAAAATGGTGTTATTGGTGATTTAATTCCATCCAAAGCCTTAGATAAATTCATCCCAATTATCCCTCAAGGGTTATTGACCATTTTAGCACCATAAAACACCCAAACATGAGTTCACGGCTATGAACTCATGTGTGTATGGTATGAGAGGCCGAAAACTCCATAAGGAGTTTACTCTTGAAGAGTAAACTCAATTCCCTAGTCCCACGCATCAATACACGTCCGTAGATGTCACCCGAGTCACTCTAAACACTCGTTTTGAAGTGTTTTCGCTCATTGGAATGTAATATCATATCTAATTAGTAATTTAAAATCTAATTAGATATATTTGTATACCATTTCATATTACAGTGGAACCTCGCTCGTATTCAATCCTCGATTCGACGTTTAGCATCCTAGTCGTCACATTGTGTGTCCGGTGAGTTCATACCCCTACCATTTTTCAATGGTTTTTAAATGTTTTCAGGGGGGAATACAAGCAAAAGTACAAGAATATCTTGTACTTAAATTCATTATTTTACTTAAATGGTTTCATAATTCGCACACTTTTAAGAATTGAAAACCTACTAACAAACTGTTTTAACTTGCAGAGTTGTTTGTTTAAACGATTTCAATTCTTATTATATACTGTTATGTTTCACAATTGATTGTTCACACTTATATTGATGAAAACTGGCGTCACTATACCCCAAGTTTAAACCCAGTTGTATATGGGGTTGGTTATACCCCAAGTTTAAACCCAGTTGTATTTGTTGGTATGTGGTACTTTGGGGGAACTCATTAAGGTTTGTGCTTACATCTTATGTTAATGCTTTCGGGTACTTCTGGTTCAAAAGGGAAGGGCCTAGTGTGATGGCATAGCTGATGAGTTTTCACCAAAAGAGCATCCTATGTGCTCATGCAAACCTTAATGTTTGGATCTAGGTTTCTCTATTGTACATGCAAATCATCCAAAACTTAAAAACCCTAGATCTAGTGTATATATTTCGAAATTGATACAAAAAATTAGATCTAGATGATTACCTCTTCTTCAATGCTTGAATCTTCTTGTCCTTGGAGCTTAGAATCACAAGTCTCACTCCTCTAATGGATTACAAACACCACAAGCAAGAGGATGCTAATTGAGCGATAGGGGAGAGGCACAATTTTAGCTATGAAGACTCCTAGGGTTCCAGTGGCCGAAAATTAGATGCCTTGGGGTCCTATTTATACTGGTGCTGCTAGGGTTTCAGTCAAAACCCTAATGGATAACTTAGGCCTTAAGAAGTCCAAGGAAGCTTCTGGAATAGGGCCTCAATGGCCGAAATTAGGATGGACACATCCCTAATTTCGTCCAAGCCTAGTTCCATAAGCCTTCTCATCCCAATACACAACTATCACACATTTGACAGCTTAAGTCCCCTTTATTTAATTAATGACTTTTAGCCATAGAATTAATTCTTAATTAATTCTTGTCTAATATTAATTAAACTTTATGATTTCTCCATTAATATATTAACCATATAATATATTAATAAACCATAATAACCTCTCACGTGATAAATCATCCTATCATGTTGCTTTGGTGAAGGCAACCCAAAAGGACCATGCACAACCGAGTCAAGTAGTTACCAAATATAGTTACGGACTTAGACATTAATCCAACAGTCTCCCACTTGGATAAGTCTAGTAACTACAAATGTAAGTACAATCTGATTACCAATCGTAGCTCCCAAAGACACTGTCAAACTCTGATCTTATCAGTAACTTGTCCTTTAGATAAGGGATCGTATAGTCCTCCATTCTAGATATCGTGCGGACAATTACATGGAACATAGTCATACTTATTCTCCAGCAGTTTCTTTCTCGATCGTTGATTCATCTGAGGGGCCCTGATAACGCTTTTATCCTCTTAGGATAGAAGGAACAGATAAACTTCGACTTATATGCATTTACTATCCACTAATTAAATCATACACAACAATGTGTTTTATAACATCAAGTTACTGATGCATTTACGCATTATCAACGCACAACCAATTACCAAACAATAAACCATATATCTAGGTTTTAAGACCATATGATATTATCATCTTGCGATCACTCGAAATAAATTCCTTGAAGTGATTCCAGCAAGCGTGGGTTTAATCCAATGCTCAAATCATGTTCATAAGCACTCATGAACGTTGCAACAAACCTTTTCTATGTCTAATACACTTTAGACAATCTACACGCCAATTCATGACAATATTCTTTCATACCTACTCCCAAAGTATGAGCGACTATGGAACATTCGCATAATCTTATTATTCAGGAAGTCAAAACATGCAAAATGAAACAATAGGTAAACAATTAACATAAGACGGTAACTTTACTCATAAATAATACTAATTTATTTAATCATCGAATGTTAATTACAATTTATCTATTACACATTTCTAAACTTTCTAATCTAAATTAATATCGTCCTTCAGCCCGATGCTCCTAACGTGCTACAAGTGCTTAACCCTACACAGTCCCTTCATAAGAGGATTTGTTGGGTTATCCTTCGACGATACCCTCATCACTACGAGGAGTCCTTCTTCCACCCGATGTCGAATAAAGTGATATTTTTTGTCGATATGTCGAGATCTGCCATGATCCCTTGGTTCCTTGGTTAAGGCAACTGCTTCTTCATTATCACAGATAATTTCCACGAGCTCCTTTATGGCTGGCACAACTCCCAGGTCTCCAATGAAGTTCTTCAACCATATCACTAACGCTTCGCTTGCCGCTATATACTCTGATTCGCATGTTCAATCAGCTACGGTCTCCTGCTTGGAACTTTTTCAAGTCACTGCTCCTCCATTTAGGGTAAAGACCCAGCTCGACTGCGAATGGTAGTTTTCTCCATGGGTCTGAAAACTGGCGTCACTATACCGTCGCACCCTTAAGTGATCACTCCCACCGAGGACTAGAAACCATTCCTTGGTCCTCCGAAGGTACTTCATAATATTCTTGACTGCGGTCCAATGTGCTTTGCCAGGGTTCCCTTGATATCTGCCGACCATACTTAAAGCGAAGGCCACATCAAGGCGAGTACAAGTCATAGCATACATAATCGAGCCAACTGTGGAAGCGTATGGTACTCGACTCATTTCTGCTATCTCGACTTCGGTACTCGGGCTTTGAGTCTTACTCAACTTGGCATTACTTTGGATTGGTAAATCCCCTTTCTTTGAGTTCTCCATATTAAATTGCTTTAGTACCTTGTCCAAGTAAGTATTCTGACTAAGTCCTATCAGTCTTTTACTTCTGTTTCTCACTATCCTTATTCCTAAAATATAAATAGACTTTTCTAGGTCCTTCATAGCGAAGCACTTCCCAAGCCAGGACTTGACTTCCTGCAGTGTTGGGATGTCGTTTCCTATGAGTAGTATGTCATCGACATAAAATACGAGGAAGCTAACTATACTCCCACTGGCTTTGATATATACACATGATTCATCCTCGCTTCGCGGAAAACCAAACTCTTTGACTTTCTCATCGAAACAAAGATTCCATCTGCGAGATGCTTATTTTAGTCCATAAATGGAATTCTCAAGCTTACACACTCTATTAGGGTGCTTTGCTTCGACCAAAACCCTCTGGTTGAGCCATGTAAACATCCTCAGCCAACTTCCTGTTAAGGAAAGAAGTTTTGACATCCATCTGCTATATCTCATAGTCATGAAATTCAACAATGGCCAGCATCACCCTAATATACTTTATTTTCATAACCGGTGAGACGGTTTCATCATAGTCAACTCCGGGAGTTTGAGTGAAACCCTTCGCAACCAATTACGCCTTATATGTGTGTACATTCTCATCCATGTCGGTCTTCTTCTTGAAGATCCACTTGCACCTGACCGTCTTACGACCTGGTACGTTGTCAACCAAATTCCAAACTTGGTTGTCATACATGGACTGAATCTTGCTTTCCATAGCCTCTTTCCATTTTGCAGACTCCGGGCCTGCCATGGATTCCATATAGCTATTAGGTTCGTCCAAATTCACTAGTGTACAATCACTAATGAACGCATCCCCTTCTGAAGTAATATGAATACCATAAAACTAGGGTTGAAATCTTACTCTTTTGGAACGTCTAAGAGGTAAGGACTCATCAATCGATTCAACCGGAGTTTCCTCCTCAGATTGAGCGCCAGTATTAGAGGTTCCTTCAATGCTCGACTCTTGAATTTCTTCAAGATCGATTTGCCACCCACTGTCCCCTTGGCTTATGAGTTCTTGCTCTCGGAAAACCCTTATCCTCACAACGAAGACAACATTGTCACTCAGTCTATAGAAGATATATCTAAAGGATTTATGTGGGTAGCTGATGAAAATACACCGCTCACTATGAGGTTCGAACTTGTCGTCAGGTGTTTTGGCAACCTTCTTCATAGGGACTAAGTTAAGGATTGGGCAGCAGTCTCTAAGGTATACCCCCAGAATGAGATAGGTAGCGAAGCACGACTCATCATGGAACGAACCATGTCTAGCATGCTTCGATTATGCCTCTCAGCCACACCGTTCAACTGCGGTGTCCTAGGTGGCATCAATTGTGAAACGATTCTGCATTCCTTGAGGTAGTCATGGAATTCAAGACTTAGGTACTCTCTACCTCGATCGGATCGAAGCATCTTGATTTTCCTGCCTAACTGATTCACCACTTCTTGTTTAAACTCTTTGAACTTTTCAAAGGTTTCTGGCTTGTGCTTGATTAAGTAGATATACCCATATCTGCTATAATCATCGGTGAAGGTCACATAGAAGCAGCTTGCATGCCTTGTGGTGGATCTAAAGTGCCCACACACATCGGTGTGTATGAGATCTAAGAAACCCTCACCCCTTTCACAACTACCAGTGAAGGGTGACTTGGTCATCTTTCCAAGTAAACAAGACTCGCACACATCATCGTCCCTAAGGTCGAATGACTCCAACACTCCATCCTTTTGGAGTTGGGCTATCCATTTCTTGTTGACATGTCCAAGACGAAAATGCCACAATCATGCTTTATCCATACCATTGGAAGAAACAATACACAACACATCATTCCCTAAATTGTCTACAACCATCACAGTTTCATATATTCCATTACAAGGCAATGCTTCAAAATAGAAAATACCATTTAGATAAGCATTAATAGAACCTTTTTCATTATCAAATGAATATCTAAAACATTGTCTATACAAACCATGAAATGAAATGATGTTTCTTGCCATGTCTGGCGAATAGCAACAATTATTTAAATCTAATCCTAATCCACTACTGAGCATCAAAGAGTAAACTCCGATCTTGGTGACAGGCGACAATCTTATGCTCCCTATGATCAAATTTATCTTCCCATGCTCCACATCCCTATTTCTTCTTAGGCCCTGCAAATCAGAACAAATGTGAAAACCAAATCCTGTATCAAGTACCCAATAAATAGCATGTGATGAATCATTAGATTTAATAATGTATATACCTGCATAGGATGGCTTGATCTTCCCATCCTTGATTGCTTGCAGATATGATGTGTGTTTACTCAACTAGTTTTAATCCTACTTTTAATTATAAAATTAACACACCAAGGCAGTGGACCTATCAATTGTGGTAAAGCTAATAAGTAGGGTACCGAACTCAGGGAACGGGAAATTAAAACTAAAAACTAATATTATCTAAAAATAAGTAATAAACGAAGGGTTTTCTCTAGTTTTACAATACTAGAAACTTAATTCAAATTAACTTTCTAACAACTAAAACATGGAATTACCAACTAAATTCACTACTAAAGAGGACTTCTGTTTAGGCTCGACTCATTTGTTACCATGGATGATTTCAATGTATCGGATTAATTCTTCATTGGCTACTGACTAAAATGATTAGATTCACGGTCGCTATCACTAATCCTTAGAAAATAAATTAATCCAAGCAGTGGACAGTTGCCGAAATTAACAAATTTCCTAGTTATTGATTCGGGTTAAATAAGACTTGTAATGGTTAATTAAATTGGCCCTTGAGTTAACCTCTTGTTGATGTTCATCAAACAAGCTCAAACATTAACTCACTATCTTCTAGTTAATTCTAGTTTCACGATCGCTATTCCTAGACATACAACTATGTGGTCACAATAAATCATATGAAAGTAGTAACTAAAAGATGTTCATACACATTAATTACTGATTTATTAACAGAAGAATATTTATTGTTAACACATAAGGTTCTTTAACAAGCCTAATAAAACATAATCACCAATTAAAATTAATCCTAGTCAAATAATCAATCCATGTTCACAAATTCATCTACCCTAAACAGAAGTTATGAGTTTTAGCTCATGATTGCAGTAAACATAGACTTAAAAACAAAATCTAAGTAAGTAGACATGATTCAAATCAAAAGGGTATTAAGAATAAACCAAAATTGTCTTGATTCTCTTCACAATTGAATATAGGGTTGATTCCACAGCTCCTCAAGACCTAGCAGTACCTCTAATCGTTTATCAGCCTCCTAGGGTTCCAGAGAAGTCCCCCATCTCGATCTAAAAGTCCCTATTTATAATATTCTGGAAACGGAGATGACTCGTCAAGTTTAGTTACTGACTCGCCGAGTCCCTCGTTAAAAATCCATGTACGGCAAGGTCTTCAAGATGTTCGCGAATCTTCGATGTGACTCGTCGAGTAATCGACCCTACTAGCCAAGTCCTTCTTGTCGGAAATGACCTGGGAGCCGGAGCGTGAGATGCGGGAGCAGCATCCGGAGCTATTTTCAGAGTGAGACTTCGTGGGCGAAGTCTAGTCCTAGTGGGGGAGAGTTGTAACAGCCCGGAATTCCAGGTATTGTTATATTTATGATTTTGGGTGTTTTAAGAGAGGACTCGGCGAGTTGGAGCTCAGAATCGCCGAGTAGGATCGCGGATCTGGTCGCGGGTTCGCAACTGGACTCGGCGAGTCCGGATATGGACTCGGCGAGTCCGCGCTGTTTAGCGAAACCCTAACTTCCCAGGTTTGGGACATATATAAGGGGCCTTATGGCCGTCATTGTTCACCCTAGTCCTTTGAGTGAAACCCTAATTCGATTGTGAGCATCTGGAGCAAGGTAGAAGACCATTATTGATCTTGGAAGTGTTATTTTGCAAGGAGGAGGAGGCTTGGTTAAGGGAACAACAGGAGAAGCCATATTCTGAGGGTTGGGGACACATAGCAACGTTATTCAGGTAATATTTTCGAGTTGTTCCCTTCTATGTTGATGTGTATATGGATTTAGGGTTTATTGAACCCTTTTGTGGCTAGATCGAGTGTTTCCTTAGTCCCCCAAACGATTGGAACCCTATATTGGGACCCTTGGAAGTCCAGAGTGTCCCATGCCTGAGTTTTTCAGGAATCAATGGAGGTTTTGGATTGGAATCCTTATGCCTTAGGTCAAAACGTCAATTATGAGTCATGGGGTGTATTATGAGCACCGAAATAAGGACTTTACGTGATGAACCAGTCTAGGAAGGCCAGACCTATGAATTGCTGGAGCAGATCTGACCTTAGAAAGCAGTTTGAGCGGTTGCATGGTATGGACTCGCCGAGTCTGATGAACAGACTCGGCGAGTAGCTTGAAGATTGCCTTAGAATGGTCCTGTCCGGGTTATGGGTTGGATCGATGAGTCAGGGCGAGTTAGAGAGGGTTAACAGGTGGTCTGAGTCGAACTGGGACTCGCCGAGTTGTTCTTCAGACTCGGCGAGTTGAGTCGGGGTGGCCCCGCGATTCTTCCAGGAGGAACTCATCGAGTCAGGGGAGATACTTGACGTGTAGAAAGGGAATCCTAGAGAATTGGTGAGGACGTCAAGACTCGCCGAGTTGCCCTAGCGCTCGCCGAGTCCAGTCAAAGTTGACCGTTGACCATTGACCGTTGACCAGAGTGGACCTGTGTTGACTTCTTAGGGATAGTCAACATTAGAGATATAAAGTGTTAACTAGGGACATATAATGCTATAGGAGGATTAGAGCTCGGAGAATCGGGCACGAGGGATTCCCAGGGTTGTAAGATATCGAGACACGCGAGGTGAGTCTTCTCACTATACTTTACCTTGAGTAGGTAACCAGAGTTATATGATAGAGTATTTGTATGCTATGTATGTTATGTGTTGCACTGCATTCTTCTATGTGATTTATGCTATGCTTGGTTACAGAGTTAGAACCTGAGGGTTCACAGAGTATGGGTGCACGGACCCACAGAGTTGTAGCCTCGAGTGGCTAATATGTTTGATGTGGTATTTTGGGGAACTCACTAAGCTTTATGCTTACAGTGTTGGTGTTATTTGTTTCAGGTACTAGTGAGGATCGCGGGAAGGCGCCGGCCTGATCAGTGCACACACGCGGGATTTTATATTATGTGATCTTGGGGTTTTTATATGTTATGAAATGAATTACAAACAATGATGTTTTTATGAATATTAAATGAATTTTGCCTTTATAAAATGCGAAAAATTGTTTTTAAATTCTTGGTGTTACAGTAGGGTCTACGGACCCACAGAGTTATAGCCTCGAGTGGCTAATATGTGTTATGTGTGGTATTTTGGGGAACTCACTAAGCTTTGTGCTTACAGTGTTGGTGTTTATTGTTTCAGGTACTAGTGATGACCGCGGGAAGGCGCTGGCTTGATCAGTACACACACGTGGGATTTTTATGTTATGTGATCTTGGGATTCTTTATATGACATGGATTGGAGTTTCAAACATTGATGTTTTTATGAAAATTAAATGAATATGTTTTTATATTATGCGGAAAATTGTTTTGATATTCACGGTGTTACAAGTTGGTATCAGAGCCTTGGTTTGAGGGATTCGAGTACACCTACAGGCGTATTTGAACTCAAACTGAGGATTTGAGAAGTCTTTTCAAAAAGAGTAAAATATTTTTGGAAGAACGCAAAGCAGAGTTGTGTGTACGATCAGTCCGCGCCCGAACGGTGATTTCCCAAAATACCCTCATGTTATGCGATATTGATATTGATATGATGTATTCTCATGCTAGAGTAGGCTAGGTACTCCTATTAGGACTAGAGTGGCCTGATTTGTGATGCCTTAGCCTAGGGAGAGGTGAGCTGCTATGAGATGCTTGAGAGTAAGTAGGAAGCAGCGAGGGGCTTATGAGAGATCTGTTAGAGAGTGGATTATGCATGATAAAATACTTGGAATTTGGGATCCGAAGAGGAGGACTTGGGGTGTATTCTGATACGATGCGAATAGTAGTATTGGGCCCGTACTACTGAAAGCACCGGAGCGGTGTACAACCCAAGTAGGAATCTTTGGAATACCAAGGATCAAGGAGGTATGAGTTGTCGAGTGTGAGTATGCTCGAATGGATTCTAATTTATCGTATATTGTATTTCAGAGCTAGATCATGGTGAGGACACGTCTGATGCCTGAGAGCAGTGAGACCAGTGATGAGGAGATCCGCCAGATCATCCATGAGGAGGTGGCTATGGCCATCAGGGCAGAGATACTAGAGATGTTCGGGTCTATTAAGACCACGTTGATTGAGACCTTCGACGAGCGTTATGCCGCTCTTTCTGAGGCTGCTGTTGCAGCGGCCACCGCAGCTATTGCTGTCGCGAGGCCGCAGGGTGGTGATGCGTTGCTGTTCCGAGAGTTCAGCAACACAAAACCACCAGAGTTTGATGGGACCCAGGACCCGGTGGCGGCTATGAGATGGATTTGAAGGTTCGGTTCGCGCTTAACCAGCTTCGCTTGGGAGCGAAGGACTGGTGGAAGTTTGTGACGGCGCACTTTACGTCTGCTGAGCTTGCGGCAGTGACCTAGGAGAGGTTCACTGCCATGTTCCGAGATGAGTACGTTCCCCAGGTGGAGAGGGAGCGTTTGGCCCAGGAGTTTCTGACCCTCAAGCAGGGTACTGAGTCTGTTACGGTGATTACCAGGATGTTCCATGAGAGGGCGATGTTCTGCCCTGAGCACGTGTCCACTGAGCAGGCACGTAAGAGCCGATATTTGAGTGTCTTGAGGCGAGACATTCGGGAGATCACGGCGAACTCCTCGTACCGGACATTTTCCGAGCTTCAGGAAAATGCCCGGAAGAGGGAGATTGATCTAGAGACTCAGGCCAAAGAGGAGGCGGAGTCTCAGAGAAGGGATCGGCGGCCGGCGGAGTCTCAGCCGGCAGCCAAGCGGGCCAAGCCTACTGATCCCAAAACAGGGAGCCAGAAGGGCCGCACTTGTGGGAAGTGTGGAAAGGGTCATGATGGAGTCTTTAGAGCGGGATCTTGCTACAAGTGTGCCAAGGAGGGGCACATGGCCAAGGACTGCCCCAAGGGGTTTGTAGTGTGTTTTCACTCTAACCAGACCGGACACCGGAAGGCAGAGTGTCCGCAATTGCGAGGATCATCTTAGGGAGCACCTCAGGGATCTGCCCCTGCCGCCATCAGAGCTACCGAGAGTCGGTCAGTGAAGGCCGAGGCACCGAGAGCACGAGGGAGAGCTTTTCAGTTGACCGCGGAGGACGTCCGCGCAGCACCCGATGTCGTGGTTGGTATGTATTCTTTCGTGTATTTATTTTGATGTTGAGATATTATGCTTATATTATGTTATGCGTAGGTACTTTTCTTGTGAATTGTGTACATGCCTTGGTGTTATTTGACTCGGGTGCAAGTCGGTCTTTTGTATCTTTGGCTTTTACTCAGCATATCAGTGTTAGTCGTGAGGCGTTGAGTCGGCCTCTGAGAGTTTCCATAGCTGAAGAGAGGGTGATATATGCCACGGAGGTTCTCGGAGGCTGCGTAGTCGAGATTTTCGGTGTAGAGTTCCCGATTGATCTGGTTCCTATTGCGATGGGTGATGTCTGTGTCATTGTGGGCATGGACTGGTTGAGCAGATTCAATATGGTTATCGACTGCGACCGACAACTGGTGACCATACGAGACCCTATTGGGGGAGTTCTTATGGTGTATGTAAGGGTACACGTTCTGGATCAGCGTTTTGTTCGGCCGCTAGGGCAAGGCAGTGTCTACAGCAGGGCTGTAAAGGTTTTGTGGCGTATGTGATGGATACGCGGGTGGATTCCGAGAGACCGAGGTCTATTGAGGAGGTTCCGGTAGTGCGTGAGTTCCCTGATGTATTTACTGAGGAGTTGACGGGTGTGCCTCCTGTGAGGCAAGTGGAGTTCAGTATCGATTTGGTTCCGGGGGCCGCGCCTATCGCTAAGGTGCCTTATCGCCTTGCACCTCCAGAGATGCAAGAGTTATCCTCGCAGCTTCAGGAGCTGCTGGGGAAGGGGTTTATTCGGCCGAGCAGCTCACCATGGGGAGCTCCTATTCTTTTTGTCAGGAAGAAGGATGGTTTATACCGGATGTGCATTGATTACCGGGAGTTGAACAAGCTGACGGTCAAGAACCGTTACCCATTGCCAAGGATCGATGATTTGTTCGATCAGTTACAGGGAGCATCTTGGTTCTCCGAGATTGATTTGAGGTCTGGATATCATCAGGTGAGGGTTCGAGATGAGGACGTCCAGAAGAGAGCATTCAGGACGCGTTATGGGCATTACGAGTTTGTGGTGATGCCTTTCGGGCTCACCAATGCCCCGGCAGTGTTCATGGATCTCATGAACCGAGTGTGCAGGCCGATGTTGGATCGGTCGGTAATCGTATTTATCGATGATATTTTAGTATATTCGAGATCTAGAGAGCAGCATGAGGAGCATTTGAGAGAGATCCTCGGGGTTCTGAGATCGGAGAGGCTTTATGCCAAATTCTTCAAGTGTGATTTCTGGTTGTGAGAGGTCCAGTTCCTAGGACATCTCGTTAACCAGAAAGGAATATTGGTCGACCCGGCCAAAGTTGAGGCGGTGATGAGTTGGGAGGTGCCGAGGTCACCCTCCGAGATTAGGAGTTTCCTAGGGTTGGCAGGGTCTTATCGGAGATTTATCAAGGATTTCTCTAAAATCGTAGTGCCACTCACCAGGTTGACACGGAAGGGTGTTGCTTTTTCATGGGGCCCCGAGCAGCAGGCCTCCTTTGAGACACTTCGCCAAAGGTTATGCGAAGCCCCGGTGTTAGCCCTCCCGGAAGGGATGGAGGACTTTGTGGTATACTGTGACGCATCGATTTTGGGGTTGGAGGCGGTACTGACGCAGAGAGGGAATATGATAGCATATGCATCGAGGCAGCAGAAGCCTCATGAGATGAGATATCCCACTGATGATCTAGAGTTGGGGGCAGTGGTGTTCGCTCTCAAGATTTGGCGTCACTACCTGTATGGGGTTCGGTGTACGATATACACGAACCATATGAGTTTGAAATATTTGATGGATCAGCCCAACCTAAATATGCGACAGAGAAGGTGGTTGGATGTGGTAAAGGATTATGATTGTGAGATCCTGGACCACCCAGGCAAGGCTAATGTTGTAGCCGATGCACTGAGCCGCAGGGCGGAGAGCACCCCGTTGCGGGATGTATGTTTGAGATTGACCATGATAGCTCCAGTGTTGGACGTCATTCGTGGGGCACAGGCCGAGGCTGTGCAACCTGAGATGCAGAAGAAAGAGCGGGTTGTTGGTTTGCTTTCAGAGTTCGTTACTGATGGTCGGGGGCTTATGACATTTCAGGGGCGTATATGGGTGCCGTATGCGGGAGGAACGCGTACAATTTAGATGGAAGAGGCTCATCGATCGAAATTTTCGGTCCATCCTGGGGCCACTAAGATGTATTTGGACCTGAGGAAGGGGTATTGGTGGCCCTATATGAAGAGGGATGTTGCGTGGTTTGTTGAGAGGTGCTTGACCTATCGTAGGATTAAGGCCGAGCACCAGAGGCCGCATGGTAAGTTTCAACCGTTGGAGGTTCCCGAATGGAAGTGGGAACAGATCACCATGTATTTTATCACCAAATTGCCAAGGACTGCCAGGGGAGTTGATGCAATTTGGGTGATTGTGGACAGGTTGACGAAGAGCGCTCACTTTCTTGCTATCAGCGAGAGTTCTTCAGCAGAGAAATTGGCAGAGGTGTACGTGAGGGAAGTGGTATCTCGACATGGGGTGCCGATCTCGATTGTTTCAGACGGAGATGTGCGTTTCACTTCCAGATTCTGGAAGAAGTTTCATGAGGAGTTGGGTACTAGGCTGCATTTTAGTACCGCATATCATCCCTAGACAGACGACAAAGTGAGCAGACGATTCAGACGCTCGAGGACATGCTCCGGGCATGTGTGCTGGATTTCGGGGGAAGTTGGGATACATATTTACCCTTGGCAGAGTTTTCCTACAACAACAGCCATCATTCGAGCATTGGTATGCCGCCCTTTGAGCTGTTATATGGGAGGAGGTGTCGGACCCCCATTTGTTGGGGAGAGGTTGGACAGCTTGTGATGGGCAGTACAAAGATCGTGCTTCAGAAGACAGAGCAGATCCAGCAGGTCAGACAGAGGTTTTTGACCGCTCAGAGTCGTCAGAAGAGTTATGCAGACAGACGTCGGTCCGAGCTTGAGTTTCAGGTCGGCGACCTTGTGCTCCTGAAGGTCTCTCCTTGGAAAGGAGTGATTCGATTCCGGAAGAGGGGCAAGTTGGGGCCCAGATATATTGGTCCATTCCGGGTAGTCGCGAGGGTAGGCAGGGTAGCCTATCGTTTGGATTTGCCAGCAGAGTTGGGTCAGATTCACGACACTTTCCACGTGTCGCAATTGCGAAAGTGTATAGCCGATGAGTCGGCAGTGGTTCCATTAGAGGATATTCAGGTGGATGCGAGCCTGAATTATGCTGAGAGACCGGTGGCAATCAGAGATCGGAAGGTCAAGGTTCTGCAGAACAAGGAGGTACCCTTGGTTTTGGTTCAGTGGCAACATCGGAAGGGGTCCAAGATGACTTGGGAACCGGAGCGTGAGATGCGTGAGCAGCATCTGGAGTTATTTGCAGAGCGAGACTTCGAGGGTGAAGTCTAGTTCTAGTGGGGGAGAATTGTAACAGCCCGGATTTCCAGGTATTATTCATTTATTTATTTTTGGTAATTTGTGAGGAGACTCGGCGAGTTGGAGCCTAGACTCGCCGAGTATGATCGCGGATTTGGACGCGGGTTCGCGTCCGGACTCGGCGAGTCCACGCTGTTTAATGAAACCCTAATTTCCCGACTCTGAGCCCTATTTAATGGACCTTATAACCCTTCATTGCGGCTACCTTCGACCTTGAGAGCACCAGAGCATCTGAGAGTCCTTGTGAGTGAGAAAAGAGGCCATTGTTCACCATCCTTGTGCGTGTTAGCAAGAAGGGAAGAGGAAGGCCAAGCTAGGAGAGTTGGGGAGCTTGGATCTACTTTCATTTCGGCAGAGGAAGCTATTTGAGGTAATATTCAGAGCTTATTCTCGTGTTTTTATTGATATAGTGAAATCTAGAGTTTCTTCATGCCTTGTTTACCTTGTAATTGGAGTGTGAGAGGTCCCATGGGGAATTGGTACCTAGATCTGGACCTTAGTAGGTCCTGAGAGTCCCAAATGCTCTGCTTTATGTGTTTCCTTTTGAGTTGTGGGCTTAGGTTACCATTTTAGATGTCATTTCACCAAAAGAAGCCTTGTAGGCGTTGCATGGTAGCCAAGATTGTAACTTTACGTGATAAATGTGCTTGGAAGGACTGGATCTATGAGTTTCTGGAACGGATCTGACCTCAGGAGTGAGTTTGAGTTCATGAATGGCTTAGACTCGCCGAGTCCGAAGAACAGACTCGGCGAGTAGCATGAAGATTGTCCATAACCACTCACCGAGTGGTCTTACCGAGTTAAGGGTTGACTCAGTGAGTCAGGGAGAGTCAGAGAGGGTTAACAGGTGGACTGAGTGAAGCTGGAACTCGCCGAGTTATTCTTGAGACTCGGCGAGTTGAGTCGTGGTGGCCCCGCAATTCATGCCAGGTGGAACTCGTCGAGTCAGGGAAGTACTCGACGTGTCAAGAGAGGATCCTAGGGAGTCAGTGAACACGTATAGACTCGCCGAGTCGCTCTAGTGCACTCACCGAGTCCGGTCAAAGTTGACCGTTGACCGTTGACCAGAGTTGACCAGTGCTGACTTGATAGGGGTAGTCAACCTTAGTTGTGAAAGTGTCAATTAGAGATATATGGTGTTATAGGAGGATTATAGCTCGGAGGATCGAGCGCGAGTGATTTCCGGGATTTGCGAGTTATCGAGATACGCAAGGTGAGTCTTCTCACTATACTTTACCTTGAGTAGGTAATCAGAGTTATGTGACAGAGTATTTGTATGCTATATGTATGTTATGTGTTGTACTGCATGATTTTTATGTGATTTATGTTGTGCATGCTTATAGAGTTGGAACCGGAAGGTTCCCAGAGTTAGAACCACAGGGTTCACAGAGTAGGGTCTACGGACCCACAGAGTTATAGCCTCGAGTGGCTAATATGTGTTATGTGTGGTATTTTGGGGAACTCACTAAGCTTTGTGCTTACAGTGTTGGTGTTTATTGTTTCAGGTACTAATGATGACCGTGGGAAGGCGTCGGCTTGATCAGTACACACACGTGGGATTTTTATGTTATGTGATCTTGGGATTCTTTGTATGACATGGATTGGAGTTTCAAACATTGATGTTTTTATGAAAATTAAATGAATATGTTTTTATATTATGTTAAAATTATTTTGAAATTCACGGTGTTACAGGTAGTATTGGGCCCATACTACCGAAGGCACCGGATCAGTGCGCAGCCCAAGTAACAATCCTTAGGGTACCAGGGATCAAGTAGGATTGGGATATCGAGTGTGTGTACACTCGAGCGAGTCTTTGATATCTTGTGTTGTATTTCAGAGAGACATCATGGTGGGGACACACCACATGCCAGGGACTAGTGAGGGGGGTGTGAGCGATGAGGAGCACCGCCAGATGATTCATGATGAGGTGGCTGCTTCCATCTGCGCTGAGATTCCATAGATGTTCGGGTCTATCAAGATCACACAGATCGAGAATTTTGATGAGCGTTATGTTGCTCTTACTGATGTTGTTGCTGCGGCCACGACGGCCGTTGTTGCTGCCTGGCCGCAAGGGGGTGACGCGTTGCTATATCGGGAGTTCAGCGACACGAAGCCACCAGAGTTTGATGGGAATCAGGATCTGATAGCTGCGATGAGGTGGATCTCTGACATTGAGGGGTACTTCTACACATGTTCATGTCCAGAGCATCTGAGAGTTCGATTCGCACTGAACCAGCTTCGCTTAGGGGCAAAGGACTGGTGGAAGTTTGTGACAGCGCACTATTCTTCTGCAGAGCTTGCTGCGGTGACCTGGGAGAGGTTCACCGCTATGTTTCGTGATGATTACATTCCCCCGGTGGAAAGGGAGCCTTTGGCCAAGGAGTTCTTGACCCACAAGCAGGGTACTGAGTCTGTTACTGTGATCACCAGGATATTTCATAAGAGGGCGATGTTCTGTCCTGAGCACGTATCTTCTGAGCAGGCACGTATGAGCTGGTATTTGAGCATTTTGAGGAGAGACATCCGCGAGTTCGTGGCGAAATCGATGTACCGGACATTTGTCGAGCTTCAAGAAAATGCCCGGAAGAGGGAGATTGAGCTAGAGACTCAGGCCAAGGAGGAGGCAGAGTCTCAGGGGAGGGATCGGCGACCGGCACAGTCCCAGCCGGCTACCAAGCGGGCTAAGCCCGCCGATTCGAGATCAAGGAACCGGAAGGGCCGCCCTTGCGGCAAGTGCGGCAAGAGTTATGAGGAGGTGTGCAGAGCAGGGTCTCGCTACAAGTGTGGCAAGGAGGGGCATACGGCCAAGGATTGCCCCAAGGGGTTTGCAGCTTGTTTTCACTACAACCAGACTGGACACTGAAAGGCCGAGCGTCCACAGTTACGAGGGTCAGCTCAGGGAGCTTCTCAGGGGTCTGTCCCTGTTGTTGTTCGAGCTACAGAGAGTCGTTCGGTGAAGGCCGAGGCGCCGAAGGCTCGCGGGAGAGCCTTCCAGTTGACATCGGAGGAGGTCTGTGCAACACCCGATGTTGTGGTTGGTATGTATTCCGAGTTTTTGGTGTTATGCTTATAATGTGATATGCGTAGGTACATTTCTTATGTGTTTTGTACCTACTTTGGTGTTATTTGTCTCGTGTGCGAGTTTGTCTTTTGTGTCGTTAGCCTTTAGTCGGCACATCAGTATTCGTCGTGAGACGTTGAGTCGACCTTTGCGAGTTTCCATAGCTGACAAGAGAGCAGTGTATGCCACTGATGTGATTCGAGGATGTGTAATCGAGATATTCGGCGTTGAGTTTCCGATCGATTTGGTCCCAATTGCTATGGGAGATGTCTGTGTCATCGTGGGAATGGACTGGTTGAGCAGATTTGGAGTGGTTATCGAGTGTGAACAACAGCTGGTGACCATAAGAGATCCTAGTGGCGGAGTTCTTACGGTTTATGGCGAGGGTACGCGTTCTAGGTTGGCATTTTGTTTAGCCGCGAGAGCGAGGCAGAGTCTACAGCAAGGATGTAGTAGGTTTATGGCTTATGTGGTGGATACAAGGGTAGGTGCAGAGAGACCGAGTTCGGTCGATGAGGTCCCGATAGTGCGTGAGTTCCCGATTGTTTTCCCCAAGGAGTTGTCGGGTGTGCCTCTCGAGAGGCAGGTGGAGTTCCATATCGATTTGATTATGGGGGCAGAGCCTATCGCCAAGGCGCCCTATTGTCTTGCACCTCCAGAGATGCAAGTGTTATCCTTGCAACTTCAGGAGCTGCTGGGGAAGGGGTTTATACGGCCGAGTAGCTCGCCATGGGGAGCGTCGATCCTTTTTGTCAAGAAAAAGGATGGTTCACATCGGATGTGCATTGATTACCGGAAGTTGAACAAGCTGACAGTCAAGAACCGCTACCCCTTACCGAGGATCGACGATTTGTTCGATCAGTTGCAGGGAGCATCTTGGTTTTCCAAGTTTGATTTAAGGTTTAGATATCATTAGATGAGGGTGCGTGATGAGGATATCCAGAAGACAGCGTTCAGGACTCGTTACGGGCATTACGAGTTCGTGGTGATGCCTTTCGGGCTCATCAATGCACCAGTGGCATTCATGGATCTCATGAACAGGGTATGCAGGCCGATGTTGGATCGTTCGGTGATCGTGTTCATTAATGATATATTGGTGTATTCGAGGTCTAGAGAGCAGCATGAGGAGCATTTGAGGGAGATCCTCAGAGTTCTGAGGTCGGAGAGGCTTTACACCAAATTCTCCAAGTGTGATTTCTGGTTATGGGAGGTCCAGTTTCTAGGGCACCTCATCAACCAGAATGGGATATTGGTCGATTCGGCCAAAATTGAGGAGGTGATGAGTTGGGAGGTGCCGAGATCCCCTTCGGAGACTAGTTGTTTCCTAGGGCTGGCTGGATATTATCGGAGATTCATTCAGGATTTCTCCAGGATTGCGGTTCCTTTCACCAGGATGACCCGGAAGGTTGTGGCTTTCAGTTGGTGCCCGGAGTAGCAGGCCTCATTCGAGACACTTCGCTAGAGATTGTGCGAAGCCCCAGTATTGTGCCTTCCGGAGTGAATGGAGGACTTTGTGGTATATTGTGACGCGTCAATATCGGGACTAGGTGCGGTGCTGATGCAGAGAGGGCATGTGATAGCATACACATAGAGGCAGTTGAAGCCTCATGAGACGAGGTATCCTACTCATGATCTGGAGTTGGGGGCTGTGGTGTTCGCGCTCAATATTTGGCATCACTATTTGTATGGGGTTCGGTGTACCATATACACGGACCACCAAAGATTGAAGTATTTAATGGATTAGCCCAACCTGAACATGCGTCAGAGGAGATGGTTAGACGTGGTAAAGGATTATGAGTGTGAGATCCTGTACCACCCGGGAAAAGCTAACGTGGTAGCCGATGCCTTGAGTCGTAGGGAAGAGATTGCCCCTTTGTGAGATGTTTGTATGAGGTTGACAGTGATGACTCCGGTGTTGGACACCATTTGGGAGGCCCAGGTGGAGACCATGAGACCGGAGACCGCAAGCGAGAGCGGGTGATTGGTCAGATATCTGAGTTCATTGCCGATAGTCGGGGGCTTATGACCTTTCAGGGACGGATTTGGGTGCCATTTGAGGGTGGGGCACATGCCATTTTGATGGAGGAGGCGCATAGGTCGAGGTTTTCGATCCATCCCGGGGCCACTAAGATGTATTTGCACCTGAAAATAGATTATTGGTGGCCCTGTATGAAGAGGGATGTGGCTTGGTTTGTAGAGAGGTGCTTCACCTGTCCCAGGGTTAAGGCAGAGCACCAGTGTCCGCATGGCAAGTTGCAATCGCTTGAGGTTCCCCAGTGGAAGTGGGAAAAGATTTCAATGGATTTTATCACCAAATTGTGGAGGACTGCGAGAGGCGTCGATGCAATTTGGGTGATCGTTGACCGGCTGACAAAGAGCGCTCATTTTCTTGCTATCAGTGAGAGCTACTCCGCAGAGATACTGGCAGAAGTGTATGTGAGAGAGGTGGTATCGCGGCATGGTGTGCTCATCTCGATTGTGTCAGATCGAGATGTGCATTTAACTTTCAGGTTCTGGAAGAGGTTCCATGCGGAGTTGGGTACTAGGCTGCATTTTAGTACCGCTTACCACCCGCAGACGGATGGACAGAGTGAGCGGACGATTCAGACGCTCGAGGACATGCCTCGAGCATGTGTGTTAGACTTCGGAGGGAATTAGGACACGTATCTGCCTTTGGCTGAGTTTTCTTATAACAACAGCCACCATTCGAGCATTGGTATGCCTTCCTTTAAGTTGCTGTATGGGAGAAGATTTCGGACTCCCATCTGTTAGGTAGAGGTAGGGCAGCGAGTAATGGGTAACACTGAGATAGTGCTTCAAACGACAGAGCAGATATAGCAGTTTATACAGAGGTTGCTAACTGCCCAGAGTCACCAGAAGAATTACACGGATATGCGTCGATCCGAGCTCGAGTTTCAGGTTAGTGATTTTATACTCCTGAAAGTGTCTCCTTGGAAAGGAGTGATCCGATTCAAGAAAAGGGGCAAGCTGGGACCCCGGTACATTGTACCGTTTAGGGTGATCACGAGGGTGGGCAGGGTAGCATACCGTTTGGAGCTCCCTGTGGAGTTGAGCCAGACTCATGATACCTTCCACGTATCTCAGCTGAGGAAGTGTATAGACGACACGTCGGCAATGGTACCATTGGAGGATATCCAGGTGGACGTGGGTCTGAATTATGTTGAGAGACCGATCGCGATCTTGGACCGGAAGGTCAAGGTTCTGAGGAAGAAGGAGGTGCCATTGGTTCAGGTCCAGTGGCAGCATCGGAAGGGGTCCGAGCTGACTTGGGAGACGGAGTCAGATATACGGGAGCAGCATCCGGAGTTTTTTTCGGCATGAGACTTCGAGGGCGAAGTCAGGTTCTAGTGGGGGAGAGTTGTAACATCTCGGAATCCAGGTAAAGCTATTATATCCTTCCATTTTGTCAAGTTGTCAAAAGTGGTCCTTCGAAAGAGTTATTGTAGCAAATGAGTACACTGGGCGTACTGGAGAGTACGTTGCGCGTACTCATGCGCTTAATTTGGACGCGGACTCACCTGGGTTATGTTGGGCATACCCAGGGTTACGCTGGGCATAATGGGTCTAGACACAAACCCTAATATTGGAATTGTGCACTATATAATGGCTGCTAAGGCTCATTTCTCAGCATCTATATCAGTGAGTGAAACCCTAAGAGAGCCTCCCAATCGTCCTTAGCTTGAGAGTGAGTGTTTTGGAGATAAAAGTGCCTTGGTGTGTTAGTGAAGAAGAAGGAGAGGAGCTTGTAGAGGCTAGAGCTTGAAGTGCAAGTTTGGATTTGAGATCTACAGAGGAAGGAGTTGCATTTGGAGGAATAAAGTTCAAAACTTTCCTCCTTATTTGGTTAGAGGACTTCATGGACGATTTCTAGGGTTAAAAGTCCCAAAGGTGGAGACTTTATGAGTGTAATGTACTCCATGGACCTAGATCTGTCCCATTTTAGTGATATTTGTGTTATGGATCCATAAATTTGCCATCTTGGTCGTTGTTATGAGGTCATGCTTGAGTTATAAGCTTTCTAGAGTTGGGAAGTGCAATGTTATGGGTGTTAGTGACTTTTCCATCCATGCAAAGGCTTAAAGTCACCATCTTTATGGATTAGGAGGGTTAGAAATGGTCAGATCTAGAAGTTGGACGTGGGTCTTAACTGATTAAGACCCCAAAATGCTTAGAGTCTGAAACTGGGAGTTACGCGGGTCGTAATCCCAGTACACGCGGCGTAAGGGGTCGCGCACCCCGTTTTCTGTGAAGACACCGGGTACCCCCAGCGTACATGTGTGGTACGCGCAGCGTAACCTTGGGAGTTGACTTTTGTTGGCTTTTAGGGTTTGGTCAACATTAGGGTCTTTGAGCCGTGAGAGGGGTAAAATGGTCTTTTACCCATCTGAGAGTACTAAGAGAGGGAATAGCCTAGCCTTAAGGGATGTATTGATTTAGAGTGTTTAATTCATATAATTAGGCAGAGGCTAGACCGGATTTTACAAAGTTCGAGATTTTACCGAGTTACCCGAGGTGAGTCTTCTCACTATCCTTTACCTAGAGTGGTAATTATAGTTATTTGACAGAGTATCTTGTATGCTTTTGCATGATGTGATTTCTATGTGATTTATGCCATGTATGTACCAGAGTTTTCAGAGTTAGGACCGGAAGGTCCATAGAGTTAGGGCAAAAGGGCCCACAAAGTTATGGGACTGGAGGGTCCCGCTGAGACACATTGACCAGAGGGTCAAACAGAGTTATAGCCTCAAGTGGCTAATATCTGTTGTGTGTGGTATTTTGGGGAACTCACTAAGCATTTATGCTTACAGTGTTGTGTTATGTGTTTCAGGTACCAGTGAGGATCATGGGAAGGCGTCGGCTTGATCAGTACACACACGAGGAGTTTTTATATTATGATCTTGGGATGTGATTTTATGATTTGACTATGTGATACAGTGATGTTTTATAACAATTATGAATGAAAAGGGTGTTTTTAAAATGTGAAAATGTATTTGAAAATTTGGGTGTTACACCTCATTTAACCATTCCGGGGTTACATTGTCTTCAACCGGAATAACCGGTGGATCATGGCGTGCTTGCTCGCGTCTTGGTCGAACCCTCCTTCCCGGCTCCTCGGGTCCGATCACAGCATCGTCATGTGGGATAGCATAATGACCCCCCCTCCATAATCCTCAATAATGCGCGCCCTACAAAAAAGAATAAGATTAAAAGGAGGTGTCGGGATCACTGTCATCAAGTACCATGCTCCCTGTTCCATTAACCCATAAAACATGGCCAAGCGGGTCATAAACATCCCGCCATTTATCTTGGAAGTTTTTCGATCTTTCACCCCATCTGCTAAGTATGATGTCATGCAATAGGGAAGATCGCTGAAAGTGTTGGGAATAATAATACTCCATAAATAGAACACATCAAGGTTGGGTACCTTGTCATCATCCTTCCACATGTTTATGGTATTTAATAATAAGGCGATGAATCAATCTATGGGTGGGTGATCGTATACTCCCCTCTTAAGCCGATTTGGGAATATAAACTTTATTAGCAATGGTATTCCACCAAGTGAAACTCACAACTCCCTCGGGAAACTCCTTATGATAATGCTCAAGAAAGGTGCCAAAACCCGCAGTGGTGACTAATTGTTGGTCATATATACCAAGTCTACTGGCCAGCTCCACCATGCTGCATTGGCGGAATTCACCGCAAAGACAAAAAGTAAAAACCCCCAGGTTATAGTAGTCGTCCCCTCCTCGGAAGTTGAAAGTTGAGAAAAACTCCCAACCTAATACCTTATACAGCGGTTCTTGGACACAAAACAAACGCTTCCAACCATCAGATATAATAGACACCCAATCATCCATAAACTCTTTAGCAAGGTATGGAGCCAACTCCTCATCGTAACGAATCTTCCTCAGCCATTACCAGTCAATTGCATGTGATACACAAACCTCCTTCTTCTTAATTTCAACCAACTTTTTCCTCCATCGTTTCATTGTTGATTCTGACTCAATCCTTGGAAAATTTAACCAAGGATGGTCACCTTGGTTATTCCTGGAACTCTGGCCACCTCGAAAAAACATTTTATGCACAAAACAAACAGATGACATCCAGAAAAACAGGTAAAAACAAAGTTATGTGACCCGCCCAGGGATCGACTCGGCGAGTCCATGAACAGACTCGGCGAGTCCATGAACAGACTCGGCAAGTCCATTGAACTGTTCGATTCGTATGTCTGATTATGGCGAAATCATCCAACACATGCATACTTTCTTCTAAGGGTTGGCTTAAAGAGTATATATCAATAATCAATTGCCCTTATAACATCTTAATTAGATAAAAATTAAAAATCCCTAGTCAAAATCGGATTGTGACCTAAATTAATCCATTATCATGCAGAATTCTAAGTTATGAAGATGAATGATAGACAAAAATATACCTTTTTGTAGTAATTGAAAGAAGTCAAGGAAGAAAGTAAAATACTTGAGAATATTCTTGAGGGCACGTCGAGTAAGGGTTTGGTGGCGGTTGTAGTGAAATGCTTTATAATTGGATTAAAAACCCGAAATTTACAGAAATGGTAAAATTTATTCTTTTTCAGTAAATCGATCGAATCGACGAGTCGATGTATAGACTCGTCGAGTCATATCATGAATTCCACCCAACTATACGCATGGACGCGTCGAGTCAGTATGGGGACTCGCCGAGTCTATTTATCAGTTGAAAACAAACATTTATTTATTTAAAATAATATGACAACCCACACTTAGACCATTCATTATTCTCAAGCAATCATTCATGAATGAAGATAGGAAAATCCTAAATAAAACCTTCAAAACGAAAACTAAAAAGAAAAGAAAAGAAAACTCTTTTGACGGGTTGCCCCCCGCTAAGCGCTTCTTTTTTAGGAGTCTTTGGCTGGACTCCATCTCACTCACGTTGCTGCTGCTTCGTCCATGAGGGTCTCCTTCTTTAACTTTTGCACTTTATTCTTCGTCTTGTAAAGATGTATTTTCTTTTTATAAGCCCTTTTTAAATCCTCCACCCGTTTCCTCGCAGCACTTCCTTCTGCTTTACGCTTTACCCCTTTACCATGCTTTTGCTCCATTCCTCCCTCACTTGTCTTATTGTTCATTATAGAATCTGCTGGCTTGAAAGTCAACACTTCAAACTTAGTGGAGACAACAGCACGAGGCTTGGTCTCTTTCCTTTCTTTTGGCACTCCTTCTAGATCTAACATGGGTGCTTCAGTTGAAGAGTGATAGTTCTCATTAGTCGAAGCTTTTAGATCTCCTTTATCTTCTAAATTTCCATTATCCTTTTCTCCCATAGTTGTTTCAAGAATTGCCAAATGCTCAATTCCAAGATTGCAAAAGTCTTCAACAACTTCTCTTCCTTCAAAAAGGTCCTCAAAGCGATCAGGGGCACTAATGGGTTGCAGAGTAAAAGTTTCACCAGTATGAACTTCTTCGACTTAACTCGTCGAGTCATTAAACCCGACTCGGCGAGTCACTAAATCTTGAAAAAAAAATTCACTTTCTTGATCATCAGCTTCCTTGATCAGCCTCTCTGTTTCTTCTAAATCACTAATGGCATCAAAACTATCCTCCGAAGACAACATGAACTGATTTGGATTACTTTCTTGTAAATGTGCAAGTTCCTTCTCTAGTAAATCATTATCCAAATCCAGCAGAAACACCTTCAATTTTCGCGACTCATTTTGCTTATCTTCTTGCTCAGCTCCAAAAACCACAAAATCATCTCCCACTCGTAAAGTTAGTGTAGATTCGCGCATGTCTACCAAAGCACAAGCGTTATTTAAGAATGGCCGCCCAAGGATGATTGGCACTTTAAGATCCTCCTTCATGTCTACTATTATGAAGTCGATCGTAAAGATTATCTTATCAACTTTAATCAAATGGTTTTCACACATTCCCATTGGATATATTATAGTTTTGCCGGCTAAGTGGATCTTCATATAAGTAGGCTTCGGGTTCGGGAGGTTCAACTTTCGGAAAAAGGAACAAGGCATAAGATTAATACTTGCCCCCGAATCGGCCAATGCTTGAGTAGTCATCGCGTTGCCAAATTGGCAAGGCACGGTCATGGTTCCCGGATCACCCCTCTTTTCTGGTAGTTCATTCAACAATATTTCAGCAACTTCTTCCATGTTTTGTCTAGTAGAAAAGAGATTTTTAAGCAAAGTTGCATATTTAGGCGTTTGGAGTATTGTTTCCACAAATGGAATGTTCACTTGGAGGGTCTTCACATTCTCCATAAATCTCTGATACCGTTGAATCTGCTCATCTGGTATGGCTTGGATCGGAAATGGCAAAGGGGGCCTGTATGGTTTTGAAAGAGAATTGTTTTTCGCTTCAGCTCTCGGACTCGTCGAGTCCATGTAGTTGACTCAGCGAGTCGAGTCGGATTTGCTTGAATCGCCTTTAACTGTTTCTTCTACTTGCTCCTTATTGGGGTTCTTCTGGATAGAGGTCAAAGGGTTGAAGATTTTGTCATAATTGGTGGCTATTGCATTTATATGCGCCATTTTTGGATTTTGTTCGGTATTGCTAGGAAGGCCAGCGAGTGTTCTTTTATTGATTTATTGTGCCAGCTGACCTATCTGTTTTTCAATGTTATGAATGGAGGCTTGCTGATTCCTAAGTAAGTTTTGTTGATCTTTCATCGTAGCTTGATAATCTTTAAGCATTTCTCGTTGCTCCTTCAATTCGTTATCGGTATCATTGTGCCTCATCTCGGACGCAGCCAGAAACCTTGTGAACATCTCCTCCAAATCAGGTCTTTTTTCAATAACTGGTTCCTCTTTTTGATATAAACCCCTCTCTCTTTTCTTGAACTTCTCATCCTTTGCCTTTTTGTATTCGTCATACGGGAGCCATTACTTCTCTGGTTTCCGCAAATTATCAGCAAATCTGTCGCCACTTGAAAAGAATACTTGAGCCTTCTTGTTTCCATTCTCATCCAAGTCACAAGCCTTAGTGAGGTGAGGTCCATTACAATTCTCATATCCAACTCGAATAGCATGGATTTTTTGATCCATCTTAGTCATCCTTCTATCTAAACTATCTAGTTTAGCCATCATTTCCGCCATGCCATCGTTAACCGTGTTCACTACCCTGCACTTACTTCATTGCATGGGTTATGATATTCTCTAGAATGTTTAGAGAACTCCTCAATTAATTCCTTGATTACCGAGGGCGCCTTCTTTGTGAGGGCTCCTTGCAAGTCAAGGAGCTGCCGAGTTGTAACATTGACTCCATCATAGAAGATGGAGACATCTTGTTGGCAATTAAGATCATGATGTGGGCAATTCCTTAGTAGACTTTTATATCTCTCCCATGCCTCATAAAGGGACTCTCCAGGTTGTTGTTCAAAGTTGGCAATAGCTTTCTTTAACTTGTCTATTTTAGAAGGTGAGCAAACTTGGTCAATGAATTCTTCTTTCATCTTAGCCCATGTAGTGATAGATCCGGGAGGGAGTGACTTGAGCCAATCTTTTGCAGCACCTTTGAATGTAACTGGAAGCATACGAAGCAGCTGGGTTTCGCGAGGCACATTTGGAACATTAAAGTAATCAGATACATCATTGACTTCATCCAAGTGTTTATAAGCATCTTCGTGGTCTTTTCTGTAAAAGGGGGTCTCCTTAAGTTGAGCAAGTATGTTACCCTTGAGCTTAAAAGTGGCAGTCGCGAGAATTGCGGGTTGCACAAGTCCCGGGCCGGTGTCATCTCGTATCCTCTTCTTCCATTCACCCATGGGAACTTCATTAATATTCGCCATGATGTTGTCAAAGTCACCTTCTAGATCGTTGTCTTCTCCAAATTCGCTTTCTTCCCTTTCAGACTCGTTCACGGTGTCTTCCTTGATTGGGTCTTCGTTTGCCAAGGAAGAGGTGTTGGATGCTCCTGATTTGATGCTCTTTTTCTTGCTGAAAACGGACTTTAGATTCTTCAAAGGAGAGTTCTTTGAAGAAGCGGATTCTCCAACGGCTTTTTCTTTGTTCTTCTTTAGAGCGGACTCCGGGTCTTCTAATGGAGGGACCAAAGGCGTATTGGATCCTTGGATCATGTAACAACTGTAACCAAATTAAGGAAAACGCGTAAAAATAACAAAAAGAAAATAAAAATAAAAAGTGCAAAACTGCAATGGACTCGCCGAGTAGGTTCGACTGCACTCGGCGAGTTCAAGCCAGAAACAAAAAAAATTACTAATTAAAATTCTAAAAATGGAAATTACTAAAACTAATCCTAATAACTATATTACCTAAAAATAACTTTGTGCAAGATAAATCTCAAACAAATGATCGATAAAACCATAAATTAGTACTAACTTTTGAACCGTTCCCCGGCAACGGCACCAAAAACTTGATGTGTGTTTACTCAAAAAGTTTTAATCCTACTTTTAATTATAAAATTAACACACAAAGTAAGTGGACCTATATATTGTGATAAAGCTAATACGTAGGGTATCGAACTCAGGGAATGGGAAACTAAAACTAAAAACTAATATTATCTAAAAATAAATAATAAACGAAGGGTTTTCTCTAGTTTTACAAGACTAGAAACTTAATTCAAATTAACTATCTAACAACTAAAACACGGAATTACCAACTAAATTCAATAATAAAGAGGACTTCTGTTTAGGCTCGACTCATTTGTTCCCATGGATGATTTCAATGTATCAGATTAGTTCTTCATTGGCTACCGACTAAGATGATTAGATTCACGTTTGCTATCACTAATACTTAGAAAATAAATTAATCCAAGCAGTGGCCAGTTGCCGAAATTAACGGATTTCCTAGTTATTGATTCAGGTTAAATAAGACTTGTAATGGTTAATTAAATTGGCCCTTCAATTAACCTCTTGTTGATGTTCATCAAACAAGCTCACACATTAACTCACTATCTTCTAGTTAATTCTAGTTTCACAATCGCTATTCCTAGACATACAACTATGTGGTCACAATAAATCATATGAAATTAATAACTAAGAGATGTTCATACAGCTTAATTATTGATTTATTAATAGAAGAATATTTATTGTTAACACATAAGGTTCTTTAACAAGCTTAATAAAACATAATCACCAATTAAAATTAATCCTAGTTAAATAATCAATCCATGTTCACAAATTCATCTAACCTAAACAGAAGTTATGAGTTTTAGCTCATGATTACAGTAAACATAGACCTAAAAACGAAATCTAAGTATGTAGACATGATTCAAATCAAAACGGTATTAAGAATAAACCAAAATTGTCTTGATTCTCTTCACAATTGAATATAGGGTTGATTCCATAGCTCCTCATGACCTAGCAGTACCTCCTAATCGTTTATCAGCCTCCTAGGGTTCCAGAGAAGTCCCCCATCTCGATCTCAAAGTCACTATTTATAATATTCTGGAAACAGAGACGACTCGTCGAGTCTAGTTACTTACTCGCCTAGTCCCTCATTAAAAATCCGTGTATGGAAAGGACTTCAAGATGTTCGCGAATCTTCGATGCGACTCGCCGAGTAATCGACCCTACTCGCTGAGTCCTTGTTCTTTGCATTTTTCTTCTTTGTTCAATCCCGGGCTTCCAACCGCTTCTCCTGATTCCTTTCACTTCCGAGCTTCTCTTTTGGAATGAAAATACAATTTGAACAATGTTAAGTACCTTTTTTCCATTTTATGCAATTAATTATCCAATAAATGATAAAAAACTATACTAAATATAGGGCTAAACATGCACATATCAAGATACTTTGGGCAGCTTCGTTTCCAATGCCCTATCTTGTGGCAGTGGTGGCACTCTGCCTCCTTAGGGTTGGAGTTGGGTTTAGCAGAACCAACCTTGGTTCCACTAGAAGAGGTACCATCTTGGGACTTTCTCTTATGGTGGCTCTTTGAGGGAGCCTTCCTCTTCTTACCCTTTCCTTGCCCAATTGCCAAGACTAGGGCAGCAGCGGGAGTAGGAGTTGATGTAATAGACTTATCTTTGAGATTGCTTTCAGCAATCCTTAGCAAGCCTTGAAGCTTGCTCAAAGTGACCTCTTCCTTATTCATGTGGTAGGTCATGCATAACTGGTTGTAGTAGGGAGGCAAGGAGTGAAGGATGATGTCAATTGCCATCAATTCATCAAAGTTCACATTCAATTTTTGCAGGCGATCGACATATCTCTGCATCTTTTGCAGATGGTCGGTAATGGACTCTCCGCTACCTATTTTGGCAGTGATCATCGTAGTGATGATCTCATACCTTTCTTTCCTAGCGCTCTGGTGGTACCGGTGCAACAGATCTTGATGCATCTCATAGGGATACATGTCCTCATAGGACTTCTGGAGTTCTGCGGTCATGGTCGTCAGCATGATGCAATGGACTATCGTAGCATCACGCTCATGGGCCTCAAAGGCCATGATTTCTTCAGCAGAGGCAGTGTTGATGTTGATTTCCTTCTGTTTCTCATCGACGACATACTCTTTGTCCTCGTAACGAGTGACTATTCAGATGTTTCGGATCCAATCATTGAAATTGGACCCGTCAAAGATTAATCTCCCACACAAGTTCATGAGTGAGAACGAGCCGGAGGAACTTGAGCCGAAAACGCTGTTGTTGACGTTCAACATCTGAAAAGGAAAAAAGAACAAAGTTTGATTAGAAATGAATCCCCAATTAAACACCCAAATGAGAAATTAAGGCAAGGATCCAACAACATTATTTACAAATTAGAAGAGGGATGTCGTAATCTAACAAGTAAATAATTCGAAGGTAAGTGAATGATGATTCACTAATTTTCCACCAAAAAAAGAGATTAAGTTTTTTTAAATGTATTGAAAACGCCTAGATCTTTTGAGATTCATTGAACTTTGCGATGCCATGTTTAAATCTCGATATGCCCCTCAAATTTGTGACTGGGATGTCGAGGATCACAAAGAGGGTGTGAATAACCATGCAAATATACATGGTGCCCTCATTGTTACAGTCACCTATTCGATGTGTCGGTTAACCAGACGCGCTCCATCGAACTATGACAAACAATGAGTCCCCCTTTGCCACCTTTGCTTAGAATGCAATTAGTGTGTCGGTTAACCACACACGCTCCACTAACGTCGTAGCAAGGGTACAAAGTGTAACTTTGTAGCACCTAGTTCCTAGTATGTATGATTTATCTAAGTATTTTACATTTTTTAGCCTTGGACTCGGCTAATCGTAGGCCCGACTCGCCGAGTAAGGACGGGATATTGAGCATGTTTAACTTGGCGACTCGGCGAGTCCATACTCTGGACTCGGCAAGTCCACCAGTCTGGAAGGAACCCTAATTTCAGGGGTTTGCACCCTATTTAAACCCCCTTATGCGCCCCCAAGTTAGTCTACTTCACCCTTAGAGCATCCTATACCGAACCCTAACCCTATCCTTGTGATTTGAAGTGTTCTTGTACTTATTCCTTGAAGAGTGAAGAAGAGAAGGAAGGAAAGACCAAAAGAGAAGGTGAAGAGCAAGGATCTAGGACCTAATCCAGAGTTCATTGAGGTACAATTCGGATCTATTTTGTTTCTATGCTCAAATCCCCATTAGAACACCATTAAATCTATCTTTGAGCCATTTCCAAGCTTGATAGTAGTATAGGGATCATAATGGGTTGAATAGCCACTAGATCTGGCTATGTTCGAGTTCCAGGAGCCTAGATCTAATACCTTTATGGGGCCATATTGCATGAAGACCCTAGATCTACCCCTTTTAGTATGTTTTGAGCCTTAAAATCCCCATTGATGATTATATACACATAAAGTTGGAAACTTTACGTGTTAATCAATCTCTAGGAACCCGGATCTATGAATAGAATGCACTGGATTCGAGCAGAATCGAGTGTAGAGAGATTGCATGTATGCGACTCGGCGAGTTGTTCTTCGGACTCGACGAGTCGAGTCGCGAGTCCCCGATTTTTCCCCTTCCGAGTATGAGAGTAGAGCAGTGAGCCATAGGTGGACTCAGTGAGTCGGAAGCCAGACTCGGCAATGGAGGCACTCCGCGAGTCAATGTCCAAGGCAATCTTCTTGCCTCAAGAACAAACTCAACGAGTTGTTCATACAACTCGGCGAGTCACAGTCTAGAGTGTTCATCGTATGAAGATCAACTCGGCGAGTTGTTTATACTACTCGGCGAGTCGGATGAAGGACCATTGAGTATCAGTTAGGAAGAGAACTCGTCGATTCAGTGCCTAACTCGACTAGTAGAGTCGGGAGTAAGGACAATCGACTGGATATGGACTCGACGAGTTGGAAAGCCAACTCAGCGAGTCGGGTCAACTGGAAGTTGACTTTGACTCTGACTTGACTGTGGTTTGGAATCGGTCAGGGGTAAAATAGTCATTTTACCCTGGTAATAGTATCAATGTCTAATCAAGTGTTTTATGGAAATATAGCCGGAGGATCACCGGAGCAGCAGTCAGACATTTGCGGATCAGCTTTTCAGCAGCCAGCCTTTCGAGGTGAGTTACCTTCCAGTAGGGGTGGGTCTAAGGCCACAATGCCGGCCCACCAAGTAGGAGTATTTCAGAAGATGATTGTCTTTGTGATAATTATCTTGGTATGGATACGTGTTTGGTTGTGAGATATATCTATATGATATGTTACATGTATGATAGGGATAGTTTTTCCCTGACAGTGGTCCTTAGGACCGAAGGGTAGGTCAGTACTCGTATATGCCTGATTGTATTCTTATACCTTGTTGTTGTATGCTAGTACTAGGGGTGGAATAGACCCCAGTTACTGGTTTAAAGATACCGATGATGATTACCAGTTGTAAGATACCGATGATGATTACCGATTGAAAGATACCGATGATGATTACCGGTTGAAAGATACCGATTGTATTGTATGGTATGTGGTATGATGGGGGAAATCACTAAGCTTTGTGCTTACAGTTTCATTTTTCGGTTTCAGGTACCTCTTCGTCTAACGGGAAGGAGTCAGCGGCATAGCATGGCATCACACACACATATGATTTTCTGCACGGAGTTTTCTGGATTTTACTCTGAGATGATATTTGTTTATGACATGGGATTCAAACATGATATAATGTTTTATGAAATGCCGTGTTGGCACAGTATTTTCTAATGAATGCTTTTTTGAGATAGATAATTAAAATGAAAATTTTGGGCTTGAATTTTGGGATGTTACATGTTGGTATCAGAGCCCTGGTTTGAGGGATTCGGACACACCCTCGGGGGTGTCTAGACTCAAACCGAGGGACTAAAAGATTTTTACAAGGAAAATGGTTTTCTAAAATCTAAAATGGGAAGTTTTAAGAAGGACGAAGTTTATGATGCGTGCGATCGTTCGGGCTCAAGTAAGTTTTCCCCAAGATACCCATACTTGTTATGTTATGTTGTATGGTTTTCATTCAGAAAACGGCATGCTAGAATAGGACTAATGATCTAGGAGGATGCCTTGTGTGCCTGAGATATGATTCGAATAATTGCATGCTAGTTACGGCTAAGGATCTAGGAAGGATGCCTTATACGCCTGTTGTATGAGTTGTATGCTAGGACTGTTTAGTCAGCTGTAGGATGGCCTGTGTAGGTTATTCCTGGTTTGGTTACTCAACGCACGAATGCTACTTGCTTGTGATATGAGGGTTCTGGCCAACTTTGACTAACTAGTGAACGGATATGTAACAGTATCCGCAAACTAGTTAGGGGGACTCGGTAAGGACTCCTAATGCAGCTGATGGCAGGGAGTATGTCGGAGAGTGGCCTAAGGAAACCTAGGATGTGACCAGTAGGAAGAGCATCGGTGAAAAGGGACTTGGTGAAATCAAGGCAATCCTTGAGAAAAGTACGGATAGATGTGGAAGGTTGTATGGGCCCATACTACTGAAAGCAGAGGATCCATACTCAATTCAAGGAGGGCCGAGATGGAACCTGGAAACTTAGAGAGTGTGTGAGACCTTTCGGGGGTATATGTGATCCTGAAGATTGTGTTATTCTTTTCAGAATGGTGGTCACACGTCATGGAGCAGGGGGATCAGGATCTAGTTCAGGATCGGGTTTGGGAGCGGGATCCGAGCATGTTGATGATGCGTTATGCGATTTCATCGCGTCTGAGATTACGAGAGGTATCCTTGAGGCGACCCCGGTCATTTTCAGGTCGATCAAGGAAGGGATTATCGAGGTGACTGAGGATCGCCTCCGGGCATTCAGGAGTGATCTGGCGTCTAGCCAGGTGGGTACACGTACACTGTCCTTTAAGGACTTCCGTGGAAGTGGTGCACCGGATTTTCATGGTTGAAGGACCCCATTGCTGCTAGGAGATGGATCGCAGACATTGAGTCTATGCAGCTGACGAGCTTCTTCCCGGAAGAGGCAAAGCTCCGTTTCGCTGCAAGTTGTTTGAGGGATAGAGCCAAAGATTGGTAGGAGTTGATTCACGATACGTTGGGAGCCCCAACCATTGAGGCTATGACATGGTCAGATTTCGTGACCCGATTCAGGGCTGAGTTTGCACCAGCTGTGGAGCTTCCGCAGCTGGCCAGAGAGTTTTTGGATATGAGACAGACTACGGAGACTGTGGCGGAGATCACCGCCAAGTTCCGGGAGAGGGCCTTGTTGGTACCCCAGTATCTGGGGATGAGGATATGAGGAGGACCCGATACCATGACATGCTACGGGCTGATATTCACGAGCATGTTAGTTTCTCTGCTTGCCCTACCCTGGTTTCCATGATTGTCAGGGCTAGGGAGAGAGAGATTGATTTGGAGCACATACGGAAAAGGAAAGCCACTGAGGGGCAGACGATGGGGGCTTCGGGGAAGAAGCCCAACGGATCCGATGGTAGGCCGAAAGGCCAGTCAGGGAGGGACCGCTGTGGGAAATGCGGTCGGGCACATGAGGGAGTTTGTCGCACTAGGTCGGGTTCAGGCTGCTATAAGTGCGGCAAGGTTGGGAATTTTGGCAGAGATTGTACTGCCCCTGCTTCTGTGATTCAAACATCAAACCTGATGTGCTTCCATTGTAATTAGAAGGGCCAAAAAAAGGCCAATTGTCCCAGGTTGACAGCAACAGCAGCGCCGGCAGTGGCGCCAGCGTCAGCGACAGCACGGGTTATGGATGGCCGGAAGGTCAAGTCGAAGGCACCAGTGGTTCGGAGCCGAGCATTTCAATTGACAGCCGAGGAGGCACGCGTTGCACCCAATGTGGTGACGGGTATGATTCTTTCCCTCTTATTTATTTGTATGATGTTATGATATTGATATGTGCTATGTGTGTATGCGTTTAGGATCGTTCCATGTGAACGGTATCCCAGTTCAGGTGTTGTTTGATTCGGGTGCTACCCGATCATTTGTCTCTCTTGTGCTTAGCAAGAAGTTTCCTGAGTCTTCGGGCATGTTGGACTGCCCTCTAGAGGTCGAGATTACAGACGACCGATCAGTGCAAGCATCGGAGGTCTACCGAGATTATGTTTTGAGGTTGTTCGAGGAACGTTACCTGGTAGGCTTGGTTCCTATACCGTTGTGAGGGAACAAGGTTATTATAGGTATAGATTGGTTGACCCTGAATGGGGCAGTGATAGATTGTGCACATCAGCTGGTGCGGATCAGGACCCCAAGTGGGGGAGAGTTGGTAGTTAACGGCAAAAGGCCACGGCGAGGACCAGCGGTATGTTCAGCAGTGAGAGATAGGCGCTACCATCCGCAGGGTTGCGCAGGGTATATCGCTTATGTTATGGACACCCGGGAGGCGGGTAAGGCGACAGTGGGCGATGTACCCGTGGTGTAGGAGTTTATGGATGTATTCCCCGAGGAGTTTCCTAAGATACCCCCGGAGTGGCAGGTGGAGTTTAAGATCGACCTAGTCCCTGGTGCGGCTCTGATAGCCAAGGCGTCGTATCGGTTGGCTCCTCCTGAGATGCAGGAGTTGTCTACACAGCTGCAGGAGCTGTTAGACAAGGGATTCATTAGACCGAGCAGTTCACCCTGGGGAGCCCCGATTCTGTTTGTGAAGAAGAAGGATGGGTCGCATCGGATGTGTATAGACTATCGGGAGCTGAATAAGGTAATGGTGAAGAAACCATTACCCACTCCCGAGGATCGATGACCTCTTCGACCAGCTTCAGGGAGCATCTTGGTTCTCCAAGATTGATTTGTGATCAGGGTATCATCAGATGAGGGTCAGAGAGGAGGATGTGCAGAAGACTGCTTTTCGGACACGCTATGGTCATTACGAGTTTGTGGTGATGCCTTTCGGGCTCACCAATGCTCCTGCCGCGTTCATGGATCTCATGAATCACGTGTGTCGGCCGATGTTGGATTGGTCTGTGATTATTTTCATTGATGATATCTTGGTTTATTCCAAGACGCGAGAGCAGCATGAGAAGCACTTGCGTGAGGTTTTGAGTACTTTGAGGAGGGAGAGCTTATATGCTAAGTTCTCCAAGTGTGAGTTCTGGTTGCGCAAGGTGCAGTTTCTATGGCACCTTGTCAACCAGGACGTGATATCAGTGGATCCGGCCAAGGTAGAGGCTGTGATGAGATGGGCGGTCTCGAGGTCTCCATCCGAGATTCGGAGCTCCCTAGGATTGGCAGGCTACAATCAAATATTTATTCAGGAATTCTCCAACATAGTCGTACCCCTAACCAGGCTGACAAGGAAAGCCGTGGTTTTTCGTTGGGAGCACGAGCAGCAGGTTGCATTGGAGACGTTGAGAAAGAAATTATGCGAGGCGCCAATCTTATCCCTGCCAGAGGGCATGGAGGATTTTTTTGTGTACTGCGATACATCCATCTCGGTTTGGGCGCAGTGTTGATGCAGAGAGGGCACGTTATTGCTTACGCTTCGAGGCAGCTGAAGCCTCACGAGGCAAACTACCCGACGCGCGATTTGGAGCTGGGGGCTGTTGTATTCGCCCTCAAGATTTGGCATCATTACCTCTATGGGGTTCGTTCTACCATCTACACAGACCACAAGAGCTTGAGGTATCTTATGGACCAGCCGAATCTGAACATGAGGAAGCGTCGGTGCCTTGACGTGGTAAAGGATTATGATTGTGAGATCCTTTACCATCCGGGGAAAGCCAATGTGCTGGCTGACGCGCTTAGCCGCAAGGCAGTGTCGATCCGAGATATCTGCCTGAGGATGACAGTGGTGACTCCGCTGTTGGAGCGGATTCGGGAGGCCCAGCAGGAGGACATGAAGGTGGAACATCGGATAAGCGAGCGGATTGTGGGGCAGGTTTCCTTCTTCGACTATGAAAGTAGAGGATTGCTGACACTACACCGTAGGGTGTGGGTGCCATATCTCGAGGGTGTGCGCCAGGTTCTGATGGAGGAGGCGCACAAATCTCGATTCTCCATTCATCCGGGGGCGATGAAGATGTATAGGGATCTTCGTCTAGACTATTGGTGGCCCTGCATGAAGCGGGATATAGCTTGGTACGTGGAGCAGTGCTTGACCTGCAGGAAGGTCAAGGCCGAGCACCAGAGGCCCCACGGCAAGATGCAGCTGTTGGAGATCCCGTTGTGGATATGGGAAGATATCAGGATGGATTTTATCACCAAGCTTCCCAGGACCGCACGGGGAGTGGATTCTATATGGGTCATCGTGGATCGGTTAACCAAGAGCGCCCACTTGATACCGATCCAGGAGAGTATCTCGGCTGAGAATTTGGCCGATATCTACATTCGAGAGGTGGTGGCACGGCACGGAGCGCCGGTCTCCGTGATTTCAAACAGAGATGTACGGTTAACTTCCACGTTCTGGAAGAAGTTCCATGAAGAGCTAGGTACTCGTCTGCATTTTAGCTCTGCTTTTCACCCGCAGACAGATGGTTAGAGTGAGCGGACGATCCAAACTCTAAAGGATATGTTGCGGGCATGCGTTCTAGACTTCGGTGGTAGCTAGGATACCTATCTTCCTTTGGCTAAGTTGTCATACAACAACAGCTACCACACGATGTCACACCCCAAAACCAAGAATGGCGGAAACGTTCTGGGGCGGAGGACGTCATGTAAAGTATCACAACACAGTAAATGTAAATAAGCAAACAACATCATCCATTGCATTAAATATATAATTTTAATACAAGCGTGTTCTATATAGTTTTAGACACCAAAAATATAAGGTAAATCAAAATAATAATCTGATGAGTCTTGAATGCGCTCCATCTCCTCAAAAGCTGGCATCGGTACCTGTCTACTGATGACCTGAGAATACAAGTTATTTTGAAAGAGTTTATCAGCATTAAGCTAGTGAGTTCATAAGTATTTTAGTGTCGGTGTTTGTTATCAAAAACATTTGAACGTGTCTCAAGTATAAGTTCGTAGAATGTATGAAAGTGTTTGTAAAAGTTTGAATCTCTCAGAAAAACCTATATTTTCTAATAAAGTAGCCTTCTACCAAGGCTTAACTGTTTTGTATCTTCGTTTGTTGTAAAAGTGTGTAATTTCCCAAGTGCAACTATCTTTTAACAAAATATAGTTTGTACATTAATGTTCAAGTGAGGTTATCACTAAAAATATGTAATGGGTAAATCAATGTAGTACTATAGCTTAGTTTTATAGTAACTACTGCTGTACTAACTACCTTAAACCGGATTTATATTAAGGTAAAATGTGATAATTGCACCATGCTATCGACTGGTAACAATGACATACGAATGGTCGTAATAATGGAATGACGTTTGGCACCCGCAGACCTGCAGGTCCGGCTGTAGCTAGCAGCAAGGTGTAGGATAGTCAATCCAGTATAGATCTATACGCAAACTCAACGCTCTCCCTCCAAGAGAATTCTGGCTACAACTCGGGCCATGACATTTAAGGCATGCTCCGATACAGTGGATCACAATTGTTAACGTATTAATGTAAGGGTAATGTTTCTCGTTCTAGTATAGTTGTATATGTTCTCATAGTATAGTTGTATATGTTCTCATAGTATAGTTGTATATGTTCTCTTCCTAGTATAGTTGTATATGGACTCATGAATGAACTGACTCATCGATCTAGCAGTTGTAATAGTATGATCGTGTGTTACCCCGATGGTAACTTACTAATGGTGTGTCTAGTACGTATGAATATGGAAGTACTTTTATGTCTATATATGTATATTTGATATATAATTAATATTGAAACGACCTTCGGATGGTCACCCGAAATCCCACCAGACCACATCCAAATCGAGAAAAAGGAAATAGGGCGGATGGCCTTCCTAAGCCCTTTAAACATTATTTATACATCTATACATATATGGGCATGCAATTTATAATATAAAAGCATAAATAAGTTTTTATAAGACATTTGAAACATAAGTATTATTTTAAGAAAAGATCGACTTGATGTCAATCTCTAAAACAATTTGAAGGCATAGGTTTGATAAAACAGTTTAAGTATAAGGAACATTTGTTTGAATCGCAGTTGTAAATAAGTTTGAAAAGTAAAAGGGTTTGTAAACATTTTGAAGTAAAACAGTTTGATAGACAGTTTGAACAGTGATAAAATCACTGGTTTCCCTAGTTATTAATCACATGTGATTAATGCAATCACATGTGATTGAAGCAATAACTATAAGTATTTAACTTGTATCCCCCCCCATAAGTATTTAAAACATTTAAAATCATTTCAAAGGTTGATAAAAGGGGTATGAACTCACTTGAAAGTTTGAAGATAGCGAGATGGAAAAACCGAGCAGAGTTTCGTCTTGGGAAACGGATTTTTCTCGGGATTCTCGGGAATCTCGGGAGTAAAATCGACCCTCGGGACTTGAGCAAAAAGACCAAAGCTTCGGGTTTGAACGGGCACGGAAAACGAGGCAAAATGTAAGAGAAAAGAGAAGAAATAGGCAAGTTTTTCGGAAACCCTCGCATCCCTTTTATAGGGGTTTTGAACCGCCTCGGTACGCGGGGCGTATGCTTGTACGCAGCGCGTATGCGTACGTCATGCATGAGCGAGTCCTCGACTGCCTCGGCTTCGGATGGGACGGATCAAACCGGGCGGGTCGGACGGGGCGGGTCGGATGGGACGAGTCGGTAGCTTCGCATAGGGCGACGTGGACGATCCGAGGCCCTTGATTCGAGTACGTGGGGCATACGAGGGTATGCAGGGCGTACTCCGGTCCTATCTGCTGAGTCCCCTTCGGATATTACCAAGAATTTATATTTAAATTTATATTTATTTTAAATAAACTTCTAAAATTCATATCTCCTTCATACGAACTTCGTTTTCGACGTTCTTTATATCCACACATAGGTGAGACTAAGATCTACAACTTTCGTTTAGATTCCGTTGGCAAATTCCGAAATTATTTTTATTATTTATTTATTAAAATGACGTGATTAAGGAATTTCTTCAAAAATTCATAACTTCCTCATCCGAAGTCAGATTTGGACGTTCTTTTTATGTACGCTCACGGTTTGAGGTTATCTATAACTTTCATTTAGATACATAAGGCTAAAAACTATTGTATTGAAACTTCGCATTTTTCGTTTAATCGCTGTTGCCGGTTTTGCCGACAATCTTCGGTTGGTCATAACTTCTTCGTTATAACTCGGATTTTAGGGTTCTATATATGTACGAAAACCTTGATACGATTCCTACTACTTTATTTAACCCAAATCAGATTTTAGGAAAGTTATATTTTGACCTAGATTTGATTGGTTTTACATTACATTGTCTCGAAATATCGGGTTGTCACATCATCCCCCCGTTAGAATGAATTTCGTCCCGAAATTAGAATTTAAGCAAGTAAGAAATTACAAATAACTAAGAAAAAAGGTGAGGGTATTTCAGTTTCATCTGATCCTCACGTTCCCAAGTGAATTCCGGTCCTCGCTTGGCATTCCAGCGAACCTTCACGATAGGGATACGGCTTTGCTTTGCCTGCTTGACCTCACGGTCCATGATCTCTACAGGTTCTTCTACGAAGTTGAGGCTCTCGTTGATCTCGATCTCGTCGAGTGGGATTACAAGAGTCTCGTTGGATAGACACTTTTTCAAGTTAGATACGTGGAATGTAGAATGTACGTTACGAAGTGCGTCTGGTAGGTCGAGTTTGTAAGCTACGGGGCAGACTCTTGCAAGAATCTCGAAAGGCCCTATGTACCTCGGATTAAGCTTCCCACGCTTGCCGAAGTGTATCAAGCCCTTCCAGGGTGAGACTTTGAGAAGGACTCGGTCTCCCACCTGAAATTCCAAAGGTTTCCTTCGTTTATCAGTGTAGCTCTTCTGTCGGTCTCTAGAGGCTTTCAATCGTTCACGGATCTGAACGATTTTCTCTGTCGTTTCCCGAATGATCTCCGAACCGGTGAGAGTACTATCGGAAGCTTGCCCCCTGGCTAATTGGGTATCACCCACCTCAGCCCAGCACAGAGGGGATCTGCACTTTCGGCCGTAGAGAGCTTCAAATGGAGCAGCCTTGATGCTCGTGTGATAACTGTTATTATAGGAAAACTCGACAAGGGGTAAATGAGTATCCCATGCCTTCCCAAAGTCAATCACGCAGGCTCGCAACATATCTTCCAGTGTTTGGATGGTCCTCTCACTCTGTCCGTCGGTCTGAGGATGGTAGGTTGTGCTCATGTCCAGCCTTGTTCCTAGGGAATGTTGTAATGATTGCCAAAATCTTGAGGTGAACCTACTATCTCTATCGGAGATAATGGACATAGGTACACCATGTAGTCATACGATTTCCCTAATGTATGTTCTTGTAAGTTTCTCCATCTTGTCGGTGTCTTTGATAGGCAGGAAGTGTGCAGACTTAGTCAATCTATCAACGATGACCCATATGGTGTCAAGTCCACCCGTTGTCTTGGGCAACTTGGTTATGAAATCCATAGTGATCCGCTCCCACTTCCATTCCGGGATCTCTGGTTGTTGCAATAAACCAGAGGGCTTCTGGTACTCGACCTTAACCTTTGCGCAAGTAAGGCATTTACTTACGAAGGTAGCAATCTCTGCTTTCATATTAGGCCACCAGTATAGCTTTTTAAGATCCAGATACATCTTATCTGAACCTGGGTGGACGGAATACCGAGCGTTGTGCGCCTCGGTCATGACCAAGTCTCGAAAACCACCGTGTTTCGGTGTCCAGATCCGGTTCATGAAATATAAGGCTCCGTCACCCTTGGCTTCTAAATTCTTGTCCATTCCTCTAAGGGATTCATTCGTCACATTTTCAGGTTTCATGGCTTCAATTTGAGCCTCCTGAATTTGCTTAGACAAGTGTGAATGGATGGTTATTGACAATGACTTGATTTTGCGACCAGAATAATCCTTCCGACTTAGGGCATCTGCTACTACGTTGGCTTTACCCGGATTATAACGAATATCACATTCGTAATTACTGAGTAGCTCGACCCACCGTCGTTGTCTCATGTTGAGCTCCTTTTGATCGAAAATGTGTTGTAACTCTTGTGGTCGGCAAAGATAGTGCTCTTCGTTCCATACAAGTAATGTCTCCAGATCTTCAGAGCAAACACTACTGCTCCTAGTTCAAGATCGTGGGTCGTGTAGTTAACCTCGTGTGTCTTCAACTGCCTCGAGGCGTAGGCGATGACCTTACCTCGCTACATCAGAACACAATCGAGCCCTTGATTTGATGCATCGCAATAGACTACGAAGTCTTCTATTCCTTCGGGAAGGGATAGTATTGGCGCAGTGCACAAGGCTCTCTTGAGCGTTTGGAACGCTCTCTCTTGTTTCTCTTCCCAGTCAAAGGCCACGCCTTTCTGGGTTAGGGTTGTAAGAGGTTTCGCTATTCGAGAGAAGTTATGAATGAACCTGCGGTAGTAGCCAGCGAGACCTAGAAATTGGCGAATTTCAGTAGGCGTCTTAGGTGCTGACCAGTTCTCAATGGCTTTAATTTTGGATGGGTCCACGTGGATTCCCTCTTCGCTTACCACGTGTCCCAAGAATTCGACTCTCCGGATCCAAAATTCACATTTCGAGAACTTCGCATAAAGCTTCTCTTTTCGTAATGTCCCTAGAACTTGTCGCAGGTGATCGCCATGCTCTTTCTTACTTCGGGAGTAGATCAGAATGGTGTCAATGAAAATGATGACGAACTGATCCAAGTAAGGTCGGCATACTCTATTCATCAGATCCATGAAGACTGCAGGCGCATTGGTCAATCCGAATGGCATCACCACGAACTCGTAATGTCCGTAACGAGTTCAGAAGGCTGTCTTCGCCACATCCTCTTCTAGCACTCGTAGTTGGTGATATCCGGATCTTGGATCAATTTTGGAAAAATAGTTCGCCCCTTGCAGTTGGTCGAATAGATCATCTATGCGAGGCAGAGGGTAACGATTCTTGACCGTCAGTTTTTTGAGTTCTCTGTAGTCAATACACATACGGAATGATCCGTCTTTATTTTTAACGAACAAGACCGGTGCTCCCCAAGGTGAGAAACTTGGTCTTATAAAGCCCTTGCTGAGCAGTTCGTTAAGTTGACTAGAGAGTTCCTGCATCTCAACTGGTGCTAAACGGTAGGGCGACTTGGCTACTGGGGTAGCTCCTGGGACTAAGTCGATTCTGAACTCGACCTGTCGTTGCGGAGGTAACCTGGGTAGTTCTTCTGGGAAAATGTCGGGGAAGTCGCTCACTACTGGGATGTTCTTTAGTTCTTTCGTTTCGAGGCGCGTGTCGACGACGTGAGCAAGGAATGCATGGTATTCCCTACGCAGATACTTCTGTGCTTGAATACTTGATATGATGCGAAGACTTGCACTGGGTTTGTCACCGTAGACTATAAGGGTTTCGTTAGACGGAAGGTTTAGACGGACTGATTTCTCGTAGCACATGATGTCGGCGCGATGAAGGCTTAACCAATCCATGCCAATGATAACGTCGAAACTTTTTATTGAGACTGGCATGAGGTCGATTGGGAATGAATGGTTAGCTAGAGTTAGGGTACAACCTAAGTATATGCTACTCGTACTTTCAGTTTTTCCATTAGCCATTTCTACTGTGAATAGTTCCTTGAGTGCGTGCGGTGGTTGATTAAGCATGCGAGCAAATTTATGGTTTACGAAGCTTCACTCCGTTCCACTATCGAACAGAATGCATGCATAGGAGTTATCGAGGAGGAACGTACCAGTCACCACTGTCGGGTCAGCAACTGCTTCCCTGTGGCCTATAGCTAGTACCCTTCCTGCTCCACCAACATTCTTTGCTTTGGGGCAGCACCTCTTATAGTGGCCTGCTTCGCCACATCCATAGCAGGTCGGGCTCGCGCCAGAGCCAGGGACTTGGTTGATAGGTTGTGCTGGGAACTTACAGAAACGGACGGTGTGTCCTTTCCTGTTGCAGTTAGAGCACTGCATTTCACGGCAGGGGCCGTTGTGGTGGTAGTTGCATTTGTTGCACTTGGGTGAACTTCCAGCATACCGACCCACCGGAGCAGTAGTAGCAGCATCAGGGGTTATTGCGGCATGTATTGCCACAATTTGCTGCTTTTTGGCAGCCTGTTGCTTCTTCTTTTCATCCCAGAATTTCCGCTTAGTATCAGCGGGTTTGGAGGGTTCCGGGATGGCTAGAGTGGTTGTGGTTGCAGGGGTTTTGACTCCATGGTCAATGAGACGTTGTGCCAATCGTTTGGCACTGTCGAAGGTAGCGGGGTTTGATGCTAGAACATTCCCCTGATACGGAGGCACTAGCCCCCATATGTACCTCTCGATCTTCTTCCCCTCGGTGGGAACCATACTGGGGCAGAGGGCCACCAGCTCGCTGAATCGGGCAGTATAAGCGACCACGTTGGTGCCCTTCATCGTCAGGTTCCAAAGTTCCTGCTCCAGTTTCTGGATCTTGCCCCTCGGGTAGTATTCCTCAGTCATGAGGTCTTTCATTGTTTCCCAGCCTATGTCGTTGGCTACGACGAGAGTTAGTGCCTTGATATGGCCGTTCCACCATGTCAGGGCCTTTCCTTCAAAGGTGCATGCAGCGTACTTGACTTTACTCGCCGCAGGGCATGAACAGATTTCGAAGACTGATTCAGTCTTCTCGAGCCATTGCGAGAGGGCAATGACTCCGCCGGTGCCGTAAAAAGGCTTCGGCTTGCAATTTGTGAAATCCTTATAGGAGCACTCTCGCGAGCGCACAGGGGTTTCAACCGGGGTTGATTCCAGAGGGGTTCCACCTCTGCTGGCATCAGAAGAGTGATACTGAGCCATGGCAGTTGGCACTGCTGCAGCTACGGCAACATTCAGGGCTACAGTATCGATGATCGGAGGCGGAGGAGGTGGTGGTGCAGGATTATTCCTGGGAGATTTGCGAGGAGGCATCTTTCAGCTATAAGTTTATAAAGATAAGAAAAATGGTAAGAATCAATTTGTAAGCAACGTGAGAGTGACACATGGACTAACTAACCATAGCCCAACAGTTGAATGAGTGTTTGAAATCACAATAAGAAATATTAGTAGGAAAGCACAAGTGTATAGAATTTTCCCACAGATTAGATAGATTTCAATAATATTGGTATTACTGATGTAATAATTTCAGGGAAAATCGACCTAACAGTAGGTCTTACATCATACCACATAGAAAAGTTTGACAGTTCTTAGATTCCTAATTAGAGTACTGAAAGTTAGGAATATTTTACAGACAAGTGCTACTTAGAGCATAGATGTTAATGGTTATTCTTTAATCAAAAGACAGAGATGTACTAGACATCATCTAACGGCAATGGGAATTCCTCGGGCGAGCCCTGAGGTCGGACACTTGACGAAACACCTCTTGAAGGTGTCGATCCTGAGCCCTCTGGCGAGCTCGAAGTTCCTAGATTTCAGCTCGTGAGGCAGCCAACTGCTGCTGCAGGGTTTCATTGGTTCTCCGGGTCCGTTCCATGTCTTCTTCAAGACGGCGGATGCGGACTGTGTTGACACCTGAGTTGGCATCAATCTCCATGACCCGGTCGATGGGTGCTCAACCTTGCTCGACATTACGAGCTATTCTGCGGATAATGACAGGCAGAGCTCGGTCAGCAGAGCCACCATCGCTGACATTGTAAAAGCTTCGGTCCCCAAAGTATCGTAAGGGTTGACCCTGTTCATCACTCCAGCGATTCAAGTTGTTTGCCCACAAGGGAGTAGGACCTGGAAAAGTTGGTCGAGGGTTGTTGTTCGGGGCTTGACCTACGAGCGGTAGGTTGTTGACTTCAGGCTCGGAGTCGGATCCATCAGAAAAGCCTTCTGCGAAGTGATCATCCAAAGGGATTGGATGCTCATCTTCGGGCTCTTCATCGATCCACCCGGCCTTGCCTTCATTTGGAAAGTACGGGTCGCTGTGATGGAATCCAGCCATTTAGATCTACGCGAGAAGAGAGGTATAAGAATATAGTATACGTGTAACTAGTAGTACAAAATACACCTATAGTATTTTAAGTTTAATTTCTACTAATCTTCTTGTGGTATTGTTGGTAAGTTTTTAGACTTGTTAACCTATCACAACCATTCTAGGGCATATGCTAATCACTCCTAGGACCAGCATAGTTGATCAGGCTATGCCATTCCTAGGACTGACCATACATCCCCGAGCTCACTTGTGATATTTAACAACCGTAATACTTTTGTTCTTGTCATTGTGACACTGATTTTAGTATGAATGCAAACTAGTATACTTAATTAAATATTTTAATATTTAAAGTATAGACTCTTGGTCAAAGTGCTTTAATCCCTTTTGGGTTTATAGTTTAGTATATCTTTTATGGGTTGATATACTTGATTCACTATAAACAATGCTCTGATACCAATCTGCCACACCCCAAAACCAAGAACGGCAGAAACGTTCTGGGGCGGAGGACGTCATGTAAAGTATCACAACACAGTAAATGTAAATAAGCAAACAACATCATCCATTGCATTAAATATATAATTTTAATACAAGCGTGTTCTGTACAGTTTTAGACACCAAAAATATAACGTAAATCAAAATAATAATCTGATGAGTCTTGAATGCGCTCCATCTCCTCAAAAGCTGGCATCGGTACCTGCCTACTGATGACCTGAGAATACAAGTTATTTTGAAAGAGTTTATCAGCATTAAGCTGGTGAGTTCATAAGTATTTTAGTGTCGGTGTTTGTTATCAAAAACGTTTGAACGTGTCTCAAGTATAAGTTCGTAAAATGTATGTAAGTGTTTGTAAAAGTTTGAATCTCTCAGAAAAACCTATATTTTCTAATAAAGTAGCCTTCTACCAAGGCTTAACTGTTTTGTATGTTCGTTTGTTGTAAAAGTGTGTAATTTCCCAAGTGCAACTATCTTTTAACAAAATATAGTTTGTACATTAAAGTTCAAGTGAGGTTATCACTAAAGATATGTAATGGGTAAATCATTGTAGTACTGTAGCTTAGTTTTATAGTAACTACTGTTGTACTAACTACCTTAAACCGGATTTATATTAAGGTAAAATGTGATAATTGCACCATGCTATCGACTGGTAACAATGACATACGAATGGTCGTAATAATGGAATGACGTTTGGCACCCGCAGACCTGCAGGTCCGGCTGTAGCTAGCAGCAAGGTGTAGGATAGTCAATCCAGTATAGATCTATACGCAAACTCAACGCTCTCCCTCCAAGAGAATTTTGGCTACAAATCGGGCCATGACATTTAAGGCATGCTCCGATACAGTGGATCATAATTGTTAACGTATTAATGTAAGGGTAATGTTTCTCGTTCTAGTATAGCTGTATATGTTCTCATAGTATAGTTGTATATGTTCTCATAGTATAGTTGTATATGTTCTCTTCCTAGTATAATTGTATATGGACTCATGAATGAACTGACTCATCGATCTAGCAGTTGTAATAGTATGATCGTGTGTTACCCCGATGGTAACTTACTAATGGTGTGTCTAGTACGTATGAATATGGAAGTACTTTTATGTCTATATATGTATATTTGATATATAATTAATATTGAAACGACCTTCGGATGGTCACCCGAAATCCCACCAGACCACATCCAAATCGAGAAAAAGGAAATAGGGCGGATGGCCTTCCTAAGCCCTTTAAACATTATTTATACATCTATAGATATATCGGCATGCAATTTATAATATAAAAGCATAAATAAGTTTTTATAAGACATTTGAAACATAAGTATTATTTTAAGAAAAGATCGACTTGATGTCAATCTATAAAACAATTTTAAGGCATAGGTTTAATAAAACAGTTTAAGTATAAGGAACATTTGTTTGAATCACAGTTGTAAATAAGTTTCAAAGGTAAAAGGGTTTGTAAACATTTTGAAGTAAAACAGTTTGATAGACAGTTTGAACAGTGATAAAATCACTGGTTTCCCTAGTTATTAATCACATGTGATTAATGCAATCACATGTGATTGAAGAAATAACTATAAGTATTTAACTTGTATCCCCCCCCCATAAATATTTAAAACATTTAAAATCATTTCAAATGTTGATAAAAGGGGTATGAACTCACTTGAAAGTTTGAAGATAGCGAGATGGAAAAACCGAGCAGAGTTTCGTCTTGGGAAACGGATTTTTCTCGGGAATCTCGGGAGTAAAATCGACCTCGGGACTTGAGCAAAAAGACCAGAGCTTTGGGTTTGAACGGGCACGGAAAACGAGGCAAAACGTAAGAGAAAAGAGAAGAAATGGGCAAGTTTTTCGGAAACCCTCGCATCCCTTTTATAGGGGTGCTGAACCGCCTCGGTACGCGGGGCGTATGCTTGTATGCAGCGCGTACGCGTACGTCATGCATGAGCGAGTCCTCGACTGCCTCGGCTTCGGATGGGACGGATCGGACGGGGCGGGTCGGACAGGGCGGGTCGGATGGGGCGGGTCGGTAGCTTCGCATAGGGCGACGTGGACGATCCGAGGCCCTTGATTCGAGTATGCGGGGCGTACTCCGATCCTATCTGCTGACTACCCTTCGGATATTACCAAGAATTTATATTTAAATTTATGTTTATTTTCAATAAACTTCTAAAATTCATATCTCCTTCATACGAACTCCGTTTTCGACGTTCTTTATATCCACGCGTAGGTGAGACTAAGATCTACAACTTTCATTTAGATTCCGTTGGCAAATTCCGAAATTATTTTTATTCTTTATTTATTAAAATGACGTGATTAAGGAATTTCTTCAAAAAATCATAACTTCCTCATCCGAAGTCAGATTTGGACGTTCTTTTTATGTACGCTCACGGTTTGAGGTTATCTATAACTTTCATTTAGATACATAAGGCTAAAAACTATTTTATTGAAACTTCGCGTTTTTCGTTTAATCGTTGTTGCCGGTTTTGCCGAGAATCTTCGGTTGGTCATAACTTCTTCGTTATAACTCGGATTTTAGGCTTCTATATATGTACGAAAACCTTGATACAATTCCTACTACTTTATTTAACCCAAATCAGATTTTAGGAAAGTTATATTTTGACCTATATTTGATTGGTTTTACATTACATTGTCTCGAAATATCGGGTTGTCACACACGAGTATTGAGCGTCCTCCTTTTGAGATGTTATACGGGAGAAGGTGCAGGACTCCGATATGTTGGGGTGAGGTTGGCCAGAGGGTCATGAGTAGCACCGAAGTGGTGCTCAAGACGACCGAGAGGATTCAGCAGGTTCGGAGCAGGCTATAGACTGCTCAGAGTCAGCAGAAGAGTTACGCCGACAAGCTTCGATCAGACCTGGAGTTCCAGGTCGGAGATATGGTTCTCCTGAAGGTGTCGCCATGGGAGGGCGTCATCCAATTCATGAAATGGGGCAAGTTGGGCCCCAGGTACATTGGACCCTTCAAGGTTCTGGCCTGGGTGGAAAAATGGCGTATAGTCTGGATCTGCCAGCCGAACTCAGTCAGATACACAACACTTTCCATGTTTCTCAGTTATGAAAGTGCATGGCGGACGACTCAGCAATGGTACCCCTGGAGGATATTCAGGTCGATGGCAGCCTGAATTACATTAATCGACCATTGGCAATCCTCGACCAGAAGTCGAGGTATTTGAGGAACAAGAGGGTGGATCTTGTAAAGGTGTAATGGCAACACCGGAAGGGTTCAGAGTGGAATTGGGAGCCAGTGAAGGAAATAATGGAGCATTACCCCAAGCTGTTTCAGGATTGGGCAACAGACTTCGAGGACGAAGTCTAAAATAAGCGGGGGAGATTTGCAGCACCTGGTTCCTGGTATGTATGATTTATCTAAGTATTTTACATTTTTTAGCCTTGGACTCGGCGAGTCGTAAGCCCGACTCGCCGAGTAGGGACGGGATATTGAGCACGTTTAAGTTGGCAACTCGGCGAGTCCATACTCTGGAGTCGGCGAGTCCACCAGTCTGGAAGAAACCCTAATTTCAGGGGTTTGCACCCTATTTAAACCCCCTTATGCGCCCCCAAATTAGTCTCCTTCACCCTCAGAGCATCCTATACCGAACCCTAACCCTCTCCTTGTGATTTGAAGTGTTCTTGTGCTTGTTCCTTGAAGAGTGAAGAAGAGAAGGAATGAAAGACCAAAAGAGAAGGTGAAGAGCAAGGATCTAGGAACTAATCCAGAGTTCATTGAGGTACAATTCGGATCTATTATGTTTCTATGCTCACATCCCCATTAGAACACCATGAAAGCTATCTTTGAACCATTTCCAAGCTTGATAGTAGTATAGGGATCATAATGGGTTGAATAGCCACTAGATCTGGCTATGTTCGAGTTCCAGGAGCCTAGATCTAATACCTTTATGGGGCCATATTGCATGAAGGCCCTTGATCTACCCCTTTTAGTGTGTTTTGAGCCTTAAAATCCCCATTGATGATTATATACACATAAAGTTGGAAACTTTACGTGTTAATCGAGCCTTAGGAACCCATATCTATGAATGGAATGCACTGGATTCAATAGAATCGAGTGTAGAGAGATTGCATGTATGCGACTCGGGGAGTTGTTCTTCGGACTCGGCGAGTCGAGTCATGAGTCCCGGATTTTTCCCCTTTTGTGTATGAGAGTAGAGCAATGAGCCATAGGGGGATTCAGTGAGTCAGAAGCCAGACTCAGTAATGGCTGGACTCGGTGGGTCCAAGGCAATCTTCTTGCCTCAAGAACAGACTCGACGAGTTGTTCATACAACTCGGCGAGTCACAGTGTAGAGTGTTCATCGGATGAAGATCAACTCGGCGAGTTGTTTATACAACTCGGCGAGTTGTTTATACAACTCGGCGAGTCGGATGAAGGACCATTGAGTATCAGTTAGGAATAGAACTCATCAATTCAGTGCCTAACTCGACGAGTAGAGTCGGGAGTAAGGACAATCGACTGGATATGGACTCGACGAGTTGGAAAGCCAACTCGGCGAGCCGGGTCAACTGGAAGTTGACTTTAACTCTGAGTTGACTCTTGTTTGGAATCGGTCAGGGGTAAAATAGTCATTTTACCCTGGGAATAGTATCAATGTTTGATTAAGTGTTTTATGAAAATACAGCCGGAGGATCACCGGAGCAGCAGTCCGACATTTGCGGATCAGCTTTTCAGCAGCCAGCCTTTCGAGGTGAGTTACCTTCCAGTAGGGGTGGGTCTAAGGCCACAATGCCGGCCCACCAAGTAGGATTATTTTAGAAGATGATTGTCTTTGTGATAATTATCTTGGTATGGATACGTGTTTGCTTATGAGATATATATGTATTATATGTTATGTGTATGATAGGGATAGTTTTTCCCTGACAGTGGTCCTTAGGACCGAAGGGTAGGTCAGTACTCGGATATGCCTGATTGTATGCTTATACCTTGTTGTTGTATGCTAGTAGTAGGGGGTGGAATAGACCCCAGTTACTGGTTGAAAGATACCGATGATGATTACCGATTGTAAGATACCGATGATGATTACCGGTTGAAAGATACCGATGGTATTGTATGGTATGTGGTATGATGGGGGGACTCACTAAGCTGTGTGCTTACGGTTTCAGTTTTTGGTTTCAGGTACCTCTTCGTCTAAGGGGAAGGAATCGGCGGCGTAGCATGGCATCACACACACATCTGATTTTCCGCACGGAGTTTTCTGGTATTGTACTTTGATATGATATTTGTTTATGACGTGGGTTTCGAACATGATATAATGTTTTATGAAATGACGTTTTGGCACAATATTTTCTAATGAATGCTTTTATGAGATAAATAATTAAAATGAAATTTTTGGGCTTGAATTTTGGGATGTTACAAATTTCATGGAATTGCATCAATTCACTTTTGCCTAAAGTAACTAACATTGGGAATTTTGTAAAAAATATTTAGTTACTTTAATAGATTCATTATACTTTTAATGAGGAAAGGGTTGCCCTATCCTACCTGTTCGGCTAACGAACCTCCACCAATCAAGGAAGTGGTGAGTGAGAGTGGACACCCACTAAACAGCCATTTTATAGGTTATAACCTTATACCCCATTTATAGATCGACTTCGTGAATGAGGGCTACTAACGGTAAGACTAGCATTTAAGTTATATATATATATATATATATATATATATATATATATATATTAATCTTATAATATTATAAAGTATAACGTTGAATTTTAAACTTGTAATATTCTAGGGTTTGAAATTTAAATAGTTCAAATTAAAATTTTAATAAAAAATTTACATTTCAAAACTTCAGGGCAAATTTTGAACCTTTTCAAAACACATAGGATCAGATAGTAAATAATTTAAACTGAACATTTAGTTTAATGATTATCTAAATTTGATCTATTCTATTTTTATTACAAGATAATCCTTCAAATAATCAAACAATCAAATTTTATTACATAAGGAATCTATTATTCAATTCGATGGTAATTATCTTTTGTTTTGGTAAGGATAAACATATAAAAATAATAAAATTCGGCTTTTATTAGTCAAAAAGGATTTTGGTAATTATCCTTCAGCAAAACAGCAAGAAATCCCAAAAATCCCTTTGTCTGACGACCCGACTCACCGAGTCCCCTTATGGACTCGTTGAGTTCATCCTACTCATCGAGCCCACATTAGGACTCACCGAGTCTGTCAGGTAGAAGACCCAAAAACTCAATTTTCAAGCAAGAATGAAACACAAAGCGTCAAATACAATAGAAGCCAATCAAGGCTCTGATACCACTGATGGATTTTTGCCAAAAGAACATCCTATGTGCTCATGCAAACCCTAATGCTTGGATCTAGGTTTCACTATTGTACATTCATTTCATCCAAGACGTACAAACCCTAGATCTAGTGTATATATTGTTGGAATAGTGTCTAAGGCTACAACTGTATTAGGCAAGTATTTGACCCGATTGTACATGGTCCTTTTGGGTTGCCTTCACCATAGCAACTTGACAGGATAATTTATTATGAGAGAATAAATATTATTAATATATTATGAGAATAATATAAGTAATAATAATATTGTTATTTGATTAATACAAGTCATAAATTAATTAGAATTAATTTGGTGACTTAAAGAGATTAATTAAATAAGAGGGTATAAACTGTAAGTTGTTTGATAGTTACACTTTGGGCTGTAAATCCTTCTTGGATAGGTTTGGACGATTTCTAGGGCTTGGGATAAGCCACAAATCGTCCAAGGGCTTATCTTGGAAAGGATTTGGATTGCTTTGAGTAAAGATTATCCAACTAGGGTTTAAGGGTGAAACCCTAGAAGCCTTACAAGTATAAATAGACCCTTGGGGCAAGGGAAATCGGCACCTCTGCAAAAGCAAAGAAACCATGGCCGATTTCTATTCCCTCTCCTCTCTCTCAAATCATCCTCTTGCTAGTTGGTGTTTGTAAGCCATTAGAGGAGTGACATTTGTGACTCTAAAGCTCCAAGAACTAGAAGATCAAACAAGTGTTTCAAGGTATGCTTCTAATTCTGATTTTGTATTGTTCTTATACTCCATTAGTCATTAGAAGTCTTGGAGCCAATGCATTTTTAATTAGAGAAACCTAGATCCAAGCATTAGGGTTTGCATGTGCACATAGGAATGTTCATATGGCCAAAACCCATCAGTGGTATCAGAGCCTAGATTGGTTTCTATTAAATTGATGCATAATTGTTTGTTTCTTGCTTGCAAAATTCGAATTTTGTGGTTCTGTGTTATGAACTCGACGAGTCCCATGGTGGACTCGACGAGTTGGCCTGACTCGACGAGTCCAGTTGGGTACTCGGCGAGTCCAAGCGTCAGGAAGGGCCAAAATCGGGATTTTTTGATATTTATCTTATTGAAACTTTCCTTTATCATATTAGATCAACCCTAATCCGATTTGTTGATATATATGACTATAATCTTGATCTAATTAAAGATATTTATCAATTAATAAAATATTTAATTTCCTTACGTGATAATTAATTAATTATTTTGATTAAATTGGTAAATTATTTTGCAAGATATCATCAAAAAAATCAAATATGGATAATTATGGAATTAATTGTTAACTGAGATTATTTGTTATTTGATCCTCCATGTTTTAAATGTTTAAAACTTTCCCTCAAGTTTTGAAATTTATGTTTTATGATTAAAAGTCTAATTTAGACAATCTAAATTTCAAACCCTTGAATTTTATAAGTTTAAAATCCAACCCTATACTAATATAATATTACAAGCTTAATATATATATATATATATATATATATATATATATATATATACATATATATATATATATATATATATATATATATATATATATATATATGTATGTATAACTAAAATGCTAGTCTTACCGTTAGTAGGCCTCATTCACGAAGCCGGTCTATAAGGTAGGTATAAGGTTGTTGCCTATAAAATGGCGCTTAATGGGTGTACACTCACACCCACCGCTTGCTTGATCGGTGGAGGGTCGTTAGCCGAACGGGTAGGATAGGGCAACCTCATATCTCATTAAAAGTATAATATGAAATACAAAGTAACTACATGTTTTTCAAAAATTTCCCAATCTTAGTTACTTTAGGAAAAGTGAATTGATGCAATCCCATGAAATTACACTTTGCACATTGCTAAGAAGTTAGTGGAGCGTGTGTGGTTTATCGGCACACTAATTGGTTCTAAGCGAAGGTGGCAAAGGGTGATTCATTGTTTATCATAGTTCGATGGATCGTGTGTGGTTTACCGGAACATCGAATAGGTGATCGTTACAATGAAGGCACCATGTGAATTTGCATGGTAATTCACACCCGCTTTGTGATCCTCGGTATCCCAGTCACAAACAAGAGGGGCATATCGAGATTTAAACATGCCATTGAAAAGTTTCAATGAATCTCATCTAGACCTAGGAATTCTCAATACATTTAGAACTTAAAGTTATGTTTTCGTGATGGAGAATTAGTGAATCGTCATTCACTTACCTTCAAATTGTTTGCATGTTAGATTACGGTATCCCTTTTCTAATATGTAAATATTGTTGTTGGATCCTAGCCCTAATTTTCTTATTGGGTGATAATTAGGGATTCATATTCTAATCTATCTTTGTCCTTTCTATTTGTAGATGTCTTGCTCAAACAACGCTGCTGCTAGTTCATTCACATTGATGAGCCTTTGTCAAAAGGTCACTTTCGATGGGACGAACTTTAGCGAATGGATAAGATACATTCGCACTATTTCTCGCTATGAGGACAAGGAGTATGTCCTCGATGAGAAGCTCGAGAAAATCAACCCTGAAATCGCTACTCCGGCTGAAATGACCGCTTTTGAAACTCACGAGCGTGATGCAACGAAGGTACATTGCATCATGATAGCCACTATGAACTCCGAATTCCAAAAGTCCTATGAGGACCGTCTTCGCAAGTTGAATGTTGACTTTGGGGAAGACTTGGCGATCGACATGGTGCTTCACTCTTTGCCTCCAAGTTACAATCAATTTAGGATGACCTACCACATGAACAAAGAAGAGGTCACCCTAAGTAAGCTCCAAGGTCTCTTGAGGGTCGCTGAGAGCAACTTCAAGGACAAGTCTGTTGCACCAACTCCCAATCCACCCGCTGCTCCTGTGTTGGCTATTGTACAAGGAAGGGGAAAGAGGAGGAAGGCTTCATCTAAGAACCATCGCAAGGTTAAGTCCCGAGATGGTGCCTCTTCTAGTGGGACCAAAGTTGATCCTGCTAAACCCTGCCCTAACCCAAAGGAGGCAGAGTGCCACCACTGCCACAAGATAGGATATTGGAAGAGAAGCTGCCCAGAGTACCTGCAAGTCATCAAGGAAGGAAAGATCAAGCCGTCTTTCGCAGGTATATACACAATTAAATCTAACGATTCATCTCATGCTATTTCTTGGGTTCTTGATACCGGTTGTGGTTACCACATTTGTTCTAATGTGCAGCGACTAAGAAGAAATAGGGATGTGGAGCCTGGAAGGATAAATCTAATCATGGGGAACAGAAGATCATCGCATGTGACCAAGATTGGAGTGTATTCTTTAGTGCTTAGGAATGGTTTATCTTTAGAGTTGAACAATTGTTGCTATTCGCCAGAAATGGCTAGAAACATCATTTCATTTCATGGTTTGTTTAGACAAGGTTTTAGATTTTCTTTTAATAATGAGAATGGTTCTATTTTGGTTTATCTAAATGGTGTCTTTTATTTTGAAGCTATACCATGTAATGGAATTTATGAAACCGTTATGATTGTAGATAACTTAGGAAATTATGTTTTATGCATGGATTCTTCCAATAGTATGGATAGAGCATCCTTGTGGCATTGTCTTCTTGGACATGTCAACAAGAAGTGCATAGCCCAACTCCGAAAGGATGGAGTGTTGGAGTCATTCGACCTTAGGGAAGATGACACATGTGAGTCTTGTTTACTTGGAAAGATGACTAAGTCACCCTTCACAAGTACGTGTGAAAGGTTTGAGCTTCTATTGGACCTAATACATACCGATGTATGTGGACCGTTTAGATCAACCACGAAGGATGGGAACTGCTTCTATGTGACTTTTACCGATGACTATAGTAGATATGGGTATATCTACTTAATCAAGCAAAAGTCAGAAACTTTTGAAAAGTTCAAAGAGTTCAAGAATGAAGTGGAGAATCAATTGGCCAGGAAAATTAAGATGCTTCGATCCGATCGAGGAGGAGAGTACCTAAGTCTTGAATTCTACGATTATCTCAAGGAGTGTGGAATAGTTTCACAATTGACGCCACCTAGGACACCACAATTGAATGGTGTGGCAGAAAGGCGTAATCGAACCTTGTTGGACATGGTTCACTCTATGATGAGTCGTGCTTCACTATCAATCTCTTTTTGGGGGTATGCCTTAGAGACTGTCGCACATATCCTTAACCGAGTCCCTACTAAAAAGGTTGCCAAAACACCTCACGAGATGTGGACAGGGAAAGCTCCCTCGTTGGCACATATCAAGGTTTGGGGTTGCGAGGCTTTCGTAAGACGAGATACTCACGACAAGCTCGAACCTCGTAGTGAGCGATGTATTTTCATCGGCTACCCGCAGAAATCCTTTGGATATCTCTTCTATAGACCGAAGGACAATGTTGTCTTTGTTGTGAGGAGAGGAGTTTTCCGAGAGCGAGTCATAAGCCAAGGAGACAGTCGGAGGAAAATCAAGCTTGAAGAGATTCAATAATCGATAGATGAAGGAACCTCTACCACTGGCACTCAACCCGAGGAGGAAAATCCGGTTGAACCGATTGACGAATCCTTACCTCTTAGACGTTCCGAAAGAGTTAGAGTTCAACCCCAGTTTTATGGTTTTCATATTACTACCGAAGGGGACACGGATATTAGTGATGGTACACTAATAAACCTTGATGAACCTAATAGCTATAAGGAAGCCATGGCAGGCCCGGAGTCTGCGAAATGGAAAGAGGCGATGGATAGCGAGATCCAATCCATGTATGATAACCAAGTTTGGAATTTGGTTGATAATGTGCCCGGACGTAAGACCGTTGGGTGCAAATGGATCTTCAAGAAGAAGACCGACGTGGATGGAAAAGTACACACGTATAAGGCGTGATTGGTTGCGAAGTGCTTTACTCAAACTCCAGGAGTTGACTATGATGAGACCTTCTCACCAGTTGAAAAGATAAAGTCTATTAGAGTAATGCTAGCTATTGTTGCATTTCATGATTATGAGATTTGGAAAATGGATGTCAAGACCACTTTCCTTAGCGGAAAGTTGGCTGAGGATGTTTACATGGCTCATCCAGAGGGGTTTGTGGATCCAAAGCATCCGAATAGAGTGTGTAAGCTTGAGAAGTCCATTTATGGACTTAAGCAAGCATCTCGCAGATGGAATCTTTGCTTCAATGAGAAAGTCAAAGAGTTTGGATTTGTACGAAGCGAAGATGAATCGTGCGTATATGTCAAAGCCAGTGGGAGTATAGTAAGCTTCCTCATTCTATATGTCGATGACATATTACTCATAGGAAACGACGTCCCGACTCTGCAGGAAGTTAAGTCCTGGCTCGGGAAGTGCTTCGCTATGAAGGACCTCGGAGAAGCTTCTTATATTTTGGGAATAAGGATAGTAAGAGAAAGAAGTAAGAGACTAATAGGACTTAGTTAGAACACTTACTTATAGAAGGTACTAAAATATTTTAGTATGGAAAACTCGAAGAAGGGATAATTACTGATACAAAGTAATGCCAAGTTGAGTAAGATTCAAAGTCTGAGTACCGAAGCTGAAATAGCAGAAATGAGCCGAGTACCATACGCTTCCGCAGTTGGCTCAATCATGTATGCTATGAATTGTACTCGCCCTGATGTAGCCTTTGCTTTGAGCATGGTTAGCATATCTCAAGGGAATCCTGGCAGAGCCCATTGGATTGCGGTTAAGAATATCCTTAAGTACCTTCGGAGGAAGAAGGAATGGTTCTTAGTCCTCAGAGGGAGTGATGACTTGAAGGTGCGAGGGTATAGTCACGCCAGCTTTCAGACCGACAAGGACAACTACCGTTCGCAGTCGGGCTGGGTCTTTACCCTGAATGGAGGAGCAGTGACTTGGAAAAGTTCCAAGCAGGAAACCATAGGTGATTCAACGTGCGAATCAGAGTACATTGCAGCGAGCTAAGCGTCGAAGGAGGCAATATGGTTGAAGAACTTCATCAGTGATCTTGGAGTTGTACCTGCCATAAAGGAGCCCATGGAAATTTTCTGTGATAATAAAGGAGCGATTGCCTTGACCAAGGAACCGAGGGATCATGGTAGATCTCAACATATCGACAGAAAAGATCACTTTATTAGACATCGTGTTGAAGAAGGACAACTCATATTGAAGAGGATATCATCAGAAGATAACCCAACAGATCCGCTTACGAAGGGACTGAGTAGGGTTAAGCACTTGCAGCATGCTAGGAGTATTGGGCTGGAGGATGATATTAGCATAGATTAGATAGTAGTAGAAACGTGTAATAGATAAATGTAATTAACATTTGATGATTAAATAAAGGAGTATTATTTATGAGTAATGTTACTGTCTTGTGTTAATTGTTTAACTATTGTTTAATTTTTGCATGTTTTGACTTCCAAAAATAATTGAGTTTATTAAGAATAATCTAATTATTCAAATTGTCCACAATCGTTCATATGTTGGAAGTAGATATGAATGAAGATTGTCATGAATCGGTGTGTAGATTGACTAAATGGTTTTAGACATAGCAAAGGGTTGCTGCAACGTTCATGAGTGCTTATGAACTGGTTTTGAGCATTGGAACAAACTCGCGCTTGCTGGAATCACCTTATGGAATATGATATAAAAGGGTGATCGCAAGACGATAATATCATATAGTCTTAAAACCTAGATATATGGCTTGTTATTTGTTAATTGGTTGTACATTGATAATGCGAAAACGCATCAGTAACTCGGTGTTATAAAACGCATTGTTGTGTATAGTTGATTATTGAATAAGTAAATGCATATAATTCGAAGTTTATCTGTTACTTTTATCCCAAGAGGGTAAAAGCGATATCTCGGCCGCTCGATGATTTGATTTGACATATGTGTTGGGCCCGGTCAGAACTAAATTGATGTGTTCGATTAAGTTCTATGTCAAATGAATCGGAGATCGAGAAACCAAAATGCTAGACAAATTATTCCATAAAATTGTCAGCATGATATATAACAGAGGACTGTAAGATCCCTTATCTAAAGGACAAGATTGATTAGATCAGAGTTTGACAGCATCTTTGAGAGCTACGATTGCAAATCAGATTGTACTTGTGCATATAGTTACTAGACTTATCCAAGTGGGAGACTGTTGGAATAGTGTCTAAGGCTACAACTATATTAGGCAAGTATTTGACCCTATTGTGCATGGTCCTTTTGGGTTGCCTTCACCATAGCAACTTTACAGGATGATTTATTATGAGAGAATAAATATTATTAATATATTATGAGAATAATATAAGGAATAATAATGTTGTTATTTGATTAATACAAGTCATAAATTAATTAGAATTAATTTGGTGACTTAAAGAGATTAATTAAATAAGAGGGTATAAACTATCAGTTGTTTGTTAGTTACACTTTGGGCTGTAAATCCTTCTTGGATAGGGTTGGACAATTTCTAGGGTTTGGAATAAGCCACAAATCGTCCAACGGCTTATCGTGGAAAGGATTTGGATTGCTTTGAGTAAAGATTATCCAACTAGGGTTTAAGGGTGAAACCCTAGAAGCCTTACAAGTATAAATAGACCCTTGAGGCAAGGGAAATCGGCACCTCTGCAAAAGCAAAGAAACCCTGACTGATTTCTATTCCCTCTCCTCTCTCTCAAATCATCCTCTTGCTAGTTGGTGTTTGTAAGCCGTTAGAGGATTGACATTTGTGACTCTAAAGCTCCAAGAACTAGAAGATCAAACAAGTGTTTCAAGGTATGCTTCTAATTCTGATTTTGTATTGTTCTTATACACCATTAGTCATTAGAAGTCTTGGATCCAATGCATGCTTAATTAGAGAAACCTAGATCCAAGCATTAGGGTTTGCATGTGCACATAGGAATGTTCATATGGCCAAAACCCATCAGTGGTATCAGAGCCTAGATTGGTTTCTATTAAATTGATGCATAATTGTTTGTTTCTTGCTTGAAAAATTCGAATTTTGTGGTTCTGTGTCATGAACTCGACGAGTCCCATGGTGGAATCGACGAGTTGGCCTGACTCGACGAGTCCAGTTGGGAACTCGGCGAGTCCAAGCGTCAGGAAGGGCCAAAATCGGGATTTTTTGATATTTATCTTATTGAAACTTTCCTTTATCATATTAGATCAACCCTAATCCGATTTGTTGATATATATCACTATTATCTTGATCTAATTAAAGATATTTATCAATTAATAAAATATTTAATTTCCTTACGTGATAATTAATTAATTATTTTGATTAAATTGGTAAATTATTTTGCAAGATATCATTAAATAAATCAAATATGGATAATTATGGAATTAATTGTTAACTGAGATTATTTGTTATTTGATCCTCCATGTTTTAAATGTTTAAAACTTTCCCTCAAGTTTTGAAATTTATGTTTTATGATTAAAAGTTTAATTTAGACAATTTAAATTTCAAACCCTTGAATTTTACAAGTTTAAAATCCAACCCTATACTAATATAATATTACAAGATTAATATATATATATATATATATATATATATATATATATATATATGTATAACTAAAATGCTAGTCTTACCGTTAGTAGGCCTCATTCACGAAGCCGGTCTATAAGGTAGGTATAAGGTTGTTGCCTATAAAATGGTGCTTAATGGGTGTACACTCACACCCACCGCTTGCTTGATCGGTGGAGGGTCGTTAGCCGAACGGGTAGGATAGGGCAACCTCATATCTCATTAAAAGTATAATATGAAATACAAAGTAACTACATGTTTTTCAAAAATTTCTCAATCTTAGTTACTTTAGGAAAAGTGAATTGATGCAATCCATTGAAATTACACTTTGCACATTGCTAACAAGTTAGTGGAGCGTGTGTGGTTTACCGGCACACTAATTGGTTCTAAGCGAAGGTGGCAAAGGGTGATTCATTGTTTATCATAGTTCGATGGAGCGTGTGTGGTTTACCGGCACATCGAATAGGTGATCGTTACAATGAAGGCACCATGTGAATTTGCATGGTAATTCACACCCGCTTTGTGATCCTCGGTATCCCAGTCACAAACAAGAGGGGCATATCGAGATTTAAACATGCCATTGAAAAGTTTCAATGAATCTCATCTAGACCTAGGAATTCTCAATACATTTAGAACTTAAAGTTATGTTTTCGTGATGGAGAATTAGTGAATCGTCATTCACTTACCTTCAAATTGTTTGCATGTTAGATTACGGTATCCCTTTTCTAATATGTAAATATTGTTGTTGGATCCTAGCCCTAATTTTCTTATTGGGTGATAATTAGGGATTCATATTCTAATCTATCTTTGTCCTTTCTATTTGTAGATGTCTTGCTCAAACAACGCTGCTGCTAGTTCATTCACATTGATGAGCCTTTGTCAAAAGGTCACTTTCGATGGGACGAACTTTAGCGAATGGATAAGATACATTCGCACTATTTCTCGCTATGAGGACAAGGAGTATGTCCTCGATGAGAAGCTCGAGAAAATCAACCCTGAAATCGCTACTCCGGCTGAAATGACCGCTTTTGAAACTCACGAGCATGATGCAACGAAGGTACATTGCATCATGATAGCCACTATGAACTCCGAATTCCAAAAGTCCTATGAGGACATGTACCCGTACGAGATGCACAAAGACTTGTTGGAGAGATACCACCAAAACGCGAGACAAGAACGTTATGAGATTTTCACCAACATGATTTCCCCTAAAATGGGTCATGGAGAGTCTCTTACCGTGCACCTGCAAAAGATGCAAAGGTATGTCGACCGTCTTCGCAAGTTGAATGTTGACTTTGGGGAAGACTTGGCGATCGACATGGTGCTTCACTCTTTGCCTCCAAGTTACAATCAATTTAGGATGACCTACCACATGAACAAAGAAGAGGTCACGCTAAGTAAGCTCCAAGGTCTCTTGAGGGTCGCTGAGAGCAACTTCAAGGACAAGTCTGTTGCACCAACTCCCAATCCACCCGATGCTCCTGTGTTGGCTATTGGACAAGGAAAGGGAAAGAGGAGGAAGGCTTCATCTAAGAACCATCGCAAGGTTAAGTCCTGAGATGGTGCCTCTTCTAGTGGGACCAAAGTTGATCCTGCTAAACGCTGCCCTAACCCAAAGGAGGCAGAGTGCCACCACTGCCACAAGATAGGACATTGGAAGAGAAGCTGCCCAGAGTACCTGCAAGCCATCAAGGAAGGAAAGATCAAGCCGTCTTTCGCAGGTATATACACAATTAAATCTAACGATTCATCTCATGCTAGTTCTTGGGTTCTTGATACCGGTTGTGGTTACCACATTTGTTCTAATGTGCAGCGACTAAGAAGAAATAGGGATGTGGAGCCTGGAAGGATAAATCTAATCATGGGGAACAGAAGATCATCGCCTGTGACCAAGATTAGAGTGTATTCTTTAGTACTTAGGAATGGTTTATCTTTAGATTTGAACAATTGTTGCTATTCGCCAGAAATGGCTAGAAACATCATTTCATTTCATGGTTTGTTTAGACAAGGTTTTAGATTTTCTTTTAATAATAAGAATGGTTCTATTTTGGTTTATCTAAATGGTGTCTTTTATTTTGAAGCTATAACATGTAATGGAATTTATGAAACCATTATGATTGTAGATAACTTAGGAAATTATGTTTTATGCATGGATTCTTCCAATAGTATGGATAGAGCATCCTTGTGGCATTGTCTTCTTGGACATGTCAACAAGAAGTGCATAGCCCAACTCCGAAAGGATGGAGTGTTGGAGTCATTCGACCTTAGGGAAGATGACACATGCGAGTCTTGTTTACTTGGAAAGATGACTAAGTCACCCTTCACAAGTACGTGTGAAAGGTTTGAGGTTCTATTGGACCTAATACATACCGATGTATGTGGACCGTTTAGATCAACCACGAAGGATGGGAACCGCTTCTATGTGACTTTTACCGATGACGATAGTAGATATGGGTATATCTACTTAATCAAGCAAAAGTCAGAAACTTTTGAAAAGTTCAAAGAGTTCAAGAATGAAGTGGAGAATCAATTGGCCAGGAAAATCAAGATGCTTCGATCCAATCGAGGAGGAGAGTACCTAAGTCTTGAATTCCACGATTATCTCAAGGAGTGTGGAATAGTTTCACAATTGACGCCACCTAGGACACCACAATTGAATGGTGTGGCAGAAAGGCGTAATCGAACCTTGTTGGACATGGTTCACTCTATGATGAGTCGTGCTTCACTATCAATCTCTTTTTGGGGGTATGCCTTAGAGACTGCCGCGCATATCCTTAACCGAGTCCCTACTAAAAAGGTTGCCAAAACACCTAACGAGATGTGGACAGGGAAAGCTCCCTCGTTGGCACATATCAAGGTTTGGGGTTGCGAGGCTTTCGTAAGACGAGATACTCACGACAAGCTCGAACCTCGTAGTGAGCGATGTATTTTCATCGGCTACCCGCAGAAATCCTTTGGATATCTCTTCTATAGACCGAAGGACAATGTTGTCTTTGTTGCGAGGAGAGGAGTTTTCCGAGAGCGAGTCATAAGCCAAGGAGACAGTGGGAGGAAAATCAAGCTTGAAGAGATTCAATAATCGTTAGATGAAGGAACCTCTACCGCTGGCACTCAACCCGAGGAGGGAAATCCGGTTGAAACGATTGACGAATCCTTACCTCTTAGACGTTCCGAAAGAGTTAGAGTTCAACCCCAGTTTTATGGTTTTCATATTACTACCGAACGGGACACGGATATTAGTGATGGTACACTAATAAACCTTGATGAACCTAATAGCTATAAGGAAGCCATGGCAGGCCCGGAGTCTGCGAAATGGAAAGAGGCAATGGATAGCGAGATCCAATCCATGTATGAAAACCATTTTTGGAATTTGGTTGATAATATGCCCGGACGTAAGACCGTTGGGTGCAAATGGATCTTCAAGAAGAAGACTGACGTGGATGGAAAAGTACACACGTATAAGGCGCGATTGGTTGCGAAGGGCTTTACTCAAACTCTAGGAGTTGACTATGATGAGACCTTCTCACCAGTTCCAAAGCATCCGAATAGAGTGTATAAGCTTGAGAAGTCCATTTATGGACTTAAGAAAGCATCTCACAGATGGAATCTTTGCTTCGATGAGAAAGTCAAAGAGTTTGGATTTGTACGAAGCGAAGATGAATCGTGTGTATATGTCAAAGCCAGTGGGAGTATAGTAAGCTTCCTCGTTCTATATGTCGATGACATATTACTCACAGGAAACGATGTCCCGACTCTGCAGGAAGTTAGTCCTGCCATAAAGGAGCTCGTGGAAATTTTCTGTGATAATGAGAAAGTCATCGACATATAGGGGCTCGTGGAAATTTTCTATGATAATGAAAGTCAAACGATGTCCCGAATTCATCGGTGAGAAAGTCAAACGATGTCCCGACTTCATCGGTGATCTTGGAGTTGTACCTGCCATAAAGGAGCTCGTGGAAATTTTCTGTGATAATGAAGGAGCGGTTGCCTTGACCAAGGAACCGAGGGATCATGGTAGATCTCGGCATATCGACAGAAAAGATCACTTTATTAGACATCGTGTAGAAGAAGGACAACTCGTAGTGAAGAGGATATCATCAGAAGATAACCCAGCAGATCCGCTTACGAAGGGACTGAGTAGGGTTAAGCACTTGCAGCATGCTAGGAGTATTAGGCTGAAGGATGATATTAGCATAGATTAGATAGTAGTAGAAATGTGTAATAGATAAACGTAATTAACATTTGATGATTAAATAAAGGAGTATTATTTATGAGTAATGTTACTGTCTTGTGTTAATTGTTTAACTATTGTTTCATTTTTGCATGTTTTGACTTCCAGAATAATAGAGTTTATTAAGAATAATCGAATTATTCAAATTGTCCACAATCGTTCATATGTTGGAAGTAGATATGAATGAAGATTGTCATGAATCGGTGTGTAGATTGTCTAAATGGTTTTAGACATAGCAAAGGGTTGCTGCAACGTTCATGAGTGCTTATGAACTGGTTTTGAGCATTGGAACAAACTCGCGCTTGCTGGAATCACCTTATGGAATATGATATAAAAGGGTGATCGCAAGACGATAATATCATATAGTCTTAAAACCTAGATATATGGCTTGTTATTTGTTAATTGGTTGTACATTGATAATGCGAAAACGCATCAGTAACTCGGTGTTATAAAACGCATTGTTGTGTATAGTTGATTAATGAATAAGTAAATGCATATAAGTTGAAGTTTATCTGTTACTTTTATCCCAAGAGGGTAAAAGCGATATCTCGGCCGCTCGATGATTTGATTTGACTTATGTGTCGGGCCCGGTCAGAACTGAATTGATGTGTTCGATTAAGTTCTATGTCAAATGAATCAGAGATCGAGAAACCAAAATGCTAGACAAATTATTCCATAGAATTGTCAGCATGATATCTAACAGAGGACTGTACGATCCCCTATCTAAAGGACAAGATTGATTAGATCAGAGTTTGACAACGACTTTGAGAGCTACGGTTGCAAATCAGATTGTACTTGTGCATATAGTTACTAGACTTATCTAAGTGGGAGACTGTTGGAATAGTGTCTAAGGCTACAACTATATTAGGCAAGTATTTGACCCAATTGTGCATGGTCCTTTTGGGTTGCCTTCACCATAGCAACTTGACAGGATGATTTATTATGAGAGAATAAATATTATTAATATATTATGAGAATAATATAAGGAATAATAATATTTTTATTTGATTAATACAAGTCATAAATTAATTAGAATTAATTTGGTGACTTAAAGAGATTAATTAAATAAGAGGGTATAAACTATCAATTGTTTGATAGTTACACTTTGGGCTGTAAATCCTTCTTGGATAGGGTTGGACGATTTCTAGGGCTTGGGATAAGCCACAAATCGTCCAAGGGCTTATCTTGGAAAGGATTTGGATTGCTTTGAGTAAAGATTATCCAACTAGGGTTTAAGGGTGAAACCCTAGAAGCCTTACAAGTATAAATAGACCGTTGGGGCAAGGGAAATCGGCACCTCTGCAAAAGCAAAGAAACCCTGGCCGATTTCTATTCCCTCTGCTCTCTCTCAAATCATCCTCTTGCTAGTTGGTGTTTGTAAGCCATTAGAGGAGTGACATTTGTGACTCTAAAGCTCCAAGAACTAGAATATCAAACAAGTGTTTCAAGGTATGCTTCTAATTCTGATTTTGTATTGTTCTTATACTCCATTAGTCATTAGAAGTCTTGGATCCAATGCATGTTTAATTAGAGAAACCTAGATCCAAGCATTAGGGTTTGCATGTGCACATAGAAATGTTCATATGGCCAAAACCCATCATATATTTCGAAATTGATACAAGAAATCAGATCTAGATGATTACCTCTTCTTTAAAGCTTGAATCTTCTTGTCCTTGGAGCTTAGAGTCACAAGTGTCACTCCTCTAATGGCTTACAAATACCAAAAGTAAGAGGATGCTAATTAAGAGAGAGGGGAGAGGCACAATTTCGGCTATGAAGACTCCTAGGGTTCCAGTGGCCGAAAATTGGATGTCTTGGGGTCCTATTTATACTGGTGTTGCTAGGGTTTCAGTCAAAACCCTAATAGATAGCTTAGGCCTTAAGCAGTCCAATGAAGCTTCTGGAATAGGACCATATTGGCCGAAATTAGGATGAACACAACCCTAGTTTCGTCCAAGCCTAGTTCCATAAGCCTTCTCAGCCCAATACTCAACTATCACACATTTGACAGCTTAAGTCCCCTTTATTTAATTAATGTCTTTTAGCCACAGAATTAATTCTTAATTAATTCTTGTCTAATATTAATTAAACTTTATGATTTCTCCTTTAATATATTATTCATATAATATATTAATAAACAATAAAAACCTCTCACATGATAAATCATCCTATCATGTTGCTTTGGTGAAGGCAACCCAAAAGAACCATGCAGAACTGGGTCAAGTACTTACCAAATATAGTTATGGGCTTAGACACTAATCCAACAATAGCATCATCCCCTCATGATTTTCGCAGTCTAAATAATAATACTCTAATGTATTAAATATTATGATTTGGTGTTTGATTTTGAACAATTGATGAATGATTTGATAGACTTCTAATGAAAATTTTTATTATTGTTGTTGGATCGTTACCAGTTGGTATCAGATCCTTGGTTTGTGGGATTCGGACACACTCTCGGGTGTGTCAGACCTCAAACTGAGGAAATCATAATAATTTTTTAAATAAAAATAAAAATGAAATTGAACTTCTAAACAGATTTTTATTAAATAGAAGGTGTGCGATGCGTGCAATTAGTCGAGCTCGAGTAAGTAGTTCCCAAGGTTACCCATACCTATGTATTATGAGTAGTATGCTTGATATGAGATTTGAATGCTAGATTAGGACTAAGGATACCTTCAGGAATCATATGATAGAATTGCCAGATTTGCATGATGCCTTATAGCCTAGTGGAACTTGATGCTATGTATAACTTGGAATTGTTATCAGCTCAATTAATTGCTAATTGTATGCTTTCAAAGTTATATATGATCAGGATTGTATAGCCCTAGAATGATCGATTTGACCTCATTTCATGTTCCTTGTTTTGTTGTGGACTTAGGGTATAATCATCATTTGACATTCTATGTGATCCTATTTTGTGTATAACTTGCATGCATAAGGCAACCAACGGTGTTGATTGAGGTTCTTGGTATTGCGAGCGGTGATAGTTAAGACTTCCTAGAAGAGTCTAGGATGTGTATGTTGTTTAGCATACGATTATTATATGGTTAGTATGGTGACATAGAGGAATCAAGCATTCTCTTGAGGAAGGTAGAGGTAGGTGTGAAAGGTAGTATTGGGCTCGTACTATTAGAAGCACAGGATATGTACCTAAGATGATAACGGGCCTAGGAACTCTAAGGAGGCCTATGTAGTGAACATCCGCGCGAGTGATATGTTGATTGTTTATATTTTGTGTTTCAGTTTGAGGATGGTGATGATTACTCGAGGAGGTTATGACTTTGGTTCTGGTTCATGTTTTGGCTTAGGTACAAAATCGATTGATGAGAGACTACTCAAGTTCATTTCATTTGAGTTTACTGATGTTACTCCTATGATGCTCAGTACCATCAAGGAGGGGATTATGGATCTAATGGATGAGAGGCTCAGCTCTTTTTGAGCTGTGATTGTTGTGGGGCAGATAAGAGCTCGAATTCCCTCATTCTGGGATTTCAAGACCTGTGGAGCTCCAGAGTTCTTTTGGGGCTAAGGACCCTATCTCTAGCCGACATTGGATCGCTGACATGGAGAATGCTCAGCAGACTAGCTTTTTCCCTGAGCGTGTAAAGGCGGGATTTGCATCCTGCCTGCTGAGGGACCAAGCACGAGACTTGTGGTAGGAGGTTAGCAAAGTTTTAGGGTCAGCGGAATTGGTATTCATGACCTAGGAGGATTTTGTTCAGAGGTTCCAGAGGGAGTTGGCACCAGCTATTGAGGTGAAACAACTGGCGAGGGAGTTCCAGGGCCTCCGCCAGACTACTGAGACTTTGGCGGATATTACCATTAAATTCAGGGAGAAGGGTTTGTTTGTTTTGTAGTACATTACGTATTAGGAGATGAGGAAGACAAGATAGAATGACATGTTGAGAGAGGTTATCAGGGAGTTTGTAAGCGTTTTAGGGTGCAAGACCCCAAAATGATACGATTGAGAAGGCCCATGAGCGGGAAATTGAGTTGGAGTTCCGGACAAAGCAGAAGCTGGAGTAGGTACAGATACTGGTGCGACAGGTTCAGAGGCCCAAGACTTACGAATCATGTGTCAGAGGCCCGTAGGGTTGTATCCGCTGTAGTAAGTGCATAAAGTCGCTCGGTGGGGCATGTGGAGTGACGGGTTCATTATGTTTTGTTTGTGGTCAACCGGGCCACGTGATTAGGGGTTGTCCAAGGGGTGCTCTTATTTGCTTTCATTGTAATCAAATCGGCCATAAAATGCCGATTATCTGAGATTGTTAGAGGGAGTAGTGATGGGCGTGTGACGGCGGCCTTGAGGATTACCGATGGCCGTTGGGGCAAGGCAGAGGCACCTGTGGTGAGGAGTAGGGCATTTCAGCTGACTACCTATCAGGTTCGTGCAGCACCAGATGTGGTTACTAGTATGTGATGTATCCTTATCTTTTATTGTTTTCCTTATTTATGTTTATGATTATATTTGATCTTGTATAGGGACTTTTTTGGTTAATGGTATGTCCACCCATGTTCTGTTTGATTCGGGAGCTACCCGATATTTTGTATCTCTTGCGCTTAGCAAGAAGTTTTTTGATTCTCCCTAGAAATTGGATTTTCCACTGGAGGTTGAGATTGCAGATGATCGTATAGTGAGTGCTTTGAGGGTTCATCATAGGTGTGTTCTGAATCTATTTAGCGAGAGGTGTTCTATTGATTTGGTGTTGATTCCTCTGCGGGGATCGAAGGTTATTCTCAGGAAGGATTAGTTGGGTCCCAATGCGGCCATGACTGACTATGAGCGGCATTTAATGAGGGTTCGAACCCCAAGTGGGGGAGAACTAGTTATTTCTGGCAAGGAAACCTCACATGGACCGACGCACTGTTCAGCTGCGAAGGCCAGGAGATATCTTCAGCAGGGTTGTCATGGGTTCCTATCTTATGTTGCAGACACTCGAGTTGAGCGCAAGACGGAGTTGAGTGGGGTTCCCATTGTTCGGGATATTCCTGATGTTTTTCCTAAGGATCTAGCAAGAGTGCCTCCCGAGAGGTAGGTTGAGTTTCGGATTACTTTGGTTCCTGATGCGGCTCCTATAGCCAAGGCACCATATCGCTTGGCAACACTGGAGCTGCAGGAGTTGTCTATGCAGCTTTGGGAGCTTCTAGACAAGGGTTTTATTCATCTGAGCTGTTCTTTGTAGGGAGCACAATTTTTTTTGTGAAGAAGAAGGACGGTTCACACAAAATGTGCATTGATTACATGGATTTGAATAAGCTAACAGTGAAGAACCGCTACCTGCTTCCGAGGATTGACGATTTGTTTGATCTGATTCAGGGTGCATCTTAGTTTTCCAAGATTGATTTTGGATTGGGGTACCATCATATGAGGGTCAGCAATCATGATGTGTAAAAGACAGCCTTCATGAATTTTTAAGGTCATTACGAGTTCATGGTGATTCCATTCAGGCTCACCAATGCACCATCAGCGTTTATAGATCTCATGAACTGAGTCTGCAGGCCGATGGTGGATCGGTCTTTGATAGTATTCATTGATCGTATTCTGGTCTACTCCAAGACCAAGGAGCAACATGAGGAGCATTTGTGTGAGGTGTTGGAGACCCTTAGGAGGGAGAGACTTTATGTTGAAATCTCCAAATGTGAGTTCTGGTTGCGATAGGTGCAGTTCTTGGGGCACATTGTCAACCAGAGGGGTATATTGGTCGACTTGGCAAAGGTCAAGGTCGTGATGCAATGGGAGGTTTCGAGGGCCCTATGTAACATTCGGAGCTTCCTAGGCCTCGCAGGGTATTATCAGATACTTATCCATGACTTCTCCAAGATTGCAGTGTCCTTGACCTGCTTGACGGAGAAGAATGTGGTTTTTCGATGGGGACCCGATCAGCAGTTGGCTTTTGAGACTCTGAGGCAAAGATTGTGTGACGCCCCGATTCTGGCACTTCCTGATGGTTTTGGTGATTTTGTGGTTTATTGCGATGCCTCTATTTTTGGTTTGAGAGATGTCCTTATGCACAGAGGTCAATTGATTACTTACACTTCGAGGAAACTAAGGCATCATGAGGCGAATTATCATATGCATGATTTAGAGTTGGGGGCGGTGGTTTTTACCCTCAAGATTTGGAGGCACTATCTATATAGGGTTAGGTGTATGATTTACACTGACCATAAGAGTTTGAGATACTTTAAATATGCGGTAGCGGAGTTGGCTAGATGTGGTAAATGATTATGATTGCGAGATCCTATACCACCCTGGGAAGACCAATGTGGTGGCCGATGCTTTGATCCGTAAGGCTATGAGTTCTTCTATCAGGGGTATCTGCTTGAGGATGGTTTTTACTTCGAATTTGATGGATTTAATCAAAAAGGCTCAGGTGGAGGGATTGAGAAAAGAGAACTGGAAGGCTAAGAGGATTAGGGGATATATTCCCTTATTTTTCAGAGACAGTCAGGGATTGTTGACTCAGTGTGGTAGATTTTGGGTTCCGACACCTGGTGGAGTGAGGTAGACAGTTCTGGAGGAGGCGCATAAGTCAAAGTTTTCTATCCATCCTGGGGCCACGAAGATGTATAGGGATATGAAGTTGAGTTATTGGTGGCCCTGTATGAAAAGGGAAATAGCTTCGTTTGTTGAGTGGTGCTTGACTTGTAGGAAAGTCAAGGCTTAACATCAGAGACCCCATGAAAAGATGTAGCCCTTACCCATTCCAATGTAGAAGTGGGAAGAGATTACCATGGATTTCATCACAAAGCTGCCAAGGACGACATGCGGAGTTGATTCTATCTGGGTCATTGTCGATAGATTGACCAAGAGTACACATTTCATACCGATTGCCGAGAGCATATCTGCTGAGAAATTAGTTGAAATCTACATTTGGGAGGTGGTAATTCGGCACAGGGTGCTAGTTTTGGTAGCTTAGGACCGGGATGTTCATTTCACCTTCGGGTTTTAGAGGAAGTTTCATGAGGAGTTGCGTACTCAGCTGTATTTTAGTACAACATACAACCCCTAGACTGACGCCCAAAGAGAGCGGATGATTCAAACGCTCGAAGATATGCTTCGGGCTGGTGTACTGGATTTTGGAGGGAGTTGGGATACTAACCTTCCATTGGTTGGGTTCTCCTACAACAACACTCATCATGCCCGTATTGACCGACCGCCTTTTGAGATGTTGTGTGGAAGGAGGTTCAAGACTTCGGTTTGTTAGGGGGAGGTTAGGTATCGGGTCATGGGGAGTACTGAGGTGGTACTCAAGACCACTGAGTTGATTCAGCAAGTGCGCGACAAATTGCAAGTCATGCAAAGTAAGAAGAAGAGTTATGCAGATCGACGATGTTCAGACCTCGAGTTTGAGGTGGAAGACTTGGTGCTTCTGAAAGTTTCACCTTGGAAAGTTGTTATCCGATTTCGGAAGCAGGGCAAGCTAGACCCCAAATTTATTGGTCCTTTCAGGATATCTGTCTAGGTGTGCAAGGTTTCATATCGGCTGTATTTGTCTGATGAGCTTAGCCAGATCCACAACAGCTTCCATGTGTCTCAGCTTCGTAAGTGTGTGGTCGATGAGTCCGTAGTTGTACCTTTGGATGATATTCAGGTTGATGATCGCCTGAATTATGTGGAGAGATCGATGACGATCGTGGATTAAAAGACCAAGGCTCTACACAACAAAGAAGAGTCATTGGTTAAGGTCCATTAGCAACATCGAAAAGGTTCTGAATGGACATGGGAGCCTGAGGCGGAAATGCGACAGCACCACCCTGATTTATTCACGACATCAGACTTCGAGGACGAAGTTGTACCTTTGGATGATATTCAGGTTGATGATTGCCTGAATTATATGGAGAGATCGATGACGATCTAGGATTGAAAGACGAAGACTCTACACAACAAAGAAGAGTCATTGGTCAAGGTCCATTAGTAGATCGAAAACGTTCTGAATGGACATTGGAGCCTGAGGCGGAAATGCGACAGCACCACCCTGATTTATTCGCGACATCAGACTTCGAGGACGAAGTCTAGTTCAAGCAGGGGACATTGTAACATCTTAATTTTTTAGGTATTCTCTTCTGACTCTTGGATTGTGATTTGCTTTCAAAATTGGTCCCCCAATGGCATTTTCAAAATTTTAGGAAATTGTAACATCCCAAGTTCAGAAGCAAGAAGTTGAAGGGTGTTATGTGAAAATTAAGGAAGGGACTCGACGAGTGGGTCTCTTGACTCGTCGATTCGAAGCAAGTGTCGGGAACATGATTAAGTGGCCTGACTCGCGGAGTCGGCGACTGGACTCGACGAGTCAGTGCTGGAAGAGGAAAACCCTAATCTTAGGGTTTGCACCCTATTTAAAGGACTTAATGTCCTCCCCTCAGCCCCCTTAGCACCCTTTGAGATCCAGAAACCCAAAATTCGTGTGTGAGAGTCCTTGGGATGCAAATTGGAGCTTAGATAAGTGATTTATGAAGAGATTTTGAAGATCAAGAAGCTTGGATCAAGGAGATTGGTGGAGATTCGGAAGCCATTCCCCATGAGATAAGTTCCTTTCTAGCTTGGTTTTTGGAATTATGGGACATAAAGCACGTAAAGGTAGCAACTTTATGTTGCTAAAGCACTCTAGGGACCTAGATCTATTTTTTGGAGAAAAGGAGTAGCTTTGTATCCTTCGAATATGAGAATGCACGTATGAACTAGGCGAGTCTGGGAGATGACTCGGCGAGTTGAGCCAGGGTTTCAGGCATTGAGTCGCGTAGTGACTCAGCGAGTCGTATGGGTGACTTGGCGAGTCATATGATGATAAGCTTGGACTCGACGAGTTGGAAAAACAAATCGGCGAGTCTGATGAAGATTGTCGTGCACTCGGCGAGTCTGTTCTTGGACTCAGTGAGTCATGACGCAGAACCTCCAACCTCTTTTGGTTAAGACTCAGAGCAATGAGTTGAGTGGTGATTCAACGAGTTGGGCAGGATAGGACTCGGAGAATGTTGAATTTGACAAGTCATGGGGTGACTCGGCAAGTAGAGTCAATCAGAAGGTTGACTTTGACTTTGACCTTCAGGGGTATTATGATAATTTGGATATTTATGTCAATGGATCATTGATGGATATAGGTGTTGGAGTTGGAGGCAGTGCTTCGGGATTCAGCTTTGGTGGTTCGGTTCGGCAGATTTCAGGTGAGTTGTCCTCACTATATCAAAAGGGTCTACGGCACCAAGGCCGGCCCTTTATCGGATGGGAATTCGGGTACTTGTTTGATTTGTTTATGAGTTGCTAGATCTACATCTTGGTTTTAGGATGGTGTTATGTTCGTGACTTGGTTAAGGTCGATATCCTGGTATGTAGGGTAAGGTTATGTTAGTGACCGGTTAGGTCGGTATCCTGGTTAGGGTGTTGCTATGCTGCATGATCTGACAGATTCATTTGTTTGGCTGAGGATTTTTATGTGATTAACAATTTTATGTGCACATGGTTGCTTGGTTGGGGTTGGGTTGAGGCGGGTCCTGCTTTGTGCTGTAGGCCAACATCCCCAGGGCGGACCGAATAGACCGAAGGCCCAACGAGCATTCCGGATAGACTGAAGGCCCCAAGAGGGCGGTCCAGATGTGCCGAGGCTCGGAGAGTGGACCAGACCGACTGAAGGCCCGATGCGGGCGGACCAATCATATTGTAGACTCAGAGAGTGGACCAGGTGGATTGAAGGCCCGGTGCGGGCAGACCACTCACACTGTAGACTCGATATACATGGCTAGACTCAGAGAGTGGACCAGGTGGACTGAAGGCCTGGTGCGGGCGGACCAGTCACACTGTAGACTCAATATGCATGGTTGTTTTGTATTGTGATATGATAAGAGTATGGTTATATGTGGTTGGTATTTTGGGGGTAACTCACTAAGCTTTCGGGCTTACAGTTGTGGTGTTTTGGTTTCTGGTACTTCAGGAGATCATGGCAAGGCGAAGGCGTGATCGTACCGCTCCTCATACTTCATGATTTTGTGATTTGGTTCTGGGGTACTCTGATGTTTAAACTCTTTTGAAAAAAAGTTGTAATAACTTAATGGCTTTTGAATGAATTAAAATGTTTTAAATTGGTGCAAATTTTTATGAGTGTTACAGCGATGCATGACTACGTTGAGCATACTATGAGTATGTTAGGCGTACATAGCCAGGGTGCAAACCCTAATTTTTAGGGTTTGGAACTTATTTAAACATATTTATGGCCTCACACACCCTCTTAACTACAGCCTCATTCCTCATTTCGATACCCTAAAGTGTGTGAGTGCCTTGCGAAGCTTAAAGTGCCTTTTGGTGCCATTTTTGAGCTTTTGGAGAAGAAGGAAGAACCTTGAGGTTGTGGTGTTTCACTCAATCCCTTGGATCTAGCATCTACATTCCTTTGTGCACCTTCTGGAGGTATAAAGTGCCAACCTTGATGAGCATTTCTTTTAGATCTTGTTTTAGCTTAAAGTTGGTCCCTTTTTGTCCCAAATCTTCACCTTTGTGAGCATGGAATGCTACAAGATGTTTGAGTTATCCTTCATGTGTTTAGGGGTGTGTTAAGTCATAAAAATGGGATCTTGGACATTGGTTTCTTCCCATGCATAATCTAGGTTGTCTTAATGGGTCAAGAAGCTAGGGTTTTGTTATTAAGATCTTAATAGCCATGCAAAACCATAAAATTGGAAAATTTATGATTAATATCACCTTTGAGGGTCTGGATCTGGATATTGGATGAAGGTGCTTAAGGATTAAGCACTTAAGGGGTTAAGTTTGTTGGTAGCCGCATACATTAGGCATACCAAAGGTTACACTGCACATACGTGGTTCACTCTTCATTATTGGTCAAACGGTTAATTCGCCCCGCGTACCTGTTGGGTACGTCCAGCGTAATCTTTGAGTTGACTTTGAATTTGACTTTGACCGGGAGTTTGACCTAGGGGTATTTTGGGTATTTTTAGATGTAATCTAAGTTTGGGTCGCTATTATTCGTGAAGGTGACCGGTAGGGTCAATTTCAGGAGCAACATATTATTCAGTTTTCATCCACCTGTGATGTGAGTTTTCTCACTATATCCATGGGTAGAAGGCACCAATAACGGCCCATTATTGTGTTATTTAGGTTGTTAGCTGTTTTGTGGATTTCATGAGTTTGTTTGATGGGTTGAAATAAACCCCAGGGTGGGGCCTACTATCATATGTTTGGGTTGAAATAGACCCCAGAGCGGGACCCATTATTACATGATCAGGCTGAAATATAACCCTAAGCGAGCCTCAAGGGTGGGGTCCATATATGTATATCAGGTTGGTTATATCCCAAGTTAAGCCTAGTTGTATGTATTGGAATGTCGTACTTTGGGGAACTCACTAATCTTTATGCTTACAGCTTATGTTTATGGTTTTAGGTACTTCCAGTTCGAAAGGGAAGGGCCTGGCGTGATGGCACAACATCTTCCCCTCTTGATTTTCACATTCTGAATAATTGTACTCCGATGTTCTGAATATTATGACTTCGTGTTTGATTTTGAGCAATTGATGAATGATTTGATAGACTTCTAAATGAAGATTTTTATTACTGTTTTTGGGTAAGAACAAATCAATAACAAACATACTCTTACCGGGACACATTGGTCAGGTACGATGCCCCTTCCTCAGTACATCGAGCCCTTGGGACACACTGGCTAAGCATGATCCCCCGTACCCGAACCCATTGGGACACACTGGTCATGCTCGATACCCTTGCTTAGTTCGTGGAGCGTTTGGAACACATTGGCTACGACCGATCCCCACTCGAATGCGTTGAGTCCTACCATGCATAATCCTCAATACGTGAGGGAAACCACTAGGCTCTACCCCGCCTATATATATATATATATATATATATATATATATATATATATATATATATATATATATATATATATAAGCACATATTTTTATTTATTTGTATGAACTTTTAATTATTTTATCTACTTTTATGTATTTTAATATATTTTTCATGTAGATATGCATCTTTTAATTATTTTTTTATTTGTTTTGGTATTTTTTTTATCTATTTTGGTATTGTTTTTTACATATTTATGTATTTTACTTTAAATTTCATTTTGAAAAAACATCGTAAATAGTGCATGTGGTTTCCCTAAATCTAAAGTTTAGTCCGCGTGGTTTAAAAACATCATAGATGGTCCCAATGCTTTCAAAACTTTTGACGATTGATCCTTATTGCTAACTCTAATAAGTTTTGTGTGTTAACTGAAGGGCATTTTCGTCATTTCACTAGCACAGGGACCATTTATGATGTTTTCACTTATTTAAAAAAAAAAAGAAAAAAAATGAAATAATATGTAAATGAGGCTCCACTCTCTGTCTCTCTCTCTCTCTCTCTCTCTCTCTCTCTCTCTCTCTCTGTCTCTTTCTAAGAATCTATTTCATCCTCATGATCTTAAAAACTACTTGATACTAAATCCTATCCCTAAATCCCTAATATGTCATTCTAAACACCAAGGTCATTAAATCTTTAATTATTAGATGGAAGGGCCCCTAATTTTGCAAGTTCATCACCTTACCCATTCCAACTTTGACCTTAACACCTTAAAAATCCACCCTTATTTCTCCATCTAGTCATCTTCTTCTTCACCCACCTCCATAAACTTTAATAATCGACATCCCCTGTTGTTCTTTACTACACCAGAAAAATAAAAAAAAAAATAAAAAAAATAAAAAAAAAAAGAAAGAAAAGAAGCTAGAGTCTTGTTGCACTGGATATTGATCAAGGAGAAAGGGGTGGAGAAAACCTACGCGGGGGAGGGGTCTCCCATAAATCAGATATTGGGTTTGCACCTCGTCTCTGAAACGAATTCTAAAAAACATTCAAGCCCTCATCTATGAACGGTGTGTGTGTGTGTGTGTGTGTGTTCATCCCGGATATGAGTTTTCAAACCTGCAAAAAAACCAAAATGACATCGGTGTATTATTCATGAATGTTTCCTCTTCTCCATCAATCAATTTGTGATTTTTGATTTAGGTATTATATGTGATTTTGGATTTCAAATTTGAGTTGTTTTCTGTCGAGGGATAATAATTTTTCAATTATGTATGATTTCAGATTTTCGTTATTGTTTATACCTTTTGGGTTTTTTTTCTAAACTTTATGTTTTAGCTAAGGGTTTAACATCAAGCATGCAAATCAAGAAGGTAGGTAGATGGGATGCTGAAAATGAAGGTTGAGGAAGAAGAGGATGGGTGGAGTTTCACGAGTTCAATTTCTTCGATCTCTGGTATGAACATTGTTCCAATAGGTTCAATTTCTTAAGATTGGCTATGTGGAAGAAGATGCAAGAAGAATGTGGTAGGAGGAAGATGGTGGTGGTAGTTGCGGTTGGAGGTAGGAAATGGAAGCTAGTCTTTGAACACTTGGTGTTCATCATGTTCATCAACGAAGAACAAATGAAGCTTAGTGTTAATGGGTTTTGGCTGACCATATCAGGTGAAAAAGAAGAAGAAGAAGAAGAAGAAGAAGAAGAGAGAGAGAGAGAGAGAGAGAGAGAGAGAGAGAGAAAGAATGTGTGTGTGTGTAACACCCAGTTCCCGGTACGTATTTAAATTTAATTAATTGTATGTTCTTATACTAGGACCCTGCGAGTTGGAGGCCCAACTCGTCGAGTAGACTAGACTTTGGACGTGGGTTTTAAGTAACCTACTCAACGAGTCGGAGAGCCCGACTCGACGAGTAGGACTGTCTGGATGAAACCCTAATATTTAGGGTTTGCACCCTATTTAAACGCCTTATCTTGTCCCAAACCAGCCTCCATCGTCTCTCCCAGTCTAGAAAAGCCCTGTATAACTGTTATCCCGAGGTAATAGGGCTAACACAACCTATTTAACTTTTATCCCGAGGTACTAGGGCTAACACAACCTATATAACCTAATGAACATCCGAAGATTGTCCAATTGTCCTCTATAGTAGCAGCAGGGCGGAGGAAGGGTTAGTCCCTGTAAAGGTACTCCTAGTATAGGTAATAACCGTAGGCATCTGTAGATGTTCATCACCCACTATTGCTAATAGATGGGTTCCGGAATGGTTAGTCTCGTCCATATATCCCGAGGTACTAGGGATAGGGGCCCATCTAGGTATCCCGAGGTACTAGGGATAGGGTCCTGTCTAGATATCCCGAGGTACTAGGGATATACAGGAAGATTTACACAGAAGGTACTAATAAATCATCCTCGCAATTCGAGATACAAGTATTCATGTAAGTAATACACAGGTAAATGTATCTACGTAAAGGTACTCATGTAAAGTAGTCATGTATCATGTAAGAATATGTAAACGTACTCATGTATCAGGTAATGTACTAGTAAAGACTCATGAATGAACTGACTCTTGTGTGATTCCTTGTAATAGGAATAATGTTTGATATCTTCAAATTATCCCTATGATAATTTACTGAAAGGTAATTAGTTGTTCAAGTAGGTTTATACACTCTTACTACTCAAGGGTGTGGGAAACTAAATGAAAGATGTAAACTATAATCTCTAACATATATATGAACATATGTGTATAAGTATAGTTTGGTTCAAGAAGGTAAAATTAATGGTTTTGTAAGATATCTAAGAGTTTTGAACAATAATTAAGAGTGACTTGATGTCATTTTAATAAACATTTCAAAACTAATACTTTTTTTATCAAGGTATTTTAAGATAGAAAACCATTTCATGTGACACCTTTTGAAATATGTGAAATCTACTTAGTGAAAACACAGTTATAAAATACATAAGATTGGTTTAATAACATACTGTTTTCTACTTGTATTCCTCCCCCCCCCCCCTCCATTAAGGCATTTAAAATCATTTAAAACATTGATTAAGGGGTATGAACTCACTTGTAGATGGTGATTCGGATGAACCGGACAGTATAGGATTGCTAGGTGTCAAGCGAGGACTTGTACGCACACTACGATTCTAATGAACATATAATCACACATATATGCACTTAATTAGTCTCAAATTACTAATTGATAATGTTAAGACATCCTAGACATAATAAACACTTTATATAAGTGTTTTAAGCCCTAAGGATTGTATCTAAGCTATTGTGGGACAAGGTACTTGTGTTTAGGGTTCCAAAGGACCCCATATATGAGTTTACTCCTCATATACTAACACACATGGAGTTTACGGTTGTAAACTCTAGAGTTTACGGCCGTAAACTCCCAACCATGGGTGTATTGTGTGTTTTGAAGTTCCAAATGATTCCTAGAATTATTCCAACTTGATGGTTCAATTCTTGAAAGGGTTTAAGGCCTAGAAACACTCCCTAGAGGAGTTTACGGCCGCAAGGCCATTTCCTTTGGAGTTTAGAGCAATAAACTCCCTTGGAATGGTGTTTTTGTTGTTTTCAAGTCACTTGCATTTGAAGGATAGGTTCTAGACATTTGTTTAAAGCTAATGAGGACCCTAGGCATACTTTGGTGCCCTTGTTTGGTGTTTACGGCCTAGGAGCATTACCAGGGCCGTAAACTCACTTCAAGAGGTGATTTTGATGTGTTTTTGTCCTTCAATTAAGTGGGAACAATTCCTAGTAAATGTCTAGGGCTTTAGGTGTATTAAAAGCAACATTTTGAGCTTGAAATTGGAGTCTACGGCCTAAGAAACTCTTGGGCCGTGAACTCCCAAACTTGGGTGGATTTTTCTTGATTTCATGTCCCTAACACATTTATAAATGAGTCTAAGGCAGCAGCATAACACAAGGGTCAATCTAGGCTCGGTTTCGGGAGTTTACCGCCCAAGAACACCTTGGGGAGTAAACTCCTAAATCTAATGATTTAGCCGTCTAAATCATGTTATAAGCACATAATAAGCTTTCTAACACTACTAGAAAGAGTTACTCATGTTTTGGTATAAAAACCCGAAGATCCGTGAGAGAGAAAATGGCTTTTCTCTAGTTGGAAATGCGAATAATGAATGAGTTTGGTTCATAATTCTATTTATAGTCCTGAGATATTTTTGGCAGAAAATATTTTTATTCCTGAAATGATTTCTAATATAACCGAGTGTTGGAATAACAGTGTTGCACAAAACCCTACTGCAACCACTCTCCTGATATCTCCTTAAGTGTAAATCCTGAAAAACTGCCAAACTTATACCCGAAGTCTGGAATTTCACTGAAACTGTTCAATGCTCTATTGTCTTGATATGGTTTGTTCAGAATGGAAATTTCGGGTTGTCACATCATCCCCCTGTTAAAGGGAATTTCGTCCCGAAATTAGAATTTAGACAAGTAAGTATGTACGAATGATCGAGTCATTATGTGAACTTCCTAATCGATTGGTCCTCGCACTCCTAAGTGAAATCGGGTTCTCGGTTGGTATCCCAACGAACCTTCACTCGGTCGAGGGTCACTACGGTCCTAATACGAAGGCAAGGATCTCGTAAATCTCGATCTCGTCAAGAAGGATTATGAAAGTCCTAATGGAAGGATACTGTTTCAAGTTCGAGATGCGAAGGGGAAAATGTATGTTACTGAGTTCGCGGAGTAGGTCTAGTTTGTGAAATGCAGGACCGATTCCGGTAAGAATCTCGGAGGTCCTAACTATATTGGATTTTAGCTTTCCACGCTTTACGAAGCGTATTAAGTCGTTCCCAGAGTGAGGTTTCCTAAAGAATTTGGTCTCTCACTTGGAATTCCAAATGTTCTTTCTCTCGCTTACTTCCCAGTCAAGGGCCATCCCTTGCTGGGTCAAAGTCGAAAGGGTTCCTGAAGTTTATGGGGAGTTCCGAATGGACTATGATAGTAGGTCTGTAAGACCTAGAATTTGGCAAATTTTCCGTCGGTGACTATGGTGCCAACAAATTCCCAACGGTTTCGGATAATTTGACAGGGTACTCAAGAATTCCCACAACACTAAAAGTGTGTCTTAGGAAATTTGACTCTAAATTCCAAAACTCTTGTTCAGAGAACTTTGTGGAAAGTATCTCCGAGGGTAATGTTTCTATGGGTTCTTTCTTACGACGAGGGTAGATAAGTAAGTCATTACATGGAGAAATGACGAACTGATCCCAGTAAGAAAGGCGTACTCCACTCATTAACTCATGAATACTATGGGCGTATTGGTCCTATCCAATGGGTATCTCTACGGACTCAAAGTGTCTGCATCAAGTTCGGAGGGTAGTCTTTAGGACATCCTTCCCTAACACTCGAACTGGTGATATTCGGATCTCAGGTCCATTTCTGAAGAAATTCTTTCCCTGTGTTTGCCCAAATCAATTCATCTATGTGAGGCAGAGACAACGATTTCTAAAGGAAATCTTAATGAAGTCTCCGGTCGTCGAGGTACATAAAATGCACTTCTTCGACTTCTGGTAAGAATAAGACCGGAGCTCTCAAGGGTGAGAAGCCTGGTCTTCTAATTCTATTGTTGAGTAGTTCGTTGTGCTGTCTGGGCTGTTCTTGTATCTTCTGTAGGTGTTTAGACTGTAAGGCGATCTGGTTATAAGAGTCATACTGGGTTCTAAGTTTGTTCCTATGCCAATGCAATTACTCGTACTCCTAGACAGTCTCCGTCCTGAAGTTCATATTAGAATTCATGCGTGATTCAATGATCACAATTTCGTGTATACGAGTCGTATATAATTATGACTGAAAAGGTATTCGAATAACTGATTCTTCCTTAATCTCACATCCCATCGAGGGAAAAGAAGTTAAAGTGGAATCATCAATTCTAAACCTATAGAACATTGATTATATATCACTCTCTTGTATACCTTCTTCAGGGATAAATCAACCGTATGAATCCTGGAATTGAACTTGACATACTGCATGAGCAATAATGTGGGGATTCCTTCAGAAATGAAAGGAACTATAAGGTACTCCATGTATGAGTACTTCGGTGTTCTGATATGACGACTTCGCTAAAAGACGATTTCTGAGAAAGAGATGTACTTATGAAGCTGGTATTGCGAGGATCGAATTTACTCGAGTCACATGATAAAGTCGGAAACATATGGAAACTAAAGGCATTAGATTTGAACATAAGGCGTTACAGACAAAACACAACAGTGCAACCATTTACAGAGTTACTGAACTTAGGATTTACTACAAGACTATTGTTGCGAACAAGGTATACTACAAAAGACAAGTATACGCAGCACGAGCATCCTTAAACGGACGGGATCTCGCAAATGGTAAGACTCTGGTTGCACTAGTTTTGAGATGGTTCATAAGTATGTTACAACGAAACGCCTAAAGTACATTAACGGGGGTCCGGAGTAGACTCTCTTGCGGCAGTGGTTGGTAGTAGGCTTTCGTCTGTGCCAGCAATTTCTACGCCTGCGCAGTTCCTTTTGTAGTGACCTACTTTTCCACAACCGTAGCAAACCTGGTTCACACTGGTGTTTGGCACTTGAGCGGCCTGAGCTGTTGGCGTCCTGCAGACACGGGCTGTATGCCCCTTCATGTTGTAGTGTGAGCACTGCATCTCCCTACAAGGTCCATGGTGGTGAAAACTGCATTTAATGCATTTTAGGAGTTTTCCAGCATAAAGTTTGGCTGGTTTGGGGACCATTGGGACGCCCAAAGGGATGGTAGTAGGAGGTACTGATGTCGTAGCTGTGAAGGTTGTTACTGGTGGTTGTTTCCTATTCGCCTTCGAAGCGACTTGTCCTTAGAGTTAGTCCAAGACTTTCGCTTGTTACTTGGATTGGAATGATTGTTAACAATCCCGCTAACACCTGCGTCGTTAGCGTTCAGGTGGGTCAGAATAGCTGACACGGTAGCCGAGACTGCAACTTGAAAGGTAGTTGCATCAATCTGAAGAGTTGGTGTTTGGTTGATGGGCTGATCGTCTTTCTTGGATGACATGATTCTGTTACACGGAAGGAAACGAATTTGTGAGCGAAAATGGTTGAATCTAAACGTAGTTCGATCGCTCATGAAATGAATAGAAGTATGTTCTCTAAAGTTTGACCTACATCCCTATGATGCAGTCCTAGTATGGAATGGAAGTATGTTCATGAAAGTTCGACCTACATCCCTATGATGCAGTCCTAGTAAAGATCGGAAGTAAGTTTCTTAAAACGGTCTCAAGATGTTTGTTGTTCGAGCCGAGGTATTGTTGGTTGGTGAATAACATGATCCAACCATTACCAGAGACTTGGAGATGTCTCCGAAGTTAAATTGCTATAGTCCAATGACTGGACTAGAGCATGTTCCAAATAGAATCTAACGAAAGTATGATAAGAGTATTTGAACAAAGAATGACTCAGAAGTTAGCCGACTGTCAATATCTTTGATATTCATGACGTACAGGTTCGGGAAAATGACCTTGTAAAAAGGTCTTACATCATAACCAGAGAAGATAGTTCCTGACAGTAAAAAGACCTAACCAAAGTACTAACCGTACAAGATAGTTTCATAGAAAATGCCACATCATGAATAGACAGAAAGAAGATTCCTTTCTAACAAGGAAAAGTAAAGTAAAGTATCTACTACCAACGACGGTCATCCCTCTGGTGAACTCTCAGTTCAGCCAGTTGGCGTTCCACATCAAGTAGGTGTCTTTCGTACACTCTCTGGCGTACCCGAAGTTCCATGACTTCGGCTCGTGATTCAGCCAGTGTTTGCAGCAGGGTTTCATAGTCTCTCTTAGACCTCTCACAAGCATGTTCAAGGCGACTGGTGCGAAGCATATGCATTCCTCCATTTGTATCAACTTCTGCGATACGTTGTAGAGCTGTCCTGCCCTGAATTTCGTTTCGGGCAACTCTTCAGATCAGAATTGGCATGATTCTGTCTGCTGAGCCCCCATTGCTCAGGTCATAGAAGCTCTGGTCACCATTAAATAGCATGGGTTGATCTCGTCCATGGCTCCATGTTCCCAAACATTCCACCCACTCGGGCGTCGGGCCATGAAAAGTCGGACGAGGGTTAGGAATCGGAAAGGGAGCTGCCTGAGGTAGGTTCTCAACCTCGGGCTCGGAGATGGCATCGTCTGAAAGGTCTTCAGCATGGTGATCATTCAGAGGGATTGGATGATCATTATCTGGTTCTTCTCCAAACCATCCAGCAATAACTGCGTTCGGAAGGAACAGGTTGTCGTGCGGATGGAATCCAGCCATGTTATCTACGCGAGAATTTGAGGTAAGAAAATAGCTAAATAGACGAACTGACTAAGATAATTACAGTAAGACCAAATACCCCTATGGTATTTCTTTATGGTTGTGTTGGTAAGTTTTTAGACTTGTTGCCATATCACAACCTTTCTTGGGCATATGCTAATCACTCCTCGGACCAGCATAGTTGATCAGGCTATGCCATTCCCAAGACTGACCATATATCCCCAGGCTTACTTTTGATATTCAACAATCATAATACTTTTGTTCTTGTCATTGTGACACTGATTTTAGTATGAATGCAGGCACGTATACTTACTTAAATATTTTATTATTTAAATGTATAACTCTGAGACAGAGTGTTTTGATCCCGATGTATTTATAGTTAGTATATCTTTTATGGGTTGATATACTATATTCACTATAAACAATGCTCTGATACCAATCTATCACACCCCAAAACCACGAACGGCAGAAACGTTCAGGCGTGGAGGACGTCATGTAGAGTATCACAACAATGTAATATAATAAACAAGCAACAACATCATCCATTGCATTATAAGTAAAGTTTTAATACATGTGTGTTCCTTCATTGTAGTAAGACACCAAAAATATACAATCAAAATAAAAGACGAGACTTGTCTGCTCCGTCTTCTCAAAACCTGGCCATCGTACCTGTCTACTGTTAACCTGAGAATACAAGTTATTTTGAAAGAGAGTATCAGCTTTAAAGCTGGTGAATTCATAAGTATTTAAGTGTCATTGTCTTGTTTACTAAAAGCTGTTTTAAAAGTCATGTAAACCTTTAAATGAAAATGATGATGTAAGTATGAAAAGCCCTAGAAAATCCCTTATTTTCTATCAGTTTGAGATGTAGTCTTCTACCAAGACCCGAATGTTTTGTTATGTAAAATGATAATTTTTCCTTTCTATTGACTAGTACTAAAAGTACTTAGTCTAACTCATCGTTTATGTGAAAGGTGTCACAAAATAAAGTAAACAGGAAAAATTACTAATGTAAGTGTTATCCCGAGGTACTAGGGCTAACACAACGTATATAACTGTTATCCCGAGGTACTAGGGCTAACACAACCTATATAATTGTTATCCTGAGGTAATAGGGCTAACACAACCTATATAACCTAATGAACATCCAAAGATTGTCCAATTGTCCTTTGTAGTAGCAGCAGGGCGGAGGAAGGGTTAGTCCCTGTAAAGGTACTCCTAGTATAGGTAATAACCGTAGGCATCCGTAGATGTTCATCACCCACTATTGCTAACAGATGGGTTCCGGAATGGTCAGTCCCGTCCATATATCCCGAGGTACTAGGGATAGGGGCCCATCTAGGTATCCCGAGGTACTAGGGATAGGGTCCTGTCTAGATATCCCAAGGTACTAGGGATATGCAGGAAGATTTACACAGAAGGTACTAATAAATCATCCTCGCAATTCGAGATACAAGTATTCATGTAAGTAATACATAGGTAAATGTATCTACGTAAAGGTACTCATGTAAGGTATTCATGTATCATGTAAGCATATGTAAACGTACTCATGTATCAGGTAATGTACTAGTAAAGACTCATGAATGAACTGACTCTTGTGTGATTCCTTGTAATAGGAATAATGTTTGATATCTTCAAATTATCCCTATGATAATTTACTGAAAGGTAATTAGTTGTTCAAGTAGGTTTATACACTCTTACTACTCAAGGGTGTGGGAAACTAAATGAAAGATGTAAACTATAATCTCTAACATATATATATGAACATATGCGTATAAGTATAGTTTGGTTCATGAAGGTAAAATTAATGGTTTTGTAAGATATCTAAGAGTTTTGAACAATAATTAAGAGTGACTTGATGTCATTTTAATAAACATTTCAAAACTAATACTTTTGTTATCAAGGTATTTTAAGATAGAAAACCATTTCATGTGACACCTTTTGAAATATGTGAAATCTACTAAGTGAAAACACCGTTATAAAATACATAAGATTGATTTAATAACATACTGTTTTCTACTTGTATCCCCCCCCCCCCCCCATTAAGGCATTTAAAATCATTTAAAACATTGATTAAGGGGTATGAACTCACCTGTAGATGGTGATTCGGATGAACCGGACAGTATAGGATTGCTAGGTGTCAAGCGAGGACTTGTACCCACACTACGATTCTAATGAACATATAATCACACATATATGCACTTAATTAGTCTCAAATTACTAATTGATAATGTTAAGACATCCTAGACATAATAAACACTTTATACAAGTGTTTTAAGCCCTAAGGATTGCATCTAAGCTATTGTGGGACAAGGTACTTGTGTTTAGGGTTCCAAAGGACCCCATATATGAGTTTACTCCTCATATACTAACACACATGGAGTTTACGTTTGTAAACTCTAGAGTTTACGGCCATAAACTCCCAACCATGGGTGTATTGTGTGTTTTGAAGTTCCAAATGATTCCTAGAATTATTCCAACTTGGTGGTTCAATTCTTGAAAGGGTTTAAGGCCTAGAAACACTCCCTGGAGGAGTTTACGGCCCCAATGGAATGGTGTTTTTTTTGTTTTCAAGTCTCTTGCATTTGAAGGATAGGTTCTAGACATTTGTTTAAAGCTAATGAAGACCCTAGGCACACTTTGGTGCCCTTGTTTGGTGTTTACGGCCTAGGAGCATTACCAGGGCCGTAAACTCACTTCAAGAGATGATTTTGATGTTTTTTGTCCTTTAATTAAGTGGGAACAATTCCTAGTAAATGTCTAGGGCTTTAGGTGTATTAAAAGCACCATTTTGAGCTTGAAATTGGAGTTTACGGCCTAAGAAACTCTTGGGCCGTGAACTCCCAAAATTGGGTGGATTTTGCTTGATTTCATGTCCCTAACACATTTATAAATGAGTCTAAGGCAGTAGCATAACACAAGGGTCAATCTAGGCTCGGTTTCGGGAGTTTACCGCCCAAGAACACCTTGGGGAGTAAACTCCTAAATCTAATGATTTAGCCATCTAAATCATGTTATAAGCACATAATAAGCTTTCTAACACTACTAGAAAGAGTTACTCATGTTTTGGTATAAAAACCGGAAGATCCATGAGAGAGAAAATGGCTTTTCTCTAGTTGGAAATGCGAATAATGAATGAATTTGGTTCAGAATTCTATTTATAGTCCTGAGATATTTTTGGCAGAAAATATTTTTATTCGTGAAATGATTTCTAATATAACCGAGTGTTGGAATAGCAGTGTTGCACAAAACCCTAGTGCAACCACTCTCCTGATATCTCCTTAAGTGTAAATCCTGAAAAACTGCCAAACTTATACCCGAAGTCTGGAATTTCACTGAAAATGTTCAATGCTCTATTGTCTTGATATGGTTTGTTCAGAATGGAAATTTCGGGTTGTCACACACACACATAGAGTGTGACAACCCAAGTTGTTATGTTACATTTCCCCGTTACCGTTAACAGAATATTCCAGTTTATAAAAGTTCCGTTAATTAGAGGTCGTCAGTTAAATAAACATTCCATTTGTTTACATTTAACATGTCGTTAAGTCGTGATAAAAAAGAAATAAAAACACATAACACCCATTTCCATTTATTCGGAAAATGTTAAGTTTTATTGTTACGACCACTAAATCGGGTGCGACCAAAAGCCCCATTTAACGGCAGTATAGGGTAAAATTCCACTAAGCCCCGACTATGAACCCTATATAAGGGTGAGTGAAGTCCATTGGAGACTTTTTACAATCTCTCTCTCTAGATCCGTTTTCGCCCCGAATCCGCAACCAAACGCTTCCAAATTGTAAGTCCGCTTACCCTAGCTTGTTCTAAACATTACTAGCTGTAGTTATAGCCCAAAAACCATCCAAGAAGGCAGGGGATAAGGAGTTTACGGCCCAGGAACACTCTAGGGTCGTAAACCCCTAAAATGGTGCCAAACATGCCTTTTAACTTGCCCTTAAGCTTGGAAACTAATTGGGGATCTAGCCTAGGAGTGTTTAAACATCAAAACACAATGATTTAGGGCATAAATGAGAGTTTACGGCCCAAGCACATGCTTAGGCCGTAAACCCCTCTAAACCATGTCAAAAATGCCCCAAAAACACTCCCAAACCACCCTTAGGCTTCATACATAATTTAGGGACTTAGTATTTAGGGTTTGGATCAATTAAACACATCAAAATGAAGGATAAAAAGGAGTTTACGGCCCAGGTCTATACCAAGGTCGTAAACACCCCAAATCATGCCCAAAGTGTGGTTTTGCTTCCCCAAATGGCCTTAGACATTTACCATAAAATACTAGGAAGGATGTAAGGGCTTAAACACAAGAAATGGAGGGACTAAAAGGAGTTTATGGCCCAAAAAAGTTTCTAGGCCGTAAACTCCCCAAAACTCATCTAAATGATAGTTTTAATCCCCCAAAATAGCATCACACTCCATTAGAAATTGCTAGAAAGGTAATAGGGGCTTGAAACTTCACAAAACTCTAAGGGTGAGAGTTTACGGCCGTAAACTCCCTTAGGAGTGTCCCTAGGCCGTAAACTCCAATATAAAGCCCTTAGGAGCCTTGAACCCACTCATGCCTTTTAGGAAAAGTGCTTAGAATAATTCTATGATGCAAGTAGAAGCCTTAAACACCCTAGAACCCATCACCATGAGTTTACGGCCGTAAACTCATGGTGAGATGTCCCTGGGCCGTAAACACATCATTGGGAGTGTACTCTTAGATAGTAAGCTCCATTCCTTAGCCATTGACACCCTTAAACGCTACCCGGGACACCCAAACACTTATCTAAAGTGTCTTCCGCTCCTATGAGCGCGTATATTTGTTTAATTAGTATTAAATATACTAATTGTATGTGAACATATGTTATCATATGTTAAATAGGTCATCGTGTGTGTTCAAGTCCTTGTGTGACACCGAACGCCCAAACGGCACCTTCCTCGGACCTACTTACACCAGGTGAGTTCATACCCCTGAATGAACCTTTTAAATGTTTTAACATGTTTTATAGGGGGGAATACAAGTTAAACATTCCAGTTATCATATCAATCACATGTGATTGATAACCCGCATGCACAAGATTTTACCACTGTACACTGTTTTACCGAGTAGGACACTATAATGGTTTTCAACTGTTTCAAAACTTTTACTCGTACCGTTTTATCTAAATTCATTCCAACTGATTCATGAAAGATTTTCCAAGGTTTTCAAACATATTTTACAAAAGAATACAAATTGTGATTTTCTCCGGATATAAAGGTTTTTCATCAAAGTTTCCCTTTTTCGACGTATACTTTTACTTGTTAAATACTGCTGCTTCGCTTATACTTATTTTATACTCCTACTCTGTAACGCTTTCACTTATACTTGAAGTCACTTATACCTGATGGACGCTTATACTTATTCACACTCTTACTTTGTGATACGATTCTACTTCACTTATACTTGATATCGCCTTTACTTCACTTATACTTGATACGCTCTTACTTCACTTATCGTCGTTTCCACTTCGTGATACACTTACACTTGGTATACTCTTACTTCACGATTCGATTATCCCACTTTGTACGCTTATACTTCACGACTTGGATGTTCCACTGTACACTTATACTCCACGACTCGGATGTTCCACTGTACGCTTATACTTAACGACTCGGATGTTCCACTGTACGCTTATACTTCACGACTCGGATAATTCACTATACGCTTATACTTCACAAGTCGGTTATTCCACACTGTACACTTGTACTTCACTATATGATTTCACTTGATACACCCTCAAGCGTAGTCAGATGTATGTTTGTGCTTGTATAGATGCATATAAATAATGATTGAAGGACTTAGGAAGGCTTGTCCGCCCTATTTCCTTTTCTTCGTTGAGATGTGGTCTGGTGGGATCGGATGTCCATCCGAAGGTCATTTGATTCATTAGTTATATATCATGTACACAAGCATAGACATACGGGTTTTCTTCAGTCAATTCAGTTATGAGTCTCTACCTCTAGGTCAGCACTTACATTAGAAACCCACTAGTTAGAAGTCTATACCCACTATTTGGGATGCATCTTCAGGACACGGCCTTCTCTGCCGTCTAGTTGGTAACCAGAGTCTCCTGTAGGGAGAGCGGACATTGTGTGTATAGATCTATACGGGATTGACACCCCCGCACCCTGACTACTAGCTACAGTCCACGGCTCACCAAGACAAGGGGTGACAAATGTCACATTATATAGACGCTTGTAGGGCGTCTGGTACTCTAGTGTCGGTTAGTATGGTTACGAGTATCCTGGGTTACCTTATAATTCATGGCCTTAAGGTAACAGTATTCACCGGCAATCTACACTGTATGTTGGTAATTCAATTTCAGAGTCACACCGTTTTGACCTTACAAGACGTATCTTTCATTTGATACTGTCTGGGGTCTGTCTCCTCTGCTTTAAACCTTACTAGACATATCTTTCATTTGATATTGTCTGCGGTCTATATTCACTGTTTTGGACCTTACTATTTGTAGCTTTCATTTGGTACCTTCTGGGGTCTGTGTCTCTATTTGTTAGACTGAACCAGGCATGTCTTTCATTCGATACTCTCCTGGAGTCTATGATTCCTTTGCCTTAGTCAGCAGTCCTCACCGCTGAGGCATATGTTATTTCCCTGTTGTCTCTTGCTTTCTTTAATAATCAAATTCAAAATTTTGATAATGATAGCAATTAAGGGAAACCCACTTTTTACCATATAACACTGACCAGTCTTGGTAGAAGGCTACTTCGATTAAAGAAAATATAGGATTTTCTGGAAAGAACTCTAATACACTGTAAACACTTAAACTATTACTTTTTAAAGTTATTTGACTGAAATGTCACTAAATGCTTATGAACTCACCAGCATTGTAAAAATGTTGATACTCGCTTTTCAAATAACTTGTATTCTCAGGTTAGCATTAGACAGGTACATCCCTGGAGCTGTTGATGAAGATAACTTAGTACCGCGTTGTATTTATTCCATTACTTGTATTACTTTGATGTATTAATGCAACCATGTAAAACTATTACTATTAATGCAATGTTTTGTTGTACTTTGATTACTATAATGCATGTGTTGTGATACTTGACATGACGTCATCCACCCCAGAACGTTTCCGTTGTTCCGGTTTTAGGGTGTGACATAGAGAGAGAGAGAAATAGGGTGGGACCCGTTTGCATATTAATTCATTGTTTTTCTTTTTCTTTTTTACTAAGTGAAGACATCATAAATGGTCCCTGTAATAGTAGTGAAATGACCAAAATGTTCTTAATTTAATGAAGAAAACTTAACGAAGTTAGCAATAATGATCAATCGTCAAAAGTTTTGAAAGCACGGAGACCATCTATGATATTTTAAAACAACGGGGACTAAACATCAAATCTGGGGAAACCATATGGATCATTTATGATGTTTTTTCTTTCTTTTTAAACTAACTATTAAACTTTTAAATGAAGAAAAATAAAGCAGCAAAGCATTTCAAAACAAACATTTTTCAAAGACGATCATTAGCAATTAACGCCATTTTTGCTGATAAATTCTTCCATGTTTTTTTTTTTTTTTTTTTTTTTTTTTTTTTTAATTCTCTTTATAGATGAACCATGTTAACAAATATCTTTATTGTGTTAATAAATATATTTGTAAAATTTATCTAGAAACTAAATTCAAGATATAAAAAAAAATGTAAGATTTTACTTGTAAAAATAATATTGATTGCTAAAGATCGGTTTTGAAAAATGTTTGTTTTGAAGTACTTAAGTGTTTTTTTTCATTTCCAATGTCTAATAGTTAGGTTACGATGAAAATTAAAGTAAAAAAAAATACATAAATACGTAAAAACGATATAAAAAATATTTAAAAATTCATATAAATACGTAAAAAAATACGTTTATACTTTTAAAGTATACAAAAATATCAATGAAAAATTGTATAAAAAACTTAAAGTATATGAAAAATATACCAAAATACATAAAGATACTTAAAGATTCATAAAAATATGTTTGGACATTTAAAATACATAAAAACATTATATATATATATATATATATATATATATATATATATATATATATATATATATATATATATATATATATATATATATAAAAGAATTTTAAAGTGTATAAAAAAATTTATTATTTCTGAAAAATTAACGATTTAGTCTACTAACGTACAGAACAATTTGAAATGAAGAAATTTGTCGGTTTTTTGGATTTTTTATTCAAAAAAAAATAATTTTGGGACTTAATCATTAATTTCCTTGGAATAATACAGGAGGACTATTCTAAAAACAAATTAAATTGATTGTTTTTGATTAAATTATGTGTGATAGACAGATGCAATACAAGATGTTTTATGTTTTAACGAAGAGGTCACATCAGTATGAGCACGCGTGCGTACGCTAGGACAGCGAGCATGGGTTAAAGCAGTAATAGTGACTAGTGATATTATTCGCACTTTTGATCATCAAAATGTGTTTGTGCTATTTCCAATCATTCTTTCACATTTAACCCCCCCAACTCCCCAACCATTTACAAATTATTTGCATCAATAATTATACTACTTTTGACCAGAAATAGAGGCCTTGTTTAATTCTAGTGTTTTCTAAATGGTAAAATGGAGTGTGTTTTTAGCCAACTTTTTTGAAAATTAATTAGAGTTGTCTAAATGTTAAATGAGATGTCTTTTTAATCGACCTCTTTATTTTAATCTAAGATACATTATCAATTATAACAAATACGCTGTTTAGAACAATATAATTATTCTTTTAGCTTACTAATGCAAGTACACAGCCTACTTCATGATAAATAAATAAATAAAAATATAAATAAATAGAATAAATTACTTAAATGGTCCCTATGGTTTGTAAAAATTTCATGTTTGGTTCCTAACTTTTTTTATACTCGGACGGTTCCTAACATATCATTTTGTTGCTTTTTTAGTCCCTTTTAGAGGTAAAACAACTATTTTCCTTTATATTTTCTTTTTAATTATTTTATAAATTAAATAAACGAAAGAATATATATATATATATATATATATATATATATATATATATATATATATATATATGTGTGTGTGTGTGACCTACATTTAATTCCAATTCAATATTTCTTTCCTATGTTTTTGTTACCTTTTATCTATCTAAAACATAACCCTAGCTCACTAGATTTCAGCCTCCGCAACCCACAACCTATCGGATAACCTCCTTCCTCTACCCACCATCGGAAAACTATCACCATACCTGTAACCATAACCTGCAACTCAAATCAAAGATTTCACCCATGCTTTTTCTTCCTGCCTATTATTTGTCCGACAAGACCAAAACGTCGGCGAACCCCACACACCACTACCATATCCACCTTGAAGCCACCACCATCTCCCTCTGAATCCATCACCACCACAGTCCCCTACAGCCACCAACATCGGATTACAACTGCTTCCACCACCACCCTAAAGCCAACACCGTCATTGTGTCCTAAATCCAAATCTACTTCCACCACCACTACCTTCTACCACTACCAAACAAGTTTAGTTCAGTAAGGCGTTGAACAAGCAGATCGAAGAAAAAGGGGGAGGAAGACTAAGTAAGGAGAAATTGATGTCGGTTTCTGGAGAGAGAGAGAGAGGGGAGTAAAGAGAAGTTTCTGATGATGGTGACGACAACAATTTCCGATGAGAGAGCGAAGTAAAGAGAAGGGATGAGAAGAAAGAGTTTACAAATACATAGTAAAGAGAGCGAAGTACAGAGATTTTTGGTGCTTCCGTCAGAATCTTTACCTTTTATCTATCTAAAACATAACCCTAACTCACTGGATTTCAGCATCCGCCATCCACAACCTATCGAATAACCTCTTTCCTACACCCACCATCGGAAAACTATCACCATACATGTAACCATAACCTGCAACTCAAATCAAAGATTTTACCCATGCTTTTTCTTCCTGCCTATTATTTTTCCGACAAGACCAAAATGTCGGCGAACACCACACACTACTACCATATCCACCTTGAAGCCACCACCATCTCCTTTTGAATCCATCATCACCACAGTCCCCTAAAGCCACCACCATCAGATTACAACTGCTTCCACCACCACCCTAAAGCCAAAACCGCCATTGTGTCCTAAATCCAGATCTACTTCCACCACCACTACCTTCTACCACTTCCAAACAAGTTTAGTTCAGTAAGGCGTTGAACAACCAGATCGAGGAAAAGGGGGAGGAAGACTAAGTAAGGAGAAAGTGATGTCGGTTTCTGGAGAGAGAGGGCAGTAAAGAGAAGTTTATGATGATGATGATGACAACGATTCCCGATGAGAGAGCGAAGTAAAGAGAAGGGATGAGAAGAAAGAGTCTACAAATACATAGTATATGGCAAATACAGAGATTTTTGGTGCTTCCGTCAGAATCTTTACCTTTTATCTATCTAAAACATAACCCTAACTCACTAGATTTCAGCCTCCGCCATCCATAACCTATCGGATAACCTCCATCCTCCACCCACCATCGAAAAACTATCACCATACATGTAACCATAACCTGCAACTCAAATTAAAGATTTCACCCATGCTTTTTCTTACTGCCTTTTATTTGAGCTTTCTAACATTCCTATGGTGTACATGTAACCCTAGAAAGCTTGGATCTATGTTTGACTAAGATACATGCAAATAATTATTTTTCCAAGGTTCTTATCCTATCTAGCATGGCATGAGGAACTTGAATCAAATAAAGCTAGTAGAATTACTTACCTTGTAGTTGTAGTTGATGCTTGGAGTGTTAGAGCCTAGCACCAATAGTGTGGATGCCTCAAATGGAAATCATAAATCACCACAAACTTTGGAACCTTGAGAGAATAGTCACAATTATCTTCAAATCGGCCCTCTTACTTTAATCACCACAACTAGTGTGATTTCAAGAACCAAAGCCTCCTTTATATAGTGTGGTGGATTAGGGTTACATCCATGTAAACCCTAATACCCATGTCTTTTCATTTCCATGAGATCCATGGGTTAAAGCTCCATGGAGTATCCATGGACTTTCCAACCAAGCCTAGCCCATTCCAAATAAGCATTAGCCCACACTATATAAATATAGGAGCCCATACTTAATTAGTAATACTTTTGATCTCTAAATTAATCCTAGATTAATTAAAGATCAATACTAATTAAATAATATGATTTTATATTAATATATTAGAACTTATAATATATTAATAAATCATAACTTATACTATTCTCAAAAGATTATCCATAAATTGTTCAGGTGAAGTGCAACCCAAATGGACCATGTCGGGCCGAGTCAAGTACATACCAAATATAGTTATGGACTTAGACACTATATCCAACAGTATCCCACTTGGATAAGTCTAATAACTATAGTTGCAAGTATGACTTCAGGAACCAATCAACAATCGTAGCTCTTTAAACTCTGTTGAACTATGAAGCACCATTTTAGATAAATGATCATATAATCCTCTGTTCTAGATATCAGCCGGACAAATACATGAAACATGGTCTTGCTTATTGTCCAACATTTGTTTCTCGATTTCTTATTTGTTTTACATAGAACTTAACTGAACACATCAATTTAGTTCTGACCGGGCTCGGTACATAGTTCAAAACAAAATCATCGAGGGGCCCAGATATCGCTTCTAATCCTAGAAGGAACAAATAAACTTTGACTCATATGGTTGCTCTACTACTTGTTGAATTACACACAAAGGTACGTTTTATAACATCGAGTTACCAATGCATTTTCGTACAATCAATGCATAACCAACTCATAGGCAACAAATCATATCTCTAGGTTTGAAGACTTATATGATATTACTGTCTCACGATCACTCAAGATAGATTCCATGAAGTGATACCAGTGAGCGTGGGTTGAATCCAATACTCAGAAATTATGAGCACTCATGAGTGTTGTAGCCCCGCTTTGTCTAACATCATAGACCTCTACAAGCCAACCCATGACAGTCTTGATTCATATCTACTTCCAACATATGACCGACTGTGGAGAGTTTGAATAAAATGATATAAACCATAACATAATTATTCTGGAAGTCAAAACATGCAAAAAGAAATAATAGTAAACGATTGAAAAGTGATAGCAACACTTTACTCATAAATAACAACTTTTATTTATCATCAAATGTCAATTACACTTTACAAATTTCAAGATTATCTAACTACTAAAACTAATATCATCCTTCCGCCCTATGCTTCGAGCATGCTGGAGATGCTTAGCCCGAGTCAGTCCCTTCGTGAGGGGATCTGTTGGGTTCTCATCCGATGATACCCTCTTTGCCACGAGGATTCCTTCTTCTATTCGATGTCTGATGAAGTGATATTTTCTATCAATGTGTCTGGATCTCCCATGATCTCTTGGTTCCTTGGATAAGGCAACCGCACTATTGTTGTCACAAAAAATCTCCATTGGTTCCTTTATAGCTGGTACAACTCCAAGGTCTCCGATGAAGTTCTTTAGGCATATAGCTTCCTTTGCTGCCTCGCTTGCTGCTATATACTCTGATTCACAAATGGAATCAACCACTGTATCCTACTTGGAACTTTTCCAAGTAATTGCTCCTCCGTTTAGAGTAAAGATCTAGCCCGACTGAGAGCGGAAATTATCCGTGTCAGTCTGGAAGCTAGCATCACTGCACCCTACAACTCTCAAGTCATCACTCCCTCCAAGGGTAAGGACCTAGTCCTTAGTCCTTCGTAGGTACTTGAGGATATTCTTTACCACAGTCCAGTGTGCCTTGCCAGGGTTCCCCTGATACCTGCTAACCATGCTCAAAGAAAAGGCTACATCAGGTCGAGTAGACGTCATAGCATACATGATCGATCCTACAGCTGAAGCATAAGGTATTCGACTCATTTCTGCTATCTTAGCCTCTGTACTAGGGCTTTGTGTCTTACTTAATATGGCGTTACTCTGGAGGGGTAACTCACCTTTCTTGGAGTTATGCATGTTGAATCTTTTCAACACTTTTTCCACATAGGTGCTTTGACTAAGTCTAATTAGTCTTTTACTCCTGTTTCTCAAGATCCTTATCCCTAGGATATAGGCAGCTTCACCAAGGTCCTTCATAGCGAAACACTTCCCAAGCCAGGACTTTACTTCCTGCAAGGTTGGGATGTCATTTCCTATGAGTAGTATGTCATCCACATACAGTACCAAAACGCTTACTATACTCCGATTAGCCTTGATATAGACACATGATTCATCTTCACTCCTTGAAAAGCCAAATTCTTTGACTTTCTCATCAAAGCAAAGATTCCATCTGCGAGGTGCCTGTTTCAATCCATAAATGGATTTCTCGAGCTTACACACTCTATTGGGGTACTCTGTACTGACAAAACCCTCTGGCTGAACCATGTAAACATCTTCAGCTAACTTTCCATTAAGGAAAGCGGTTTTGACATCCATTTTCCATATTTCATAGTCATGAAATGCAGCAATGGTTAGCAGAACCCTAATAGACTTAATCTTGGCCACTGGTGAAAAGGTCTCATCATAATCAACTCCCGGAGTTTGAGAATAACCCTTTACAACCAATCGTTCCTTATAAGTATGTACATTACTATCCATGTTGGTCTTCTTCTTGAATATCCATTTGCACCTAACTATCTTACGATCAGGTACATTGTCAACCAAGTTCCCAACTTGATTGTCATACATGGACTGTATCTCTCTATCCATAGCCTATTTCCATTTAGCAGCCTTAGGGCCTGCCATGGCTTCCGTGTAGCTGTTAGGATCATCTAGATTTACCAGTGTGTTATCACTGATAAGTGTCTCACCTTTTGCAGTAATATGGAAACCATAATAATGCTCAGGTGCATTCCTAACTCTGGTGGAACGCCTCAGAGGTATAAATTCTTCAGTCGGCTCAACAGGAGTTTCCTCCTCAGGTTGAGAGCTAGGGTTTGAGGTTCCTTCACCACTTGACTCTTGAATTTCCTCAAGGTCAATTTGCCTCCCACTGTCTCCTTGGCTCATGAATTCTCTCTCTCGGAAGAATCCTCTTCTTGCTACAAAGACCACATTATCACTGGGTCTGTAGAAGATGTAGCCAAAGGCTTTCTGTGGGTAGCTGATGAAAATACACCTTTCGCTTCGGGGTTCGAGCTTATTGTGAGTCTCGCGTCTCAAGAAAGCCTCGCAACCCCAAATCTTGATGTGGTCTAGATTGGGAACTTTTCCAGTCCACACCTCGTGAGGTGTTTTGGCAACCTTCTTTGTAGGGACTAGATTAAGGATATGGGCGGCAGTCTCTAAGGCATGCCCCCAAAATGAGATTGGTATCAAAGCTTGACTCATCATGGAACGAACCATGTCCAACAAAGTCCGATTGCGCCTCTCAGCTACACCATTCAACTGTGATGTCCTAAGAGGTGTCAATTGTGAGACAATCCCACATTCCTCAAGATAGTCAAGGAACTCAATACTAAGATACTCACCACCATGATCGGATCGAAGCATCTTAATGTTCCTGCCCAACTGATTCTCCACTTCTTGCTTAAACTCTTTGAATTTCTCAAAGGTTTCTAACTTATGCTTGATTAAGTAGACATATCCATATCTACTAAAATCATCAGTAAAAGTCACATAGAAATGATTAGCATCTCTTGTGGTGGTTCTGAAGGGTCCACAAACATCTGTGTGTATGAGGTCCAACAAACCTTCACCCCTAGCACAAGTGCCAGTAAAAGGTGACTTTTTCATTTTACCAAGCAAACAAGATTCACACCTATCATCATACTTTAGGTTAAATGACTCCAAGACTCCATCCTTTTGGAGTTGGCCTATGCGTTTCTTGCTTACATGTCCAAGACGACAATGCCATAAAGATGCTTTATCTAAGCTAGTGGAAGAGTCAATACACAATACATTATTTCCTAGATTATCTACAACAAATACAGTTTCATACACGCCATCACAAGGTAATGCTTTAAAATAAAGAACATTATTAAAGAAAGCATCAATACTACCATTATTATTATCAAAATAAAAGGTAAAACCTTGTTTATACAATGCATGAAAGGAAATAACATTTCTTGCCATTTCTGGCGAATAATAACACTTATTCAAATCTAATGTAAACCCACTATTTATCACTAAGGAATAAACTCCTATATTGGTGATAGGTGAAGCTTTCATGTTTCCCATGATCAAGTTTATCTTTCCCTGCACCACATTCTCACTTCTTCTTAGTCCCTGCAAATCACAACATATGTGAATACCACAACCTGTATCAAGGACCCAAGACTTATAATGAGGTGAGTTATCAGACAATATAGTGTATATACATGCATGGTTGGGTTTTACTTTCCCATCCTTCAAATCTTGCTAGTATTTTGGGCAGTTTCGCTTCAAATGCGACTTTTCATGACAATAGAAGCATTCAACCTTATTAGGGTTAGCAGAAGGAGTGAAAAAACCTTTCTTGGTTTTGCTTGAAGAGGAGCCTTCAAGGGTCTTTCCCTTGGTACCCTTAGAAGGGTTATTTCTCTTCTTCCCTTTACCATACCCGATTGCCAAGACATTGGCCACAGTTCGAGTAGGAGTAGGAGTAGTAACAACCGACTTACCCTTTAGACCACTTTCGGCGGTCTTCAAGAGTCCTTGAAGTTTGCTGAGGGTGACTTCTTCCTTGTTCATGTGATATGTCATGCGGAATTGATCATAACACTATGGTAAGGAGTGCAAAATGATGTCTATTGCTAACTCCTCAGGGAAGTTCACATTCAGCTTCAATAAACGGTCCACATACATTTGCATTTTCTACATGTGGCCCGTGATGGGTTCACCATCCTTCATCCGGGTTGTTATCATGGAGGAGATTATTTCATATTGCTCTTGACGGGCACTTTGATAGTAGCGGTCCATCAAGTCCTGGTGCATCTCAAAAGGATAATAGTCCTCATAGGACTTTTGGAGCTCGGCTGTCATGGTGGCCATCATGATGCATGCCACTTTTGTAGCATCTCTTTCATGTACCTCATATTCAACAAGCTCTTCAGGAGTAGCAGTTGGCTCAGGTACCTTTAGCTCCTTGTCGAGAACATATTCTTTGTTCACATATCGAGTGACCATACTTATGTTTCTGATCCAATATGTAAAGTTGGATCCATCAAAGATGACTCTCCCACAAAGATTCATGAGAGAGAAGGAGCTAGTAGGGTTTGAGCCAAAAGCATTATTATTGGAAGACATCAGAAAAGAATAAAGAATAGATTAGAATAGATTTAGAGATAGTCCTTAATAAAACCCAAATGTAATATTAAGGCTAGGATCCAACACAATATTTTATAACTTAGAAGAGGGATGCCGTAATCTAAGCTATAAGATATTTAAAGGTAGGTGTATGACGATTCACCAATTTCCACCATGAAAAACGAAATATTTAATTAGGTTTTAATTGGTTTAGAAACTCCTAGATTCTTTGAGATTCATTGAACTTTCTTCAATGGCATGTTTCAATCTCGAGTGTGCCCTTCAAGTTTTGTGACTGTGATGCCGAGGATCACAAAACAAGGTGTGAAACCATGCAAATTACTTGGTACCATCAATGTATTACCCCTAAATCGGTGTGTTGGTTAACCACACACGCTCCATCGATACTATGATAAACATTAAGTCACCCTTTACCTACCTTGTTAAGTTCAAGTTAGTGTACCGGTTAACCACACACGCTCCACTAACGACTTAAACAAAGTGTAAAGTGTAATTTCATGGATTAGCACCTTATTCACATTTTCCTAAAATAACTAACATTGGGAATTCAATAAAGTTTAGTTACTTTAGTATTATCATTATACTTTTTGATGAGTTAACAAAACTCTTTGATCGATTAGATCTTCGTAACAGGTAAGTAAAGAATGTAAAGAGCAAGGAAATAAAACACAAGTATGGATCACAATGAGTCGAATGATTAGTCTACTCAATCCTCAGCAGAGCCCGACTAAGAACTTCCGTTGTAGAGGACTTCTAGGGTTACAAAACAAGAACGATGAATATACTTCAAAATACTTCTCTAATCGTTTCTAATCATTACGTTCTAGGATGCATGCAAGCATCTATTTATAATAAACCCTACAAAACTCATGGATGGACAGGCCCATACCGGAGATAAACATTGGACTAGCTAACGAGCCCAATAGATGCAACACTAAGCTGAACCTAACAATCCCCCCCTTTGCATCAATTTGGAGCGAGACTTCATTTCTTCTTGCTTGGACCAGCAGCAGGAACTTTCTTGGTTGTATCAAACAGACGTGAGATAAGCGCAAGGATAGTCTTTCTGAAGCGAATGTACCATTGAATCATGTCGTCAAAGTACTTCTTGTCATCCGATGTGTTCTGCTTGCACCGATGGATGATCCCTAAGACATGTTCCAGACATGCAGTTGTATAGAGATGTTTGTCTGCCAAAGAGAAAAGACATTTCTGGCCTTCGTTTCTAGTAAACATAACACAGTTCCTCTTAGGGTCTATCTTCCCCATCTGCATCATGTTTAGGTCACTTGCTGAGCCAACAGGAGATATGGTAGCCTTTTTCTTGAATATGGTCGCTATCTCCTGATCCATCTTGGCGACTTCCATAGTGTAACAAACAAGCATCCTCTTGACGTGGTTGATGATTGGACCATATTCATCTTCATTAGTAAGAAGGTTGTTGTGCAAGATGATCCAGTCGTGTGGATTTAAGTTGGGAAGATCAGCAAGCGAGATGGCATGTTCGGTCTTAGCAGATCCCCTTAGCACCTTAAACCGAACGTTAGTGAAGTTTCCTTCCTTGTACGGCTTTAGAACCTGAACATTGATAATCTTCTGAGCGCTCCATGTTTGGTGCTGTGGTTGAGCGGCCCTCAGATAGAATTCGACCAAGTCCCTGTCAACCTTTGGATGAGGATGAGGGAACTCAGCAACGTTGTCAAAGGCATGGAATACAAACGCCTTTCGGGTTAGTGGCATGTCGAACTGAGAATCGACAGTATTATCACGATCAAGATAGATGACCGGTTCTAGCCACAAGATGCTGGGTGTTTCGATGGCTTCTTTCAGTAGCTTCTCAAGAGTCCAAGGAGGAAAAAGAGTTTTCCTGCTCTCGAGAAGGTCGTGAGCTTCTTTTTGTCTTCTTTCGGCTTCTTCAGCCTCTCTAGCTACACGAGCACTGATGTCTACATCTTTATCTCGACCCTGTCTCTTCAAAAGGTCGACAATTGTTTCCTTGTCATCATCATCACTCTCCTCAGCAATTTTCTTGCCTTTGTCTTTCACATCTGAACCTGAGGCTTGGCCTACTGGAGGAGGTTCGGTTGTGTGAGTTGCTGTTGAAGTAGGAGGTGGTTGAGACACTTTCTCTTTTTCTCCCCCTTGTTTCGGAATGGACACAAAATCAAGGAGACCTTCAATCTTGCTGAGTAAGGAGAGGGCAGGAGCAAGCTTTTCTGCAAGAGTTTGCCTGACAGAATAGTTGATTATCGGGTCATGTGCTTCCAGGATGTTGGATAAAGCTGAGTGGACATCCGAAACACACGAAGAAATTATCTCTCTTTCAGATCGAAGAGACTCAATCTTCTGTTGAGAGTTGGAGAGTTGAATACTCTTGACCTTAAGAGCGGTAGTCTTCCTTGCAAGAGCATCCATGAGGGAGTTATCAGCAGCTAAGTCTTCTTGAAGCTTGGAGAGGCGCTCCTCAATGGTTGTTTTGAAGGCTGAGGTGTCGTCAGAAAGAGTTTGACGAAGAGAAGCAAACGACTTCAGCTCTGATGCAACGGAGGTAGCAAGCTGGTTGACAAGTGGTTCCAGCGATGTTTTGGTGGCTTCAGCAGATTCCTGTAAAGATTGTAACAAGGAAGAAGCATCAGTGAATAGTTTATCGACTTTTTCGGTCGCTGCCTCACAAGCTTTGGTTGAGGCATCAATGGCTGCAGTGGCAGAATCAAGAGAAACTTGATGAGCTTTGGAAAAAGCATCAACAATTGTCTGTATAGCAACTTCAGAGATGGAGGACTGGGATGTAGAAGATGAGGCGATGAGCGAATCGATTTTATCGTGAAGCTCTTTGAGATGCTTCTTTGTGACAGGGGAATCGTCATCATCGTGACTCTGAACTTGAAACGGGCTATAGTAGACCGAATCGAAGGTCATGTCCTCTCCGCCTAGGAATGGTTCTTCGTCCTCTGCTGCCTGAGGTGAGGGTGGTGGTGAGGGTGGAGGCTCGGTAGTTGTAGTAGGTTCGGGTTGGGTGGTATGGTTGGTAGTTGGTGTGGGTTCGGGTGCTGAGGTGGATTTGGGTGCGTCAGTGTGAACCCTCGTATCAGATACGTTGGTTCTTACTTCAGCAGTGGTAGTGGTTGCTTCGGTAAAGATGGGTGGGGGTACTGGGATGGAGGTGGATGGTATTTGAGTGGTGGAGGTTATGGGGGGAATAGAAATGGGAATAGTAACTGGTGGAGAAGAAATTGGAGAAGTGGAAATATGAATCTCTGGTGTAGGCGAGCGTGGTGGAGTGTTACCACGAGGAGATCCGTCAGAATCAGAACCCTCTCCCTCAGATTCGCTTGAGGAAGAAGCGGTAATCAGCTTTCGCCTTGGTTGGGTTTTTCTTTTCTTCATCGGAGGGGATTAGGTGGCTTTGGTGGTTTTTCTCTTCTTGGGAGATGGGCCTTTCGCTCCCTTTGCAACCTGCTTGCCCTTATCAGTCTTCTTTCCTCTTAGGGCAGGCTTGTCAGCATCGTGAATTGACTTGAGCATTTCAGGAGTAAGCTCTCTTGGACCAGAGCGTCGAAACTCCTTGTATGTTGTTATAATCCGGCTGTCAGCAGGAACATCGCCGTACATCGATTCAGGGATTGAACCGTTGAAGGGAAATTTTGATGCGTCGGAGACAATGATCTTCGTTGTATGGAAAGTACCAATCGAAGACATTGGAGAACCAGCAACAATGGGGATGTGGTACTTGTCCATCACCCATTTAGTAACAAGAGTCCAGAACCGGGCATACGAAATCTCAGAATGCCGAGAAGTGGAAGAGAGACTCTGAATAAGTTGTTGCCAAAGGACCGACCCGTAGTCCATATTGATTCCATTGTAGACGCCGTACAGAATCGAGAGAAAAAGACGACTAGCCCCGTCCGATCCAGCACTGCGCTCAGACAGCCCCTTGAACAGTACCATAAATAACCCATTCCACTTAGGAGGCATGCACGATTTCTTGAATTTCGTGACCGATGGGAGTACCTCAGTGTACCCCATGTTGTAGAACATGTTGAAAAGATGACCCATTGGAATGGTTTCAGGATTAACCCTCGATGAATCAGGTTCAAACCCTAACAATGAGCAGAATCTCTGCTTGGAAATTGACGCCTTGTGACTGAACACGTCGAAGAAAATCCGATCGACGACCTTGTCGTAGTGAGCAGTGGCGAAGATCTAAGATAAGAACTCCATAGGAACTACTTCAACCTTTGTAAGAGCAGGAGCAATCGGCGAGTACTTGAGACACTCGATTATCGGGAACATGAAAGCGTCGTACACCTGAGGAGTAAGATCGATGATCAAACTCTGTTGGGGACGAATCGGCAAGATGTGTGAAGTAGTGTGAACTGATGAAGAATTCGCCATTGTTGTGAAGAAGATGGGAGAGATAATGAACAGTAGAGTGTTGGAGGGTTTTCTTGCTCTCTGGAAATAAGGGTGCAGTAAAGAGGTAAACAAAGGTTTATGTTACCTTTTATACTGTGGGTATAGGAGAGCGAAGAATCTTTCCCAAATCTTCGAATGAAATACGAAGAGGTTTTCGGAGGCGATTGACGCGTGATAGTTGGTATTGCCGATGATTACGCATGAGAGAGAGTGTCAGTCCCGATTTACACGCCTTCCCATTAGGCGTCATTTTCAGATGAAACGATTCCAATTCGCACGCGTGGCCTTCTAGCGCCGTTTGAAATCAAATCGATTGGACTCCCGCCTGAGTCAGCATTTGACAATCTGATCCCTTTAGAGTTAACGACATCTTTTTAAAAAAAATTACCCACGTGGATTAATATTGACCACAACCCGTTAATAACTGCCAATCCCATTAAAATGTCTTGTAACTAATGAAACCTGAATTTTGGAAAATCAAAAAGATTTTTGTGATTAGTGTGTAAAAGAAAAAGAAATAAAGCAACACATTTGAGGGATTATGTGATGTCAATAAAGACACGAAACAATGGATCCCGGGCACGAATCTCTTCCTTCAAAGTCAAGAGAGACCTTAAAGTGTGTGTGTGGTTTCCCGTTGAATAACGATCAGACACTTATTAAGAAGTGTTGATAGGCTTCTTTTAATGAGGCTTATTTGGGTGGCTTTCGCTTCAATTCAGAATTCCTGATCTTGATATAAGACAGAAATCGAACGAAGTACTTGTGAGACTAGTGTGATCTGTTTGAACAAGTAGGTGGGAGATAATTTTAAGTGGCAAGGTAAAATAATGTATGTAAAATCTCAAAAAAAAAATTAAAACTGGATTCCAAGGGAAGAAATGTTATTGGTTTTAAGAATTTCATAGAAATCACTCAAAAGGAAAGTAGAGATTTTACTTTGTATCCCCATGGATAAGTCCATCAATTCATTAGTGAAAGCTAGATCAAATTTATTGTTCACCGTCAATGCATAGTAGGTATTGAATTTTGGGTTTCACTTAGCACATAGTGACACGAGGCTAAGATCATGAACACAGAAATTGTGTAACCATAAACCTGAGTGGTAATTTCTGAGAGTCTCAAGGGTTACGTTTGTGAAACGAATAAGATGGAGAAAAGTAGTATAGATGGTTTAAAGAAACCAAAGTACCTCTGCTGTTAAGATGAGGACCAAGCAGAAAACTCTTATCTCATGTGAGAAGAGAGTTAGGTAGCTCATGATCAGAATAAATATGAGAGCCTAATTGGGAAGACAAGGTTTGTTTGTACCAAGTCAGTAAGGCTATTATTCAGAATCAGGTGAGGCTTTGGACACATACAGCAGCATGCTTCTAGGGACACTTAACTAGTGAAATGATTTCCCCACAAATAGACACACAAAAAGATAAGACAAAAGAAAAATTAAGAAAATAAAATAAAAAATTGTTTTTGGAGTTTTTGAAGTAACGAAAAGAAAACGAAAAAAAATATTTTTGGAATTTTTGATTTTTAAAACAAAACTTAAAAAAAATGGAAACATAAAAAAATTTGGATAAATAAAATAAAAAAGAGTTTGAACCGAACCCGAGCGTTCGGTCTATTTCGCTTTAAAAAAAATTGGGAACCGAACCCGAGCGTTCGGTCTATTTCGGTTGAGAAAAAGTTTTGGAACCGAACCCGAGCATTTGGTTCATTTCGGCATCCATGGTCTATTTCGCTTCTAACTTTTGAGCTTGAGAAGTAATCTTTGGTACTGACTCCGATTCCATCATTCCTAGCCCTTGTAGAATTTTGTTGAAAGATGCTTCAGGAAGAGCTTTGGTGAAGATGTCGGCCAGTTGATCAGTGGTTCAAACAAAGTGAATTTCAACGTTCCCATCTTCCACATGATCCTTTATGAAGTGATACCTCAGTGCTATATGCTTAGTCTTGGAGTGTTGCACTGGGTTATGACAGATCCTAATTGCACTTTTTGAGTCGCAATATAGTGGGATCTTTTTCATATTGAGTCCATAGTCCCGGAGCTGGCTTTGGATCCAAATCACTTGAGATGTATAGGAGGCAGCTGCGATGTATTATGCTTCAGCTGTAGACAGAGATACACAAGTTTGTTTCTTTGATTGCCAGCTCACCAACTTCCCGTCTAGGAATTGGCATCCTCCAGTGGTGCTTTTCCTGTCTAGTCCACAACCTCCAAGGTCTGCATCTGAGTAGGCTTGAACAAAGTAGCCTGAGTTGGATGGATACCATAAACCGAGAGAGGTGGTTCGTTTCAGATACCGGAATATGTTCTTCACAGCAAGCATATGAGGTTCACGAGGATTCGCCTGAAATCTAGCACAGTAACAAACAGAAAACATTATATCATGCCTGCTAGCAGTAAGGTACATTAAAGAACCAATCATCTGATGATATAACGTTATATCGACTGCCGGTTTCTCCAAGGATGGTGTGAGCTTGGTGCCGAATGCCATTGGAACTTTAACTTTTGAGTCTCCCATCATGCCAAATTTAGCAAGAAGAGTCTTGGTGTAAGCTTCCTGGTTGATAAAGATGCCTTCGGGTCCCTGTCTAATATTTAAACCAAGGAAAAAGTTAATCGGACCCATTGAGCTCATTTCAAATTTAGTCTCCATCAGCTTTCGGAATTCAGCTGTTAAGCTAGGATTCGTTGAGCCAAAGATGATATCATCGACATAGATTTGAACAATCATAAGGTGGTTACCTTCCTTCTTACGAAAGAAGGTTGGGTCAACCGAACCTTGTTTGAATTTTGACATCTTTAAAAACTTGGTTAGCGTTTCATACCATGCCCTAGGTGCTTGTTTCAGACCATAAACCGCTTTGTCCAGAATATAACAGTGATTGAGGAACTTTTCATTGACAAACCCAGGAGGTTGCTCCATGTAAACGGTTTCTTCAAGTTCTCCGTTCAGAAAGGCACATTTTACGTCCATTTGGTAGACTTCAAAGTTCTTATGTGCAGCATAGGCCAGAAATATTCGAACGGATTCTAGCCTCGCTACTGGAGCAAAAGTTTCCTCATAATCAATTCCTTCCTCCTGGCAGTATCCTTTCACCACTAGACGAGCTTTGTTTCTGATCACATTGCCTTCCTTGTCCATTTTATTTCTAAAGACCCATTTGAGACCAACAACTGAGGTGTCTTTAGGAGTTGGAATGAGGCGCCAAACCTTATTTCTTTCGAACTCGTTGAGTTCGTCTTGCATAGCTTGAACCCAGTCAGAGTGATCAAGAGCAGTATTAACTGTCTTCGGTTCAACTTTTGAGACGAAAGAGTTAAACATGCAGAACTCTACTTTTGAGAATAGAGTTGCTTGCTTTGCCTTCAGTTGAGATCGGGTCAGGACCTTTCTTCTAATTACCCACTACCTGTGAAACGGGATGATCTCTGGTCCATTTGACAAGAGGAGGGTAATTTGGATCATAGGATGGATCTAATTCAGCATTCACCATTTCTTCTAATTCAGATTGGCTATCATCGTCATAAAACACATCGGCATTCTCCCCCTCGACAGATGAGCTTTCAAGTGTAGCTTGACTTTCTGGTGCTACAGGACTTTCGGGTGGTGTTGGGCTTTCATGTGCAGTTGAGCTTTCGGGTGCAGTTGAGCTTTCGGGTGGAATTGAGCTTTCGGGTGGAACTGGAATGGAATTCTCCCCCTCAATTTGTGAGCTTGGTTGTTTTGAAGAAGGTGGATTCTCCCCCTCAACTGAAGCACCATGCTTTGGAGGTTCGTTTGGAACATGTTCTCCTTCACCCATTCGTTTGGCGGCATCTTCGACGATTTGCTTCAGATGGTTGATTTTGTTGTCTGTTGCCTTGGCTTCCGAGAGAGTAGCTTTCTCTGGTTCATCGAATAGTTCTACAAACTATTCAAACAAATTAGCAATCGAGGCCGTGACTTGACCTGTTTGAGTGAAAATCTCTCCAATTGCTTCTTCAGTGGCTTTTAGCTTCTTTACGTAGCTATCGTCTAAAGTCACATAATACGTTTCTTCGATCTTCCTTGAACGTTTATTTAAAACCCGGTATGCTTTTGAAGTGAGTGAGTATCCCAGAAAAATTCCTTCATCAGCTTTAACATCAAACTTGTTACGATGTTCTTTAGAGTTGAAGACAAAGCATCGTGAGCCAAATACATAGAAGAATTTAACGTTTGGCTTCCTGTTGTTGATGATCTCATAAGGAGTGAGAGAAAAATGTTTGTTGAGATAGGACCTGTTCTGTGTAAAACATGCTGCAGCAATAGCATCATCCCAGAAATATAAAGGTAGAGAAGCGAAACTTAGCATGGTTCGGGCCGCCTCACACAAAGATCGGTTTCGTCTTTCGACAATTCCGTTTTGTTGAGGGGTGTAGGGTGCTAAAAAGTTGTGACTAGTTCCTTTTTCTGCCAAAAAGTTTTCAAATTCTTTATTCTTGAACTCTAGTCCATTGTTGCTTCTGATGTTGCGAACGACTTTCCTTAGTTGCACTTCAACCTGCTTAATAAACATCTTTAGCTTGAGAGTAGCCTCAGATTTGTGCTTCAGAAAGAATACCCATGTAAAACGTGAAAAGTCATCAATGATAACAAGAATATACTTGCTACCACCAATGCTTTCGATAGATGATGGACCACATAAGTCAATGTGAAGTAACTCAAGCGGTTCAACAACTTTAGTGTTTATAATGGATGGGTGACTTTGACGACTCTGCTTCCCCATTTCACATGCAACACACAAATGTTCTCGATCAAACTTGAGTAATGGAAGACCCCGAACATGACCTCCGGTGACAAGCTTGTTGATATCTTTGAAGTTGAGATGGGAGAGCCTTCGGTGCCACAACCAGCTTTCGTCAGAATGAGCTTTGGATAACAGACAGATAGCTGGATTTCCTTTGATAGGCTTGAGATTGAGAGGAAACATTTCTCCTTTGCGTTCTGATTTGAGAATCACCCTTTTTGTTTTCTTCACTATTATTTCTGAACCCTCATCGTCAAATGAAACTTTAAGACCGGTACCTCCAACAAGCTGAGATACACTGATGAGGTTATGTTGTAGTCCTTCAACGTTCGCCACCTTTCTTATAGTGAAATCACCATTGGTTATCATCCCATAACCCTTTATCGTTCCATATGAGTTGTTCCCGAACTTGACATTCCCACCATTCTGAAGAGATCGAAATTCCCTTAGCTCTTCCTTCCTTCCTGTCATGTGACGTGAGCAGCCACTGTCAATATACCATTCTTTGTCGAACTGCTCGTCACTAATAACCTGCAAAAATTAAGCAGATTTAGGAACCCAAAGTTTCTTGGGTCCACATGAGCCTTTCACAGGAACAGGAATAGTAAGAGAAACATCAACAAGATATGTTCTTTTTATTAAGGTTATTTCATCTTTCTTCTTAATGGTGTACACTTTGGTTTTTTTAGGATTAGTTACAGTTGCTTTGGTTTCAGGTTTTGACGTTTGGTCCATGGACTGCTTTAGGTCATTCTTGACTGTGGAAACCTTCGATTTTCCTTTCAAATCCTTTGATGATTTTGAACTTTGAGCAGGAACAGAATTAGGTTTAGAATGATAGGTATTAGAATGAGAGAATTTTGACTGAGAATGTTTCCTGACGTGAGGTTCTAAGTGACCCTTTAGTTTTTGATCATTAGAGGAACCGAACCTTGAACTTTGGTAGCTCTTGCTTTCGGAACCGAACCTTTGCTTTCGGTTGCTGGTGTTCTCTGAACCGAACTTGTCCTTTCGGTTGTTGTTGCCCTCTTGCGGCCTGACAACACTTTTCTCTGACTTTGAATTTTTGTCATGATAAGAGAAATTATTGTTTTGAGAGCGCCAAAACTGCTTTCGCTCAGAGAGATTCTTTTTGTATCTTTGATTTATTTGCTGCTTTTGATCCTTCACTTGTTTTGGCTGTTTGTGAATGTTAGCCTTTTGCTTCTGCTTCTTGTCAGCCGGTTCACTTCTCACAGATGATGTTTCGCTTGTGGAAGTAACTTCTTCTACAGGAACTTCTTTTGTACCACTAGTGCTTGGCACATCGAAGTTGTCAGGCTTGTTCAGTGGCTCTGGAACATATCTTCCTTTGGTTTTCCAGGACGTCCGCTCTGATAGACCAACAGTTTCATCAGCGTTATCTATGGGAGCAGACCAGAAAAACTCATCACAGCCATCTGCATTATCTTCATTCACTATGGCAGTGAGTTCGGCTGTTTGATGTTCGGTTACTCCTGTGACCTTATATACTTGATTTGGTGTTGTCCTCACCTTTTGGTACAAAACAACCTTTTCTTCCAGAGTGGGAGACTTATTCTGGGACAAACGAGCAAACTCCACAGAATTTTCAGATATAAGATTTTTGTGGTTTTCGGGTTCGCTCTTGACAAACTCAGAACAATCAACTTCATCCTCTACAAAAATTACGCTCATATCATCATCCTCATTAAGCTCAGACGCGTTTTCAACATCAATTTTATTTTCTGAGCTCAAGTTGGCATTCAATGAGTCAAATTTTTGTATGGTTTCGGTCCTTAGTTTCAGTTTGTCGTTTTCATCCAAAAGGTTTTTCAACATCTCCTTATGATCCTTGGACTTTATAAAAGATTCGGTTTTTTCCAGACCATACATATAGGTGGGATTTACATCATCAGATGAAACAACACTTTCGCAGTTATATGCCTCAGCATCGATTTCATCCTCCTTAAACTCAAGGAAGGGCAAAATCATGCGATGAATTTTCTACCCTATTTCACAGTTCAGATGCAATTGAGTAATATTAGCATAAAGACGTTTAACAATTAAACAAAAAACATTTCTCTGTTTTAAAAGTTTTAAATTGTCTCTTTGTAAATAAATGTTTTCGTCCTTAGACTTAATCAGCTCTGACTCCTTCAGCTCAATCCACATCCTCCGTTCCTCACTCTTGGATGACACCCTGCTTATTTGGTCAGTTAGGTTAGAATTGTTGACCCTTGTTTGAGTTAAACAACTATCCAGATTTGAAATTCTTGAATTTAAGCTTTTTAATTCTTTTTCATATGATTTTTGTGGGACTTTGAATGAAACAAAAAGAGATTGTACCTTCTTGATCAATTCATCAAGTTCATTGATCTGCACACTGAGAGGTTTTGTTGTGAAGCATACGTCCTCTCGCTCCTTGCTGTCATCTTTTCCGCCATCAGTATTGTATCCCCTCATGTGAGATACGTCAGTCACCATCAAACATTTCCCACTGCTTTCGTCACCTCTTTCCACATACGCCTTTCCATGCGAGGGCCTCCTTACTTCATCATCCTTAGAGTCGGTAGACCATACTTGCACGCCACCGAACTCGTCATCCGCTGCCGAACCCTGTACAATAAGAGCATTCATAGAAGGGTTAGTAGCAGCTTTCTTCCTCTTGACCTCATCCAGCTTTTTCATCAACATAGCCTCTTCATCTTTCTCCTCATCCTTTTCTACCATTTTCTTCAGAACGCAGTCTTTGGCATAATGGTTCTTTCCTCCACAATAGTAGCAGTTCACACCAAAATCTCCTTCAACCTTCGCCTCTTTCTTTGGTTCTTCTATCTTCGGTTCCTCTTCTGACCTTTTCAGAACTATAGCTTCCCTTCCAATTTCGGTTCTTATTGGTAGGGAACCTTTTCTTGATAAACCTCTTTGGATTAGACACCATCATTGCATAATCTTCAGAAGTAAGATCATAGTCTTCTAGGTTCAGATCTTCATCATCAACCATATTTTTGCCTTTAGACAGGAGGGCCAAGGACCCCAAACTTGAAACCACATTCTTCTCTTGCATGACAATCTTTTCTTGAGATTTCAAGATTCCCACCAGCTTTGCCAGTGAATAAGACTTGAACTGCTCATGAGCTTTGACTGTAGACACAACAGCTCTCCATTCGGGTCTTAGGCCATTCAAGAAGGTGACCTTCTGTTCAATTAGCTTCCTTTCTATATCATGTTTGATCATCTTGCTAAGAAGATGATTGAAGCGATCGAATGTCTGAGTAACAGGTTCATCAGAATTCTGCTTAAATTCACCAAACTCGGACAACAGCAACGTCTGAATGGAATGCTCCAAATCTTCATCTGTGGAGTAAAGCTCTCGCAACCTATCCCAGATTTCTTTAGTGGTACTGCAGGAACTCACTAACCTGAATGTATCAGATTGAAGAGCGAATCAGATTAGTCTCAATGCTTTGATATTGCATTGAAACTTTTCCTTTTCATCTTGAGCAACGTCTTTTACATCTTTTAACAGATCATTATATTCTTTCTGAGTTTTGATGATCTTTGAAGTTCCTGAGTGAGCGAATGGTCCAGACACGACTGCTTCCCAAATAAGATATCCATTATCTTCAGATCTGATGACATAATCTTCAAAATGATGCGCCCAGACTTCATAATCCTGGGTGTAGAGAATAGGAATCTTTGTCGTTGATCCAATGCTGTTTGAGATGTTGATAGGATTAGATTGTGACTCGTCCATGCTTGATCGTTTAACCTGTTTGAAAGATCAGACTTGTAATACGTAATATTAGGGCAAAACAAATAAATGTTGAGTTACGTCAATTATGGAATGACGGCTCAATAAATATCAGTTAATGCGGAATAACCCTAATCGTAAACTCTTTCACAGAAAAGATGTGTATCGATTACACAGCCTCCTGCTCTGATACCAATTGATGAGTTAACAAAACTCTTTGATCGATTAGATCTTCGTAATAGGTAAGTAAAGAACGTAAAGAACAAGGAAATAAAACACAAGTATGGATCACAATGAGTCGAATGATTAGATTACTCAATCCTCAGTAGAGCTCGACTAAGAACTTTCGCTGTAGAGGACTTCTAGGGTTACAAAACAAGAACGATGAATATACTTCAAAATACTTCTCTAATCGTTTCTAATCATTACGTTCTAGAATGCATGCAAGCATCTATTTATAATAAACCCTACAAAACTCACGGATGGACAGGCCCATACCGAAGATAAACATTGGACTAGCTAACGAGCCCAATAGACGCAACACTAAGCTAAACCTAACACTTTTAATGAGAATTTATAAGTCCTTGTCCTACCCGTTTGGCTAACGACCCTCCACCGATCAAGGAAGCAGTGGGTGAGAGTGGACACCCATTAAGTTGCCATTTTATAGGCAACAACCTTATACCCCCCTTATAGACCGGCTTCGTGAATGAGGCATACTAGCGGTAAGACGACTTGATCTTATACACACACACACACACACACATATATATATATATATATATATATATATATATATATTATTAACTTATAATATTATAAAGTATAAGAGTTGAATTTTAACTTTTAAAATTCTAAGGATTGGAACTAAAGTTTTAATCATGACTTTACTTGTTCCAAAACTTGAGGGCAAGTTTTGTAAACTCTCAAAACTTTTCATTTCTTATAACTTATGAATTTAATTGAGTATTAAAATGAAGACTTTTCATTTTTCTAACTCTTGTGTTCTTTTAATGGTTTTAATTCAAGTGTGACTCTTGGTTTCCATAACTTTAGGACAAGGTATGGACTCCATTAAAACACATTATGATCAAGAATTAAACTACCAAGTAGGTTACAAACAATTCCTATGATAATCTAATCTTCATAAGTTCAAGAACATGAATATGAATATTTCAAGAATCATAAATTACTCATAAAACTTGTAATTTTTTATTATAGCAATTGTAAATGGATTAGCATAAACATTACACCATCTAAAACAAGTTTTATAACACCAAAACAATTTAGGGTAATGTTTCTAGTCCATTTCCAGCAGCAAAACTCGAAAATCTGCATTCTGAGGTTCCTACTCATCGAGTGCACGAACCTACTCGGCGAGTAGGATGAATTTACACATGAACTCGGCGAGTCCCCCATGGACTCGGCGAGTTCAGCAGGCAGACAGCAAAAAAACCGACTTGTTTTCACTATTTTGCATCAAGTATCAAACAAACAAGCCCAATCTCTGATACCACTATTGGGTTT